>NC_044033.1:1516064-2250227 GCF_901765095.1 Microcaecilia unicolor
AAAGTCTCCAGAACTGACCTGGGAGGGAGCAGAAGCCTGTGAGGACAGACTGAGGAGCCCAAAGGCCCTGGAGAGCAGAGACACCGCCATCCCCGCTCTTCCCACAACAACCACAGGCAGAAGCGAACCGCTCACTCTTCACAAAAACAGAAAGAAATACACCGAGGGCAAAAAAAACACAGGTTTCCGCTACAAACACAACCCGCCGGCGCCCCACATTGCACTTCCGGTGACCTCGCCATACAAAACAGGAAGAAGAAATGAGCCTATCTAGTCCACTGTAGGAAAGGAAGCCACATTGGTCAATCTCCGTTTCTACTCCCCCGCGCAGCCGTCATTTCTATACACCCAAAACAAAGCAAGCAAAGCTATGAGCTGGTGCGGAGGTTTAATAGACAGGAGTGGAAGTGATCGTATCTAGTCCACTGTAGGCAAGGAAGCCACTTTGGTCAATCTCCGTTTCTACTCCCCCGCGCAGCCGTCATTTCTATACACACAAAACAAAGCAAGCAAAGCTATGAGCTACTACGGAGGTTTAATAGACAGGAGTGGAAGTGATCCTATCTAGTCCACTGTAGGCAAGGAAGCCACTTTGGTCAATCTCCGTTTCTACTCCCCCGCGCAGCCGTCATTTCTATACACACAAAACAAAGCAAGCAAAGCTATGAGCTACTACGGAGGTTTAATAGACAGGAGTGGAAGTGAGCCTAATCTCTGTTTCCACTCTCCCGTGTAGCCGTCATATCTAGTACACTCAAAACAAAGCAAGCAAACCTAGGAGCTGCTGCAAGGAAGTTTAATTGACAGGAGTGAAAGTGAGCCTAATCTCTGTTTCCACTCCCCCACCTAGCCATCATTTCTATACACTCAAAACAAAGCAAGCAAACCTAGGAGCTGCTGCAAGGAGGTTTAATAGACAGGAGTGGAAGTGAGCCTAATCTCTGTTTCCACTGTAACGGGTCCGAGAATCAGGAGGCGAAAGACAAATTGGTTCCAAAACAAAACAACTTTTATTGCTAGCAATTCACACAGCACCGAGTACAATCTCAGAATACTGTGTGTCGAGCGTCATCTGACACTCGTTCTTATACAGATTACTAGTCATGCGCATAAAACGCATCATACGTCACACACACACATGCGCAGTACAGGCACATGCGCAATACATTAGTAGTTCTGTAGTTCTCACAGAGAAAAGATACGTCAGTTTCATAGCTTTCATAGAAATTGTTACTTTGCAAGAAATGTAACTTATTGCAGTGTTCCAGCACATCTACACAATACAGCCTCTATGCATAGATCACGAGACTGGGCTGGCAGAGCCAGCTACCTTTCATACAACCCTAAATTGCTGACTACTACAATTTGTTATCTAGCTGCTGGTTAACAAATACATGCTACTAGTAAAAGTCTAAACTGCACAGGTTTTGGTCTTAGTCTAGGCTCATTATATGTAAGGCACAAAAGGTCCAGTGCATTAATAAAGTATGGCTAAAAGGCCAAAAGCAGAGGTAGAGTCCATAAGTATAAGTCCATCCGTAGGCACAAAACATGAGGTTGTTCTGGTGGTCAGTAGTATTCATAGTATTCGAGTAGTATCCGGCGTTCCACCCCTTCATTCCCCCCTTTTGATACTTGAACATCCATCTGGTGGAGAGTATCACCTCCATGAACCCTAAAAAAAAGAAAGAAAGGACAAGGATAGTTAGCGAGGGAGGCAACAAGCGAGCCCTAAGCCCTTGCGCAGCCGTTGATTGCTTCGCCGGGGTTGAGACGGGGGGCCCCTAGTGGAATCCCCCCCCCTTTGTATCCGGTCTTATGCTGACACAAGGGTACTGGCCCATTAAGTGACTCAGGAGGTGAAAGGTGCACGTCAGCCACAAGGTGCTCATCGTCAGCTTCATCAGACTGGGGAATGGGGGAGTACATCTGGAGAGCCATGAGTTGGGCAGCAGCACGGCGGTCAGCGATGCTTTCCATGGTGGAGCGAAGACACCTGAAAACAAAAGGGAGAGACAAGGGTATTAATAGGCAGGACAACAAAAACAGGCCCCCCATGACGAGGAGACCCTTTAGGCTCCCGGAGGTCGGCAACCAGCTAGTTAGGGAGGAGGTCCAATCCCAAGCGCTGTTCCAGGTCTGGACGGGGACGTGGGCCAATTTGACCATCCGGTTAGTTATCTCGCTGATGACTTGGCTTTGGTCATCTATCTGTAGGCAGCAATTACTGAGGTTAAACTTGCCACACACCCCGCCTTCCTGGGCCAGGAGGTAGTCAAGAGCCAAGCGATTTTGGTAAACTGCGGTAATAAGCTTAGTGTTCTGTCGGGCTAAAATGTTGAGGGCAAAGGCCGAATCATTGGTAAGGATCTCAAGCACCGCCTGCAAGCGGATGATGCGATTCAGCATGTAGATAGGAGTACGGTACCCATATGTACCATCTTCAGCCCATGTGGCCGGTCCATAGTAATGAATGATACGTTCTGGCGGCCACTCGTTGTCCTTCCAGTCTCCTATCTGGACTTTGGGTTTGGTACTTGGGAGGGACCGTTTACGTCTGCCAATGTTTTCAGGCCCTGTTTCCATGTAAAGGGGGATACCCAATGTCTCGCCGACTCGCAGGGGCAGAAGAAAGAAACTAGGTCGGACGGTGCCCAAGAGACAGGTACCGTACCAGCGGGCCGGGAGCTGTTCATAAGCCCTGCGCCCGCAAATATAGTAGTAGCCCTCCGTGGCTACCCACTTAAGGGAGGCATTCCCTCCGTATGTCCATGTTGCGTTCAAGGTGGGTTCAGTCCAGATGGGTTCCGGGACAGGCAGGTGGTCCGTCTGCCACCAGGTATGTCGACTGCCGTTAAACTGAAGGACCCCCGTGCAAGCGGAATCTCCCACGGGTACAGAATAACGCTGCGATGGCGCTCGACTAGCGCAGAGGGTACCTATGATATTGGTTCTCAGGGCCCACTCGTACGGCTTCGGGCGCTGGGGAAAGGTAATGTTTGTGGTGTTGAGCGCATCCCATGTTTGTTGTCGGATCTCCCTCGCTTCCCAAGGCCATTGCTCACCCATATCGGTGCCTCCACAGACGAAACAGTTGGTAATCCCCAGGGAGAAGGCAATGTTTTCGGCCAGGTTAAGGAACATATTCCGCGCTTCGGGGGAGATGGGGAACTTAGTCGCTGCTTCTTCAGCGCGAGCGATTTCATCGAATACCTCTTGGTACCCAACGACAGTAGTCTGGTAGTGCGTGGGAGGCTTTGTTTCGAGGCTTTGATATATGGTAATATACGTCAGCGGATCCATTCCTCCTCCGTCAATGCCAAGGCCCCACGTCCCTCTCCATGGCATGTCGTGGCCTCAGATGGGCCAGTCTAGGGACACATAGTTACCAGAACCTCGAAGAAATTCGCCCAGGCCGGGGCATCCGGTATATCCTCCTCCCGTGTAAGCGCATACTCGTTCCCAGCCCGAGGCTCGTGTGTCGCCGGCACATGGGAGCCAAACCCAAGGGGAGCAGCATCTCATGTCTGGACTAAAAGGGCAGACATACTTGTGGTCATTCACATATGCCTCACGCCAACTTTGGCTTCCACACTTACGGGACCAAGGGTGTTTGTCCATGGCGGCGCAAACGTCGAAGGTGAGTGTAGCCACAGTTTGGGTACCGCCAACAAGGATGCGAGTGGAATTAACGTAATACAGAATGCCATCCCCTTCAACCCCCGGGGACCCAGCCACATACGCAGGGAGTCCTACACTGAGGGTGACATTGTAGTATCTTGGCTTGGTGGGGCTATGGCAGACGGTGAGGTTGCCTTGGAGGCACCTGTGGAACTGTTGGAGGCCAGCCGTGGTGATGATGGCGCAAGTCGGAAGGAGCCAACAACCGCTGTCCGGGGGCTGCGACTGGTGGATGAGGGTGGTGACTAGGTGGTACCCCCCCCTTCTATACGATGGCGCACCAGGCGCAAACATTCAGTACAGTTCTGGCTCAGGGGGTGATAGCTCGGGACTGAGCAAAGGAGGAGGAGTAGACTCAGCATCATCATATATATGGTGGGAGGTATCCGAGCCTTTGCAGCAAAAAGATGATAAGACCCACGATTATGGCTACAATAAACGCAGAGCCAAAGACACAGTGGGTCCAAAAGCTGGGGTCCTGTTGCTGGGCAGGCATGAATCTACCGGTTCACGTCTTTCTGAGGGTCAGCCGTAGTGGAGCGTTAGGATGTTGATGCGCCGTCCAATGTTTCGGGGTGCTGCTAGTAGGAGCGGCAGGCTTCAGTCGGGTCCAATGTATCCACACTGGGCTTCCTGCAATTTTAACAGCGGTTGGAGTCGTTAGGAGAACAAGGGAGGGCCCTTTCCATTTGGGTTTCAGACAGTCCGATTCATCCCACTCTTTTACCCAAACCTCATCCCCCACCCTAAACTGGTGTGTAGGACTGGTGAGGACTAAGGGACCTACACTCTCAGTGTATTGTTGGATGTCCTGCACTACCTCGCGTAAGGCTTTCATCTGTCTCACTAAGGAATTCTCGCCCTGTATCTGCAAGGAGTCGGGAAAAGAGGGTAGTGGTGGTGGTCTAGCATACATCATCTCATAAGGAGTAAGGCCTGTGGCCTTGGGGGTGCACCTCATATGTAGCAAGGCCAGTGGGAGCAGGTCGGGCCATTTGGCCTTTGCCTCTTGGCACAGCTTGGCTAGCTGATTCTTCAGGGAACGGTTAGCTCTCTCCACTATACCGCTGCTCTGGGGCCTCCAGGCACAATGCAACTTCCAGTCGAGGCCCAGTCTCGTACTGAGCTGTTGTGTAACTTCGCTGGCGAATGCGGGGCCGTTGTCGGAGTTTATTTGCTTGGGGAGGCCGTACCTCGGCAGAATGTGCTGGATCAATAAGGAGGTGACTTCCTTCGCCATTTCCGTTCTGGTGGGCTGAGCTTCAATCCATCCTGTGTAGGTACACACAGCGACGAGGATGGCTTTATATCCCCGTGCTGGGGGCATATGCGTGAAATCAATCTGGCAAACGTGGAATGGGCTAGTGCCCCGGAGAACATGGCTTGGCGTCGGCCCGGGTCCCGTCCTTGGATTGTTCCGAGCACAGGTTAAGCATTGACTGGAAGCATTTTTGGTCCACAGAGATAATTTGTTAATGTAATAGGTCTTCTCGAGCAGGCGTCCCAGAGCGTTCTTGCCTAGGTGGGTTCGTTCGTGGGCCTCCTTGGCCACGGTCCACGCCAGGGCTTCGGGTATCCATATGCGTCCGTCTTGTAGCATCCACCAGCCATTGCGTGCCTCCAGGCCCTCTTGCCGGGCCCATTCCATTTCTTGCGGGGCATAGATAGGGATCTCGGTGGGGAGGTGAACAACGAGTACAGGGTCAGAGGAACAAGAAAGGTAAGGGAGTTGACTTGCTTTTTTTGCAGCGTCGTCTGCCCGCTGATTTCCCCGGGCGATAGGGTCCGTTCTCCCGGTGTGGGCCCTGCAGTGCATCACAGCCACCTTCTTTGGTTTCCATACTGACTCGAGTAACTGGCAGATCTCAGCGGCATTTGCAAGTCCTTTCCCCTCAGCTGTCAGAAATCCCCTCTCCTTGTACAAGGCTCCGTGCACCTGGAGGGTGAGGAAAGCGTATTTGGAATCGGTGTAAATGTTAACAACTTTTCCTTCAGCCCACTGGAGGGCTTTGGTGAGGGCGATCAGCTCCGCTTTCTGTGCTGACGTTCCGGGCGGCAGGGCCATAGCCTCGATCACATGGTCCTCAGACACGACAGCATAGCCTGCTCTTCGAGTTCCTTCTATCACCTGGCTGCTTCCATCAGTAAAAAGGGTGATGCCCCCTTGCCAGGGTTGGTCCTTGAGGTCAGGTCTGCTAGAATGCACTGTGGCCATTACCTCCTCACAGTCGTGGAATGGTGATTCAGGGGCCGGTAGGAGGGTGGCGGGATTAAGGTTAGCGGTGTCCAGGATCCGTACCTCCGGATTTTCGCACAGGAGGGCTTGGTATTTAACCAATCGGGAGTTGGTCATCCATCTGGGTCCGTGGCTCTCGAGTAGGCCGCGGATGGTATGGGGCGTAGTTACAAAGAGCATTTGGCCGAAGGTGAGCTTATTGGCCTCGTGTATCAGCAGACAGGCTGCCGCAATACTTCGGAGGCAGCCCGGCCATCCTCGTGCCACGTTGTCCATGCCCTTGGAGAGGTATGCTACAGGGCGTTGCCAGGTGCCGACCAGTTGGGTGAGGACTCCAAGTGCCAATCCCTTCTTTTCGTCGATGAACAAGTGGAACGGCTTAGTCACATCTGGCAGTCCGAGCGCTGGTGGGGCCACAAGGGCATCCTTAAGGTCCTGAAGGGCTTTCAGTTCGCTTTTCTCCCACTGGAGATTTTGGCCCTCGAGTTCAGGTCCTTTCAGTTTGGCGTACAAACTGTGGGTCAGGATGGCAAAGTTGATGATCCAAATGCGGCAATATCCAGCGGCTCCGAGGAGTGCCCGCAATTCCTTCTTATTTGCAGGAGTGGGTTGGTCGCGGATGGCTTGGGTTCGGGGGGTACCGAGCCTTCGGGTTCCTTCTCGGAGGCGGAAACCCAGGTATTCGACTTCGATCTCGCATATCTGGGCCTTTTTGCGACTGGCCCGGTACCCCTGGGCTTCCAGGGTTTTCAAGAGGTAAAGGGTAGCTTCTGCACAGTCCGTGTACGTTTCACGGGCCACCAACAGGTCGTCCACGTATTGGACGACCGGCCCATACTCGTCCTGATACGTCTTCAGGTCCTGAGCGAGTTGGTCGCCGAAGAGGGTGGGGGAGTTCTTGAATCCCTGGGGGAGTCGTGTCCAGGTAAACTGCTGCTTATTACCAGTCTGTAAGTCTTCCCACGTGAAGGCAAACAATTTCTGGCTGTCGGCGGCAAGGGGGATGGAGAAGAAGGCGTCCTTCAAATCAATGACACTATACCACTTGCTCTGGGCTGGCACTTGGGCTAAAATGGAGTAAGGGTTCGGTACGAGAGCAACTATGTCGGCTACCTGGTTGTTGACCTTTCTCAAGTCTTGGACGGGCCTATACTCCGACGTTCCTGGCTTCTTCACGGGCAATAATGGGGTGTTCCAAGCAGATCTGACAGGTCTCAGGACCCCGTGCTGAAGGAGTTTCTGTAGGTGTGTTTGCATGCTATGCCGGGCTGCATAAGGGATGTGATATTGTCCTTGGTTGACAACTTGGGCATTTGGTTTGAGTTCGATCCAGAGGGGGATGGCGTTGACGGCTAGTCCACCAGGGTTCACCTCGGCCCATACGTTGGGCACCTCTTCCATTAGGTCCCTTCTCTGTTGTGCGAAAGGGGTGTCCTGGTAATAGCGGCCGCCGTCAGGGCCTGCAATAAGGGGGGCATATAGTCTCCATTCCTCCCGTACCGGGCAGAGGAGCGTCACTGGTTGGTCTTCGAAATGGGCTTCCACTTCGCCCGTTGGTTTGAACTTCAGAGTGGCTTGGAGTTTGCACAGTAGGTCGCGGCCAATCAGGGGGACGGGGCACTCGGGGATATGGATGAACTGGTGAGACACCATCGTCCCACCGATCTGGACTTGGCGTTCCCTGAGGAGGGGGGCTGTGAGCGATTTTCCAGAAGCACCGATAATTGGTATGGTTTCTTTTGTGGCCGGGGCGATGGCTGTGGTGATGACGGAACGTTGGGCCCCCGTGTCTAGGAGGGCCTTCATCAATTGCGTCCCCACGCGGATCTCCACCAGAGGGTCAGTGGGGACTCTGCCCTCCCGGTCCCTTCATGCTGTATGGTCCCGGGTGGCGTCCAGAGCCATCTGCCATTCCTGCTGTTCGGCCCGTTCCCGGCCGCGGCCCCGTCCTCGTTGTCCTTGTCTGGGGGCCTTTGGGCGGTCGGTGTCTTCCCCCCTCTCTTCTGGTCACGCAGTTTCTCCGGACAGTCCGCCCACCAGTGCCCTTCCTCCCGACAGTTTGCGCACTGGTTGCGTCCTAAGGGGGACCGTGTTCCTCTCCCCCCTCGGCCTCTACCTCTGCCCCGTGGCCTGGACCCTAAGCGTTCTTCCAACACTGTGGCTAACACGTCCGCATTCTCGCGCATCCGCCTGGTGGACTCCTTCCGGGCTTCGGCCTTCTCTTCTTGGTCGCGGTATCCGAACACGCGATCAGCTATGGCCTTCAGTTGGCTGATGCCCATCCCTTCAAATCCTTCGGTTCTCTGGAGTTTCCTCCGTATGTCGGGTGCTGACTGGCTAACAAAACTCATGACCACTGTGGAGACGTTTTTGGGGTCCTCGGGGTTTATTGGACTATGTCTCCTGAATGCATCCATAAGGCGCTCGAGGAAGTCCCCCGGACTTTCATTCTTCTGTTGAACTATATTGTGAATTTTTCCCATATTTGTAATTTTCTGTTTTCCCTTCTTAAGGGCCGCCAGGTATGCCTGTTGGTACCGGCGAATGACGGCCTGTCCTTCCTCGGTCCGGTAGTCCCATGCAGGGACCACGGTAGGGGCTTCTGTATCTAGGATGGCCTGTACGTTAGCATTTCCCGGGTTGGCGTCTCGGATCGCTTGTTCCATATTTTGCTGTAGGAGGCGGCGTTCTTCAGTGGTCAGGATGTGGGCGCTCAACTGCCTGAGGTCGGCCCACGTGGGATTATAACTGTAAATAATGCCTTCTACCAGTTCTATCAGTTGTTCGGGTTTCTGATCATAAGATGGTCCGTGCAACTTCCAGTTATATAGGTCAGCGCTGGAGAAGGGGACGTGGCTGTAGACGGTCGACTGAATGGGCTGGGCATCGGCCACTGGGTTAGGGGTGTAGGTCGTAGACAGCCGGACCGGGTATAGGTTAGTCACTTCTGTCCTCCGGGAAGCCGGAAGTGCACTCCTCGGACTCGACTGGGGGTATCGGGTAACGGCTTTCACTACTCTGTGACTCTTCCTGTTAGTGGTGGGGTCCGGGATTATAGCGTCTCCAGTGTCCGACTCGGACTCGGAGGCCTCAGCGTCATCCGGGCCATCCGACAAGTCCGCGAGGTCGGGGTATAGGGGAACGTATGGAGGAGGCGCCACATCATCTTCGTAGGCTTCCGTGGTAACAAGAACTGGGGCCTTAGGGGGCACCTTTTCGGGCGGGCCCTGAGCTTTCCCTCGGCCTTTCATGGGTGGTCTAGGTTTGGGAAGCGCACTGGTAGCACGGGGCGTGGCCTTATTGTTCTTGGCGGTAGTACGGGGCGTGGCCTCTGGGGCTCTGACGGAAGGGGCGGTGGGCGTTATAGGGGCGGTTCCCCTGGCCTTCGGAATGGCAGCGACTGCCGGAGTTTGGAGAGCGAAGGCCGGGGTTCGTTTAGCTCCCCGCCCCTTCCTCTGTTTTATCACCATAAGGGCAGCCTTCTCTACCTTATGTTGGGCCCAGTCGGGCGGGTCTCGGACAACGCTTAACCACGCCTCAATGTAGGGGATGTCCTCTGGGCACCCGGGGTTTCCCCCAACTATAACAATATTCATGACCGCCGCCACCTTTTCGTACTCAAATGACCCTTCCGGGGGCCATTCGGCAATTCCTAACCCGGGCCACATAAATTGACATCGCTGTATCATCCCGGCCCTACTGCATTTATCTTGGTCGAACACTTCACTAAAGTGTTCCGTCATTAAGTCTAGCGGTGTGGAACCACCCCCGCCCATCCTAACCTGAGTGCCAAAGGATAGGAGACAGACGAAGGGGAGAGGGATGGTGGAGGAGTAAGGGGTCTCGTTCCACCGGACACAGAAGGGTCAACACTCGGCCTGACCAGGACGTGGTCGCCCAGCCTGGAACTGCAGGCCCAATCACACAACTTTCGCACACAACAAGAAACCCTCCCGTACGGTTTCTTCGCCCAAGCCTAGTGAGGTTCCGGGACCTAGTCCGTATTAGTCACTGGCTAAGAGGGTGATCAATCCTCTTCTTCGGCCCTTTACCGAGCCGGTCACTACGTTGAGTATACTCGCCTGTCCGTCGTCCCAGCAGGCCGCGCCGTCGTACGCGTCTCTCCGGAGAGAAAAAGGAAAAAAATGAGAAAGCTGTTTTGTCGGAGCCACACAGTCCCACTTTCAGCCGGCCGGAATTGATCGGCCCTCCCGCCGTGAAGTGGACGCTGAAGTCAGCGGTGGCCACTAACCACTTTCCCGGCCGGGGGAGTCGGTGAACCGATCCGCCTGCAGTGGGAAGGGGAAAGAATATAATCCGATTTCCCTTTCTACTCCTGTCCCATCTGGGTCGCCAATGTAACGGGTCCGAGAATCAGGAGGCGAAAGACAAATTGGTTCCAAAACAAAACAACTTTTATTGCTAGCAATTCACACAGCACCGAGTACAATCTCAGAATACTGTGTGTCGAGCGTCATCTGACACTCGTTCTTATACAGATTACTAGTCATGCGCATAAAACGCATCATACGTCACACACACACATGCGCAGTACAGGCACATGCGCAATACATTAGTAGTTCTGTAGTTCTCACAGAGAAAAGATACGTCAGTTTCATAGCTTTCATAGAAATTGTTACTTTGCAAGAAATGTAACTTATTGCAGTGTTCCAGCACATCTACACAATACAGCCTCTATGCATAGATCACGAGACTGGGCTGGCAGAGCCAGCTACCTTTCATACAACCCTAAATTGCTGACTACTACAATTTGTTATCTAGCTGCTGGTTAACAAATACATGCTACTAGTAAAAGTCTAAACTGCACAGGTTTTGGTCTTAGTCTAGGCTCATTATATGTAAGGCACAAAAGGTCCAGTGCATTAATAAAGTATGGCTAAAAGGCCAAAAGCAGAGGTAGAGTCCATAAGTATAAGTCCATCCGTAGGCACAAAACATGAGGTTGTTCTGGTGGTCAGTAGTATTCATAGTATTCGAGTAGTATCCGGCGTTCCACCCCTTCACCACTCCCCCGTGTAGCCGTCATATCTAGTACACTCAAAACAAAGCAAGCAAACCTATGAGCTGCTGCAAGGAGGTTTAATAGACAGGAGTGGAAGTGAGCCTATCTAGTCCACTGTAGGCAAGGAAGCCACTTTGGTTAATCTCCGTTTCTACTCCCCCGCGCAGCCGTCATTTCTATACACCCAAAACAAAGCAAGCAAACCTATGAGCTGCTGCTATGAGGTTTAATAGACAGGAGTGGAAGTGAGCCTAATCTCTGTTTCCACTCTCCCGTGTAGCCGTCATATCTAGTACACTCAAAACAAAGCAAGCAAACCTATGAACTGCTGCAAGGAGGTTTAATAGACAGGAGTGGAACTCTGCCCTATCCCACAAGTGCTTTAGTCTCTCCCTCTCTCGCCTTTATACCATATGGTCTCTCAGACATCCCCCTAACCTTTTAAATAGCAGACTTTCACCGGCAGCGAGCAGCAACTAATACACACTGCTCATGTTGGCCCCACAGCCTTCCCTCTGATGCAACTTCCTGTTACTGCATAGGTGGGAATACATCAGAAGGAAGACTGTGGGGCCAGTGTGACCAGTATGTTTCAGTTGCTGCTCGCTGCAGGCGAAGATCTGCTATTTACAAGGTATGCAGGAGGGATAGTTGGGAGTTTTCGGCTGGTGGGACTTAGGGATCCCTGCCAGCCACATCATAGGTGTGCTGCTACTGGGTGGGCCTAAGCCCAAAGTGGGTGGGCCTGGGCCCACCCTTGGCTACGCCTAGGGTTACCATATGGCTCCAGAAAAAGGAGGACGGATTGAGCCAGCCGGGTTTTACTTCCGTTGTTTTCAATGGAAGTAATTGAGGCAGCCAGGTTTTACTTCCATTGCTTTCAATGGAAAGCAATGGAAGTAAAACCCGGCTGGCTCAATCCGTCCTCCTTTTTCTGGAGCCATAAGGTAACCCTAGCTACGCCACTTGTGCCTATCTAGTCCACTGTAGGCAAGCAGTGGCGTAGCAAGGGCAGGGCGGTGGGGGTGGTCCACCCCGGGTGTCCGCGGGTGAGGGGTGCTCCGTCGCGTCTCTTGTCCTGCCACCGCCTGCCTTTTTCTTTCTTTCTTTTTTAATCCATGCAGCCACGCAGGCAGCGCTTCGCGTCTGCCCTGTGTGTGCTGTGAAAGAAGTAAATCGCCAGCACTGGCGTCGGGCCTTCCCTCGAAGTCCCGCCCTCTTGTGAGGTAACTTCCTATTTCCTTGAGGGTGGGACATCGAGGGAAGGCCTGACGCCAGCGCTGGCGATTTACTTCTTTCACAGCACACGCAGGGCAGATGCGAAGCGCTGCCTGCGTGGCTGCACAGATTTTAAAAAGGAAAACAAAAAGGCAGGCGGTGGCAGGAGAAGAGGGCTCTGTGGCTCTCAATGGAGGGGGGACGGGACTGGGTCGGGGGGGGAGCTCAGAGGGGAGAAGGGGATTGGAGAGGGGGTGGGGGAGTTCAGAGGAGGGGTGCTCAGAGGGGAGAAGGGGATTGGAGAGGGTGGGGGTGCTCAGAGGGGAGAATGGAGATTGGGGAGGGGTGCTCAGAGGGGATTGGGGAGGGTGGGGGAGCTCAGAAGAGTACTCAGAGGGGAGAAGGGGATTGGGGAGGGGTGGGGGTGCTCAGAGGGGATAAGGGGACTGGGGAGGGCTCATGGGAGAAGGGGTCTGAAACTGGAACTGGGGGCTGAAAAGGGGCAGGGGCTGAAACTGTGGGGACTGGGGGCTTTAAAGGGGACAGGGAGAACTGGCTGGGGCTGAAGCTCGGGACTGTTGAGTGAAAAGGGCTGGGGTTTAAACTAGGGGCTGAAAAGGGGACAGGGAGAAGTGGCTGGGGGCTGAAGCCCAGGACTGATGGGAGAAAAGGGCTGGGGATTGGTGGGATAGTGGGGCTGAAAAGGGTGGCAGGTGGGAGATGTGGGCTGGAACTGGAACTAGGTGCAGGTGGAAAGAAGGGGCTGAAAAGAGGGGGCAGAGAGAGGGGACAGACCCTGGATGGAAGGGGAGGAGTGTGACGGAGGGCAGACCCTGGATGGATGGGAGAGGGAGGGCAGACGGATCGAAGGGGCAGAGAGAAAGGGCAGATGGTGGATGGAAGGGGGAGAGAGAAAGAGGGCAGATGGTGGATGGAAGGGGCAGAGAGAGAGGGCAGACACTGGATGGAAGGGACATTAGAGAGGGCAGACCCTGGATTTCAGAGAAAGAACGAAGACAGATGCTGGATGGAAGGAAGACAGTGAAAAGAAGATGAGGAAAGCAGAAACCAGAGACAACAAACTGTAAATAAAATATATATTTTTTATTTTTTTGCTTTAGGGTATAGTATTGTATCTGTGTTTATGTGTTAATAAATGTTTATAAATAGAACATATAAATAAGGTAATCATTTTATTGGACTAATTTTTAATACATTTTGATTTAACTTTCAGAGAACAAAACCCCCTTCCTCAGGTCAGGATAGGATACTATAACAGCACTATACTGTATTGACCTGAGGAAGTGTTGCAGGAATTGATGCAGGAATTACCACTATTGTTAGCAGAATCTGTGGTACTTCAGGAGTCAAACAGCACACACCAGAATGAAGGAGAAATCTTCTTTATTTGCAAGCAAACAAAGTAGAACATCAGCACTAAGTCTCTTCTTCAGCTCTCTCTGGATCCTGCATCTCTTGTCTGTCCTCTCTCTCCTTCTTCTGTCTGTTCCTTCTGACGTAAGCTGCTTCTGCTCCCACTTATATACAGTTTTATCCCCCTCTCTAGCCCCCCTTACTTTCCAGATGGTAAAGAATAGATTGGTTACCTTGCCTCAACCAATCATCTCTATACATTACTTAAAAAATATCAGTTACATAGGTTTGATATTTCTCAAACTGACCTATGACCTGGGGCCTCTCACACCAGACAATTGGGCACCAGAACTCTTGCATTTTATTATGATTAATTTCTCAGCTATAGCTTAAACTGGGTTCATTTAGGGGCTAAGGGATATTCTTACTTAATGCTACAGTCCTACACTTAGCTAATCAATCAAGGAGAAGGCTTTTCCTGACCTTTTTCACCTATTAGCTTCATACATTGAACCAGCCAGGACTGCAGATAACTCAAACCAGATGCTGACCTTTTCAACTGCAGTCTTACTTGAAAAGTAACACTGGATTTAAAGATATTCTACATATTAATTACACAGAATAAAACATATTCTAAAATAAGCAGAATCAGTATTCCTTATAAGACATATTCTAAATATCAAGAATATCTAGAATTATTTAAACAGCATTCAGCCTACTTTTAAACTACAGTATGTCTGGCTCATGCCTTGTTTATAATGGTATACAGATGTGGTAACTAATACCTATGAACTAGCCTTAACCCTCCATCACTCACAAGGGTCAAAGAAAGTTTCTCTCTCTGACCTTTTTAACCCAAACGTTAAACTTCTAAATAATCTAAACCATATGGCATTCCTCCATCACTTTACTTTACAGAACTGAAAAATTAAAACAGAATTAACAATTTCTTTGTCCACTGCCTCAGAAGGAGGTTTTGGCCTCTGAAAGCTAAATGTATTAGTTCAATAAAATGGTATTTTATTTTCTATATTTGTTTTATTTCTATTTGTTAATTTGTAAAGTGGTGATCGGATTTGTTAGTTTTTTCAAATTTACATCTGCTGTCTTTATATTTTGCACAGTACTAGGGGACATTTTCTGTTTCTGTGGTGTTGCATTGTATGCAGAGTCTGGCATCGGGGGTTCAGTTTAATTTTTGTCTAAATAGAACGTTTATAATTACTTATTCTATAGTGGATTAGGGTGTATCTTTGTTTGTGAAAAAGACATGGCTTTCGGTTGGCATTGACTGTGCAGGATCGACGATCTGTACTAATCTGTCTGTTTTCATTTTACAATAGGTGAATTGATGTTCTAGTGCTCACTGTAGCATTTAAGATGCTTGTGTGACTTGTAGAAATGACTGCTTATAGTATGGTAGAATTGTGCTATAGGTCCTGAGTGTTTTGTATTCTCGGTATGCCTAGTACTGGATTTGGGGGGGGGAGGGGTGTTAAAAAATGACCGGCCCCGGGTGTCAACTACCCTAGCTACGCCACTGTAGGCAAGGAAGCCAATTTGGTTAATTTCTATTTCCACTCCCCCACGCAGCCGTCATTTCTATACACTCAAACAAACCAAGCAAACCTATGAACTGCTGCATCCACATTGTCGTTCTTTATTGTTGGTCCATCGGTAACAACATAAGTCTAAAGCTGTTCCAGTTGGATAGGCAATGCCTTAAAAGGTGGAGGACAAAATATTTTTTTTTTGTGCTTATTGGACAGCTTTTTAATTTATTTTAAAGTTTCCATATAGAGATATAAAAATTATTATTATTATTATTATTGTTATTATCATTTGTTGCATTTGTATCCCACATTTTCCCACCTTTTTTCAGGCTCAATGTGGCTTACATAGTACCATAAATGGCGTTAGCCGATTCCGGTATGAACAAATACAGGTATCAACAATACAGATGAAACTGTGGTAGAATGGGTTATATGTATGGTAAATACAATTGGGAGAACTTAGAGAGGGAGAGGAAGAGTTAGGATATGTCCATTACGATCTTTGGTTATGTTGTGTCACGGGTATCCAGGTTTTTTATGTTGAGTCGGTGGGGTATGCTTTTCTGAACAGTTCTGTCTTTAGTACTTTCCGGAAATTTAGGTGGTGGAGAGTAGTTTTTACTATTTTGGGTAGTGCGTTCCACAGTTGTGCGCTCAAGTAGGAGAAGCTAGATGTATAAGTGGATTTGTATTTGAGTCCTTTGATGAATATCACTACAACAGCTTAAAAAATTATAATAGCTGGTAGAAACAGTCATTTTAAACTCTGTATTTTTAGCTCACTTTTCTACACCAAAATATAAATAAATATACTGTATACATTATAGATGGCCACATTTCAGTGAGGATATCCTGTTTCCTGATGGGCTCATCTTAACTGTTGTTGTAATCTGCCTTGGGAAGCCTGGTGTTATAAGGATGATGGAATATATTGAAATGAAATGAAAGTAGAATTAATCTCTCCTTTTATTGGGGCACATGGAATCACATCTTCATCTGTTTTGTAGAAATTTACCTTTTAGATACACAAATTATTCTGTTTTGAACATGTTGCAGGGGGCAAGTGGTTTTGTAAGTAAAAATACAAATACATATTTTGTTTCATGCAGATCTATTTTGTTTAAACATAAATGGGCTATCAGCCTCTAATGCAGACCATTGATTTTCTTATATTTTGTTCTTGTGATGACTTATACTGTGCCAAAACTGAAAACTATTATCTTGATCTGATCAATAATAAAAGGAGCTCATTGTGAACACTATCAAATACCCTAAAAGGTTGTTTTGTAGCTGTACATGAGGAATTGTGATATTGAATAAATAAGTGTATGTTTGTGTCCCTAGTCATGCCTCCTAAGTTTTTATAATCCCTTCAAGAAATCCAGTTCATCGTTGAACTTATTAGTGGAGCATAACCACAGACGCATGTTATGGTCACATTTTCAATATGGTAATAGTAGAGCCCAGCTAAGGAACAGGTTATTTTTAGTTAGTCTTCACTAGACAAAACTTGCTTTCCTTGTGCCATCACCGTCCAGCTGGATAGCCAGTGTCTTAAAAGGTGGAGGATACAGGATTTTGTTTTTACATTTATATCACACATTATCCCAAGCAAAGTCAGGTTCAATGTGGCTTACATTTGAAAATACAGTGAGGCAGAATAATAGAATTCAGTTATATCATGGGAACAAATAGATGGATATGTCTGAAACATTTAACAAAGTTGAGATTAGCATATATACCCAACTGGACATTTAAAAGTTTGTTCTTTAATTAAACTACATGTTCAGAAATCCATAGCTATCCACAGTTATTCAAAGATTATCACATGCACACACTAGAACAGCCATCCATCACATTGCAAAAGTAAACAACAACTTCTACAGAGTACATCTAAATTTTAATTTCCTTATTTCTATTTTTCAAAATTTCAAACAGATCCGTATATTGTACAAGCCGGCATGTTTGAAAATACAGTGAGATTAATAAAAATGCTACCAGCAATAAAGAACGACAACTTGGATGCAGCGGCTCACCATTTACTTGCTTTGTTTTGAGAGTACGGGGATGACGGCTATGCGGGGAAGGGGAAACATAGACTAACCTAATTGGTTTTTCAACATTTTAACATCACTTGGTCTCCTGTCTATTAAACCTCCTTGGCCTATCTAGTCCACTGTATGAGCTGAAGCCAGTGGGCGAAGCTTCCAAGAACATAAGAGTAGTCATACTGGGTCAGACCAATGGTCCATCTAAACCAGTATGCTGTTTTCCAAACAGTGGCCAAACCACCTGGCAGAAACCTAAATTGTGGCAACACTCCATACTAAAGAAACTATCAAACACATCACTCCAATATAGTGTCACACTGGGGATTCAGATCTGAAAAATAAAATATATTAAATTAAAAAAAAAAAATAGCCTCAGTGTAACAGGGAGCCTGACTTTTATGCTCCACTGTAAATATTACCATCACAGGCTTCCACCACCTTTCGAGAAAAAAAACCACAGAGAACAACTCCCAAAATATTTCAAAAATTGTAAAGAAGTGGGAGAAAAGTCTGTGTTTAAAAAACAGAAGGGAGGGTAACACAATTTAACACAAAACAGATCCAAATACCCACAACACTAAATCTCACTATGAATATAAATCACCGAAATACACACTAATTAGCAATCCCTCACTAGACTAAAATCCTCATTCAAAAAGAGAAACCTTCCTGCAAGTAATGAAAACTCAAAATAGAGCAAAAACTCTTATAACATTACTAGAATTGCTTAAACTTCCATCCTTACTAATGAATGGAATCTAATTCTAACAAAAAGTAAACTTAGCTCAGAACATCCAAATTGTCCTGACAGAAGTACAGTCTCATAAGATTTTCACAGTCTGTGGGGTTTCTCCAAAATTAAAGTGTCCAATTTATATTATCCTTCTGGCAAAAATGTCCAGAAGGATAATATAAATCCCCAGTGTGACACTATATTGGAGTGATGTGTTTGATAGTTTCTTTGTTATAACTACACACTCGTTGCAGATTGTTTATTTGTGAACACTCCATACTACAAATTCCATGGCAAGCAGTTGCTTCCCATGTCTGCCTCAAAATTTAACACAATATTCGAGGTGTGGTCACACCATGGAGCAATACAAAGGCATTATAACGTCCTCATTTTTGTTTTCCATTCCTTTCCTAATAATCCCTAACATTCTATTTGCTTTCTTAGCCGCAGCAACACACTGAGCAGAAGGTTTCAACGAATCATCAACGCCGCCGCCGCCTAGATCCCTTTCTTGATCTATGATTCCTAACGTGGAACCTTGCATGACGTAGCTATAATTCGGGTTCCTCTTTCCCATATGCATCACTTTGCACTTGCTCACACTAAACGTCATCTGCCATTTAGATGCCTAGTCTCGTAAGGTCCTCTTGTAATTTTTCACAATCCTCCTGCGATTTAACGACTTTGAATAACTTTGTCTCATCAGCAAATTTAATTACCTCACTAGTTACTCCCATCTCTAGGTCATTTATAAATATGTTAAAAAGCAGCGTTCCCAGCACAGACCCCTGAGGAACCCCACTATCTACCCTTCTCCATTGAGAATACTGACCATTTAACCCTACTCTCTGCTATCTTTTAACCAGTTTTTAATCCACAATAGGACATTTCCTCCTATCCCATGATCCTCCAATTTCCTCTGTAGCCTTTCATGAGGTACCTTGTCAAATGCCTTCTGAAAATCCAGATACACAATATCAACCGGTTCATCTTTATCCACATGTTTGTTCACCCCTTCAAAGAAATGTAGTAGATTGGTGAGGCAAGATTTCCCTTCACTAAATCCATGTTGACTTTGTCTCATTAATCTATGCTTTTGAATATGCTCTGTAATTTTGTTCTTAATAATAGTCTCTACCATTTTGCCCAGCACCAATGTCAGACTCACCGGTCTATAATTTCCCGGATCTCCTCTGGAACCTTCTTTAAATATTGGCGTTACATTGGCCATCCTCCAATCTTCCGGTACCACGCTCGATTTTAAGGATAAATTAAATATTACTAACAATAACTCTGCAAGTTCATTTTTCAGTTCTATCGGTACTCTGGGATGAATACCATTTATTTATTTATTACATTTCTATCCACTCTTTCCCACATACAGCAGGTCCAGTGCTTACATAGTAAAAGAAAGCATCTTACATGGTAAAGAATACAGTAAAACAAGGAAATGTAGGAAGAGTATTATAAGTTGTGATGATCATAACTACTTACATTATGAAAAGTATTACAAAGGACATGCGAAAAGAATATAATGAACTGTGGCAACAGTGTCCCGAAATATATGATTTAGAATAGGGAAGGTAGACAAGGATATGATAGGTGAAAGGGAAGGAGAATGGGAGGGAAATGGTAAAGGATGGAAGGAAGAAGATGAGGGATTGAGTATAAGGGATTAGTGAAAAAGGTCAAATTGCTACTCTTCAATTTGTAGAACTGCCCCATTACATCCTCCAGGTTTATAGAGAATTCATTCAGTTTCTCTGACTCGTCAGCTTCGAATACCATTTCTGGCACCGGTATCCCACTCAAATCTTCCTCGGTGAAGTCAGAAGCAAAGAATTAATTTAATTTCTCCACTACGGCTTTGTCTTCCAATTGCCCCTTTTACTCCTCGGTCATCTAGCGGTCCGATTCTTTTGCCGGCTTCCTGCTTTTATGTTTAAATCTGTTTATTGGTAACACACTTGTTACAATGCTCCAACACGAACATAAACGAAATCATGTCATAACTTCATCTCTAACTGCGTCACCAAACATTTTATTTTTGTCCCCCTCCCCCTCCCATTGTTAACTCCCTATCCCTCCCTTCCTCCCTCCCCCCCCAGTAGAAGAACAGGCAAGTATTTAAACATTTAAACATTTAACAGTCTGCTTCGAGCTCCAGATGACAACGATCTCCAGAAGGGGTTCCAGCAGTCCTGATATTCCACACCTCTCTCCGAATTCCAGTCCTGTATCTCCAGCCTTTCAAGCCTCATCAATTCAATCAACTTGATACGCCATTGTTGAATTCCTATGGACTGTCCGGACGTCCATCCCGTCAGGAGTAACTGAAGTATTGTTAAAGTCACCTTATTGGCAAAAGGTTTATAGCCTCTAGGCGCTGGTAATCCTAGGCGGGGTCTGCCAAACAGCAATAAAACATCGTAGTGCCACCTAGCTCCCCACCAAGCAGAGACCTGCAACAGCACCTTTCTCCACAGCCTCTCCACACTCCCACATCCCCAGAACATGTGACCAATCAGTACGCCCTCTGCACCACATCTCGGGCACTCTCCCCAGGCGGAGGCCCCCATGTGGAATGCTCTACGTGGAGAAATGTACATTCGGAGCGCCAATTTATACCAGATCTCCCAGTGCTCAGTGAATCTGGATCTCTGACGAATGCCCAGAATAAAAGACTTGAGGTGTTCTACTCGAATTGGGGTCCCAAGGTCCCTGGTCCAGGCCTCCGCTAATTTTTTATAATCCAACTCAGAGGCTGAGTCTTTGATAGATCTGTGGTGGAAGGTCAGTGGCACTCGCTGCTGAGCCTCAAAGGAGAATGCCGACGACAGTTCTTCCCTGACATCTTCAGTCAGGTCCGTCCAAGGGAGGCCCCGAATATAATGTGCCAGCTGATAATAGTGCCAGTAGTCTTTGTTGGGGATATTGTATTCTCTTTGTAATTCCACAAAAGGTCTAACTTTCCCTTCATCGGTAACTGCTTGCAGCAAATATTTGAGTCCATGTCTCCCCCAGCGTTCAAATGTTGGATACAAAGTACCTGCAGGAAACCTCGGGTTGCCACATATGGGCAGGAATGGTGTTACCTTTGGTGAGAAATGATGGAGTCGGCATATCCAGCGCCATGCGGCCCGCGCCGCCGGTATTATGCCTGACTGACGTAGTTCCGTAGGAGTCTCCCCATCTGGCAAATGTAGGAGACATCCCAAGTCTATAGCCGGGGACATCTGCCTCTCCAGGGGGGTGTTTGAAAAGTCTGAGGTTCGCCTATGCCAGTCATTGATATGGCGCATTTCACATGCGACAGTCGCATGACGCAAGCTAATAAGGCCCACCCCCCCATATTCCACTGGGGTGCACATTATCCTTAACGGGAGCCGTGGCTTCTTCCCCCTCCACAGAAATTTATTTAAAAGTCTATTCTGCCTTCGTTCATCCGTTTTGGAAAGGTAAAGGGGCACTGTTTGGAAGACATATAGCCACTTTGGGATAATGAACATATTGTATAGTGCCACTCGTCCAAATAAGGATATTGGAAGGTTCTCCCATCCCTCCAGCTTTGATTTAGTATCTGCCATTAAAACAGTCACATTAAGTTCATATAGTTTCTTCAAGTCTGCTGGTATCCGTATTCCCAAATATTTGAGGGAATCTTCTGCCCATCTGAGGAGGAAAGGTCCACGCCAGGCGCTCCTCACCGAGGGCATTATTGGGAGTGCCCAGGATTTGTCATAGTTCAATTTAAATCCAGAGTAGCGTCCATAGGTCTCTAGACAGGTCAACATGCCCCGGAGAGAGCATGCTGGTTCCCGCAGCACCAGGAGTAGGTCATCAGCATAAGCTAAGAGTTTGACTTGCTCACGCCCCAGAACAACCCCCCTCACCTCCTCCGCTAATATCACAGTTCGGAGCAGGGGCTCCAGGGCTACAGTAAAGAGGAGTGGCGATAGGGGACAACCCTGCCTAGTCCCCCTCATTATCGGGAAACTCGGTCCCTGTACTCCATTCACCAACAGTCCCGCCCGTGGATCTTTGTAAAGTGCCCGTATCACCTCCACACACCATCCAGCAAAGCCCATGTATTCTAGCGTTTGGAAAAGATATGGCCAGGCGACTCTGTCAAAAGCCTTCTCCGCGTCAAGGCTCACTACCAGGGCGGGATTTCCTCCCGCCCGGCAGTGAGCCATCGCCAGCAGCAGACGTCGGACATTAAAGGAAGACTGTCTCCCTCTGACAAAACCCACCTGTTCGGGGGTCACCATCCTAGCAAGAGGCACCGCCATCCTCTCCGCCATTATCTTAGCTAGCAGCTTTACTTCTACATTTATGAGGGAGATGGGTCTGTAAGACGTCATCTGCTCTCTGGGCTTCTCTGGTTTCGGGATCAGGGTTATTAGTGCTGTATTTTCATGTAAGGGAAATGAACCTGTCCCAACTACCTCTTCAAAATAAGCTAGTAGATCTCCCACTACTTCCATCGGTAGGTTTTTATAGTATTCTGCAGGGTATCCATCAGGTCCCGGGGCTGAGCATGTCTTTAAAGTTTTTATCGCTGCCTGTAATTCGGTAAGTTGTAAAGGTGCATTCAAGGCTTCTAGTTCTAGCTCTGTGAGCTTGGGGACCTTCGCCTGCTCTAAATAGTGTAGGATCTCCGAGGGCGCCCCCTGTTCCCCCACATCTGCCCCATATAAAGAGGCAAAATATTTCGTAAACTGGTCGATTATTGTTTTATGGTTATTTATTATCTGTCCATTAGGCCCTTTAATGGCTTCTATAACCCTGGAACCTCCCCACCCCTTAATTATCCTGGCCATCAATTTCCCTGATCTGTTCCCAAATCGCTTTAGCCTATATTTCTGATAATTCATGGAGTGAGTAGTCTTCTCATGTATAAGAGTGTTAAGAGCTATCTGTGTCACCCTCAGGGCCTCCATAGTGTGCGCATTAGGATTTTTAATATACTGCCTTTTAGCTACTTGGGTTTGTTTTTCTAATTGTAGTATACTGTTCGCCAGTTGTTTTTTCCTTCTGCACACATAGGCAATTATGTCACCTCTCAGCACTGCTTTCGAGGTTGCCCAGTATAGTTTAGGCCGGTCCTTATGTTGTGCGTTATACTCTGCGAACTCAGCCCACTTAGTATGTATATATTGGTTGAAGTGAGGGTCCCCAGCCAAATAAGATGGATAACGCCAGCCTGGGCCACTTCCCTCTGTCCCCAAAGTAAATGCAATATCTGCCCACACCGGGGCATGATCCGAGATCTCCTCAGGGCCTATGTGGACTGCCTGTATCCGGGAGAACAGAGACCGGTCTGTTAATATGTAATCTAGGCGAGCTTGTGTGTTATGGGCCCGGGAACGGTGAGTATAATCCCTTTCCCCTATGTGGAAGGTCCGCCAGGTGTCCACCAGTCCCAGTGTGCTGGTGAAAGTCTGCCACATCTGAGATCTATAACCTCGGTAATATGGGGATGCGGTCGCTGAGCAGTCTAGGGAGGGGTCAGAAATCAAGTTAAAATCTCCCACTACCATCAGCTCCCCCTCCCGAATTGCTAAACATCTAGCCATCAGACGTTGGAAAAATTGCTTATCCGGTATATTGGGACCGTATAGTACTAGCAAGTGGAATTTTTCCCCTTGCACCCACCCCTGGAGCAGCATGTAGTTCCCTTGCTCTCCTCGTTCTACTGTAGTTAATTTGCATGGCACTCCCTTCCTTACCAGGACAGCCACCCCTCCCCTCCGCCCCTGGGCCGACACCGCATAAACCTCTTCGACCCACTGCTTTTTTAGTTTTTTATGTTCTAGGTCCGACAGCCTCGTTTCTTGTAAACAAGCGATGTCTATTTTATGTCTCTTTAGGGCAGCTAAGATTTTTGTTCTTTTTATGGGGGAAGTTATGCCCCCTACGTTCCATGTAGCTAGTCTAATTGGCATGTTTGCGTCACATGGTGTTGTTTTGTATGAGTCCTCGATCTATGTATTATGCCTAATTTTTTGTCTATTCCTTCCCTTCCCGGGGATCGACGGCATCTGCCCTCCCTTATTAATCGCCGTCCTCCTTGCCCAGAAGCTTCGTTTTCACACATTATTAATTGCCTGTTCTTCCCACCCCTCCCTCCCTCCCCTCCCCCCCTCTCCCTCTGCCAAAACCCTGTATTACCTTCCAGCGCTAGCTGAAAGCGAGGATCTCTTATGACACCAAGGAACCCCGACTCCCGCCCGCCCCCCTCTTTCTTCGTGCTTCCCTCACCTTGCAAGTGACTTATGCCTCATGACCAAACTCCCGTGGTTATCCAGCCACTCTCAGTCTCCCGCCAGCAATCCGTGGCCGTTCAAGAATGTTCTTGCAAGTTGTACTGTGTCAAAGTGCTGCCACTTCTCTTGGTGTAATATTCGCAACCGAGCTGGATATGTTAGCATGAATTTGATTTTTTTCTTAATCAACATTGTACAGAGGGGGTGAAATTGTCTCCTCTTTTCTTGTATCGTCCGGGAAAAGTCTTGGAAGATCAATATTCGTTTGGCATTATAGGTCAGAGTGTCTCTCTTTAATTTGAAGCCTTGTAGGATTTCTTGCTTATGTTTATAATTCAATATTTTAGCTATTACCACTCGGGGCCGATTAGTGTCTTCAGTTTTGCGGCCTACTCTGTGGGCTCTTTCTACTACTAATGGTCCCCTTGAATCGGTCAGAGCCAGTTCCTTGCCCAGCCAATGTTCCAGCCACTCTGCCATATTAGCCTCCGGTATGCTTTCAGGTAGGCCAACTAACCTTATGTTGTTTCTCCGCGAGCGATTCTCGAGATCTTCAAACTTATCAGTCAGATCTAGCAATTGCTGCTTCAAGTTGGCGATCTCAGGCCCATGTGTTCTCACATCGTCTTCCAGAGCCGTTATTCGAGTCTCCGCGTCTCCCACGCGGGTTTGTAAGCCATCAAAGCCAGCTGCGTAACTATCAAGTTTTTCGGACAAGGAGTCCCATTGCGGGGCTAGCGCCTTCATAATCGCTGTTGTAATCTGCGCTAGTTGGGCTTCCGAGAACTCCGTTCTCAATTCGCCTTCGTTGTCCGCCATTTTGTTTTCAGTCCCGGTTTTATTTTTCTCTTTTTTCACCGCTTTATGCGCCATCTGACCGGGTGAACGGCGTAAATATCTGTCCATAAAGTTCTCCGTTGCTTATAGTCAAGTGAGGGGAGCAAATCAGTCTTATTCTGTTATTTTGGGGGCGTTTAGGAGCCGGAGTCCCGGAGCTGTAGCGCGAAGCGACTGATCAGCTCATAGCATCGCCGGCTTCCTGCTTTTAATATACTTAAAAAATATTTTACTATCTGTTTTTGCCTCCAACGCAATTTTTAAGTCCCTCTTAACCTTATCAGCGCTTTGCATTTGACTTGACAATCCTTATGCTGTTTCTTATTATTTTCAGTCAGTTCCTTCTTCCATTTTCTGAAGGATTTTTTTTTTTTAGCTCTAATAGCTTCCTTCACCTCACTTTTTAACCACGCCGGCTGTCGTTTGGTTTTCCGTCCTCCTTTTTTAATACGCGGAATATATTTGTCCTGGGCTTCCAGGATGGTGTTTTTGAACAGCATCCACGCCTGATGTATATTTTTGACCCTCGCAGTCGCTCCTCTAAGTTTTCTTTTCATCGTTCTTCTCATTTTATCATAGTCTCCTTTTTTTAAGTTAAACGCTGACATATTTGATTTCCTGTGTATACTTACTTCAAAGCTAATATCAAATTCGATCATATTATGATAACTGTTATCAAGTGGCCCCAGCACCATTACCTCCCGCACCAGATCATGTGCTCCACTAAGGACTAGGTCTAGAATTTTTCCTTCTCTCATCGGCTCCTGTACCAGCTGCTCCATAAAGCTGTCCTTGATTTCATCAAGGAATTTTACCTCCCTAGTGTGCCCTGACAGCTCTTAGGAGAAAATCACAAGCTATAGAGAAGGGCAACTCTCAGTCTCTCCTCTGCTTCTCATCTCATTACTCCCCCTTCATCCTTCTTTTGTCCACTATCTCCCCTGCTTCAATTAATGTCCACTATCTCCTCTGCTTCTCATCTCATGACTCCCTCTTCATCCTTCTTGTGTCCACTATCTCCTCTGCTTCTCATCTCATGACTCCCCCTTCATCCTTCTTGTGTCCACTATCTCCCCTGCTTCAATTAATATCCACTATCTCCCCTGCTTCTCATCTCATGAATCCCCCTTCATTCTTCTTTTGTCCATTTTTGTTATTTTTGTTACATTTGTACCCCGCGCTTTCCCACTCATGGCAGGCTCAATGCGGCTTACATGGGGCAATGGAGGGTTAAGTGACTTGCCCAGAGTCACATGGAGCTGCCTGTGCCTGAAGTGGGAATCAAACTCAGTTCCTCAGTTCCCCAGGACCAAAGTCCACCACCCTAACCACTAGGCCACTCCTCCATTATCTCCCCTGCTTCAATTAATGTCCACTATCTTCTCTGCTCATGTCATGAATCCCCCTTCATCCTTCTTTTGTCCACTATCTCTCCTGCTTCAATTCATGTCCCCTGCTTCTCATCTCATGACTCCCCCTTCATCCTTCTTTTGTCCATTATATCCCCTGCTTCAATTAATGTCCACTATCTCCTCTGCTTCTCATCTCATGACTCCCCCTTCATCCTTCTTTTGTCCACTATCTCCCCTGCTTCAATTCATGTCCACTATCTCCCCTGCTTCTCATCTCATGAATCCCCCGTCATCCTTCTTTTGTCCACTATCTCCCCTGCTTCAATTAATGTCCACTATCTCCTCTGCTTCTCATCTCATGACTCCCCCTTCATCCTTCTTTTGTACACTATCTCCCCTGCTTCAATTAATGTCCACTATCTTCTCTGCTTCTCATCTCATAGCTCCCCCTTCATCCTTCTTTTGTCCATTATCTCCCCTGCTTCAATTAATGTCCACTATCTTCTCTGCTTCTCATCTCATGAATGCCCCTTCATCCTTCTTTTGTCCACTATCTCCCCTTCTTCAATTCATGTCCACTATTCCCCTTCATCCTTCTTTTGTCCACTATCTCCCCTGCTTCAATTCATGTCCACTATCTCCCCTGCTTCTCATCTCATGAATCCCCCTTCATCCTTCTTTTGTCCACTATCTCCCCTCTTCAATTAATGTTCACTAACTCCTCTCCTTCTCATCTCATGACTCCCCCTTCATCCTTCTTTTGTCCACTATCTCCCCTGCTTCAATTCATGTCCACTATCTCCCCTGCTTCTCATCTCATGAATCCCCCTTCATCCTTCTTTTGTCCACTATCTCCCCTCTTCAATTAATGTTCACTAACTCCTCTCCTTCTCATCTCATGACTCCCCCTTCATCCTTCTTTTGTCCACTATCTCCCCTGCTTCAATTCATGTCCACTATCTCCCCTGCTTCTCATCTCATGAATCCCCCTTCATCCTTCTTTTGTCCACTATCTCCCCTGCTTCAATTCATGTCCACTAACTCCTCTGCTTCTCATCTCATGACTCCCCCTTCATCCTTCTTTTGTCCACTATCTCCTCTGCTTCTCAACTCATGAATCCCCCTTCATCCTTCTTTTGTCCACTATCTCCCCTGCTTCAATTCATGTCCACTAACTCCTCTGCTTCTCATCTCATGACTCCCCCTTCATCCTTCTTTTGTCCACTATCTCCCCTGTTTCTCATCTCATGAATTCCCCTTCATCCTTCTTTTGTCCACTATCTCCCCTGCTTCAATTAATGTCCACTAACTCCTCTGCTTCTCATCTCATGACTCCCCCTTCATCCTTCTTTTGTCCACTATCTCCCCTGCTTCTCATCTCATGAATCCCTCTTCATCCTTCTTTTGTCCACCATCTCCCCTGCTTCAATTCATGTCCACTATCTCCCCTGCTTCTCATCTCATGAATCCTCCTTCATCCTTCTTTTGTCCACTATCTCCCCTGCTTCAATTCATGTCCACTATCTCCTCTGCTTCTCATCTCATGACTCCCCCTTCATCCTTCTTTTGTCCACTATCTCCCCTGCTTTTCATCTCATGAATCCCTCTTCATCCTTCTTTTGTCCACCATCTCCCCTGCTTCAATTCATGTCCACTATCTCCCCTGCTTCTCATCTCATGACTCCCCCTTCATCCTTCTTTTGTCCACTATCTCCCCTGTTTCTCATCTCATGAATCCCCCTTCATCCTTCTTTTGTCCACTATCTCCCCTGCTTCAATTAATGTCCACTAACTCCTCTGCTTCTCATCTCATGACTCCCCCTTCATCCTTCTTTTGTCCACTATCTCCCCTGCTTCTCATCTCATGAATCCCTCTTCATCCTTCTTTTGTCCACCATCTCCCCTGCTTCAATTCATGTCCACTATCTCCCCTGCTTCTCATCTCATGAATCCCCCTTCATCCTTCTTTTGTCCACTATCTCCCCTGCTTCAATTCATGTCCACTAACTCCTCTGCTTCTCATCTCATGACTCCCCCTTCATCCTTCTTTTGTCCACTATCTCCCCTGTTTCTCATCTCATGAATCCCCCTTCATCCTTCTTTTGTCCACTATCTCCCCTGCTTCAATTAATGTCCACTAACTCCTCTGCTTCTCATCTCATGACTCCCCCTTCATCCTTCTTTTGTCCACTATCTCCCCTGCTTCTCATCTCATGAATCCCTCTTCATCCTTCTTTTGTCCACCATCTCCCCTGCTTCAATTCATGTCCACTATCTCCCCTGCTTCTCATCTCATGAATCCTCCTTCATCCTTCTTTTGTCCACTATCTCCCCTGCTTCAATTCATGTCCACTATCTCCTCTGCTTCTCATCTCATGACTCCCCCTTCATCCTTCTTTTGTCCACTATCTCCCCTGCTTCAATTGTCCACTATCTCCTCTGCTTCTCATCTCATGAATCCTCCTTCATCCTTCTTTTGTCCACTATCTCCCCTGCTTCAATTGTCCACTATCTCCCCTGCTTCTCATCTCATGACTCCCCCTTCATCCTTCTTTTGTCCACTATCTCCCCTGCTTCTCATCTCATGACTCCCCCTTCATCATTCTTTTGTCCACTATCTCCCCTGCTTCAATTCATGTCCACTATCTCCTCTGCTTCTCATCTCATGACTCCCCCTTCATCCTTCTTTTGTCCACTATCTCCCCTGCTTTTCATCTCATGAATCCCTCTTCATCCTTCTTTTGTCCACTATCTCCCCTGCTTCAATTCATGTCCACTATCTCCTCTGCTTCTCATCTCATGACTCCCCCTTCATCCTTCTTTTGTCCACTATCTCCCCTGCTTCAATTCATGTCCACTATCTCCTCTGCTTCTCATCTCATGACTCCCCCTTCATCCTTCTTTTGTCCACTATCTCCCCTGCTTCAATTGTCCACTATCTCCTCTGCTTCTCATCTCATGACTCCCCCTTCATCCTTCTTTTGTCCACTATCTCCCCTTCTTCAATTCATGTCCACTATTCCCCTTCATCCTTCTTTTGTCCACTATCTCCCCTGCTTCTCATCTCATGACTCCCCCTTCATCCTTCTTTTGTCCACTATCTCCCCTGCTTCAATTGTCCACTATCTCCCCTGCTTCTCATCTCATGAATCCCCCTTCATCCTTCTTTTGTCCACTATCTCCCCTGCTTCAATTGTCCACTATCTCCTCTGCTTCTCATCTCATGAATCCTCCTTCATCCTTCTTTTGTCCACTATCTCCCCTGCTTCAATTGTCCACTATCTCCCCTGCTTCTCATCTCATGAATCCCCCTTCATCCTTCTTTTGTCCACTATCTCCCCTGCTTCAATTGTCCACTATCATCTCTGCTTCTCATCTCATGACTCCCCCTTCATCCTTCTTTTGTCCACTATCTCCCCTGCTTCAATTGTCCACTATCTCCTCTGCTTCTCATGACTCCCCCTTCATCCTTCTTTTGTCCACTATCTCCCCTGCTTCAATTGTCCACTATCATCTCTGCTTCTCATCTCATGACTCCCCCTTCATCCTTCTTTTGTCCACTATCTCCCCTGCTTCAATTGTCCACTATCTCCTCTGCTTCTCATGACTCCCCCTTCATCCTTCTTTTGTCCACTATCTCCCCTGCTTCAATTGTCCACTATCATCTCTGCTTCTCATCTCATGACTCCCCCTTCATCCTTCTTTTGTCCACTATCTCCCCTGCTTCAATTGTCCACTATCTCCTCTGCTTCTCATCTCATGACTCCCCCTTCATCCTTCTTTTGTCCACTAACTCCCCTGCTTCAATTGTCCACTATCATCTCTGCTTCTCATCTCATGAATCCCCCTTCATCCTTCTTTTGTCCACTATCTCCCCTGCTTCAATTGTCCACTATCTCCTCTGCTTCTCATCTCATGAATCCTCCTTCATCCTTCTTTTGTCCACTATCTCCCCTGCTTCAATTGTCCACTATCTCCCCTGCTTCTCATCTCATGAATCCCCCTTCATCCTTCTTTTGTCCACTATCTCCCCTGCTTCAATTGTCCACTATCTCCCCTGCTTCTCATCTCATGAATCCCCCTTCATCCTTCTTTTGTCCACTATCTCCCCTGCTTCAATTGTCCACTATCTCCCCTGCTTCTCATCTCATGAATCCCCCTTCATCCTTCTTTTGTCCACTATCTCCCCTGCTTCAATTGTCCACTATCTCCTCTGCTTCTCATCTCATGACTCCCCCTTCATCCTTTTGTCCACTATCTCCCCTCCCCCTCTTTCATCCTTCTGTCGCCCTGATTCGCTGTTTCTATTGAGATTGACAGAAGTCGATTCGTTGCTCTTAACTCAGATACGTCCATCTCCTTCCCCGGGGCGGGATCAGAGCGCGACTCGGCTCCTCCCGTCAAAACATTGACGTCACGAAATTCTCCCTGAGGATTATGGGAAACGTTCGGCTGCAACTCTGGCGGCGGCCATGCTTAATTTAAAGGGACTGAGGAGGGGTGGAAAGAGGGAGGGGGAGGAAGTGGCCCGGGGGTAAAAAAATAGAATTAAAAAAGAAGAAAAAGAGGAAGAAAGAGAGAGAGACAGCGAGGGAAAGAGAGGAGGGAGCGGGTTTGGTGGGGGAAAGAGAGAAGAAAGGAGGGATCGGAGTCGGCACAGCCAGCAGCAAAGGCGAAGAGTCAGGTAAGACATCTGGGCTCAGCCTTTGGCTCCGGATTCAGGGCGTGGTGACTCCGGTTTAGCCCTGATCCTGTCCCCTCCCCCCGCCTGTGGACTGGCTTGGAGATGATATTGATGTTATGATATTGCATTTCCATTACCATGGCCTCTTCTTCTTCGTTTATATAAGCTTTTTGCTTCATCTCTATTTTTGTAGTTTTCATTTAGACATTTAAATAACGATACTTTGATTTAAAAATGACAATTGAAACAAAATTGCTCTCTCTCATCCATCCATTCATTCCCTCATCCACCCACTTATTCGTTTCCTTATTCTACCATCCTCCTGACCTCCATCCATCACCCTCCTCCCTCACCTTTCTTTCTTTGAATTTAGCGCAAAGCTTCTCATACTCTTCATAACTTTACAATTCTACATGTGTTGTGAGTGAAAGATGACGCTATTTTCCTTAGTAAGGCAAGGGGTGACCTATGTTGTTATTGCTATCAATGCATATTGCGCTGTCTCTGTATCCACCTTCACCCCCCCCCCCCAGTCATTCCACCTGCTGAACTACACTTCTTGTCCTTGTAAGCTCAGTCTTACATAATTTGGTTAGTATATAATGTATTTCCATTCTCTTGTCATCTTTGTTTATTCACTAATGAACATGTATACCCTGGAGGAAAGGAGAAACAGGGGTGATACAGACGTTCAAATATTTGAAAGGTATTAATCCGCAAACAAACCTTTTCTGGAGATGGGAAGGCGGTAGAACTAGAGGACATGAAATGAAATTGAAGGGGGGCAGACTCAAGAAGAATGTCAGGAAGTATTTTTTCACGGAGAGGGTGGTGGATGTTTGGAATGCCCTCCCACGGGAGGTGGTGGAGAGGAAAACGGTAACGGAATTCAAACATGCGTGGGATAAGCATAAAGAAATCCTGCTCAGAAGGAAGGGATCCCCAGAAGTTTAGCTGGTGGTTGGAGGCAGGGCTGGTGGTTGGGAGGTGAGGATAGTGCTGGGCAGACTTATACGGTCTGTGCGAGGGCTGGTGGTTGGGAGGTGGGGAAAATGCTGGGCAGACTTATACGGTCTGTGCCAGAGCCGGTGGTGGGAGGCGGGGATAGTGCTGGGCAGACTTATACGGTCTGTGCCCTGAAGAGCATAGGTACAAATCAAAGTAGGGTATACACAAAAAGTAGCACATATGAGTTTGTCTTGTTGGGCAGACTGGATGGACCGTGCAGGTCTTTTTCTGCCATCATCTACTATGTTACTATTTTCTTTAACACCCAAAACAATTCACAATATAAAAACAGCCGGGTCAGACCTCTCCACCTCTCAATCCTACCTCCCATAAAAATCTCTTCTGTATGAATTTCTAGATTTTTCACTACAATACAATCCCCTTACAAAAGTCATAATATCACAATTAAAAATACTTGCTTAAAGAGCACCCCCCCTTTTTTTAATTTGAAACTAGTCAGTACAACAGTAAGGGAGTTTAATCTTATAAGGCAAAGCATTGCACCAACATGGTCCTAGAATAAAAAAATGTTCCCATCCTGGGAAGATTTGATATTACTGAGCTGAATGAGTGCCTGGGAGCCCCAGCTTAATTCTTTTAATAAAAGCTCTGCTATTCAATTCCCATAACTACTATAACCACAGTTTGAGAAGTTGAGGAGCATGAAAATAATAGCCAGAAAAATAGTTGGATTTAGAGGAGTTATCTTATTTAGGAGGTAACCGGATATGGCATGAGAATATACAGAACACCTACCACAAACATAGGAGCCAGCTCTGTGGGTGATTGAGCACCCCTAATATTGAACAAACTCTTTGATTGTGTCCGGTAAGGGGTCATTTCTATTGGGTTTAGCACCCCCCAATCATTTTGAAAAGTTGGCTCATATAACCACAAACAACTGTTGCCAAGTTCTGGGAATAGCTGGGATGATAGCTAAGGTTGAGAGTTCCACAGTGGGCTCCAATCTGTGCTCCAATATTGGAGACCTGGGGACACAGTACAAGAAAATAGTTGTGTGTGGAGGACCTGCTACTTATTGGGATTCTGCTGGGTACTTGTAACCTGGATTGGCCACTTTTAGAAACAGTGGAATGGAACTGGTAGATGTGAATCACTTGTTTACTCTTTCCAAAAATACTAGGATTAGGGGGCATGCTATGAAGCTACAAAGTAGGACATTTTAAAATAAATTAGAGAAAATATTTTTTCACTCACCGTGTAATTAAACTCCGGAATTCGTTGCCAGAGAATGTAGTAAAAGCAGTTATCTTAGCGGGGTTTACAAAAGGTTTGACTAACATCCTAAAACAAAGGTCCATAGTCCATTATTAAAATGGACTTGATGAAAATCCATTGCTTATTTCTAGGATAAGCAGCATAAAATGTATTGTACTGTTTTGGGATCTAGCCAGGTACTTGTAACCTGGATTGGTCACTGTTGGAATTGGTCTTGATGAATCTTCGGTGTGTCCCAGTATGGCAACACTTATGTTCTTATGTACTAAATGGACCTTTATCCTGACCTAATAGGGTAACGCTTTTGTTCTTAGGACCAAACATAAGCTATATCAAGCTTGGATAAACAGATGGTAGTATTTATAAATGATCTAGAGATGGGAGTAACTAGTGAGGTAATTAAATTTGCTGACAACACAAAAGTTATCCAAAGTTGTTAAATTGCAAAACAGAGAGTGGGGTTAAATGGGCAGTATTCACAATGGAGAAGGGTTGTTAGTGGGGTTCCTCAGGGGTCTGTGCTAGGACCGCTGCTTTTTAATATATTTATAAATGATTTAGAGATGGGAGTAACTAGCGAGGTAATTAAATTTGCTGATGACACAAAGTTATTCAAAGTCGTTAACTCGCGACAGGATTGTGAAAAATTACAGAAGGACCTTACGAGACTGGGCGGCTAAATGGCAGATGATGTTTAATGTGAGCAAGTGCAAAGTGATGCATGTGGGAAACAGGAAACTGAATTATAGCTATGCAATGCTATAGGAGTCACCGACCAGGAAAGGGATCTAGGCGTCGTCATGGATGATACGTTGAAACCCTCTGCTCCGTGTGCAGGGGTAGCCGTTAAGCAAGCAAACAGAATGTTAGGCATTATTAGGAAAGGAATGTAAAAGAAAAATGAGGACGTTTATAATACCTTTCTATTGCTCTGTGTTTGACCGCAGCTCAAATATTGTGTTCTGGTGATTGCATCTAAAAAAAGATATAATGGAATTAGAGAAGGTACAGAGAGAAGCGACAAACATGATAAAGGGGATGGGACAACTTCCCTATGAGGAAAAGCTTAAAGCAGCTAGGGCTCTTCAGCTTGGAGAAAAGACGACTGAGGGGGAGATATGATAGAGGTCTATAAAATAATGAGTGGAGTGGAACAGGTAGACGTGAAAGTGTCTGTTTACTCTTTCCAAAAATAGTAGTACTAGGGGGCAGGAAATGAAGCTACAAAGTAGTAAATTTAAAATGAATCTGAGAAAATATTTCTTCACTCAATGTGTAATTAAAGTCTGGAATTCATTGCCGACGAATTAGCTTAGCGGGGTTTAAGAAAGGTTTGGATGGCTTCCTAAAAGAAAAGTCCTTAGACCATTATTACAATGGACTTGGGCAAAATCCACTGCTTATTGTACTGTTTTTGGATCTTGCCAGGTACTTGTGACCTGGATTGGCCACTGTTGGAAATAGGATTCTGGGCCTGATGGACCTTCGGTCTGTCCCAGTATGGTAATACTTATGTACTTACGTGTTTAGTTTTAAACAATTTTTATTGAACAACAATAAAATATTACAAACAGATTTTATAGCATGTGTCCGTTTTCTTTTATTCCCCCCTCCCCTAGTACCCACCCCCCAACCCTCTTCTACAAACTCAGTATCTATTCTCATAGCCAAAAACGAGCCTTTACAATTTTTCACTTCAGGTCCAGACATTGTGTACCCAAATGAGGGATTCCTGATTTTATACTTTCCCCTCACCGTCTCTCTCATTCTCCCTTAGCTTTAGGTAGATTGAGTTTATGATTTATAACATACTGTGCTTTACCGTTTGGCTACCTCTTGTCAACAAAGAGTTTACATAACTTTCAGTGAATCATCTTCCCCCCCCCCCCCCCCTCCCGCCACCCTTCCTCCCTCCTCCAGTCTCACTCTTGCCAGTACCCTCCAGACCTTTACCTTAGCTACAGCACCTTAAGTATTAAGTTCCTACTCTTAGGTGTCAGAGAATCCAAGTATCTGCCCCAGATCTTCAGAAATTTAATATGTTTTTTGGGGCCACTTCTGGCTTCTTTTGCCTCCCACATCACCAGTTGGTGGATCAGATTTCGCCAGTGCCAAAATTCAGGACCTGTTTCTGTCGTCCAATATAGTAGAATGCATTTCTTCGCCAGCAGTGTCAGTTTACCAAATAGTATATTGCCCCTGGATATCATTCCTCTACCTGATCCTGGGAGGTTCAACAGCAAGTGCTCTGGTGTGCATGCTACCCGTTGTCCCATAATTGTAGTCAAGTACTGGGCAATTTTCCCCCAAAATGCTTTAAGTTTCCTACAACTCCAAAATCCATGATAAAAGGTATTTTCTGTTCCCCCACACCTCCTACAAATCGCCGATTGGGTCCCCCCGAGCCTCGCCAGCTGTGCTTGAGTCATATAAGCTCTATGAATGAATCGAAATGCGCATTCTCTATATTGTGCTCCACTTAACAATCTGGGAATCCTCTGCACTTCCTTAGTAATGTCCCACGTTACTAGGTTGATTCCAAGATCCTTTTCCCAACGTTCTCTTAGATGGGTCAGATCCTTTGGTGGCCTTCCTTCCCACAGGGCCCTATAAAGTCCTGAAATGGAGGGATTTGTGTCTGAGATTTTTTCAAAAAACTGTTTAATCTTAGCTCCTAATTTCTGTGAGAGTCTTTCTTTGCTCATAGATTTAACAAAGTGTTTTAATTGACAATAGGCGTATGTGTCTCCCCATTGCAATTCTTCTGCCCTCACCAACTGTTCTAACGTCCGAATCTCCCCTGTTTCCCCAATAATGTCCTCTAAAGTTATCAGTCCCCTCTCTTCCCAACGGAGAAAAACTGCATTATCCCTGCCTGCCTCAAATAGTGGATTCCCCCTTATCGGTAGTAATTCTGTTCCTCCATCCCCTATACCTAATCTTTTACTCATGAATTTCCATGCTTTCCTCAGAGGGCCCAGCAACAGGCTATGTCGGTACTCTACGGGTACTTGCATTCTCTCTATTTGTACCAAAGCCTGTGGACGCATTGGGGCGAACAGGGCTTCTTCCAATTCGATAGGTGTATAATAGGTGGTATCAAAAATCCAATCTTTGACAAATCTTAACAGACACGCCATATTGTATTGCTCTAGATCCGGCAATCCCAGCCCTCCTTGTTGCCAACCCCCTACCATCCATTGGGACTTCATCTTTGCTTTCTTGTTAGCCCAACAAAATTTCACTACCATTCTATTAAACAATCGAAGGTCTTTACGCAATAAACAAATGGGAATTGTCTGCAAGACATAAAGCCACCTGGGGAGAATAATCATTCGAATTAAGCATATTCTCCCTATTAAAGGCAGTTGTAATAATTTCCAACTCTCTAACTGCTGTTTAGTCGTGTTTAGTAAGGCTTGCACATTAGATCCATAAAGGTCCTCAGTTTTGGGTGTCAACATAATTCCTAGATATTTGAATTTACCCTCCGCCCACCTGAGGGGAAAGTGTCCCTGTCCTAGCTCATTTTTGTTGATGTTCCTGCCCAGCGCCTCCGATTTCTCCAGATTTAACTTGAACCCAGCATAATCACCACCAAACTCCTGAAATATTTCCAATAGCGCATTCAGTGATTCCGCTGGGTTCGTAAGGATTACCAGCAGGTCGTCTGCAAACGCGCCCAATTTAAACTCCTGTTTATTGATCTTTACTCCTCTCACTGTCGGCATGGAGTAGATGTCTCTGATCAGAGGGTCCAGGTATAGAGCAAACAATAGCGGTGATAGTGGGCACCCCTGCCGGGTGCCTCTCTCTATCGCAAACTCTGCAGAAATACCCTCATTTACCATAATTCGTGCTGTGGGATCTAGGTATAATGTTTTGATCGCTCTTTCAAACCACCCTGTGATCCCATAAGCTCTAAGGGTTTCAAACAAATATTCCCATTTTACACGATCAAAAGCTTTCTCTGCGTCAAAACTGATCATTAATGTGGGTTCTACTCTCGTGCCCGTAAATTCTAATGCTGCTAGTATTTTCCTTAAGTTCTTGGAAATTGATCGCCCCTTTACGAACCCCACCTGTCCCTCATGGACAATCTTTGGTAGTACTCTGCCCAGGCGGTTGGCCAAAATTTTAGCAAACAACTTCAGTTCACAATTCAACAAGGAGATTGGTCGATAAGATTCTGCCAAAACCACGTCCCTTTTAGGCTTTGGTATTAAAATAATTTGGGCTATATTTAGCTGCTTAGGTAACAAGCTTTTATCGACCCAGCTGTTAAAAACTTCTGCTAATGTTGGCTCTATCTCTTCGCCCAGCAGTTTATAACATTCCGCTCTCATACCATCTGGTCCCGGGGCTTTCCCCATTTGGCTGCTAGTAATTGCCCAATGTACTTCATCTACTGTAATGGGGGTGTTCAGATCTGTCTGGTCTTTGTCTCTAAGAACTGGATGATCCACTCCTTCTAGGTAGGCCCTGGTTGCTAGGCCCGAGTCTTCTTCTGCCTTATATAACTTCTGATAGAATTCATGAAAGATCTCTCTAATCTCCTTATCCGTATGACACAGCTTTCCAGCCTTATCTTTTAGCGCTGTAACTGTTCTTGAGGCTTGTTTCCGGGCTATCAATCTAGCTAACATCTTCCCACCCTTGCTGCCATATTTGTATAATTGAAACCGAAAATAGTCCTGTGACTTCTTCTCCCTCTCGTGTATAAGGGAGTTCAAGCTCACCTGAGCCGCTATGAGGTCTGCTTTCAATTGTGGTGAGGGCAATTCCCCAAGTTTCTTCCTCAATGTCAGAATTTGTTTTTCTAAACTCAATATTTCTCTGTCCCTCGTCTTTTTAAACTGGCTTACAAAACTGATAATCTCTCCCCTTATCACGGCTTTTGCCGCCTCCCAGTACGTCCCTATGTCTACTACAGAGTGTTCATTATGGCTTTTATAGTCTCTCCAAGTCTTCCGTAGATGTTCATGAAACCGTGTGTTCTGCGCTAAATAGCTAGGAAATATCCATTGTCTATGTTTTGCACCCTGTCCCCCAAAGTTCAAAGTTGCCCATACCTCTGCATGATCTGATATCGCATATGGGCCAATCTGTGTGTCTTGTATCTCTGTTATCAGGGTTCGAGACACTAAGAGATAGTCAATCCGTGATTGCGTGTTGTGGGCTCTAGACAAATGTGTATAGTCCCTCTCCTGTGGGTGAAAAACCCTCCATATGTCCAAAAGATCCAGCAATGAACTTAAATTCGGGAGTCCCCTGGACTTCCACCCATGAGGCTCGGGGGTAGCAAGCGATTTATCCATTTGCGGGTCCCACACCATATTAAAATCTCCTCCCAGGATCATTGGGATATCATCTTCTTTTGACAACAGATCAAGTATATTCTTGTAAAATCTATTATCTAGTTGATTTGGCGCATAAATGCTGCCCATCAAAATTTTCCTCCTACCCAAGGTTACTTTACAGAAGATGTGTCTGCCCTCAGGGTCTTTAGTAATGTCACTTATTTGTCCAGCTACTCCTTTCCTAATCAATATGGCTACTCCCCCTTTCCTCCCTTTTGCTGGCGAACTAATGCAATCCCCCACCCACCATTTCTGCAATTTCATGTGCTCGATGTCTGACAAATGTGTCTCCTGTAGTAGAGCTACATCCGCACCTATTCTCTGTAAGTAACGTAATATCTTGGATCTCTTCACTGGTGAACCTATGCCACCCACATTCCATGTTATAATTTTAGTCATCACCTGTATGTCTGTGGTCTTTATTACACTGTTGTAGTTCTTTATCTCCATGGGGGCGCCACCCCAGCACATGACGCCCCCCATTTACTTTGTGATGCTGAGCAATGACCTTGATTATGGCCTGAGTGAAACCCTCCCCTCCCAAAAGTCTCCTAAGATGCCCACATAGTTTCCCCTTCCTCTTCGTCCCTATTCTTAGGGAACTAGTCACATCTACGCCCCTCCCAGCATTCCGCTATAAGCGTGGGTGACAAGGGAAAATTTTTTTTTTTTTTTTCCTCCCCTTGAAGATTCCATTTCACACTGTGTTCCTCCCTCCTCCAGGTCCCTATATCAATTATGCCCTCCTCACCCCTAACCTTAACCCTTTATATTACTTACTCTGTTCCATACATTAAACCTTCAACATAACTGTATACCATTTAACAAACTTTAACTTTAACATACCGTATTTAACAGTCTAATCTTCATAATTTATGCCTGCATTTTCCTTAGTTAGAGTCATTCTGAAAGAACTATAAACCTTTTCCAACTTAGCGAAGCTCAGTCACAAATCAGCGTCCAAAATCTGTAGTTGGCCAAGTCCTTCTCTCACCATCATGTAGTTATGGCACTTAGCACCAACTTACATTTTTCGCTCAAGTTCACTGCGGTCAATCACGTCAGTGAAGAATGTGTCTTAATCAGCTCCTTTCGCCCCGTCCTGCCATTCTCAGCAGCGATCTTTGCTGGCAAGGTCTACGGCCATTCATGGCTCCTTTAAAACTGTTGTGTTTTGGGGGGTAAATCACTAGTTCCGCTGATATATTAGTGTTAGTTGTATATAGTTTTGCATAATCCTTAGCCGTGTTCCACAGCCTCCCCCCAGTAGACCAGCGCCTTGAACTTTAGAGCTTATAATAAAATCCGTTTCCTTATTTGCAGAGCATACCCATTCCGGTCCACTCTCTTACTAGAGTCATTCATCACCTGTATTTAATATTTGGCGAACATATTGTTGAGCCTCTGTTATCGTTTCACAAATCTTTGTGCCTGTCTGGTGAAATATTTTCAATTTGGCTGGATACATCAGCGCGAATTTAATTTTATGATTTACCAGTGTTGAGCATATCGGCGAGTAGGTTTTCCGTTGCGCCGCCACTGCCACTGAGTAATCTTGAAAGCAAAGGATCTTTTGATTTTTATAATGCAGTCCGTCTCCACTCCGAATCGCTTGCATAATCGCTGCTTTCTGGGCAAAATTGAGCACACGGCATATTACAACTCGTGGTCTGTTTTCGTTCTGGCGCTTAGGCCCAACCCGGTGTGCTCGCTCTATTGTCAATGGCCCCATGTCGGTAGGCAATTTCAGTTCTTTCACAAGCCAGTCTTCCAAGAAGGAACGTAGATCTCTTTCACTCAGTTCTTCGGTTATCCCCACAAAACGCAAGTTATTGCGACGTGACCGGTTCTCTAAGTCTTCCAGTTTTTCGGCCTGTGTCTCGACCAACTTTAATAGTTTGGCATAGTTTTGTTCAATAGCTGATACCTGGTCTTCCAATGCTCCTGTTCTCTGTTGGAATCCTGCCACGTCTTGGGTGAGTTGGGACATGTTGTCTTTTATCCCCTCCAGCTTGTGTTCCAGCCCCTGTAATTTCCTGTCCAATATTCCTTCCAAAGCTGCAGTTACCTCTCCGACTATTTCAGCTGTCCATGCGGAGCTAACTGACGAGCCTGGGGGACTCGCTGGGGCCGCCATTTTGTCTTCCCCGATTCTGCCTCTGTCTCTATCTTTTCTCAAAGTTTTTGCCGCCATCGTCAACTCTAACCTTCAACCGCCGCTTCCCAGCAGTGCAATAAGATGTTATGTATGAAAACGGAATGTTTTCCTTTTGTTTTTAAGGGTTTTAGCCCGGATGAATGCGGGAGGAGGCACGGAGCGAAGTGTTTAGCGTCCGCTCTCGTGCATCGCGTCACGTGACTCCGTACTTACGTGTTTAATAAAATACATTAAACTTTGACTGCTACAATTGAGGATTTGGAAAATAGAAGTAGATATTGCAACTTAAGATTTTGAGGAGTACTTAAGTCAGCTGAGTATGTCGCGTGCATATCCGTGTTTAAAAAAAACCCAAAACCAAACTGCTGAAGCTATCTTGGCAGATAGGGCTTTGCTTATGGTTCTTGGTTTGATCGTTGAGTACAAATTTCTAATAAAAACTAAAATAAAAGATGATTCTTTAACAAAGCCTGGTTAACTGGCTCTCCAGGCCTGGTAAGTTGATCTTTCAGTGCAGTACAAAACTCCTGGTGTCACCCCCCCCCCCCCCCCCCCACAATAGAATCTATATATGGTGGTCAAAGTTGCGCAACCAATTTTGGGTTTATTTCTGAGACGCTCAGAATTTAATTATCCAATCTCCCCATCCTGAGGCAGTGACTGTAAGATAAATATAGTTGATTAGTTCAAGTGTGTGGTTCACTCTGTATGAGTTGTACAGTAAATGACTATAATGAGCGGATCCTGAGGATGTAGAGACACTTTCTTTCTTTTGGGGGGGACCTGATGGACTGTGGAGTGGCAGGCAAGGCGGAAATGGGATTGAGGGTTTTTTAAGAGTACTGGGAAACCTACCTCAACAAGGGAGTGAGTTGAGGGTTGGGTTTGGAAGATGATACGTACTCGCCTGTGCTAGCTAGTAGTTGTTAGTTTAACTAAATATGACGTTCTAACATCCATAGGTTCACAAAGGTTGGTCAGGTTGTAGTCCTACACTTCATAAAGCTTAGTTGAACTCCTTCCTGCGTTTTGCTATGGGTTTAGCAGTGAATGCTGGCAGTCTTGTGTAATACCTCAGAGATGAGCGATCTTGTGAATTTCTTAAAAGAGCAGTGAATGCTGGATCTGAGGATCTCTCTAGTTTTCAACAACCTAGGAGGGTTTACAGCATCAAAGTTTTAAGGAGGAGAAAGACAGCTTAGGCAAACGTGCAAGTACGGGACACTTTTTTGGGTTTTTTTTTGTAAAGAGCTAGAATAATGTATGTATTTTATTTGATCTTCCCCATTGGTGTCTCTAATTGTTTTGTAGCATTCTTTTTTTTAAGTGACTGAAGTTGACGTACCCACTTGACACACATCCTAAGCTTGAAAGTAAATCCCGTCAAGCATTTAAAAATAAATTCTTAGTAAATAATGTTACTGGTTCTTCAGGATTTTGTGTATAAAAGTTGTAACGCTTTATTTACTCTGTTTTAGGACGCTGTTGTGGAGGTAATCTTGGATTGTTAGAGTAGCGTCTTGTAATGCTTAAATGGTTATCATTGATGGCTGCGATACTGTTAATGACTTTTCAGGGTTTTAATTGTTTCCATGGAGATCAGCAAGATCTGGCAGTTATTTCCTTTGGATATTTATACTTTTGGACTCGTTCCTTTATGAAGGCTGGTAGTGTTTTTATTTAGTTAGTAAGAATGTTTTGATTGTACACTGCTTTGGGAGATTTCCCAGGAAGAGTGTAGAAATTGTGTGTGTTTAGGTACGTTATTATTGAGATTTATTAACCGCCTTTATGAAGAGATTCACCCACGGCGGTGTGTAAACAGGTTTAGCTTGATCATGTACAGATTACATTGTGTTAACAGTGTAGTAATAGCAAAATGATCAAATGTAAGCATAAGATACAATCGATGAGGTAAACTTGAAAAATTAAATCTTAGTAATAGCGATGTCATGATTTATCATAAATATATATATATAAAAAATAGGACATTCATATAACAGAAATATGATAAATACACCATAATAGGCAGCCTGGAAGAACACTTAAGTGACATAAAACCTTTTTCCAGAGACGGGAAGGTGGTGGAACTAGAGAACATGAATTAAGGTTGAAGGGAGGCAGACTATGTCAGGAAGTACTTTTTTCCATGGAGGGGGAGGTAGATACCTGGAATACCCTTCCACAGGAGCTGGTGGTAATGAAAACGGTAACAGAATTTAAAAAATGCATGGGATAAACACAAAGGAACCCTGTATGGAAGGCAAGAACCAAACAAGCTTAACAGTGATTGTATGGCAACACCAGTAACTGGGAAGCAAAGCTAGTGCTGATCAGACTTGTACGGTCTGTGCCCTGAAAGTGGCAGGAACCTATCAAGATCAAGTATACATATGTAGTACTACAACATACCTTATGCTATGAGTTTATCTTGTTGGACAGACTGGATGGACCGTACAGGTCTTTATGTGCTGTCATGTACAATATAATTGAAATACCTTTATAGGTAGCCAAGAGGGCAAGTGCAGTTGAGACATATAATAGAGACAAGGCATTGGGATAAATGAGTAGGTGGCTAAATTGAAGGTATGTTGAACTGGCCTTAGTTACAGGGTGTGCGGCAAGTTAGTCCAGATGCAGAGAGAGTGGGTAGTCAGTTGCCACTGTCATTAAGACCTCCGAGAAGAGCTGGGCTTTTACCCTCTTCTGAAGTAGAGATGGTCTTGAGCTAGGACTTAAACTGCAAAATTATTGACGTGCACACCTGAGTGACTTCTGTATTAGCTTGTAGCCCATATTGTAAGAGGGTTGTAGCCCATATTGTAAGAGGGCAGTGGTAAATCAGTTGCTCAACCTGCCTGGGTTGTCTGATGGATGAATCACCCTGCACACGGAGTCAGATGGGAGAGGGATTCACAAATATTTTGTGGGCGTCTGCTAAGGTGTTTATAAAAATATGATGTTGCTATCTCATTTAAAAGGAGGAAATTGTTTTTGTCTGGTATTTAAACATTCGATTACTGTTTACAAGAGTCAAAAGTAAAATTTGAAATGACTTGGCTGTATAGACCTGTTATCCACAGATGCTCCGTTGGTTCCATGTTTGACATTGTCCCTGGAGATGGAGGGGGAGGCATTCAGATGGGAAGGGAATATTGGAGGGTAGGATGAGGTATAGGGAGAGGTATAAGTCATTATAATTATATTGCAAATGTAGCAGAGGAGTGTTTTTCTTTGCCGTGTTCTTTCATTCTCTTGTACTGATGTTTATTTGTTAAATAAAGAGAAATTGAAATAAACAAAGGCATGACCAACTATATATTATCTGCATAAATAAAAGCCTCACTCCCCCACCAAAATAAAAACCAAACTACATTTCTATAATTACATCTGAGATCCAGATTGTAAGACCATATATATTTCTAGCCTGATGATACAATGTCCTTACCTTTTTTTAATAGGACTTTTTTTGCACATTGTTTGTCATTTATCAATTATTCAAATTTGATAGACTGCCTTTTAGCCAGACAGCCAGACAATCAAAGCAGTTTAAAAAAAAACAAACAAACCAAACACAGAAAGGAACTACATCAAATATAGGACAGAGAGAGAGAGAGAGTTCTTTTGTGCCAACAACCCACCACCCTATTCCCTGGAGCTCTGAGGAAAGGCTAAGGAGAACAAATAGGTTTTGAATGCAGAACGGAATTTAACATAGGAGCTTTGTAGCGCTATAGAAATGCTAAATAGTAGTAGTAGTAGTAGTAGTAGGTCAGGAGGAAGGGAATTCCAGAGAGTAGGGCTCGGAAGAAAAAGGCACAATGCTGGGTGGAAACAAGATAGGAACAGGGCAGTGAAGGCGTGATGAAGCAGTGAGGAGCAGCAGAACGGAGGGGGGGGGGGTGTAGGGGACAAGGAGGGAAGACAGAGAGGAAGGGGAGCCAAGATGGATAGTCTTATGGGCCAGAGTAAGAACTTTGTGGTGTTTGTGGAAAAACACTGGGAGCCAGTGATGCATCATGAGGAGTGGGGTAACATGATCACTGCGGTGGGCGCGGGAAAGAGTCTGATAGCTGTATTCAGAACTGTTTGTAGATGTTTGAGAGAACGGACTGGAATACCAAATTCAATAATCGAGACGAGTAGAAAGAAGGGAGTAAAGTAGAGAAGTGCAAAGAAATCTAATGAGACGAAGAAAAAAGAAGCAAGAACGAACAGAAGAGAGGTATGCGTCGAAAGCGAGCTGCTTTGTCATAAGTGTTGGTAGCTGTTAACATAAAGCAGCCCCAGGATGAGCGAATGTTGCTGAGAGGAACTAAAAATAGCTAGGAGATACCATCAAGGAAATCTGCTCAACTTGGCCAGGTTTCGATACAAAAACCTCCATCAGAGAGCTAAAATATACAGTATAAAAAATGTTTATGAGAGAGAAGTGGCGGAGCAAGATGGCGGCAGCAACATCGCACCGCGAGTGACTCTCTGAAGGTTGCTGTTGTGTTTAAACCCATTTCTCTTGTTTTCTTTGAAAAAAGGAAATTTTTCCTTTCTTTACCTACCTGTACAACACAATGCCCCACACTAAGAGAAAGGGTTCTATTAGAACCGGGACCCAGCCGGCCCTAACATCGACACCTACACAACAAACCATCGAGAGTTTCCTCGGAAGAACCACAGGGATGGCGTCAGGAGGTCTCGCTGAGATTGCAGCCCAAGGAGAGGTTGAGCTCCTGGGACAGGACATTTCGTTGTCCCCTCTGACGCGTTTTCCAACACCGCAACCGGCTGAGGTTGACGATGGAGATAAATCCCAAACCCGCGAAGACGGAGGAGGGGTGATACTACTGGGGCCCAACGTTGAACCGGCAGCCGAGGCCTTTCTACCAACCAAGGTTCTGAGTCTGTAATGGCACAGAGGCCAGGAAATTCTCGGGTCTCCTCGCCTGCGGTGACGCTTGAGGCTATATGGGAGACTCTTCAGACTGTGATGTCTTTAACAAGCAAGATTGAATCCTTAGTGAGTAATGTTCAGAATTTATCTATAGCTTTTACCACGATGAAAAATGAAGTCACAGAAAAGATAAAGCATTTGATGAGAATGATAAGCTGAAGGAAACCTCAGTTAAACTGATACAAGATAATACTATGATACATAATAGACTGGAGTACTTTGAAAACTTTAATAGGAGATTAAATCTACGATTCTTGAACTCTCCACGAACTCCAGTGTATACTCCATTGGAAATCTTTAAAAGATATTTGGTAGAAAATTTAAAATTTTCCCTAGATAATATACCTCCCTAGAACAAAATATATTACTTGCCTACTAAAATAACGAAAGAAGATGTACCAATCTCTTTACAACCTGATTTAAATGTATCAGAATTACTTGAATCTTCATTAACATAGTAGATGACGGCAGAAAAAGACCTGCATGGTCCATCCAGTCTGCCGAAGACAAACTCGTATGTGTATACCTTACCCTGAATTTGTACCTGTCCTTTTCAGGGCACAGACTGTATAAGTCTGCCCAGCAGTATTTCCCGCCTCCCATCATCGGCTCTGGTACAGACCGTATAAGTCTGCCCTCCCCTATCCTAGCCTCCCAACCACCAACCCCTCTTCCCCCCACCTGCTCCGCCACCCAATTTCAGCTAAGCTTCTGAGGATCTATTCCTTATGCACAGGATTCCTTTATGCATATCCCACGCATGTTTGAACTCCGTTACCGTTTTCATCTCCACCACCTCTCGCGGGAGGGCATTCCAAGCGTCCACCACCCTCTCCGTGAAAAAATACTTCCTGACATCTTTCCTGAGTCTGCCCCCCTTCAATCTCATTTCATGTCCTCTCGTTCTACCGCCTTCCCATCTCCGGAAAAGATTTTTTTGCGGATTAATACCTTTCAAATATTTGAACGTCTGTATCATATCACCCCTGTTCCTCCTTTCCTCCAGGGTATACATGTTCAGGTCAGCAAGTCTCTCTTCATACGTCTTGGAACGCAAATCCCATACCATCCTCATAGCTTTTCTTTGCACCACTTCCATTTTTTTAACATCCTTCGCAAGGTACGGCCTCCAAAACTGAACACAATACTCCAGGTTGGGCCTCACCAACGTCTTATACAGGGGCATTAAAACCTCCTTTCTTCTGCTGGTCACTCCTCTCTCTATACAGCCTAGCAATCTTCTAGCTACGGCCACCGCCTTGTTGCACTGTTTCGTCGCCTTCAGGTCCTCAGATACTATCACCCCAAGATCCCTCTCCCCGTCTGTGCCTATCAGACTCTCCCCGCCTAACACATACGTCTCCCTTGGATTTCTACTCCCTAAGTGCATCACTTTGCATTTCTTCGCATTGAATTTTAATTGCCAAACGTTAGACCATTCTTCTAGCTTCTTCAGATCTTTTTTCATGTTTTCCACTCCCTCCGGGGTGTCCACTCTGTTGCAAATCTTGGTGTCATCTGCAAAAAGGCAAACTTTACCTTGTAACCCTTTGGCAATGTCACTCACAAATATATTGAACAGAATCGGCCCCAGCACCGATCCCTGAGGCACTCCACTACTCACCTTTCCCTCCGAGCGAACCCCATTCACCACCACCCTCTGGCGTCTGCCTGTCAACCAGTTCTTAATCCAGTTTACCACTTCTTCATTAACAGCAACAACTGAGCGTCAAACTTTGTTGGTTTCATTTATATTTCAACAGGACTTGGAATCTGTTAGGAAAATGGCCTTAAAGAATTTACAAACCCCTTTTAATGGGAAAAAAATCTGGGTTTTTCCAGACGTCACTTAACAAACCCAAGCAAGGAGAAAAGAGTTTTTGGCATTACGATCTGAAACTTTAGCCTTGGGTGCTTCATTTAATTTGAACTATCCTTGTAAATGCAATATAAAATATTTAGGGGTCAAATATGTTTTCTTCCTGCCTGAACATTTAAAGCAATTTATTACCCAGGAAAAGTTATTATAATGCATGTTAAGACTAAGCAGTTTTGATTAGCCTTGAGCTTTGGATAAATGGGATTGGTAATGTGTGTGGTTTATATTGCTAAGCTGGTGGTAAATATGTATATGTTATGATTCTCGTCTGCTGTGTATAGAACGGCTCTAACCCCCTCTAACAAGGTGGTCTAATGCAAGTTATATTCTTTTGTATAAATGAAAATTATGTGAAATGTTACCAAACTGTTTTTCCTATTCAAGAGGTAAATGCTTGTAAATTTTGAAAATGATAGATAAAGGAAAAAAAATGTTTATGAACATGAATAAAACCAACACTTAAGAAAAATATGTAGTGTAAACAAATGTTTACAGAAAAACAAGACATACAGTCAAACGTAAAAACGTCAGCTTAGTATTCAGGATCAGTGATACCATCGGGAGTGGGCACTGACCATGCAATGGCTTTCCCAGCACAAGGCACAATAATACTTTTCATTATAGGAATCATTATACATCGAAGCTGACTGGCATTTCAGCTTTTGTAAATTTTGTTCAGTCTACAGAGAGTGATGTTTATACCAAATTACACTAATCTTGTGGAAGCTGTAATGCAGAATATGGCAACACAGTTCCTCACTACAGCCAGTAGAGGAGAGAGGTCTGTATGATCCCATTGCTTGCCAGTAAAGGTACTTTAAGAGCATTAGAAACCCAAAAGCCAGCATATTCAAGTGGACCTTTGTAGTCCTGCACCTCAGATGTTTGGGGAGTTTGTAGGGTGGTGATGGTATGCAGAGTACATAGTGCTGAGCCAGAGCTGTTTTCATTTGCAGTCCCTGACATCTGAGCTCGGATGAACCTTTCTGCCTTCCAGAAAACATGAAAATACATTTCTTTTTACCATTTTAAATGACTTGGAGGAGTTTTGAGAAGCCATGGGGTGTGGTTAGGGTTGATGATAGTACTGAAAAATGATTTCTTCTACCTGCTCTCGTGGATGATGGTGTCAGTGGATATGTTTGCATGTGTATGTTTTGAACTTCTGTGTTGAAATATTTAATTTACTTATGTTAAAATGTATTAAATCCTATGTTAGGAAGTACTTGATTATGTCAAATGCATTTGCAAGCTGGATTTGATTTGTATTTTGTATTTGTTTTCAAACTGTAGTAAACTGCATTGGGTGGTCCTCTGATTGACCAGGAATGTGATATATAAACTTAAGATTAGATTTGGTTTAATGACGGCAATCTAAACTGCTTTGAATGGCACTGGTCAAATTTGGTAATATATTGTCGCTTGAAAGCAAAACTGTTGTGTGAGCCCTTGATGCAAAGTGGTGATTTATAATAAGCACATTAAAGTTTAATAGTATATCAAGTTTTAATTTTTTAACAGCAGCAGTAAAGTATCGAGCCAGGAGTCTGGCATTCAACCAAGAAAGGGATCTTGGCGTCATTGTTGATAATAAGCTCAAACCCTCTGCTCACTGTGCTGCTGCGGCTAAGAAGGCAAATATCTGTTAGGTATTATTAGGAAAGGAATGGAAAACAAAAATGAGGACGTTATAATGCCTTTGTATTGGTCCATGGTGTGACCACACATCAAATATTGTTTAGAGATAGATACATGTTTCAGGTAAATGGGGATAGAGGAGAGGAAGGTAATTAGTGTCCATTATCATTGGAGCCGACTCTGTGGGTGCTTGAGCACACCCAATATTGAGAAAATTCCTTGTATGTGTCCAGGGGAGGGTTATTTCCATTGGGCTTAGCACCCCCAATAATTTTGAAAAGTTGGCTCCTATGTCCATTACTATGGGGATTGAGGAGAGGAGATTGTGTAGTGTCCAATACAATCTTTGGTTTTGCTGTGTTGCAGTGTGTAGGTGGTTATGCTGGGTTGGTGGGGTATGCCTTTTTGAACAGGTTGGTTTTTAATGCTTTCCTGAAGTTTAGGTGGTCATATGTTGTTTTCACAGCTTTTGGTAGTGCGTTCCATAGTTGTGTGCTTATGTAGGAGAATGTTTAGAATGTTTTGTACATTTTTGGGGATCTTGCCAGGTATTTGTGACCTGCATTGGCCACTGTTGGAAACAGGATGCTGGGCTTGATGGACCTTTGGTCTGTCCCAGTATGGCAATACTTATGTACTAACAAGAACTTACAACAATGAACTGAAATATGCCTATTTAATTTCATGCAAGAACTGCACATACGATACTTTTGCTTACAAAGCTTAATAGGTTTGACTCCCTTGAGTTGGTTCTGCAACCGAACCCTTGTCTGAGCAACTTCCTTGATCTGGATATCCATATACCCCAACTTCCTCAAGGTCTCTCTCCTGGAGACTTTTTTTTATCTTGGCCAGCTGGGTTTGGCTCTGGGTCAGCTGCCCTTGCAATGCCTTCATTCTTTCATTTCTTATGTTCCTGCAGACTCACACACTCAGTGGTGACGTGGCATGGTAATCCTGTCAACTCCTGGGACAACAGTGCATTCTCTTCCTGCAGCCGGATACATACATCATGGGCGGCTACCTCTCTTTTAAATTACTTCTCTTGCAGGAGTCACATCTCCTGTACTTGACCATGGAGGTCAACGATCCTGCCTTCCAGCACTCAGACTTTCTGTTGCTCCTCTGATGGAGATTAGACAGCTGTCCCTGCAGCTGAAAGTACTGTTTCACTGTCACCATAGCTGCCAACTCTTGCTGCAGCCTCTGTTTTGGCCTGATAGCCCTCAGTCCAGACTGTCAACAGACAAACTTGGTTCTTCAACTCCTGGACCGATTGTTGCTGCTATATCAGCTCTCCATCCTTGGCTTCCAGTAGCTTGAGTTTATTTGCTACCTCCCAGCTTTTTCTGCATTTCTTTTGAAATGGTCAGGTGGGACACATTTTTCCAACTTTCCTTGCAGTTCCTGCACCCTTCAGGTTACTTCCTCCTTTACGCTTGCACAATTGGCTTTCTCCTCCGCCAGCATTCAACATTCAGTTTTGAGCTGGGCTTCCTTGCAGTGCAGCCCTTCCACCTGAACTTCCAGCAGCCTGCACCGCTCCCCTGATTGGCTAACTCCAGCCAAGGCCATCTCCCATTACTCCTCTGCAAGCCGGGTGAGTTTTTTTGCCTGCTTGTGCAGTGTCTCAGTGGAGGATTTCAAACAAGTTACCTGCTCTTGAAGCTGGGTAACCTCCTGTCTTCTGCTTCTTTCAGTTCCTAAACTCTGTGACCTCCTGCTCTCTGTTACAGTTTAAAGACAGGACTTCCTGGGTCTTAGCCTTCAACTGGGCTCTCAGCTCTTTGACCACTTTCTCTCCTTCTCCAATTGCTCCTCTGTATAGCTTAAGGCCTGGAGCTCTTCCAGCCTTGCTTGTATTCCTTCCTCCTTGTCTCTTCCGCTTGCTGTTCAACCTTTCTGTTCTGCTTCTACAGCAGTGCAGATATATTGTAGCTTCTCCACACACTCATCAGTTTTCTAAGCAAGAGCTCACCTCAGCTGCTCTGTTTTGCCAGGTCCAGCAGCCTGTTCTGATCTTCATTCCACTTTTCGCTTTGACTTTGCAACTGGTCTTTAACGTCTACCAGTTGCTGTTGGAAGGACTTCTTTTCCTCCCATAGTCGACCAGCATACACAGCGGCTTGCTGCAATTTCCCATCCAGCATTTTACTATAATGGTCGGCCTCCTCCAACTAACTAAATGTTGAGGTTGGGTCCTGAACCTCTACCTGGTAATCTTCAAGAGGTTCTGTCTCTTCCCCCGGTTGAGACACCATGACAGATGAGCAATCCAGGTCTTCAGTCACCTCTGGACTACTGTGGTTGACTTCCTTCCACCTCTTGGGCAGCACATGAGACAGGCACTTAACCTCTACCTGTTGCTCATGACAGGTCTCCTTTTCCTTCTTGGGACTTCTGGGCTTGGGTTGCAACTCACTCCCTTGCCCAGGCATCGCTTCCACTTGTCTGCTCCTGGCTTCCTGCCTTTGTCAGGGCGCTTCATCTCCTGAATCCCTTTGACTTCTGGCAGGCCACTTAACTTGCTCCCTCTTGGAGACTTATCTTCCTTCCTCCCGGGGCTTTCTCACCTACCTCAGTAGGCTCTCTGCCAGACACCCCTTATGACAGCTCCATGGCCCTCTTCTTGGCCTTTTCCTGTTTCTCAGCCATGCCCCACTCCCAGGGCCTGTAATCCTCTGAATTTACAGTGCAGTGCTGCAGGGCTAACCAGGTTTCTTGCCATTCCTGGTCCCAAATGCCCATTCTGAAGTCTTACTACTTCAATCCTCAAGGCGCACTCGCTGGTCCCCCACCAGTGTATGCTGGAGTACTGGCTTGGAAAGCTGCTCCACTTGCAGTTTATTTATTTGCTACATTTGTACCCCACATTTTCCCACCTATTTGCAGGCTCAGTGTGGCTTACATTATATTACAAAAGATATAGTTATGAACAGAGTAAGAGGTTTGTTCTAAATTAACATATTACAATGCAGCAACTTCTGTCTTCAGCCCACAGCGTAGAATTTCCTCTGGTCTGCTGTGCATTCAGAAGCTAACCTTGTTCAGGACACCTAGCTCCAGATCTGGCTATAACGTTCACTCCAAATCAAGTTTCTGAACTGCCCCAGCTGCAGCTTCTCTGGCAGCAGTTCAGCCTTTTAATATTTTTCTTTGCGCACAGCTTGTAACCTTATACTTTTCTGCTCTGCAGCTTTCAACAGTAGCTCCAGTTACGGCTTCACTCCTGGAGCTTTCCCCAGCTGCTCTAGTGTCAGGAAGTTTAATAAACAGGAGTGGAAGTGAACCTAATCTCTGTTTCCACTCCCCTGTGTAGCCATCATATCTAGTACACTCAAATCAAAGCAAGCAAACCTATGAACTGCTGCAAAGAGGTTTAATAGACAGGAGTGGAAGTGAGTTTATCTCTGTTTCCACTCTCCCGTGTAGCCATCATATCTAGTACACTCAAAACAAAGCAAGCAAACCTATGAGCTGCTGCAAGGAGGTTTAATAGGCAGGAGTGGAAGTGAGCCTAATCTCTATTTCCACTCCCCTTCGCATCCGTCATCTCTAGTACACTCAAAACAAAGCAAGCAAAGCTATTAACTGCTGTCAGGAGGTTTAATAGACAGGAGTGGAAGTGAGCCTATCTAGGCCACTGTAAGCAAGGAAGCCAATTTGGTTAATCTTTGTTTCCATTCCCCCTGAAGCTGTCATTGCCATACACTCAATTCACAGCAAGCAAACCTATGAGCTGCTGCAAGGAAGTTTAATAGACAGGAGTGGAAGTGAGCCTATCTAGTCCACTGTAAGCATGGAAGCCAATTTGGTCAATCTCTGTTTCCACTCCCCCCGTGCAGCTGTCATCCAGTACACTCAAAACAAAGCATGCCAACCTATGAGCTGCTGCAAGGAGGTTTAATAGACAGGAGTGGAAGTGAGCCATCTAGTCCACTGTATGCAAGGAAGCCAATTGGGACAGTCTAAGGTTTCCCTTCCCAGCGCAGCCGTGATCCAGTACACTCAAAACAAAGCAAGCAAACCTATGAGCTGCTGCAAGGAGGTTTAATAGACAGGAGTGGAAGTGAGCCTTCTAGTCCACTGTAAGCAAGGAAGCCAATTTGGTATATCTCTGTTTCCACTCCCCCCATGCAGCCATCATTGCCATTCACTCAAAACAAAGCAAGCAAACCTATGAACTGCTGAAAGGAGGTTTAATAGACAGGAGTGGAAGTGAGCCTTCTAGTCCACTGTAAGCAAGGAAGCCAATTTGGTATATCTCTGTTTCCACTCCCCCCATGCAGCCATCATTGCCATTCACTCAAAACAAAGCAAGCAAACCTATGAACTGCTGAAAGGAGGTTTAATAGACAGGAGTGGAAGTGAGCCTTCTAGTCCACTGTAAGCAAGGAAGCCAATTTGGTATATCTCTGTTTCCACTCCCCCCATGCAGCCATCATTGCCATGCACTCAAAACAAAGCAAGCAAACCTATGAACTGCTGAAAGGAGGTTTAATAGACAGGAGTGGAAGTGAGCCTAATCTCTGTTTCCACTCCCCCTCGCAGCCATCATATCTAGTACACCCAAAACAAAGCAAGCAAACCTATGAGCTTCTGCATCCACATCGTTCTTTATTGTTGGTCCAACTGTAAGAAGTCTAAGGCTATTCCAGTTGGATAGCCAGTGCCTTAAAAGGTGGAGGACAAAAAAAATATATATATATTTTTTAATTATTGGACAGCTTTTTCATTTATTTTAAAGCTTTCCATATGTAGATATAAATATTATGAAATAACAATTCAATATCACTAAAACAGGTTAAAAAATTCTTATAGCTGGTAGAAACAGCAATTTTAAACTATTTTGAACTCACTTTTCTACACCAAAATATGAATAAATACACTGTATACATTATAGATGGCCACATTTCAGTGAGGATATCCTGTTTCCTGATGGGTTCATTTTATCTGTTGTTGTAATCTTCCTTGGGAAGCCTGGTGTTATAAAGATGATGGAATATATTGAAAATATATTAATTGGGGCACATGGAATCACAACTTCATCTGTTAGAAATGTACCTTTTAGATACACAAATGGTTTATTCTGTTTTGAACATGTTTCAGGGACAAGTGGTTTTATAAGTCAAAATAAATATTTTGTTTCATGCACATCTCTTTTGTTTAAACATAACTAAATGTGTTATAAGCCCCTAATGCAGTATATTGGTTTTCTTATTGTGTTTTTTTTCTTGTGATGACTTATACTTACCAAAACTGAAAACTCTTATTTCTATCTGGTCGATAATAAAAGGAGCTTGTTTTCTTGTACATCAGGAATTGTGATATTGAATAAATAAGTGAACGTTTGTGTCCCTAGTCATTCATCCAAAGTTTATATAATCCTTTCAAGAAGCCACCTATCATTTACCTTATTAATGTAACATAACCACAGAATCATGGTATGGTTGAATTTTCAGTATTTATTTTTGTTTTTTTTACATTTGTACCCTGCGCTTTCCCACTCATGTCAGGCTCAATGCGGCTTACATGGGGCAATGGAGGGTTAAGTGACTTGCCCAGAGTCACAAGGAGCTGCCTGTGCCTGAAGTGGGAATTGAACTCAGTTCCTCAGTTCCCCAGGACCAAAGTCCACCACCCTAACCACTAGGCCACTCCTCCACTGTTGCTATGATTTGAGATTCTACATGGAATGTTGCTATTCCACTAGCAACATTCCATGTAGAAGTCGGCCCTTGCAGATCACCAATGTGGCCGCACAGGCTTCTACATGGAATGTTGCTAGTGGAATAGCAACATTCCATGTAGATAGTACTACTACTACTACTACTACTTAACATTTCTAAAGCGCTACTAGGGTTACGCAGCGCTGTACAATTTAACATAAAAGGACAGGCCCTGCTCAAAGAGCTTACAATCTAAAGGACAAATGAGTAGACGATACAAAGGGGGCAGTCAATTTGGGGCAGTCTGGATATCCTGAAGGTAAGAGTTAGGTGCTGAAGGCAGCATTGAAGAGGTGGGCTTTAAGCAGAGACTTGAAGATGGGCAGGGAGGGGGCTTGATGTAGGGGCTCAGGAAGGTTTTTCCAGGCGTAGGGTGAGGTGAGGCAGAATGGGCGGAGCCTGGAGTTGGCTGTGGTGGAGAAGGGTACTGAGAGGAGGGATTTGTCCTGTGAACGGAGGTTTCGGGTGGGAACATAAGGGGGGATGAGGGTAGAGAGGTAGTGAGGGGCAGCAGATTGAGTACATTTGTAGGTAAGAAGGAGGAGCTTGAACTGAATGCGGTATCAGATTGGAAGCCAGTGAAGTGACCTGGGAAGAGGGGTGATATGAGTATATCGGTTCTGGTGGAATATAAGACGTGCAGCAGAGTTCTGAACAGATTGAAGGGGGGATAGATGGCTAAGTGGGAGTCCGGTGAGGAGTAAGTTGCAGTAGTCAAGTCGGGAGGTAATGAGAGCGTGGATGAGAGTTCGGGTGGTGTGTTCTGAGAGGACAGGGCAAATTTTGCTGATGTTGAAGAGGAAGAAGCGACAGGTCTTGGCTATCTGCTGGATGTGTGCCGAGAAGGAGAGGGAGGAGTCAAAGATGACTCCGAGGTTGCGGGCAGATGAGACGGGGAGGATGAGGGTGTTATCCACTGAGATAGAAAGTGGAGGAAGAGGAGAAGTGGGTTTTGGTGGAAAGACGATGAGCTCAGTCTTGGACATGTTCAGTTTCAACATTCCATGTAGAATCTCCAATAGTAGCAACATTCCATGTAGAATCTCCAATAGTATCTATTTTATTTTTGTTACATTTGTACCCTGCACTTTCCCACTCATGGCAGGCTCAATGCGGCTTACATGGGGCAATGGAGGGTTAAGTGACTTGCCCAGAATCACAAGGAGCTGCCTGTGCCTGAAGTGGGAATCGAACTCAGTTCCTCAGTTCCCCAGGACCAAAGTGCATCACCCTAACCACTAGGCCACTCCTCCACTGGGGCCCTACTAAGGAACAGGTTACTTTCCACCTTGCTAGCTGTCTTAGCTAGGTGTGACCTGTACCACAGCTCCAAATACACTGCTGCACTTCTCCGACCCCTCGTGGTCAGTCTACCAGGGCACTCCAAACTAGAGTTTACTTGCACTACAGCACTGCAAGTTCTTCTAACCCCTACCCCCAAGAAAATAAAACCTGCTTATCCAGCACTTAATAGCTTTTATTTCCCTGTCTTTCTCTAAGGTGCAGCTACTTTCCGTAGTCTTGTGTATAAGCTTTCCCCCCAAAACTGTACTGAGGCCCCTAGGCCCTTGGAGATATGTAGATTGTCTTCTGCAGAGACAGAAAAAAATCCCATCACTGCCACTATATGTATTTCGTGAACCAAATTGAGTAGAAGGCCCTCATAAAAGTACAGGGAGACAAAGGGGGAAGTGAAACAAAACTCCTTTATTAAACTACTAGTAAAATGCCCGTTTCTTGCGCCAATGAAACGGGCGCTAGCACGGTTTCCTTCCGAACCTCCCCCCCTCCCTACTCACCCCTTCGGCGTTCTGAAGGCACTGACCGGCATTGTTGCGGACCTCGGCACGCCACCTTCAATCTGCTTTGTCGTTGGTTGTGAAGCCAATGACACCATTTCTCCGCCCTCAACGTCATCACGTTTGACGCGAGGGCGGGGCCCCAACACAGTGTTTTCGGTGGCTTCACCACCACGAAGGCTTCGAACCTGAAGGAAGTGACTGGAGGACCTGACAGTGACGTCAGTGTCCTCAGAACGTTGAGGGTGAATTTTATTATATAGGATTACTGAAGCCTGTTATCTCACAGGTACAGTAAATAAAGACTATAGGCTCTTTACTCCAAAGGCAAATTCGCACAGACTTGTAAACTGCTGTCCTTAACCTCATAGTACGTACACATATACACATCCACTTGCCAGGTTTTACCAGAAACCAACAAAGCTTTCCATTTAAGGGGTCTAACATTAAGAAAGCCAACAGAAACCAGTGAGTCAAGGATGAAACGGATGAGGCAAGTTGAGGACATGGTTGTTGTGAGCAGTTATCAGCAGTGGTGCTTAGTACCTGAGGTGGAGGCCTCCGTACACGTGGCTGAGCTGGTCAATGCCTAATGAGAACAGGAATGGGATAAGCTTCCAAATTGAAAATCAAATGCAAAATAACTGACCGAACATAGTCACCCCTTGAAGGGTGTCTCAAGGAGTCCAGCCTGCTCCTTGTGTCTGCTTCTTCAGCATGACACCGCTGGTGGTATGAGCTGATAAAGCTCATTGCTGCTGACATCACTTTCAGGCACTGATCACTACTGCAGCTTAGCTGGAGGAGGTGCCTGAGCATTGAGATGTGGATGGGGAAAGTAAGGGGAAGGCAGGAGCACAGCCTAAGAAAAAGAGAAATACAAATCCAGCAGGTAAGCATAGGTTTAGTCTACAGAAGTGGAGGAGTGGCCTAGTGGTTAGGGTGGTGGACTTTGGTCCTGGGGAACTGAGGAACTGGGTTGGATTCCCACTTCAGGCACAGGCAGCTCCTTGTGACTCTGGGCAAGTCACTTAACCCTCCATTGCACCAGGTATAAATAAGTACCTGTATATAATATGTAAGCCACATTGAATCTGCTATGAGTGGGAAAACGCGGGGTACAAATGTAAAAAAACAAAAACAAAACCAATGTGTGTTAACATAAATCCAGTGACAACACGGAGAGAGTAGTGGATGCTTGGAATGCCCTCCCGCGGGAGGTGGTGGAAATGAAAACGGTAACAGAATTCAAACACGCGTGGGATAAACATAAAAGAATCCTATTCAGAAGGAATGGATCCTAAGGAGCTTAGCCGAGATTGGGTGGCAGAGCCCAGCCGGTGGTGGGAGGCGAGGATAGTGCTGGGCAGACTTATACGGTCTGTGCCAGAGCCAGTGGTGGGAGGCGGGGCTGGTGGTTGGGAGGCGGGGATAGTGCTGGGCAGACTTGTACGGTCTGTGCCAGAGCCGGTGGTTGGGAGGAGGGGCAGGTGGTTGAGAGGCGGGGATAGTGCTGGGCAGACTTATACGGTCTGTGCCAGAGCCAGTGGTGGGAGGCGGGGCTGGTGGTTGGGAGGCGGGGATAGTGCTGGGCAGACTTGTACGGTCTGTGCCAGAGCCGGTGGTGGGAGGTGGGGATAGTGCTGGGCAGACTTATACGGTCTGTGCCCTGAAGAGGACAGGTACAAATCAAAGTAGCACATATGAGTTTGTCTTGTTGGGCAGACTGGATGGACCATGCAGGTCTTTTTCTGCCGTCATTTACTATGTTACTATGTAACACTTACATTATAGAAGGTACCTGGCATAGGGCATCATTAGCTTGCAGAGCACCAGTGATTTTCACATTTCTGTTTTGACAGTGAGCTTTTAAACAAAGTATTTCTGTCTCCAGTGGAAGAATCTCTCTGCTCCAAGCTAGTACACATTTGACAGTTCTTGTTGAAGTTGGATACTCGTAAACGAACCCTGTTGCCCAAACGTGACAGGATAATATTCTTTCTTCCTACCCATTTCCCCTCCCCCCTTCAAAGATTTGTGCATTACTGTTTGAGCTTTCTGCCTTAATTTGAAGTTTAATGTATACCCAGGTTGTCTTAGCAAGGAATATCTCTGTCAAAGTACGTTACCCAAAACCGAAAGGCTACCTCTCATCCTGTTTCTTAAGGAACCATCTTCCTGGGTATATTCTCTTAATCTAGCACCAGAGTTCACATTGGTCCAGGATGGGACTGGATACCTGGTGGAAATCCTAGCTGACTGTTTTGAAGATATGGGAGGAGATGTGATCACTATTTTAATTTTGTTATTACTTGCTACTTTCCATGAACTAATTCTAGTGTAGTGCTGTCTACTGCCGCCATCACCAGGGACCTCGGCTCACTCTTTCTGCACCTTTCTCTTTTGACCTTCCATCCAGAGATAATTCAGGGAACTACAGACCCAGTGAGCCTTTCTCAGGAACACACAAAACCGTGGAAGCGATTTGTTTAGAGTGAAGAAGTGGCTTGAGAACCTGGAGAACTGGGTTTGATTCTCACTGCAGCTCCTTGTGACTCTAAGCAAGTTATTTATCCCCTCCATTGCCCCAGGTACAAATAAGTACCTGTATATACTATGTAAACCCCACAGAAAGGCAATATATCAAGTCCCATTTCCCTTTCCCTATTTGAGATTGTACATGGAATGTTGCTAGTGGAGGAGTAGCCTAGTGGTTAGTGGGGAACTGAGTTTGATTCCCATTGCAGCTCCTTGTGACTCTGGGCAAGTCAGGTACAAATAAGTACCTGTACATAATATGTAAACCACTTTGATTGTAACCACAGAAAGGCAGTATATCAAGTCCTTCCTTGTCATCAAGCAGATGAAGCCATTACGTATGGGTTATGTCCATCAACCAGCAGGGGAGATAGAGAGCACTCAAACTTTCACAGTGCTCTCTTGGCCAGCTAGCTCCACTGCCTCTTCAGTATTCTCTATCTCCCCTAGCAGGGTGGCTGCAGCTTGTTCGAGCTCCAGAAAAATCTGCCGGGAGGTGGTTCCTGGCTTGCCAGTTGTTAACCGGGGTGTTGGAGGCTATAGCAGCCTCACTTTAAAGGCACATAGGTTAGCCCTTTCCCTGCCTTACCCATACCTCAGTGGATGTGGACATATTGCCTTGCTTTCCCTGTCCTTACCCACCAACAGTGGATGCAGGCATATAGGTTCGCCCTTTCCCTGCCTTTCCCAGTCATCTGAGCCTCCGGAGTCTTCAATACCTCTGCTTTCCTCACAGCTAAAAAAAAAAAAAAAAAAGTCTCGTCGCGTTTTTAAACGCAGAGACGCTGGAACAGAGGTTTTTCACCTGATTTTCAGCAGGATCGTAGTTGTACACTAGATCCTTTGAGGTAAGAGTGTTTTCCAACTCCTCCAGGGTGTGCCCGTGATCGGGGCGATTTTGGTGCGAAACCGCCATTTTGGATTTACCGCCGTTTTTCGGCGATGGCTGCGGACAATGTAAAGCGCTGTTCCACTTGTGGCAAGCGCAAATCAGCAGCAGAGCTCTGTAAATCATGCTGTATTGGCGTAGGAGCCGGCCCGAGCATGGCGAGCGATGTTTCTTCCCGCTCTGAGCTGGCAGCGGGCGCCATTTTGCTTACACCGCATGGCGCGGCCTCCGTGGACACAGAGAGACCTGAGCCGGGTGGGGCATCTCGAGATGAGGTTATTTCAGGAGTGGCTAGCACCGGACAGGATTTGGGTGCCCAGGGTGAGATTTTCTCCCCGGATTTTGTGCTTTTGCTGCATAAAGCATACATGATGAAAAGAGCCCTTCCTCAAGAGTCGCCTGAGGCTCCTCTGATTGCCCCCCCGATGATTCTGGCCTGGGACTGCCCAGTGAGGCTTTTTTCCCGGATGCTTGGCCTAAAGATAAGCGCAGAAGGGTTAATTCCCCTTCAGATTGTGGTGCACCTTTTCCCCCCCCGTGGTCGGGGTGTGAGGATTCGGAGAACTCTGACAGACGTTCTTGGTCTGAGGAACCAGAGTCAGGTGCGGATTTACCACAGGATCTGGATGATCCCTCCGCGATGAGGATTTTCCACCGTGATGAGCTGCCAGCGCTTATTTCAGATACCTTGCAGGCCCTCTCGATTGAAGATCCTGACAGTGGCATGGCCTCCTCGGGTAATCCCAGGATGGCTAGTACCAAGAAAGCTGCTCGGGCCTTCCCTTTGCATGACTCCATCCTAGAGCTTGTTTCGGCTCAGTGGGCTGACCCTGAGGGACCTTTGAGAGTTTCCAGGGCTATGGGGCAGTTATACCCTCTGCGTGAGGGACATATGGCTCATTTTCAAATGCCTACAGTGGATGCCCTAGTCACTGCGGTGACAAAGAGAACTACCCTCCCTGTTGAAGGAGGTGTTGCCCTGAAGGATGTTCAAGACCGTAGGCTGGAAACAGCGTTGAAACGGTCCTTTGAAATTGCAGGTCTCACTGTTCGGGCGTCTGCATGCAGCTGTTATGCTGTGAGAGCCTGCCTAGCTTGGCTGCAACAGGCAGTGGCTCAGCCCGGAGATGGAGCGGAGCCCTTCTTGGATGTGGCTCCGCGGATGGAGGTGGCCTTGTCCTTTCTGGCTGATGCCCTTTATGACCTTGTCAGAGCTTCGGCTAAACAAATGGCAGTAGCAGTGGCGGCTCGCCATCGTCTGTGGCTACAACACTGGGCAGCGGACATGGCCTCTAAGCAAAGGTTGGTGAAGTTGCCTTTTCAAGGACTTCTCCTATTTGGTGAGGAGTTAGAGAAAATTGTCAAAGGCCTGGGTGATCCAAAACCCCAGCACTTGCCCGAAGATAGGCAGAGGCCTTCCTCTAAGGGCCAGGCGGTCCACTCCTCGTACAGACCTCGCTTCCGTGAAGCTAGAAGGTACCGCCCGGGGCGTTCTGCTGGGTTCACTTCACGTGCCCGTGGTCAGCAGAGGAACTCCTTTCGCTCGGACAAGCGTTCCGCAGCCGGTGGCTCAAGACCAGGAGTTCAGGGGCGACCCTCTCAATGATGGTGCGCCGGCCCTCTCCTCGATGCCTGTCATCGGAGGACGGCTTTCCCTCTTTGTTGAGGAGTGGGCCAAGATTTCCTCAGATCAATGGGTTCTGGACCTGATCAGAGATGGATACAGAATAGAATTCAACGCCCCAGTAAGAGACGTGTTTGTGGAGTCCCGATGCGGTTCTGCCGTCAAACGGGCGGCAGTGGAGGAGACTTTACAAGGTCTGATTCAGTTAGGGGCAGTAACCCCGGTGCCTCCCGCTGAGCAAGGCTGCGGCCGATACTCCATCTACTTTGTGGTGCCGCGAAAAGGTGGGTCCTTTCGCCCTATTCTGGACTTAAAAGAAGTGAACAAGTCCCTGAGAGTGCGGCATTTCCACATGGAATCCCTGCGCTCCGTCATTGCGGCGGTTCAGCCAGGAGAGTTTTTCACGTCTCTAGACCTGAAAGAAGCTTACTTGCACATACCGATTTGGCCCCCGCACCAGAAGTTTCTGAGGTTTGCGGTGTTGGGAAAACATTTCCAGTTCAGGGCCTTGCCTTTTGGCCTTGCCACAGCTCCCCGAACCTTTTCGAAGGTAATGGTGGTAGTAGCTGCTTTTCTCAGGCGAGAAGGTATCAGGGTTCACCCGTACCTAGACGACTGGCTCATCAGAGCAGACTCTGCAACAGAGAGCTTACAAGCTACAGCCAGAGTGGTCTCAGTACTGCAATCTCTAGGCTGGGTCGTCAATATGGCCAAAACTCACCTGTCCCCTTCACAATCTCTAGAGTTTTTGGGGGCCAGGTTCGACACAGTCTCGGGCTATGTGTTCCTACCCGAGCCAAGGCGGTGCAAGCTTCAGAATCAGATTCGTCTGCTCCTGAGGATGCCCCGCCCGCGAGCTTGGGACATTGTCCAGCTGCTGGGATCGATGACAGCCACGATGGAAGTGGTACCCTGGGCGAGAGCGCACCTGAGACCTCTACAGTATTCTCTACTCCGGAGATGGCCTCCTTTTTCTCAGGATTACCAATGCAGACTTACTTGGCTCCCTGCGGCCCGTCTCAGCATGGAGTGGTGGCTCTCGGACAGCATGCTGCGGCAAGGAATGCCGCTGACGCTCCCAGTTTGGTGCCTAGTGGTAACAGATGCCAGCCTGAAGGGCTGGGGCGCACACTGCAAGGGGAAGCATGCCCAGGGTCTCTGGACACCCGAGGAGTCGGAGTGGTCCATCAACCGCCTAGAGTTGAAAGCGGTGTTTCAGGCGCTTCTGGCCTTTCAAGTGACCCTGGAAGGATTGGCTGTCAGAGTGATGTCGGACAACACGACAACGGTGGCCTATATAAATCGACAAGGCGGAACAAGGTGCAGAGCACTAGCCGCGCAGGCCGAACTGATTTGCCACTGGGCCGAGCTGCATCTTCAGTGTCTGTCGGCAGCTCATATTGCAGGTCAGAGCAATGTGCAGGCCGATTATCTGAGCAGGCATCAGATCGATCCAGCAGAATGGAATCTGGCAGACGAAGTATTCCTGCAGATCTGTGCCAAATGGGGCAAGCCCGTGATGGATCTAATGGCGACAAGTGCCAATACCAAAGTCCCGTGCTTCTTCAGCAGACGGAGAGATCCTCGCTCGGCGGGGTTGGATGCCTTGGCTCAACCCTGGCCTCCGGGTCTACTTTATGTGTTTCCCCCATGGCCCTTGATAGGGCGCCTGCTCTTGCGGATTCGGCTGCACCCAGGAGAAGTGGTCCTCATCACCCCGGATTGGCCAAGGAGACCTTGGTATGCAGACCTCCGACAGATGCTCCTGGAGGCTCCTCTGCCGTTACCTCTGGTACCGAACCTGTTGACTCAGGGACCGGTAGCCATGGAGGACGCCGGCCGCTTTGGTCTTACGGCATGGCTATTGAGAGGGCGCAATTGAGGGATAAAGGTTATTCCAATAAAGTTATTTCCACTCTCCTGCAAGCCCGCAAGCGGTCCACTTCCGTGGCTTATGCCAGGATTTGGTGCCTGTTTGAGTCTTGGTGTGCTTCCAGAGCCATTGTTCCAATGCGGGCTCCTGTCTCGCCGATTCTGGACTTTTTGCAGGAAGGTGTACAAAAAGGCTTGGCCTATAATTCCCTGCGGGTGCAGGTGGCAGCGTTGGCCTCCCTTCGTGGTAAGGTGGAAGGCATGTCTTTGGCTGCTCACCCAGATGTGGCACGGTTTCTTAGAGGGGTGCTTCGGCTCCGACCTCCAGTGCGAGTACCCTGTCCAGCTTGGAACCTGGGGCTAGTTTTGAAAACCCTGCAGGCATCTCCTTTTGAGCCGCTTTGGCGAGCATCGGAGAAAGACTTGACACTGAACGCCGTTTTTCTGGTGGCCATAACCTCGGCGAGACGGGTGTCGGAGCTCCAGGCGCTGTCCTGTAGAGACCCATTTCTGCAATTTTCAGAGTCCGGAGTCATGGTTCGGACCGTGCCTTCCTTTATGCCTAAGGTGGTTTCAGCCTTTCACTTAAACCAGCCTATTTTCTTGCCCTCTTTTTCAGAGGAAGAGTTTCCAGACTCTTTTGGGCAGCTGCACCTTTTGGATGTGTGCAGGACTCTGCTGCAGTATCTGCGAGTTACTAACTCTTTCAGGACTTTTGATCATCTGTTTGTTTTGCTATCCGGTTCTCGCAGAGGGTCTCCAGCGTCTAAGGCCAGTATTGCCCGCTGGCTCAAAGAAACTATCTTTTCAGCTTATCTGCTGGCCGGCAGGGTTCCGCCTGTAGCCTTTAAGGCACATTCTACTAGAGCAATTTCTTCCTCTTGGGCTGAAACTGGAGCACTCTCTCTTCAAGAGATATGCAGTGCAGCAACATGGGCTTCTAAGCTCTCCTTTGCCCGACATTACAGGCTGGATGTGGCTGCCAGGAGGGATGCGCGTTTTGGTGCACAAGTGCTAGCGCGTGGTGTGGCTTGTTCCCACCCTTTCTAGGGATTGCTTTGTTACATCCCATACGTAATGGCTTCATCTGCTTGATGACAAGGAAGGGAAAATTAGGTTCTTACCTTGGTAATTTTCTTTCCTTTAGTCATAGCAGATGAAGCCATGAGCCCTCCCTGTATGATTGTCTGTATGCTGTGAATCTGTTTTTCAGGTTCTGTTTTAATTTCCTGAAGTTCCTTCCTTGGGAGAAAGTTGGAAAACAATCTTCAGGATTCATGTTCAGTTTAAATTTAGGAGGATGTGTTCATTCCCTCCAGCATGTTTTGGAGAATGTGTTGATTCTGTCCAGGAGGCGCGTGTGTTCCCCTCCAGTTCTATAAATAGGAGGATGAGTTCATTCCCTCCAGTGTGTTGGGAGGATGTGTGATTCCCTCCAGGAGGCGCGTGTGTTCCCCTCCACTTATACAATAAGGAGGATGAGTTTATTCCCTCCAGGAGGATGTGCATTCCCTCCTTTATGAGTTCATGCCCTTGTGATGGGCCATCGTTCGCTGTGAGGAAAGCTCTTGTGATTCCCATTGCGGTTTGCCATACTGCTTTGGAAGCTTCAAATACTGAAGAGGCAGTGGAGCTAGCTGGCCAAGAGGGCACTGTGAAAGTTTGAGTGCTCTCTATCTCCCCTGCTGGTTGATGGACATAACCCATACGTAATGGCTTCATCTGCTATGACTAAAGGAAAGAAAATTACCAAGGTAAGAACCTAATTTTCCCTTTCCTTTCCTGTTTAGAATTAAAGTATTTGCATATGGCTAGATGTGGCTTAATAGGGAAGAGCCTGCAAAGATTTGGCAAAGAAAGGTTGTACCTTACCAAACACATGGATAAGGGTGATCTAGCCACTTATACCTTCTGAAAATCCTAATACATAAGACTACTCAAAATTAAAAAGCCCTGCTATAGGAGCAAGTGTCTTAATGTGAACTGGCAACTGATTAAAGATAGAAAACAGAGCGTAGGACTGAAGGATAAGTTTTCACTGCAGAGAGGAAAACAGGAACGTGCCTCTGTTATCAGTACTGAGGCTTAGAATTAACTTTTTTTTCCCCATAGAAAAAAGGGCTGAATGAAGTGATCAAATATTATATTACATGTAACCCAAATAATTCAAAGTAAATAAAACGTAACCAGACTGAGGAGTTGCAGGAGCAATTTGTAAGACTCGGGGGATTGACCCCGAAGCGTAGCCAGATTTTGATGTCAAGGTGAGCAGACCTTTTGTAAAATAGGTGATCTGCATAGGCACCATTTCATTCAGAATCCCCACCTAGCTATGCTTCTGGATTGAAGATGTAAATGGCAGAAGAAATGTAATGTGGACAACTGTGAAGTGATGCACATAGAGAAAAATAATCAAAACTGTTGGTGCAGGATGTTGGATTCTGAATTAGGAAAAAGATCTTGGAATCACTGTAGCCAATATATTGAAATGCCTCTGAATCTCTGGTGTGACCACAGCTTCAATATTGTGTATACTTCCAGTTGTCCCACCTCAAAAAACAAACAAACTGTGGAGCTATAAAACTTTAGATCGTAGCAAAGTACCAAGACACTGGTACTAGCTTTAACATCTGAGGTTAGAAGTTGTTTGGGCAAAGCGAAACAGGTTCCCTTCTTCAGTTTGATATCTTGGCAGCATTCGATTCTGTTAATCATCTAAAATTGTTGAATAGACATAGTGAATTGGGAGTAACCAGTGCAGTGTTAAATTAATTTAGAGATTTTTTTTTAACAAAATGTACCACAAGCCACATTGAGCCTGCAAAAAGGTGGGATAATGTGGGGTACAAATGCAATAAATAAATACCTATTGTGTTAGGAAAACTAATTAAAGATCTCTGCCCTGTCGGCCACTTTGTGGGGTTCTCCAGGGCTCACCGCTCTCTCCCCTGTTTTCATGTCTATCTCAGCCCTTTGGGTAGAGTTTGTCAGATCTAGGTGTGTTTGTTCTGTCAAATGCTGATGCCATTTTCTTGTTAAGTCCAAGTTGAGTTATTTTGAGGTCACTTTACAAAATTTGAGAGTTACTTTGGCTTTAAGTAGAACAGATTAAATGTAAGATTGGAGTCTGATGTTTATCTTCTGGATTGGCATCAAAGTTGCAAATATCAACCTAGACGATTGAGATCCGGTGGCTAATGTTTATTTGATGTTCCTGAAGGAAAAGTCCATTGAAGATTATGAAAAAATCATTTTTATTTGGGGGGGGGGGGGGGGGGGGTTCCGGGTTCTTGAAGCCTGGATTGGCCGCTGTCGGAGACAGGATGCTGGGCTTGATAGACTCTTGGTCTTTTCCCAGTATGGCGGTGCTTATGTTGCATCTTATCAAGTGATTAGGTTGGAGGAATTCAGAAATGAGATTTTTTTTTCTTTTATATATAGCAGGGCCCATCTTTTGCAATGCAATGCCAAAGCAGTTGAGAGAACTCCATAGTCTAATGGAATTCAGGAAATAAGTAAAAACTTTGTTATTTATTCAGGCTTATAGTGGAGCCTGATTTGTTTTAGATTATGAGCACAGTATGGTGATGTGTATAGAGCATTTAGAATAATGCCATATTAAGAGAAATGTTATGGAGTTTGATGAGTGGGGACACAGAGGTAATTTAGGTTTCTGCTGCAATATAGAGGAGTCCTTTATAAAATGTGGTAACACTATAGCCGACGATATTTATATGTAGGACATAGTCGGGAAGGTGGTGGCTGCCTGGTATCTCCATTGGAGAGTTTAACACTGTGTGAAGTAGAGGATGCCAGGGGCCAGTGAGGCAGTATGCTGTTGATGTCCAGGAAAATGATCTGTTAGAAGGCCCTATTCGGTAGAAGCTGAGGCAATGTACAATGATAAATGTGGAACATGTAGATATATTAATTCTTTTGCTCCATTACAGCATGGTGATGATCCTGAAAATAGAATTGAGGCAGAAGAGAAAGCAATTAAGTTGGAGCAAAAGGATAAGAAGGTACCCAAAGAAAAAAGGCAACCCCAAATCACAAATGTTAAAGCACATACCAGGAAATGTACACGGAAAGCAATGGCCACAAATGCTCGCAGTCTAAGCAATAAAGTTCATGACCTTCAAGCCCTGATGTTGGAGGCAGACTTAGACGTTGTTTCAATCACGGAGACGTGGCTTAATGGTTCCCATGAATGGGATGCAAACATACCAGGCTATATAGAGAGGGTCGTAAAGGTGGAGGAGTAGCTCTATATGTGAGAAATGATATCACGGCGACCGAAATTACAGGGACCTGGGGGAAGGAAGAAGCGATATGTACCACCTTAAAAAGAGATGATAGAACCTCTGTCCACGTGGGTGTTGTCTACAGACCTCCGACACAATTGGAGGAATTAGATAAAGACCTGATCACAGATATTCAAAAGTTGGGAAACAAGAGAGAGGTGCTGTTGCCGGGAGATTTCAATCTGCCGGATGTAGATTGGAAGGTTTCGTCTGCGGAATCGGAAAGAAGTAGAGAGATCGAAGATGCTTTCCAAAGTGTTTTGCTCAGACAAATGGTGATGGAACCCACGAGGGAGGGAGCGACGCTGGATCTGGTGCTCACAAATGGGAATAGCGTGTCAAATATCCGAGTGGGTGCCCACCTGGGCAGCAGTGACTATCAAACAGTTTGGTTTGCTATAACAGCTAAAGTGGAGAGAGGCCACTCAAAACTCAAAGTCCTGGATTTCAAGCGTGCTGACTTTAGTAAAATGGGGGAATACCTGAGGAAGGAGATGATGGGCTGGGAGGAAGTACAAGAAGTGGAAGGACAGTGGTCCAGGCTGAAAGAAGCTATAAATAGGGCCATGAACCTTTATGTAAGGAAAGTAAATAAAAGCAAGAGAAAAAGGAAACCGATATGGTTCTCCAAGCAAGTGGCTGAGAAAATAAAGGCTAAAGAGTTGGCGTTCCAGAAATACAAAAAAACTAAAGAAAAGGAACACGAGGAGGAATACCGGATGAAACTGAAAGAAGCCAAGAGAGAGATACGTGTGGCGCAAGCGGAAGAACAAATGGCTAGAAATGTAAGAAGGGGTGGCAAAAATTTCTTCAGGTATATTAGTGAAAGGAGAATGACTAAAAAGGGAATTGTGAGACTAAAAGATACAGCGAAACGCTATATGGATAATGATGAAGAAAAAGCAAATTTGCTAAATAGATACTTCTGTTCTGTTTTCACAGAAGAAAATCCTGGAGAAGGACCGCGATGGACTGCAAAAAGTACAAATGAGAATGAAGTGGATAGAGCACCGTTCACGGAAGAAAGTGTGTATGAACAACTTGAAAAGCTAAAGGTGGACAAAGCCATGGGACCGGACGGGATCCACCCCAGGATTTTGAGGGAGCTCAGAGAGGTTCTGGCGGGTCCTCTTAAAGATTTGTTTAATATATCCTTGCAGACAGGAGAGGTTCCGAGGGATTGGAGAATGGTGGAGGTGGTCCCTATTCACAAAAGTGGTGATAGGGAAGAAGCTGGAAACTACAGGCCGGTAAGCCTCACTTTGGTTATTGGAAAAGTAATGGAAGCGATGCTGAAGGAAAGGATAGTGAATTTCCTGGAAGCCAATAAGTTGCAAGATCCCACACAACATGGTTTTACCAAAGGGAAATCGTTCCAGACGAATCTCATTGAATTCTTTGATTGGGTGACAGGAGAATTGAATCAGGGACGAGCTATAGACGTAATCTACTTAGATTTCAGCAAAGCTTTTGACACGGTTCCCCACAGGAGGCTCTTAAATAAACTAGACGGGCTGAACATAGGACCCGAAGTGGTGAACTGGATTAGGAACTGGTTGACAGACAGACCCCAGAGGGTGATGGTGAATGGAATTTGCTTGGAGGAGGGAAAGGTGAGTAGTAGAGTGCCTCAGGGATTGGTGCTGGGGCCGATTCTGTTCAATATATTTGTGAGTGACATTGCCGAAGGGTTAGAAGGTAAAGTTTGCCTATTTGCAGATGATACAATGATCTGTAACAGAGTGGACACCCGGGAGGGAGTGGAAAACATGAAAAAGGATCTGAGGAAGCTAGAAGAATGGTCTAAGGTTTGGCAATTAAAATTCAATGCGAAGAAATGCAAAGTGATGCACTTAGAGAATCGGAATCCACCGGAAACGTACGTGTTAGGCGGTGAGAGTCTGATAGGTACGGACAGGGAAAGGGATCTTGGGGTGATAGTATCTGAGGATTTGAAGGCGACGAAACAGTGTAACAAGGCGGTGGCCGTAGCTAGAAGGTTGTTCGGCTGTATAGAGAGAGGTGTGACCAGCAGAAGAAAGGGGATGTTGTTGCCCCTGTATAAGTCGTTGGTGAGGCCCCACCTGGAGTATTGTGTTCAGTTTTGGAGGCCGTATCTTGCTAAGGGTGTAAAAAGAATTGAAGCGGTGCAAAGAAAAGCTAAAAGAATGGTATGGGATTTGCGTTACAAGACATATGAGGAGAGACTTGCGGACCTAAACATGTATACTCTGGAGGAAAGGAGAAATGGGTGATATGATACAGACGTTCAAATATTTGAAAGGTATTAATCCGCAAATGAACCTTTTCCGGAGATGCGAAGGCGGTAGAACGAGAGGACATGAAATGAGATTGAAGGGGGGCAGAATCAAGAAAAATGTCAAGAAGTATTTTTTCACGGAGAGAGTAGTGGATGCTTGGCATGCCCTCTCGTGGGAGGTGGTGGAAATGAAAACGGTAACGGAATTCAAACATGCGTGGGATAAACATAAAGGAATCCTCTTCAGAAGGAATGGATCCTCAGGAGCTTAGCCGAGATTGGGTGGCAGAGCCGGTGTTGGGAGGCGGGGATAGTGCTGGGCAGACTTATATGGTTTGTGCCAGAGCCGGTGGTGGGAGGCGGGGCTGGTGGTTGGGAGGCGGGGATAGTGCTGGGCAGACTTATATGGTCTGTGCCAGAGCCGGTGGTGGGAGGCGGGACTGGTGGTTGGGAGGCGGGGATAGTGCTGGGCAGACTTATACGGTCTGTGCCCTGAAGAACACAGGTACAAATCAAGGTAAGGTATACACAAAAAGTAGCACATATGAGTTTATCTTGTTGGGCAGACTGGATGGACCGTGCAGGTCTTTTTCTGCCGTCATCTACTATGTTACTATGTTATATTAACCTCATGAAGAGAGGGTGGGGGGGGGGGGGAAGAGGGGGGAGAAAAGGGGAAAAAACCTTGTTGATGAGAGGAATATTTTGTTTAGATTAAGAGGCCCAGGAGGTGTTTGCAACCTGTTGTACACAAAGTTTGTTCATTGTTTGTTATGTGGACTGATCAATAAAAAAATGTTGAAACATAATAGGAATGTTATGTTTGTATAGTATGTATGAGTTTTTACTATTGTGCATGTAATTACGTAATCCACCTAGAACTTTTGTCGATAGAGTGGAATATAAATGTTTTAATAAATAAAATACATTTCTTTGGTTGATAATATACATTTTTTTTTTAAGTTGAATACAAAGAAAAAAACAATTCTACGGTTTTGGTGATTTTTCAATCACTGCTAGCCAACAAATTAACTTTGGATTCAGGTGAAATTTTGAACATTGAAAAAGAAGCAAGGGTACTTGGTGTCCTTTTGGACTCTAAATGAACTTATGAATCCCAGATAAACAACCTAGTTAAGAAGTTGTTTTTGAAATGACACCAACTAAGAGCTTTTAGGTCATCTCTGAGTAAGAAAAGTTTTAGAGTTAGGTTGTTGCTCGATCAATGTAACTCCTTATTTTGTACAGCATCATTGAAATTGCAAAGAAAACTCCATCTTCTGCAGAATACCGCTCCTAGGCTTATTTTTTTTTGTTTGGGCAAATTTGCTGCTTTGCTGGAGTCCTTGCATTGATTTCCAGTTAATTTGCGAATCGTGTTTAAAATTGCCTGTTTGAGTTTGTTGGGATCCCAGTATCTGGGGAGGTTGTAATAGGGGGTATTGAACATAAGCTAACTCTTGGTCATATGTTCTGGACGTGCCCCCGGATACTCCATTTTTGGTCACAGTTGCTGAAGGCGATCTACACCTACTGGGGTCGAAAGGTGACACGACACCCCTTGATATTATTTGAAATGTATAAAGTTGCAGAGGCTGCTTTACTTGGCTTCAAACGCTTTTTGCAGCAGACCACGCTAATTGGGAAAAAAATCTATACTTTTATACTGGAGAGAACCTCTGGTGCCTTCTTTGGGACTGTGGAGGACACATATGATAGAGCTGTTGAAACTGGAGCGGTGCAAGATTAAACACATCTCCTCGAGGGAGGGCAGATGCCTTCTGCAGACATGGGAACGCTTCTGGAATACACTACAGCCAGCAGCGAAAAGCAGAATTCTCAACTTAACTATACACAATGCTCCCTTGTAGGGAATGCCTTGTGGTGGACTTTGTGTGTATGGGGGGATGGAGGGGTAAAGGAGGGTTGTGGATTGGGAAGGGAAGCAAGTACTTTATTGTTGTCTTGTGGTATGGATGGGCACGTTGAAGGCCTTTTATACCTGGTTTGTTACTTGATAATCAATAAAGATGATTTAAACATAAAAATTAATATTTTGCCAAGGCTGCTGTTCCTGTTCTTCTCTGTGTCCTTCCTAGTTTTTCCTTTAGACAGCTGCACTCTATTTATTATCAGATTTCTAGGGGGGGGGGGGGGGGGGGGGCAAAAAACCTACATTAGCGATGAGGATACTTACTACCACTAGAGGCAGGGGGGCCTGGCATTACCCAGTTTTAGGATATATTATCTGGCGGCCCAGCTCCACATTGCTTATTTCTGGTTATGGGGTCATGGGGACCAGCACGGGATAAGGATTGAGGAAAGTATGATGGGGGTTCGCCATATTTGCTCCCTCTTATTCCAGAAGAGGGAGCATCTGCCCCATAAATTGAAAGGAGCATAGGCTAGTGGGACCCACCCTGGCTGTTTGTTTTAATCTAACTCACTCGATGGGTATCACCCCGGCTACCTCAACCATCAAAAACATACTGAGTGACCCAGAGTTTCAGCCTGGATGGATAGATTCAAAATAGTTGCAGCGGAATCAGCTATGAGAAAAGTGTATGTTTTTGTTAAACAAGAGAGGAGATAGGAGAAGGGGTTTCTCTGTTTTGCAGGTCTATCATTATCTACAGGCATATCAACGGGATTTCCTTAGACCCTTAATGCCACTGGAAGAATTATTATATCAAAGGCATAAGAGCAAAGGCCTGGTGGCAGCCTTGTATAGAATTATTATGGGGAAATCATCTGGGGGGGGGGGGGGGGGAAGCTTCTGTACAAATTACAGTGAGAACAAGCTGACCCCGGGAGGCGGGAAGATATTTGGGAGGAGTTATGGACTGTCCCTCCTCGAATGTCTAACTCATCTGGACACTCAATATAAAATTCTGTTTCGAATGCACCTCACCCCAGTAAAATTGAATAAGGTAAAGGGGGGGAAACTGGATACCTGTTGGCAGGGATGTATGGGCTGTGAGGATTTTGAGCATATGTGGTGGGTATGGCCAAAGTTACAGATCTTCTGGTTTTGGGTCAGAAGCGAGATTTCTCGAGTGACCTGGGACCTTCTTCCTTTAGAGAAACACATGATGATGGGTTTTTCTATTTCATCTGGATTGAGAATTTTGTTGAAAAAAAGATGTCTCCTCTTACTCTTTGCTGCCTAGCAGGGTTGAGGAAGATGGAGCCCCCATTCATACATCACTGGTAGAGGAAAGTCTGGCAGATGGCAGATCTAGAGACAGCCTCTGCAACTTTTTTACAATAGACAACAAGACTTCAGTTTTAAATGGCAGCCTCTCCTGTCTCTCAGACAGCTCCGTGTGTCATACTTTGCTAGTGTGCTATTAAGAAAATGCTTATCATATCAATTTTGGGGGAGAAAGAATGACACACGTTTTCTGTCTATGATCACTCCTTGATGCATGAGGTCTACTTACAGTGGTGGAAATAAGTATTTGATCCCTTGCTGATTTTGTAAGTTTGCCCACTGACAAAGACATGAGCAGCCCATAATTGAAGGGTAGGTTATTGGTAACAGTGAGAGATAGCACATCACAAATTAAATCCGGAAAATCACATTGTGGAAAGTATATGAATTTATTTGCATTCTGCAGAGGGAAATAAGTATTTGATCCCCCACCAACCAGTAAGAGATCTGGCCCCTACAGACCAGGTAGATGCTCCAAATCAACTCGTTACCTGCATGACAGACAGCTGTCGGCAATGGTCACCTGTATGAAAGACACCTGTCCACAGACTCAGTGAATCAGTCAGACTCTAACCTCTACAAAATGGCCAAGAGCAAGGAGCTGTCTAAGGATGTCAGGGTCAAGATCATACACCTGCACAAGGCTGGAATGGGCTACAAAACCATCAGTAAGACGCTGGGCGAGAAGGAGACAACTGTTGGTGCCATAGTAAGAAAATGGAAGAAGTACAAAATGACTGTCAATCGACAAAGATCTGGGGCTCCACGCAAAATCTCACCTCGTGGGGTATCCTTGATCATGAGGAAGGTTAGAAATCAGCCTACAACTACAAGGGGGGAACTTGTCAATGATCTCAAGGCAGCTGGGACCACTGTCACCACGAAAACCATTGGTAACACATTACGACATAACGGATTGCAATCCTGCAGTGCCCGCAAGGTCCCCCTGCTCCGGAAGGCACATGTGACGGCCCGTCTGAAGTTTGCCAGTGAACACCTGGATGATGCCGAGAGTGATTGGGAGAAGGTGCTGTGGTCAGATGAGACAAAAATTGAGCTCTTTGGCATGAACTCAACTCGCCGTGTTTGGAGGAAGAGAAATGCTGCCTATGACCCAAAGAACACCGTCCCCACTGTCAAGCATGGAGGTGGAAATGTTATGTTTTGGGAGTGTTTCTCTGCTAAGGGCACAGGACTACTTCACCGCATCAATGGGAGAATGGATGGGGCCATGTACCGTACAATTCTGAGTGACAACCTCCTTCCCTCCGCCAGGGCCTTAAAAATGGGTCGTGGCTGGGTCTTCCAGCACGACAATGACCCAAAACATACAGCCAAGGCAACAAAGGAGTGGCTCAGGAAGAAGCACATTAGGGTCATGGAGTGGCCTAGCCAGTCACCAGACCTTAATCCCATTGAAAACTTATGGAGGGAGCTGAAGCTGCGAGTTGCCAAGCGACAGCCCAGAACTCTTAATGATTTAGAGATGATCTGCAAAGAGGAGTGGACCAAAATTCCTCCTGACATGTGTGCAAACCTCATCATCAACTACAGAAGACGTCTGACCGCTGTGCTTGCCAACAAGGGTTTTGCCACCAAGTATTAGGTCTTGTTTGCCAGAGGGATTAAATACTTATTTCCCTCTGCAGAATGCAAATAAATTCATATACTTTCCACAATGTGATTTTCCGGATTTAATTTGTGATGTGCTATCTCTCACTGTTACCAATAACCTACCCTTCAATTATGGGCTGCTCATGTCTTTGTCAGTGGGCAAACTTACAAAATCAGCAAGGGATCAAATACTTATTTCCACCACTGTATGAGATTATGTATATGTTTTTCTTTGAAAAGGAGGAGTGGCCTAGTAGTTAGGGTGGTGGACTTTGGTCCTGGGGAACTGAGTTTGATTCCCACTTCAGGCACAGGCAGCTCCTTGTGACTCTGGGCAAGTCACTTAACCCTCCATTGCCCCATGTAAGCCGCATTGAGTCTGCCATGAGTGGGAAAGCGCAGGGTACAAATGTAACAAAAAAAAAAAATAATAATAAAAAAATGTGTAAACTACATGGTCCTTTACTGTTCTTTGTGCCAACAGTTGACTTACCAAGACAACAATCTTTCTTGGGAGTTGCTGAAGTAGTACATATGACAGGGCCCCCTCTAAACATTAGGCAGATGCCTAGGGCCTGAGTTTGCCTATGCTTAATCCTGCCCTGCGTTGTGTGTTGGTGGCATACAGCTGCAGAAGTAATGCAGTAGTGTCGCTGGGTGTGGCTGCTATCCAGCTCTGTGTGTTTTCCCTTTACCCTCCAGAGATTGCTCCTTTCAGCTCTGTTTCTTTTGGCTTCTGTAAACATCGTGGGCTGCACCTACAGATGGACAAAAGCAGAGCTGACTGGTGCCTCTCTTGCCAGATTTGCTGCTGTCCCTGCTTTCCTGTGGCCGGATTGCCACATACCACACTTTGCTTTTCTCTTTTACAGGTGAGGAAGGGCCTGGTTTGGGGAAGGAGGTGAAATGCTGCTGTTGCAGACTGCCTCTTAGGTATAAAAGGAAAAGGCAGTAACTAACTTGACAAACAAGATAGGAGAACACAGTCTCTGTAAGAAAAGAAAACCTCCTTTACTCTCTTACCTCGACCGCAACATTTTGCAGGTACAGAATCCAGAATCAGATGTACTCGCTCCCCCACTTACCCTTGTGACCGTGTGAGGGCGAGTGCATGCTCTCGTCTTTCCTTTGTACTGCTCTACAGGTAACTCACTCTCGCCTCAGGGATGAAGGTGTCTTACGCTTCTCCTTTCCTTTTTCCTTTTGAGTCTCTTCTACTCTGTTCTTTACTCTCTCTGATTTGTCTACGCTAAGACGATCGTTGAGCTCTTTTTTCTGCTACTTTCCTGACATTTGGTCTTTCACGCCTCGTTACGTGTTTTGACTCTCTTCATTTTCACAGTCTCGATTCTGATTTTCTCACAGTCTCTCTCTCCCTTCCTCTTTCACCTTCTTATGCTATTTCCTCTTCCTCCTTTAGTGCACTTTTTCTACATTTTCCTTTTTGGTTCCTACTTTCTTTGTACACTCTTCTCTCCCCTTATCTCTTCTCTTCTATCATGTCCTGCTCCATCTTATCTCCTTTTTCCTTTTTTCTCTTTTTTCTCTCTTTTCTCTTTTTCTTTTTTCTCTTTTTCTCTCATTCTCTCTTTCATTCTCTTTCTCTTCTTTCTCTTTCTTTCTCTCTTTTTCTTTCTCTCTCATTCTCTCTTTCTTTCTCTCTCTCTCTTTCTCTTTCTCTCTCTTTTTCTCTCTCATTCTCTTTTTCTCCCCTTCCCTTTCTCTCTTTTCTCTTTCTTCTCGTTCTTCCTCCTTCTCTTTCTCTTTTTCTCTTTCTTTCTTTCTCTTTTCTCTTTCTCTCTCTCTTTCTCTTTTTCTCTCTTTCTCTTTCTTTCTCTCTTTTTCTTTTTCTCTCTTTTTCTTTCTCTCTTTTTCTTTCTCTCTCATTCTCTCTTTCTTTCCCTCTTTTTCTTTCTTTCTCTCTCTCTTTCTCTCTCATTCTCTTTTTCTCTTTTTCTCTTTCTTTCTCTCTCTTTCTCTCTTTCTCTTTCTCTCTCTCTCTCTTCTCTTTCTCTCTCACTCATTCTTTTTCTCTTTCTTTTTCTTTCTCTTTCTTTCTTTCTCTCTTTCTCTTTTTCTCTTTCATTCTCTCTTTCTCTCTCTCTCTTCTCTTTCTTTCTTTCTCTTTTTCTCTCTTTCTCTTTTTCTCTTTTCTCTTTCTCTCTTTCTCTTTTTCTCTTTCTCTCTCTTTTTCTCTCATTCTCTTTTCTCTCTTTCTCTTTCTTTCTTTCTCTTTTTCTCTTTCTCTCTTTTTTCTCTCATTTCTCTCTTTCATTCTCTTTCTCTCTTCTTTCTCTTTCTTTCTCTCTCTTCTCCTCTTCTTTCTTTCTTTTTTTCTTTCTTCTCTTCTTTCTCTTTCTTTTCTTCTCTCCTTTCTCTCTCATTCTCTTTTTTTCTCTCTCTCTCTCTTTTTCTCTTTCTCTCGTTCTCTCTCTCTTTCTCTTTTTTCTTTTCTTTCTTTCTCTTTTTCTCTTTCTCTCTCTCTTTCTCTTTTTCTCTCTTTCTCTTTCTTTCTCTCTTTTTCTTTTTCTCTCTTTTTCTTTCTCTCTTTTCTTTCTCTCTCATTCTCTCTTTCTTTCCCTCTTTTTCTTTCTTTCTCTCTCTCTTTCTCTCTCATTCTCTTTTTCTCTCTTTCTCTTTCTTTTTCTCTTTCTCTCGTTCTCTCTCTCTTTCTCTTTTCTCTCTTTCTCTTTTCTTTTTTTCTCTTTCTCTCTTTCTCTTCTTTTCTTTTTTTCTTTTCTTTCCTCTCTTTTCTCATTCTCTTTTTTCCTCTCTCTCTCTCTTCTTCTCTCTCCCTCCCTTCTGTTTTCCTTTTTCTTCTTTTTATTTCCTTTCTTTCTTTCTCTCTTTTCTCTTTTTTTCCTTCCTTCTCTCTTCTCTCCTCTCTCTTCTCTCTTTCTTTTTTCTCTTTTCTCTTTTTTTCTCTTCTCTTTTTTTTTTTTCTTCTTTTTCTCCTTTCTCTTTTTCTCTTTTCTCTTTCTTTCTTTTTTCTTTCTCTTTTCTTCTTTTCTCCTTCTTTTTCTCTTTTCTTTCTTTCTCTTTTTCTCTTCTCTTTCTCTCTCTTTTTCTCTCATTCTCTCTTTCATTCTCTTTCTCTCTTCTTTCTCTTTCTTTCTCTCTTTTTCTTTCTCTCTCATTCTCTCTTTCTTTCTCTCTTTTTCTTTCTTTCTCTCTCTCTCTCTTTCTCTTTCTCTCTCTCTTTCTCTCTCATTCTCTTTTTCTCTCTCTCTCTTTCTTTTTCTCTTTCTCTCGTTCTCTCTCTCTTTCTCTTTTTCTCTTTCTTTCTTTCTCTTTTTCTCTCTTTCTCTTTCTTTCTCTTTCTCGTCTCCTCTCCTCTTCTTTTTTTCTCTTTTTTTCTCTCTTTCTTCCTCTCTTTTTTCTCTCTCCTCTCTTTCTCTCCTCACATTCTCTTTTTTCTTTTCTTTTCTTTCTCTTTTCTTCTTTTCTTACTCTTTCTCTTTTTCTCTTCCTTCTCTCTTCCTCTTCCTCTTCTTTCTCTTTTTTCTTTTCTCTTTTTCTCTCATTCTCTTTCTCTCTTTTCTTCTTTCTTTCTCTTTTTCTCTTTCTCTCTCTTTTTCTCTCATTCTCTCTTTCATTCTCTTTCTCTCTTCTTTCTCTTTCTTTCTCTCTTTTTCTTTCTCTCTCATTCTCTCTTTTTCTTTCTTTCTCTCTCTCTCTCTTTCTCTTTCTCTCCTCTTTCTCTTCCTCTTCTTTTTCTCTCTCCTCTCTTTCTTTTCCCTCTTTCTCTCGTTTCCTTCTCTCTTTCCTCTTTTTCTTTTCTTCTCTTTCTTCTCTTTCCTTCTTCTCTCTTTCTCTTTTTCTCTCTTTCTCTTTCTCTTTTTCTTTCTCTCTTTTTCTTTCTCTCTCATTCTCTCTTTCTTTCTCTCTTTTTCTTTTTCTCTCTTTTTTTCTTTCTTTTTTCTTTCTCTCTCTTTCTCTCTTTCTTTCCCTCTTTTTCTTCTTTCCTCTTCTCTTTCTCTCTCCTTCTCTTTTTTCTCTCTTTCCTTTGCTTTTTTCTTTCTCTCGTTCTTCTCTTCTTTCTCTTTTCTCTTTCTTTCTCTCTTTCTCTCATTCTCTTTTTCTCTCCCTCTCTCTTTCTTTTCTTCCTCTTCTCTTTTTCTTCCTTTCTTTTCTCTTTTCTTCTTTCTTTCTCTTCTCTTTTTCTCTTTCATTCCTCTTTTCTCTCTCTTCTCTCTTTCCTTTCTTTCTTTCTCTTTTTCTTTCTCCTCTCTTTTTCTCTCTTTCTCTTTCTTTCTTTCTCTTTTTCTCTTTCTCTCTCTTTTTCTCTCATTCTCTCTTTCATTCTCTTTCTCTCTTCTTTCTCTTTCTTTCTCTCTTTTTCTTTCTCTCTCATTCTCTCTTTCTTTCTCTCTTTTTCTTTCTTTCTCTCTCTCTCTCTTTCTCTTTTCTCTTTTCCCCCCTTTCTCTCTCATTTCTCCTTTTTCTCTCTTCTCTTTCTTTTTCTCTTCTCTCGTTCTCTCTCTCCCTTTTCTCTTTTTCTCTCTTTCTCTTTCTTTTCTCTTTCTCTCGTTTTCTCCTTTCTCTCTTTTTCTCTTTCTTTCTCTCTCTTTCTCTCATTCTCTTTTTCTCTCTCTCTCTCTTTCTTTCTCTCTCACTCATTCTCTTTTTCTCTTTCTTTTTCTTTCTCTTTCTTTCTTTCTCTCTTTCTCTTTTTCTCTTTCATTCTCTCTTTCTCTCTCTCTCTCTTTCTCTTTCTTTCTTTTCTTTTTCTCTCTTTCTCTTTTTCTCTTTTTCTCTTTCTTTCTTTCTCTTTTTCTCTTTTCTCTCTCTTTTCTCTCATTCTCTTTTTCTCTCTTTCTCTTTCTTTCTTTCTTTTCTTTTCTCTCTCTTCTTTTTCTCTCATTCTCTCTTTCATTCTCTTTCTCTCTTCTTTCTCTTTCTTTCTCTCTTTTTCTTTCTCTCTCATTCTCTTTTTCTCTCTCTCTCTTTCTTTTTCTCTTTCTCTCGTTCTCTTTCTTTCTTTCTCTTTTTCTCTCTTTCTTTCTTTCTCTTTTTCTTTCTCTCTTTTTCTTTCTCTCTCATTCTCTCTTTCTTTCCCTCTTTTTCTTTCTTTCTCTCTCTTTTTCTCTCTCATTCTCTTTTTCTCTCTTTCTCTTTCTTTTTCTCTTTCTCTCGTTCTCTCTCTCTTTCTCTTTTTCTCTTTCTTTCTCTCTCTCGTTCTCTCTTTCTCTTTCTCTCTCTCTCTTTCTTTCTCTCTTTCTCTCTCTTTCTCTCTTTCTCTTTCTTTCTTTTTCTCTCTCTTTCTCTTTCTTTCTTTTTCTTTCTTTCTCTCTCTCGTTCTCTCTCTTTCTCTTTCTTCTTTTTCTCTCTTTTCTTCTCCTTTTCTTCTTTTTTCTTCTTTCCATCTCTCTCGTTCTTCTCTTTTCTCCTTTCTTTCTTTTCTCTCTCTTTCTTTTTCTTTCTTTTCTTTTTCTTTCTTTCTCTCTCTCGTTCTCTCTCTTTCTCTTCTTTCTTTTTCTCTCTTTCTTTCTCTTTCTTTCTTTTTCTTTCTCTCTCTCGTTCTCTCTCTTTCTCTTTCTTTCTTTTTCTCTCTTTCTTTCTCTTTCTTTCTTTTTCTTTCTTTCTCTCTCTCTCGTTCTCTCTCTTTCTCTCTCTCTTTCTCTCTCTCTCTTTCTCTCTTTTTTTCTTTCTCTCTCTCTCTTTCTCTTGCTCGTTCTCTCTCTTTCTCTCTCTCTCTTTTTTCTTTCTCTCTCTCTCTTTCTCTTGCTCGTTCTCTCTCTTTCTCTCTCTTTCCTTCTTTTTCTCTCTTTCTTTCTCTTTTCCTTCTCCCCCCCCCCCCCCCAAAAGTGCCCTTTTCAGATGACCGACAGGTTTTCCAAGGGGTTTTTTTTTTGAGGCTTCCTCCTTGTACTCAGTTCTTTTCTGGACATACTGGAGCTCCAGCAGCATATATGAACAGGTTCTTCCCACTGTCTCGTGTTTCATATCACATTGTGTGTACATGTGTCATTCTCTGTGATATTGAATGTTTTTACTGAACATTGCTTGTTCTGGTGGTCAAGGGAAGTTTTTACTGAACATTGCTTGTTCTGGTGGTCAAGGGAAGCGTTTGTGTGTGTGTGTGAATTGTGCATTGTGGAAATGCGCTTGACGGTAGATAAAATTTGGAAGACCTTTCCTGCGCTTAGTACAGTCGACCATACTTCATGTTTAGCTTTTGTTTTCTCGGATTCTGACACTGGGTTCATCGTTTCTCGCTTCCTTGGGATGTGTCATTCTTTGTTCCTATCATCCTGTAGCACCTGAAATAGTAACTTAGCAACATACACCTTCTTCCACAGAAATAAGCAGATGAGGACCATTGGTCCACCCATTTCTAAGTGATTAGTATGTGGTAGATCGTAGACTGTTCTCCCTTCCTCCTGAAGATCCCTTTTTGTCTTTTCTGAGTAGGTTTGAAGTCTTAATGGCACCTTCAGGTATTGCTTTTGAAAGCTAATCAAAAAATGTATTTAGTCCAGTAAAGATATCATCTTATTTTCTTTGTTTTGTTTCATCGTTTCCTGAATCTCCCTTTTCCTATAGGTAGATACTGAAGGAATACAGAGATTTTAGGAATCATTTGTGTTTTATTCTGTCTTCATGCTCTTTAAAATATGAGAATTTTTATCATTCACAGACTAGGTCAATGGTTCCCAAACCCGGTCCTGCAGCCACAGGATACCCAAAATGAATTTGCATGAACTGCAATTCATGCAGATCAATTCATTGTGCATCTGTTGAAAACCTGACTGGCTAGGCTGCCTCCAGGACCAGGTTTGGGAATCACTGGACTAGGGCTGCACATTTAGGTTTTTTTCATATCTTCAGTGATGAAAACTTTGTTGCCAGCTCAAAATGTTGACCAGCTGGGAAGGCATATTACTGAAGATTCACTATAGCTATGCTGGTTTGATTATATTGGATGTGGATGATTGTGTTTTAAAGTTTTGTTTTGATTTTTTAGTTCCCATAATTAAATATAATTTTTGTTGTTTTTATTATGTTGCTAGTTTTTATTATTTTGTGTTGTTTGTTGTATTTTTATGATTTATACGCTTTATGTATATTTTTTGTTACCTGTTTAGATTATTTGGATAATATGGGATAAAAAAAACTGATAAATTGATAGGTGAGTGGAATAAAGATCAAGATACTGTTTGGGAAAATAGGGAGTTAATTCTTAACAGTCTGGGTTATGTTGAAGCCTGCCTTGAGTTGCTTATCTGAGAAGGTGTGTTATAGACAACTGCGAGAGCTAATCACATGGTAGAGTGGACTGCAGGTGAAAGCGCTTGCAAGCAATGAAAGATCAAATGCTCTCTAGCAGTTCTGGTGCCTGTCAGGGCTTGAAAGGACTGTAAACAACTGTAATAGATGTGGTTCCAACTGGTCTGATTTTTATTTAGAAGCTGCTCTGCAGGCACAGTTTAAATGTGCAGAGATTATAATTATCTGTGCTGAGCCTGGTGAATTCCATTTCAACCTTTCATTCTGCAGTTTTCGGATTTTAGGGAAGGAATGTGTTTTATAACGTTCTCCTTTTGTGGGCCAAACTTGATGGATGTATTCTCCTGAATACTAAATTGCGATGCTTAACAGGGATTACTGCGTGCTGCGCTCAGGCATCCTGCAGTGAGTTTCTGCGTGGAGGGGACCTGTCTGGGGGCTAATCAGTCTGTCCACATTGCTGCGTGCTAAGGGGCCCTTTGAGTAAGATGCAGTAGTCCTAACACGGGCCTACTGTGTTCTAAAAGCACTACCAGAGGATGCGCTCAGGTTTCCCATGGTAGTTTTCCACTTAGCACACGCTGGAAAATATATTTGTATTTTCTAGCGTGGGATGCATGCCCATGGATGGAGAGTAGCCATCTATGTCTCTGTTAATGGGTAACGCAGGCCGATTACCCGATCAGTGCTGGAGTAGTGCAGGAGCCCTTGTTGCCGCCTAAATAGGTGGCGGAAGGGTTCCTGCATTAATGGCCATGTGCTAATGGGGAAATTAGTGCATGGTTATTACAAAAAATTAAATCTGCTGACGACACAAAGTTATTCAAAGTCATTAAATCACGGGAGGATTGTGAAAAATTACAAGAGGACCTTACAAGACTGGGAGTCTAAATGGCACATGACGTTTAATGTGAGCAAGTGCAAAGTGATGCATGTGGGAAAGAGGAACCCAAATTATAGCTACGTCATGCAAGGTTCCACGTTAGGAGTCACAGGCCAAGAAAGGGATCTAGGTGTCGTCGTTGATGATACGTTGAAACCTTCTGCTCAGTGTGCTGCTGCGGCTAAGAAAGCAAATAGAATGTTAGGTATTATTAGGAAAGGAATGGAAAACAAAAATGAGGATGTTATAATGCCCTTGTATCACTCCATGGTGTGACTGCACCTTGAATATTGTGTGCAATTCTGGTCACCACATCTAAAAAAGAAATATAGTGGAATTAGAAAAGGTACAGAGAAGGGTGACGAAAATGATGAAGGGGATGGGGCCCCTATGAGGAAAGGCTAAAGCGGCTAGGGCTCTTCAGCTTGGAGAAAAGGCGGCTGAGGGGAGATATGAAAGAGGTCTATAAAATAATGAGTGGAGTTGAACGGGTAGATGTGAAGTGTCTGTTTACGCTTTCCAAAAATACTAGGACTAGGGGGCTTGCAATGAAGCTACAATGAATGCAATGAAGCTACAAAGTACTAAATGTACATTTTAAATGAATCGGGGAAATATTTTCTTCACTCAACGTGTAATTCAACTCTGTAATTTCTTGCCAGAAAATGTGGTAAAGGTGGTTAGCTTAGCAGAGTAAAAAAAAAAAAAAAGGTTTGGATGGCTTCCTAAAGGAAAAGTCCATAGACCATTATTAACATGGACTTGGGTAAAACCCACTGCTTATTTCTGGGATAAGCAGCATAAAATGTATTGAACTTTTTTTGGTTCTTGCCAGGTATTTGTGACCTGGATTGGAAACAGGATGCTGGGCTTGATGGACCTTTGGTCTGTCCCAGTATGGCAACACTTATGTACTTATTAAAAACAAAAGGCAAGGCGGCCATTTTAGTGCTGTGCTAAAAGTGTCCACAGCATGCGGACAACTGTGCAGCTTAGTAAATGGACCCCTAACTGATTAGCGTAGAAATGCCATATGAGCCCCTCCCACCTATAAAATGTCAGTAAGTGCTGCATGGCCATTAATGCATTTGTTTGTTTTCTGTATTTAAAAATATATAAAATTTTATTTTTAATTTTTTAAGGGAAAATTGACAATTAGCATGCAGGGAAACCCCGGGAAAGGATGTGCTAATACCACTTTCTACCATAGCTTAATAAAGGAGCCCTTCAAGAGTTGTGATCCTACACTGGCCTCTTTAAAGTTTTACTAGGGCTGAGTGCCTAATCCTATACTCAAAATGTTACTACGCTCCTAAATTTAAGAGCATAAAAATATAGGTAGCAAAGAGGGAGGATTTAGAGCAGGGGAAAGAAAAGGTTTTGAGCTTAGGGTTTCTTAATTAAGATTTACTATTGCCGCCTTATCTGACAACAGGTCGAGGTATTTTACAGACTAAACATTATAGGAAAAGAATTGTGGTAGCGTAATACAAAAGAATCTCTTATCATTAAAATAAATAAAAAAAACTAGTAATTAAGGTAAATGAATTAAAATACTTAATCAAATAGACAAGTGCTTTCACCAGAATGATTCTCCAAGAGCTTATTGAACAAAGAAGGTTTTTACAGCAGTTTATTTTTTCGTAATTTTTATTGTTGTTAGAAACATAACAAACAAATGAACAGTACAGTCGAATATTGATACAGGAACTGAATAACCTTGTAAGACGTATGCACAAGTCTAGCAACAAGGCTGCAATATGAAAGCAAAACATTGTCTTATTTAAGCGACCCAACAATGAGAATATGAAGAAAAGATGAACCAGAGATGATAAGATACAAATCCCAGATAGTTCTCCTTAGTTGCAGGAAAATTTGTTCACTGAAGTCTGCGGTCACACATTGGAACACTAGGCTTATCTGTAGAGGTAGCTAAACTGCTTCTGAATATTTTTCATACGTTTAGAATAAAACTCTCGCTCTTTGCCAATATTTCCAAATTCAGCACCACATTCTGACTGATGTGACTCAGGAGCATATAACTCGTCCGTTCTGGGAGATTGTTCCTTAGATCTGGAGCCAGAAAATAAAAAGTCAAATGTCTTGTTGATTTCTTATTACGCCATTGAAGGGTTCGGAGGAACCAGCTGATGATCGTTTAATAAGTGAAAAAGTCGGATCAGTGTGTATGATATAGAGGGGCAGTTTTGAAAGGACGTCTAAGTACCACCCCCCCCCCCCCCGAAAAAAAACGTCCAGCACAAAACATAGAAAAAAATGCATTTTGCAGCCATTTTCAAACAGGAAAAATGTTGGCAGTTTCCTGTTTGAATATACGTGAGAAGGACGTCCTTACACTGAAGATGTCCATCCTGAACAACCATTTTAGAAACTGAAATGTTTAAATTATAAACGGGGAAACAAAGCACAGGGACATCTTGTCTGGCAGACGTCCCCACAGAACTGAGGAGTAGCCTAGCAGGGTTGCCATATAAAAAAAAAATTCCCACACAAAACCGCTCAAAACCCGCCCAAAAACCGCACACACCCCACCCCCGACGTCATCAACCCCGCCCCTTCCGTCATCACCCCCGCCGTCAACAAACCCCGCCCAAAACATCACAAACCCCACCTCTGTCACCATTAGCCCCACCCCCGCCAGCCAAAAAACCGCCCAAACCCCGCACAGAAAAAAGAAAATGAGCACAAAAAACCGCAACCCGCCGCGGGCAAAAGTTTCCCATTGCGGAAAACCGCCCATCTGGCAACCCTGTAGCCTAGTGATTAAGCCAATAGATACAGGTTCAAATTCCACTGGGAGGGTCATGGGCGGATTGGGGGCGTTCCTTTAATTTATGTGCAGCATTAAAGGGGATCTGAGCTTAATTTAGGTGCCAAGATCTACAGTAAGGTTTCGTTGATGGAAATGGTCACACTTAAATGTAGTTGCAGTTCCTAGTGCTGTTCTGTAATTGGGACCTAACTTTAAGCACTGTTTATGGAATAGTTCTAAGCACTATTTTTTAAGCACCATTTATAGAATTTTAGTCCTATATTTTTAATTGTTTTAATTAGGGCAGCACATTAATTACAGTTAATGCCACAATTAATGTGATAATTATTAATCATGATTTAAAAAATGTAATCATGATTAATACTTTGCCTTCTGCACCCCTCGCTCCCCTCTTGAACTGCCCGTGGTTCTTTCTTCCCTTCTCACCCGTTTTACCTTTTTCCATTTTCAGTAAGTCTTCGGCCCTGCAGCCGTGCTAAAAGCTGCTTGCACCAGACCTTCCCTCTGACCTGGCCCAAACAAGAAGTTGCATCAGAAGGGGGTGAGAGGGGTCAGAGCCTGAGGGAAGGCCTGGTTCAGGCCACAGGCAGCTTTTCAGCATGGCTGCCATGGTTGCAGGACTGAAGACTTACTGAAAATTGAAAAAGGTAAACCAGGTGGGAAGAGGAGGGAAGAAAGCTGCGGGCAGTCCTTGAGGGGAGGAAGAGATACAGGACCACGTGCGGGCATGCAGGTAATAAAAAGAGAACCTCGGGTGGTTGGGGGGAGGAGGAGAGAGAGAGAACCTCAGGTGCCAGGGGGAAAGGAAGGAATAGAACCTCGGGTTGCGGGGGGTGGGGGGAGGAAGGAGGAGAGAGAACCTCGGGTGGTGGGGGGGAGGAGGAGGGAGAAAGAATCTCAGGTGGCCAGGGAAAGGGGTGAAATAAAGAGAAAAGGATGGAGGGAGAGGGAGAGATGTTTGTGTCACAGAGAGGTATAGAGGGAAGGAAGAAAAAGAGAGGTTTTGGACTTAGGTGGGGGAGGGTTGGCAGAGGGAAGAGCGGGAGAGAATGGACCGGGGGGTAGAGGGGAAGAAGGGAGAGAGAGTTGGACTTGGCTGCGGGACAAAGGAAGATGGGCCATAAGAAGAACATAAGAGTAGCCTTACTGGGTTAGACCAGTGATCCATCCAGCCGCCCAGTATCCTGTTTTCCAAACAGTGGCCAAGCCAGGTCACAGGAACCTGACAGAAACCCAAATCGTGGCAACACCCTGTACTACAAATCCCAGGGCAAGCAGTTGCTTCCCATGTCTGCCTCAATAGCAGACTATGGATTTTTCCTCCAGGAATTTGTCCAAGCCTTTTTTAAACCCAGATATGCTAACCGCTGTTACCACATCGTCCGGCAAAGAATTCCAGAGCATAACTATTCGTTAAGTGAAAAAATATTTCCTCCTATTTGTTTTAAAAGTGTCTCCATGTAACTTCCTCAAGTGTCCCCTAGTCTTTGTACTTTTGGAACGAGTAAAAAAATCAATTTAATTCTACTCATTCTACACCACTCAGGATTTTATAGACCTCATTCATATCTCCTCTCATCCGTCTGTTTTCCAAGCTGAAGAGCCCTAACCTCTTTAGCCTTTCCTCATATAGGAGAAGTGCCATCCCCGTTATCGTTTTGGTCGCTCTTCTTTGAACCTTTTCTAATTTTGCATAGCCACTGACTTCCTTTCTCCAGAGGCAGCACAAGGAGGAAGGGGGCTGCTTTGGCAGTGGATTTCTTCGACTGGCGGGTCTTTGTCATCCCCACCAGCAAAGGTATGATATCTAATGTGAGGGGAGGGAAATGCATGTCCCTCCCTTGATAGACTGCTGGCTATGCCCCGCCTTTAATCCTGATTAAAATTTTAATTGAAACGCAGCCCTAATTTTAATCAATTTTTGATGTATTTTGTGAAATGGATGTTCTGTACCATTTGTTGTTTTACATCATTGTGTTATGAAACAGTTTTAAAGATTTTAGTTTGCATTATATTTTATGGGGGTTGGAAGTTTTGTATTGAGTGGTTTCATATGTTGGTTGTTCGCTGCATAGAACTGGTAACAAAATTGTTTGAAGTAATTGTTTTCAACCTCTGGTGGTGCCATTAAGAAGAAAGGAGAATAATCTCTCGGCTCCCTCTTCTGCATTAATCGGCTCATAATCATCACAGCATAACTTAACCTCCTCGGTACTCTGGTATGTGTTGACAGAAGGCATCATAAGCAGGTATAATCTTGAGTGTTATCAGACCAGTTGTCTTCGAAATCAGTGAAGGAGAAAGAGAGGGAGGTCAGCCTGGGGAAAGTAAGATGATGGATAAAAGCATGTCTCCCTCACCCACACCGAACAGCCAAAATAACGGCCAAGGTTAGAGTAGCCTTGGAGCACACAGTGGGCAAACAACTTGAACTAATTCTGGATTAGCTGGACAGTTTGGAGCAGCATCTTAAAATGTTGGATGCAGTTCAGCTGCATGTTGGAATTATGGAAGATACGCTACAGATGGTAGAGCGGGAAAGGCCCCAGGTTCAAGAAAGGCTTCAGGGCCTACAGGACAAGATGGATGAATTAGAGAAGTACTCAAGGTGGAATAACCTCTATTTAGTTTGACTGCCAGAGTCAATCACAGATGGCGAACTGAGGGTTGGTTGGTTGTTTTTTAAACTTGGATTACAACATTTTTGCAACTCTTGGGCTTGGCGGGGCCTTTGCGTATAGAAAGGACGCACTCCAGGGACAGAAGAAAAACATCAGCCAGCCGAGAGTGGTGATATTTACATTCCTCAATTATGTTCATAAAATGGAGATTTTACAAGCTGCAAGTGTTTGGATTATTACAATAACAAAGTGCTATGTTTTCAGAACTACTCGAATTAGTGTCCTCGGGAGAGCTTTTTCCCCAGGGTGCTCCAGATTGGTGAAACTACAAGTGAGATTCAATCTGTTATTCTCTGCTCGTTTGAATATTATTCAGAATGGTGTGGCAACCTTCTTTGAGACAGTTTCAGGGGGCAGAGGGATTTACTTCCCTGGATTCGTGGAGCTTGGGCTTGATGGTCACTGAAAGCAGTCTGAAAGAATTTGGTCACTACTAGGAACTGATCAGTTCTTCCCTACTGGAGTGGGGATTGTTGGTGTTTTCAATTTGAAGTCGCTGGATTTCGGACTGGAATCTCGCTGCAAACTCTCAGATTAGTGGCTTAGTCACAGCTCTACACACTGGGAGTGCTAGTTGTCCTCCGCTTTATGGATGAAGGGTGACAGACTGTGCATGGTTTTTTTCAGAGAGTGCCTTGTTCTCTCCTCAGTTCCGAGCCTGTGTTGTCACTTTAGCCAGGAGACTTGATGTGGATTTTACTTGCCAGCAAGTTGTTTTTTGTTACTTTTTTTTTCTCTGATTCACAGTTAGTGTATGAGTTGCCTTTGACCCAGGCACACTTCTTTTATTACAAGCAGTCAAAGATCAACATTATCTGTAGAGCTACCTTATCTAAAATTGGAGTCTGGCACTGCTTTATTTAATAGCAACTCCTATGGTTATATGTCTCGCCTGAAACTCGGTGATAACGCCTGCATGTGACTAAATAGTATTCTATGGGAGGAGCGGAGGAGGAGCCTAGTGGTTAGTGCAGCGGACTTTAATCCTGGTGAACTGGGTTCAATTCCCACTGCAGCTCCTTGTGACTGTGGGTAAGTCACTTAACCCTCCATTGCCCCTGGTACAAAATAAGTACATACATAGTAACATACTGTACATAGTAGATGACGGCAGAAAAAGACCTGCACGGTCCATCCAGTCTGCCCAACAAGATAAACTCATATGTGCTAGTTTTTGTGTATACCTTACCTTGATTTGTACCTGTCTTTTTCAGGGCACAGGCCGTATAAGTCTGCCCAGCATCATCCCCGCCTCCCGCCACCGGCTCTGCCACCCAATCTCGGCTAAGCTCCTGAGGATCCATTCCTTCTGAACAGGATTCCTTTATATTTATCCCACGCATGTTTGAATTCCGTTACCGTTTTCATTTCCACCACCTCCCGCGGGAGGGCATTCCAAGCATCCACCACTTTCTCTGTGAAAAAATACTTCCTGACATTTTTCTTGAGTCTGCCCCCCTTCAATCTCATTTCACGTCCTCTCGTTCTACCGCCTTCGCATCTCCGGAAAAGGTTCGTTTATGGATTAATACCTTTCAAATATTTGAACGTCTGTATCATATCACCCCTGTTTCTCCTTTCCTCCAGAGTATACATGTTCAGGTCAGCAAGTCTCTCCTCATACGTCTTGTAACACAAATCCCATACCATTTTCGTAGCTTTTCTTTGCACTGCTTCAATTCTTTTTACATTCTTAGCAAGATACAGCCTCCAAAACTGAACACAATAGGTGGGGCCTCACCAACTACCTGAATATATGTAAACCACTTTGAATGTAATTGCAAAATACCACAGAAAGGCAGTATATCAAGTCCCATTTCCCCTTTCCCTTTAGTTTTAGGCCTCTGAGAAGGGGCTGAAACAATCTGTTAGATGCCATTGTGCTATGACAATTTTTACCGTCTGGCAGACGTAGTCTATGGAACTCTCAGACCCAATAGTGTACAGAGGACTATAATTGATCACTTCAAGTAAGCCTAACATCCGTTAACGGAGACTGTATTCTGTAAATATAATAATAAACAGTACTGTACATATGTTTATCAGATGTCAAGCTTCTTTGGGTCACAACGGTTAAGTGCACGCTCCGGTTAACTGCATGTATTTCTTTGGTCCCAGACCCTTGCACTTAAGGGGATTGCACTGTATGTGTGTGTATATATATATATATATATATATATATATATATATATATATAAATATAATACACACACACATATATGTATGCCAATAAAAGCAGCAGCCTTTTAGTGAGGCTGATTCAACAATGTCAAAGGCATAGGAAAATCACAGCTTTAAGAGACTTGCATGGGGTGCTGGTACATACTGACATTTTTTTAAACCTTTTATGCATCATTGTATTCAGCACCAGGTACAGAACCGTTGTCGACTGATAGTTATCTACTTTAGATCTCCAAAAGCTCAAGGAGGAAGATGTGGCAATGTTGAATGCTGATATAGTGCTGGAAGGGGTAGCATGGGCCATACAGCAAACTCCCTTAGGTAAGGTGCCTGGACCGTATGGATATCGGCGTACATTCTATAAGCTGATGAAGGATGCGATTGTATCTCCTCTTACTGAGGTTTTTAATGTTGGAGACCAAGGATCTTTACCTGCCTTGCTTACGAATGCTCACATATTTGTATTGAACCAGGGAAGGACCCTGAACTGCTGGAATCTTATCGCCCCCATCTCATTACTTAATTTCAAGGCTAAATTGTTGGCAAATATTTTAGCTAATAGGTTATCGTACATATTACCATCACTAATAGCTGAGCCCCAAGTAGTATTTGTGAGTGACTGAGGCACAGTGAAAATATAAGGAAGATACTCATAAGCCTCAAGGTGTGGTCACACCATGGAGCGATACAGAGGAATTATAATTATTCTTTGTATTATTTTCTATCCCTTTCCTAATAATTTCTAGTGTTCTGTTTGTTCTTTTTGGTCACCGCCACACGCTGGGCAGAAGATTTCATTGTATGGTTAGATCCAGAAACATCAATACCTTTTGGCCACAGAAGAATGTTCCTTATACTTTAAATAGTTTTTAAACAAAAAAGTTGTATCCACGTATAGGCTAAAACCATGTTCAAAGTAGCTCTTGTGGGGATATTATCCACTGACTCCAGGAAGGCTGAAAAATTCAAACTATCAGGTGATACAATACTGTCTAATGCATCCTCCACTTGTTCATCCCACCTACCAGTAGGGATGTGAAACACATTTGAAATCCCAATTCTCTGGAGCTTTGAATTTCAAGATGTCCTTTAGGAACATCTGCCATAATTCTTTTGATGATAGAACTCTTGTACATGAAAAGTTCAAAAGTCTAGTACTCTTAGATCTCATCATATTTTCCATAACTTCTAACAAGGTGCTTAGACCAACTATTCTTGATAAAAGTAACCCCAGTCTGAGATTTAATAGAATTCAACTGGACAGTTTCTACCAGATGTTCAACAGCCTCCAATCTCCTCTCCTGCTTAGCCATCTTGGCTGCAGATTATGTAGTAAACTCTGAAGTTGTAGAAGTCTTGCTCTACTACACTGACCAGATTTACCAGTCGGTTTTGGGACTGACTTCAGGAGGGGAAGATTTAGTTATAGTTAGAAATTGCTCCCACTTAGTCTGAAGCATTCACTCTTGCAGGCATGGTACCTCCTGAGGGCAATGCTGATCCTAAAGCTGGGGTCTTCTCCTTGGGGCTCAACTAGTTCTGCCTGAACAGAAGCTTCCTCCTTTGCCCCAACTCCTATGGAGCTCACCAACAGCTACTGCGAAGGGAATCTACTACTACTACTACTATTTAGCATTTATATAGCGCTACAAGGCGTACGCAGCGCTGCACAAACATAGAAGAAAGACAGTCCCTGCTCAAAGAGCTTACAATCTAATAGACAAAAAATAAATAAAGTAAGCAAATCAAATCAATTAATGTGAACGGGAAGGAAGAGAGGAGGGTAGGTGGAGGCGAGTGGTTACAAGTGGTTACGAGTCAAAAGCAGTGTTAAAGAGGTGGGCTTCAGTCTAGATTTAAAGGTGGCCAAGGATGGGGCAAGACCAGGTTTGACATTCAAATGGTGCAAAATCTCACACACAACACAAAAAGGAGTGAAAGTTTCTACTACTGGAGCTAAGTATACCCCAGATCTTTGGGGACTTGCACCAAAATAGTCCCCTTTGCAGTTTTGGGGTGGGAGGAAAGATATTTATCCATTGAACCTTAGCATCAAGGTAAATTCTTATTTAGTTATTTTTTAATTTTTCTTTCCTCTGTTCCATGATAAAGCAAAACTCCCACTTGTCTTTTTATGGTGCCATCTTGACTCGTCTCCCCTCTTCTCCCCTCGTCCTTTCCACCTTTTTCAATATGTTTAATATTTATTTTAATAAATTTTAATTTAAAATTTATTATAATTTATTTGTTGCATTTGTACCCCACATTTTCCCACCTATTTGCAGGCTCAATGTGGCTTACATAGTACTATCAAAGGCGTTTGCCCAGTCGGAGGATAACAAATACAAAGTTGTATAGTGATCGTATGAGGTATAAGTGGAGGGTCGGAATGGTTGAAGATTGCATGTTGTCCTGTTCGATCATAGTCATGCTGTGTTGGTAGGTGAAGAGGGTTATGTGGGGTCATTGGGGTAAGCCTTTTTGAAGAGGTAGGTTTTTAGTGATTTCCTGAAGTTCAAGTGGTCGTGGATTGTTTTCACAGCTTTTGGGAGCCCATTCCATAGTTGTGCGCTTATGTAGGAGAAGCCAGCTGCGTAAGTTGTTTTGTATTTCAGTCCTTTGCAATTTGGGTAGTGTAGGCTTAAGTAGGATCGTGACGATCTGATTTTGTTTCTTATTGGTAAGTCTATAAGGTCTGTCATGTATCCTGGGACTACGCCGTACATGATTTTGTGGACTAAGGTGCAGATTTTGAAGTTGATCCGTTCTTTGATTGGGAGCCAATGCAACTTTTCTCAGAGGGGTTTGGCACTTTCGAAGCGTGTTTTGCTGAATATCAGCCTGGCTGCTGTATTTTGGGGGGTCTGGAGTTTTTTTTTAATGAGTTGTTCTTTGCAGCCTGCGTAGATATAATAAATATAATAAATATTAAATTATAATTAAATATGCATTTAATTATTTTAATAAATAAAATATGTGAAATATGTCTGGTCTGGGCTTTCAAAATGGTATTTTTAAATATGTTCATGCTGATTTTAAGGGAGATAAAAAAAAAAAAAAAGGTTCCAGAGGTGATCCGGGAAATTATAGACCGGTGAGCCTGACATCAGTACTGGGCAAAATGGTAGAGACTATTATAAAGAGCAAAATTACTGAGCATATTCAAAAACATGGATTAATGAGACAAAGCCAACATGGATTTAGTGAAGGGAAATCTTGCCTCACCAATCCATGACATTTCTTTGAAAGAGTGAACAAATATGTGGCTAAAGGTGAGCCGGTCGATACTGTGTATCTGAATTTTCAAAAGGCATTTGAAGGAGGTACCAGAGAGGACTCAGATGGGTAAGTCGTAACCTTCCCTTTCCTCTCAGAATCTTGGAGAGCTTCTGATCAATTCACTGCCATCTTGGGTACTCGTTCTAAAACGGCAATCCTAACCCTTTCCTCCTGGGCAGAAGTCCCTGAAGATGTCTTTTCAGTGTCAGAGGATATTACATGTTCTTGAGGGCAGGTTCTGGCTACAGGATTACTATCTCCCTCATCAAGGTTCTGCTCTCCTTTTAGGCAATCTCTTTCCTCTGAGGCAGCACAGAGATTGATGGACTAGATATGGGACTTCTCTACTATGTCTGGCCTTCAGAGGTGCTGCGTTCGGCACCTAACCCTTACCGTTCGGTGAATCCAGACTGCCCCTATCGGACCGACCGTTCACTTGTCTATTAGATTGTAAGCTCTTTGAGCAGGGACTGTCTCTCTTTGTTAAATTGTACAGCGCTGCGTAACCCTAGTAGCGCTCTAGAAATGTTAAGTAGTAGTAGATTTGAGAAATAGGAGCTCTTTGTACCGAATGCACACATATGACCTGACCTGACCTATCACTAACTGGAAACTTAATTATACTTGTGATGCAAATGCAATAGACTGCATAGCAGCTGTTGTACTGCTGGGCAGCTGTCTGGATCTTAGTATTGGTGAGTTGTTAAATTTGATAAGGGAGTGGAGTTAAGCTAATATAAAAGGCCTTAAGATTATTTTTATACTTTGTTTGCCTCTCACTGAACTTTAAATAAATTGTTGCTTAAGGTGCATGACTTGTTGATGAAATTAACCAGAGGTGACAATTTTCTTCTTGTCCTCTTAAATGGCATAGTTGATGGACTATAAATTAAGAGATGTGGTTGGGGTAGATGAGATTTGGGGAGGAAAGAAGACTAAACTTAGAGAAAATAATTTGAGAGCCTTTGACCAATTTAATACCCACCTTTTTAATGTTCTAAGGCTGTAACAACTAAAGTTAAACAAAAACAGAAGAATATTATTCTTTTTAAATAAGGTAATAACTAATTCTTATTAAATCAAAACTGATTTTTATCATTAAACCCACAAATTATTTTCTATTTCAAGCTTTGTCACCAGATCTCCCAGCAAAGTCATGTTTGTTTATTTATCACTTAATATACCGCCTTTCAGAGCGTGAATCAAAACAGTGTACAAGTCAAGTGAGACAGAAAAGAACTACAATTTCCCAACAGGACAGCTGAAAAGAGAAGGGGGTAGGCAGGAGAAACAGGAGGTGGGTAAAAGCCACTGAGAGCTTACCAGAGCTGTGTCTAGACACCCCCCAAGAAAGGCCAAAGAACAAATGAACCAAAATCGAGGGTAGAGCAAGTCAGCCCTAATATCTGGTGGCAGTGAATTCCACAAAGAAAGGGCAAGGCAAAAAAAAAAAAAAAAGGAAGTCTTGAGTGGCATGTGGATTTCAGTCTTGAACAGCATACTGGAGGGATAGAAAGACAGTGTGGTGCAGCCGAGCTAAGAATCTGTAAGGGGAAATTAAATAAATACCCAGATAGGCTTCTTCTAGAATAGTGGTATTTGAGCTGATCCTAGAGTACCTCATTGTCAATCTAGTTTTCTCGATATATCTAGAGTGAATATGATTATGCATGCAAATGTATCTTACGCATGTTTATTGGAGCCAGGGGCTGTGTGTAATTTTTTTTTTTGTAAATAAAGATCTTGAAAAACAGATTGCCTAGAGCAGTGTTCTTCAATGCAAGGCCCAGGGGCATAATCATTCTAGGGTTTTTCTCTACTCTTGGGCTAGATGGGAGGAAGACCTGCATGCTTTTGAAGGCGTTTCCCAGTAGACGAGACAATGCAATTGGAAATACCAACCTCCTTCAGAATACCCCCAATGAAAAGTATGGAGGCAGGCTGGTGAGGTGGATATCGCTGACACACACTGGTCAGCAGTGCCACAGCCCCATATGGGAAGCTATATGGTGGCTCTGCTTCCAGTTGTTTGGATCCAAAGAGGCCCCAACTAATTAAGGAGCAGCTTAACGATCTCAGAGCTTACAATCTAGATAAGACAGGTAAACAGAACAATTAAGGGTAAGGGAATAAGTAGGTGAGGATAAAGGACAGGGCAAATGAGTAGAGGTTAGGAGACAAAAGCAATGGCAAAGAGGTGGGCCTTAAGTTTGGACTCGAAAACAGCCAAAGATGGGGCCAGACGCATAGGCTCGGGAAGTTCACTCCAGGCGTGAGGTGCAGCAAGACAAAAGGAATGGAGTCTAGAATTAGCAGTAGAGGAGAAGGGGACGGATAAGAGAGATTTATCTACAGAACGGAGTACCCGGGGAGGGGGGAGGGGCGTAGGGAGAGATGAGAGCGGAGAGGTACTGGGGAGCGGCAGAGTGAGTTACTAACAACCGGGATTAACAGTAAAATAACCCAACTTAACGGTAGCCCACATTGATGATTCCCCCCTCCTTTGTTTTTTATTTGATAGTAATAAGGAGTTAGGTTGACATAGGTCAGGAATTAGAATGGGAAAGGGAAGGTTTTAAATGCCGATTTCATTTGTGAACTGCTTCGATTGCTTGTGTCAACATGTAGGTAGTAAATAAAAACTTGGATAAATATAAAAGCTAAAAAATATTGAGGAACTAAATTTGTGCAAGGTCAGCCACTGATCCCCCTTACTAGAAATGTGCCTCTTCCATTTGAGTACAATGGAAATGACCGTTTATGGGAGTGTGATTAAGGGATGTGTTTTGAGTGTGTGTAATAGGTTTCCCAAATAGGAAAGATTATATGGGATACATTCCTCTGACAAGTAGGGAGCATATGGAGTTAGTAGGCTCGGAGAATGGAAAAGAGTGGGAGAAAGAGATGGAGCTGGACACCCAGATATATGGTCATGTCACTTTGTCCAGAAATTCTGACGTTATTTTTTTCTTGTTCTTTGGCCTCTTTTGTTTGCTAGGGATCTTGGATGATGATTTATTTAGTCACACCAAATTTTTAGTTAAACAACTTAAAACTATAGTTCTGAAAATAAGTTTGTGAACCCATAGCATGATCTGTATTTTAGTACAATTTATATCCTGAGAGAGAGAAGGCCACTGAATAACGCAGACAAAATATATATTTTGACTATCCAGCAAAAAGATTCAATAGGTATCTTTGAATGAAAAAGTATGTGAACCCTTCATTCAGTAACTAGTGGCTCATCCTTGATCATCAATAACGTCAACGAAACATTTCCTGTATATGTTCTGTTGATGGGTCCCTCACATAATTCTTGAAGAATTTTGGCTAATTCTTCCATACAAACCTGTTTCAGTCATGTTTATATTATATATTTTGTTACAGTATAAACCACCTGAATTTCCTCAGCGTTGTATATGTGGTTAGGTGTCCTGTAGCATTACCATGGACCTAAGCATGAATCGTAGCACATTTGCACCTGTATGTCTCGGGAGGAGAGGGGCAGAAAGCTGTACCTCCCCCCACCCCAGTGACAACATCCATCTGCATCCATCTGTATCATATCACCCCTGTTCCTCCTTTCCTCCAGGGTGTACTTGCTGACCTGAACATGTATACCCTGGAGGAAAGGAGGAACAGGGGTGATATGATACAGACGTTCAAATATTTCCGGAGATGGGAAGGCGGTAGAACGAGAGAACATGAAATGAAATTGAAGGGGGGCAGACTCAGGAAAGATGTCAGGAAGTATTTTTTCACGGAGAGGGTGGTGGACGCTTGGAATGCCCTCCTACGGGAGGTGGTGGAGATGAAAACGGTAACGGAATTCAAACATGCGTGGGATATGCATAGAGGAATCCTGTGCAGAAGGAATGGATCCTCAGAAGCTTAGCTGAAATTGGGTGGTGGAGCAGTTGGGGGGAAGAGGGGGGTGGTTGGGAGGCGAGGATAGGGGAGGGCAGACTTATACGGTCTGTACCAGAGCCGGTGATGGGAGGCGGGACTGGTGGTTGGGAGGCGGGTAATACTGCTGGGCAGACTTATATGGTCTGTGCCCTGAAAAGGACAGGTACAAATTCAAGGTAATGTATACACATATGAGTTTGTCTTGGGCAGACTGGATGGACCATGCAGGTCTTTTTCTGCTGTCATCTACTATGTTACTCTGTTACTATCCAGCCTTCAGCATGTCAGCAAAGGAGTGAGCCTTTAACCTCTGATGTACCTCAGGGCTCCATTTTTGGCCCTATACTCTTCAGGGTTTTTCTTGCTCTCCTGGTCTTATTAATCTAATCTAATTTTTTTTTTCATTTATGCTGCTATCTAACCTTTTAGTTTCCATTCTCTCGGCTATAGCTGCCATCTCCTCCAAACTGGATAAGATCTCAGAAGGGTTATCTCACAACAAATTTGAAGCTCAACACAGACAAAATAGATTCTGTCATGTTTTCCTGGCACTTATCATCCCTCTTTCCTCTTATGCCCTCTGTAAATGGTTTTATTGTTGTCCCTTCTAAGTTTCCAAGTTTATTAATATTTACTATCCTGCCATAAGGACATGCTGTCTAGGCGTCTTGCAGTATTTACTGACTAGGAAAAAGGCCCATTTCTGAAATCAAGGAAACGGGCGCTAGGCAGGCAGTCCCCCACCCTCCCTCGGTGTTTCACAGTCTGCCTTCCCTCCGTTTTCAACCCCGCCCCCCCTTCCCGGTGAAAACTGCCCCCCCCCCCACCGCCGTTGTCGAGTACCTGTGCTGACGGGGGACCCAACCCCCGACAGCCGAAGTGCTGTTCTGCCCTTCACGTTGGTTCCTCAATGCTCTTCTCAAGCTCTTCAAGTTTCTGTGCGTGCGTCTGACATCAGATGCACGCACAGAAACTTGAAGAGCTTGAGAAGAGCATTGAGGAACCAACGCAAAGGGCAGAACAGCACTTTGGCTGTCGGGGGTTGGGTCCCCCGTCAGCACAGGTAGTCGACAACGGCAGCAGGGGGCGGTTTTTGGCACGAAGGGGGGTCCATGGGGCCGTAACGCGGGGGTGACAGCTGATTCCGAGGCAGGGGGAGGAGTAGGGAAACACACTCCACGTGTTTCCCTACTCCTCCCCTTGGTTTCAAATCAGCTGTCACTGACATCAGTGCGTGCCTGCCTAGCAGACCACCTCCGAGGGAGGCACGGTCCCTGGCACATTCAGACGTTGGCGGAGAGAATTATTATATAGGATAAGGTGAGTTTAAACACAAGACAGAGAGTGAGGGAAGGGGAGGTAGAACTCCATTAATTAAAAGAATAAAGATAGAGGCGGAAGAACATTAGGGGCCCTGTTTACAAAGGTGTCCTAGCATTTTTAGCATGCGCTAACCGTTAGATGCTCATAATATTCCTATCGTCGTCTACACAGTAGTGCATGCTAATTTTTGGCGCATGCTAAAAACGCTAGCGTGTTTGTAAACAGGGCCTAGATGAGTTTCATAGCACTCCAGGGGGTGACCTGCACAAGAATGGAGCGGGATTAGTGGAAAGCAGTTTTGAACAAAAAAACTCTTAAAGTCAGTTTTAAATTGAGGTATAGATGTTTGTAGTTTCAGCTATAAGGGTAGCGAGTTCTAGAGGTGGGACCCTTGTACAGAGAAAATTGAAGCTTTGTTGTGTTTGTGGACTCATTCCTCGTAGATAGGTACTACGAGCTGGCAGACAGTTGCCAGAAATAGCTTTCAACCATTCCAGTATGACGTGGCAATATATTTTTCCTGTGGGTTCAAAGTTGTGGAGGTGTTCAGGAAGGATGCCCTCCTTTTGGGATGGTTAGATTGTTGAGGGAGTTGTTAGATTTTCCCTTATGGGTATTGCAAATGTATTTTCTGACAGAGGGTATTTTTCCATTGTCATTGAAAAAGGCAACCGTAATATCCCATCTTCAAATTGATGTATCTGAGGTGACCAGTTATTTCCTTTGTTTCTAGCCTCCCTTCCTTGGATAAGGTGGTTGAGAAAGTAGTCTTACATGATCTATTTATTTAGATGATAATGATGACCTATTTAATTAAACTTGAACACTTAAAACTATTGTATGGTAACCAAGGAGGATTCAGGAGTGGCCAAAGCACTAATAAGGTTTTCCTGTCTCTCTTTAACCTGGTGAATTTCAAGTTACATAGCTGAAAGGGGGAGGAAACCTTCTTCTTCTCCTTCTGGGTATCTCCTCTGCATTGTGTTTTTGGATCTGACTTGGCCCTTAAGGGGTCCTGCTGTGATTTGGGAGTCTATTAGTTGACTGATATCTCAAGAGTGGTGCGGGATCCTTTTTGGTTCTGTGATTTATCCATCAGTTATGTCCGTATCTCTCTGTGCAGAACCTGGCATAGTCGTACCAAAGCTGAATTATTTAACTCTGTTTTCATTGGGCTGCAATAGAAGGATGTGGAACGGTTGTAAATGGTGCAGAGTACTGCAGCAAAATTGATTAAAGGGCTTAGGAATTCAGATCATGTCCTGCTGACTTTGAGCCAATTTTATTGGCTGCTTGTTAATTCTGCATAATGGTCAAGATTCTTATGTTGGTATTCAAGGTGCTGAATGATCTCACGTCAATCTGTCTGAGTGTTGCACTCAGAGGTGGCAAGTTATACGTACCAAGTGTACATTTTGAGAGAGATGTGTCAGCAGCATATATCTTTTTCTGTTCGGGTGCCATGGTGGTGAGATTTCTTCTGCACTGAGCAATGAAAAGTTGCTGGGTAGTTTTAAGAGGATTTAGAAGAGTAATTTGTTTAGACGCACATTTGAAGGGGAAGGATGAACTGGGAATAGATTTCCTGAGTCTGTACATCAAGCTCTGACTGTATTCAAATCTAGGCTAAGCCAACCTTTTTGAGGTTGCTTTTAACTCCTAATCCCTATTTACTTCTTCATTACCCATGTCTGTTTCAATCATTATGCCAAAACAATATGAACGACAGTAGTAGTAATAAAAATGTGGTTCAGAAAATATATAATTTAGTGGTTGCCAGGTGATTTTATGGTCACAAGGGATGACGGACACTTTATTCTGAGCACCATTCTCATTTTATAGAATTATAATTACGTTTTTGTTTCTTAAATAATTGAGGTGGTTTTGTATATTTTTGATTGTTTTAATCATTCCCACTATAAGTAACTCCCTAATCCCTTGTTTGTCATGATTGTCTTGAATAGATTGTAAGCTCTGTCAAGCATGGGCCATATCATACATGTTTAATGTCCAACACTGCATACATCTAGTAGTTCTATAGAAGTAAGTAGTAGTAGGCCGTATGATCTGCTAAACTATTACAGTTCTGATGCTGTTTGTATTTGTTTTATTCAACGCGTAGGATGGGTTTAGATAATGCAGCATATAAATGTACATAAATTAGTAGCATAGTCCAGAGATTTTTCCTTAGTATTTATCTAACTCTAATTATGCAGAATGTACTTCAGTAACATTGTGATTTCCATTCCAGCTTTGCTTAGGTCAGAGATGGTTGCTTATAATGTGTTCTGGTTAATTTCCTGTTTTTCAGCTGTTTGTGAGACTATGTCCATAATGGTGTACCCAAGGGACGAAAAGCTAGAGAAGCTCAACCAGGAGGAGATTATCTCCAACACTAAGCTGGTGATCCAGGGCCTGGAAGCTCTGAAGAATGAACACAATACTATCCTATACAGCTTGCTGGAGACCATCAAATGCTTGAAAAAGGATGAGGAAGCTAATCTAGTGCATGAGAAGTCCAGTCTACTCCGCAAGTCTGTGGAGATGATTGAACTTGGGCTGGGAGAAGCACAGGTGAGAAGAGGAGAGGAGAGGAGAAGATTGGAGGGAGCAGGGTTGAAGAGGAGAAGACCAGAGTGTAGGAGAAATGGCAGCTAAGTTAGAGAGGAGAGATACACACGTGAGAAGGAGAGGGATCGGAACTGGGCTGGGGGTAGATATGTTGGTGAGATGGAAAGTTGAGTGGATTGTGTCGTAACTGAGGAGGGGGAGGGATTGCTCTTTTGCTGTACCTCTGTGCTTAAATATATCTTGTGCCCTGGTTCAGGTGATGATGGCCCTATCCAGCCATTTGAACACAATGGAATCTGAGAAGCAGAAGCTACGGGCTCAAGTTCGCCGGCTTTGCCAAGAGAACCAGTGGCTGCGTGATGAGTTGGCTAACACACAGCAAAAACTGCAGTACAGTGAACAGACTGTGGCACAGCTGGAAGAAGAGAAGAAACATCTGGAGTTCATGAATCAACTGAAGAAATATGATGAGGATATCTCACCCACAGTAAGGGTTCTCCTCTCGTGTGTTCATACTCGGTTTCCTTTTCACTTAGTTCAAATTCATTAAATGTACAAAAACAGAACATGACTGCAGGTAGGTTCAACCTACACTGCTCAGTTTCCTTTTCTTACAAGGTTAGTCTCCTAAGAACATAAGAACAGCCATACTGGGTCAGACCAATAGTACATCTAGCTGTCTCTTTTCCAAGCTGAAGAGCCCTAACCTCTTTAGCCTTTCCTCATATGGGAGGAATTCCATCTCCGTTATCATTTTGGTCACTCTTCTTTGAACCTTTTCTAATTCCACCATATCTGTTTTGAGATATGGTGACCAATTTTCTCAGGAGTCTCTCATGAAGGGCTTTAGGTTCAATAATTTTTATTGATATAACAAACTCAGCAATCAACAGTCGCAATACATAACCATGTGAAACAAAGCGAACGAAATACATGCGTGGTGATAGTCTCATTATCCAATGTTTTAACATTTCTCTCCTTTCTTCTCCATCTCCATCCCCCCACCCCATCACAAGTTAATTCAAACTGCTTGTTAACATTCTGAACATAATATAGACCAGTTAAACTCATCCTTACAATTGCTATCTGTAATCATCAGCATTACACCGAACCACAGAGAGCCTGGTTTCTGATGGCCCTCCTCCCTGTTGTGTGTGATCTGTTTCTTAACAAAAAGAGTTAAGCCAGATACACAAAAAAAGTTCACAATAAACATAAAGTAATTACAACAAAGTTCTGCTGGCCATCCTACAGTCATTAATGAGCTTTCCCTCCTTTTCCCCTCCCCTTCCCTTCCTCCCCCCCATAACCTGCACCTACTACAATTCATGAAGGACTTTATTTTTCCAGTGAATATTCAGCTGGCTGTGGGCAGAATTAGGCTTTGATATTCAATGCAAGGCCAATCCTGGGCACAGGCATTTTTTTTTGTTACATTTGTACCCCGCGCTTTCCCACTCATGGCAGGAGGCTCAATGCGGCAGGCAATGGAGGGTTAAGTGACTTGCCCAGAGTCACAAGGAGCTGCCTGTGCCGGGAATCAAACTCAGTTCCTCAGTTCCCCAGGACCAAAGTCCACCACCCTAACCACTAGGCCACTCCTCCACTCCATTTGAACATCTGGGGCCGCTTTTATATAGGTCTCAACCAGAAATCTTTTTGCGCTCGATCTGTCAAGCAGTCTTAGTTTTTTTTTATTTTTTATTTGTAAGAAGTCTTTTATTGAAAATTCTCATTAGACAACATACAATATTCATCGCTCTACACTGGCATGTTTACAATGTAGTCCAGACAAGATGAAACCCAGGTAGTGCAATTTACTGCCACAGTACAACAATTAAATATAAACTGTAGAAACTTCAACTTTTTATTGACAAAAAATCCCCCCCCCCCTTATCCCCCATCTTATCAATAGCCCCCATCTATTGGGAAATCCTGCCCAATCCCTCCCACCCCCATCTATTTCCCCGCCCTACACAACTGTCTCACTATGTGCCACTCACACTTCTCGTATGTGCCTGTTCTAAACATTACCTGCTGCATTAACAAAAAACTGCCATATGTCATGCCACTTGTGCGTTTGATGTCTCCTGACTGCCAAGAGTCTTTCCATCTCACACACATGTTTCAGTTTATTGTGCCATCTCTTAACCGACGGGACCCCCTGTCGTTTCCAGTGCTGGGCGATTGTCACTCGGGCAACACATACCGCCTGCCTCAGCAGTTTATGCTACTCAGCTGGCATGCCCTCTACTTTTGCAGCAAAAAGAAACACCGTTGAAGCCCATGGAATGGGTGTTTGTAACCAGCTCTGCAGCCTGTTTTGAACCACCTTCCAGAAAGCTCTCACTTTATGACAATTCCACCAAAGATGCCCCATCGTCCCCCTCATACCACACCCCCTCCAGCAGAGACCTGATATGTTTGGGTATATGCGCTGGAGGCGATCAGGAGTAAGGTACCACCTGTATAGCACCTTCATAGCATTTTCCTTTAGCGGGACGTGTATGGAGACCTTTGTCGCTTCAGTTCTATTCTCTCCCACCCCGGCACATCCAGTGTCACCCCCAATTCCCTCTCCCATCCCCTCCTATGGCACTCGTACACAGGGTTCTGCGCAGTGATATATTTGTAAAGTGTGCCTATCAAGCCCCTAGAAGTGGTTAACTTTTCACATATCTCCTCCAGGTAGCCTTTGGTCCGCTTAATTACCGTAGTAACTGCCTTGGTACGGAGGAAGTGAGCTAATTGGTAGTATGCAAAATCGTCTCTCAGCACCCCAGGGTATCGTGACTGCAGCTCTCCAAATTCAAGGAGAGTGTCTCCATCAAATAGCTGGTCCCATGTTCGCAGCCCTTCCCCGTACCACCTCATGACGGACCCGTCCGTCATCCCAGGCAAGAATAACGGATTGTGAGCTATAGGGGCCCAACGCGTCAAAGTACACCTGCCCCCCGGAAACAATTTATCCCAGTAGTGAAGGGTAACCTCCACCGAGGGACACACGCTCTCACCTAGTTTGCGAAATGGCTTTGGTAGCCACATAAGTGCTCCCAACGGTGTCGCCCCTGCAGAGTGTTGCTCCAAATGCACCCATTGTCTATCCGGATATCCCTGGTACCATTCCAAAGCTACCTTTCCTTGGGCCGCCCGATAGTACCAGAAGACATTCGGGACCGCCAGGCCTCCCCGACGTCTCCCTTGATATAGTAGGGTACTGGACAGCCTAGGATGTTTTCCTGCCCAGACGAAACGCACAATTCTATCTTGCAAAGAGGCAAGAAATTGCCTGGGCATCATTACAGGCAGCACCTGGAATAAGTATAAGATTCGTGGTAAGACATTCATCTTAAGAATTGCTATACGACCGAACCAGGAGACCTCTAAATCACCCCAGCGTTCCATATCTGCCGCAAGGGCTCGAACCAGGCCTCAGTTAGCTGAGAATAAGTCTGACAATTTGGAAGTGAGGTTCACCCCCAGATATCTAATATATCTATCCGCCCACCGAAATGCATGAGCAGCTTTAAGTTCTGCAAATGTATCTTCTGGTAGAGAGATGTTCAGGGCCTCAGACTTGGTCATATTGACTTTAAAGCCCGATACTACAGAATACTCCTCAATAAGTTAAGTAAACCTAGGGAACGCGTCGTGGGGGCGGGTAATATACAGCAGAACATCGTCCGCAAAGAGTGCCATTTTATGCATCCTCCCTGCCACAGTAGGCCCTGCAATCAACGGATCTTTCCGAACCTTGGAGGCAAATGGCTCCATGACAACAGCAAACAAAAGAGGGGAAAGAGGACAACCCTGCCTTGTGCCCCTATGCAAGGAAAATGAACCTGAGTGGCTGCCATTAATTTTAATGCAAGCTCTGGGAAAGGAGTAAAATGCCTGTATCCAGCCCCTAAACCGTGTACCAAACCCCAAAGTCTCCAGGGTCCTGTACATAAAGGGCCAGTGGACCCTATCGAAGGCCTTTTCTGCATCTAAGCTTAAGAGGCACAGCGGTCTCTGGTTTCGCTTGGCCAAGTATATGAGATCTAAAGTGCGTCTGATATTATCCATCGCCTTTCGATAGGAAACAAAGCCCACTTGGTCAGGGTGCACTAGGGTTGGTAGGAGCAGCGCCAGCCTATTAGCAAGGACCTGTGCCAGGATTTTAACGTCAGCATTTAGTACAGATATAGGCCTATAAGAGCCGCATTCAGTGGGATCTTTGCCGGGCTTTGGGATCACCGCTATCCAGGCTTCTAACATTGTATGCGGCAGAGTTCCTTCCACCCCTACCTGATTAAACATATCTGCAAGCAAGGGGGCCAATTCAGTGGCGAATGTCCGGTAGAACTGGTTGGGGAAGCCATCAAGCCCCGGGGACTTATTTGAAGGCATACCTCCAATCGCCTCCTGGACCTCTTTAGGTGTAACAGGTTTCTCCAACAGTTCCTGATGTTGCTTAGCTAAAGTGATAAGATCACTGTCTAGCAAGTAGTTATCAATTTTTTCCCTAGGAGGTTCAATCTCCTGCTCGTATAGCTTCTGGTAATATTCTCTGAAGCGCTGGCGAATAAGTGCCGAGTGACGCAACAAACCACCCCCCGTATCCAGCAGTCTTAGTTTTGAGTTGGTGTTTTTTTCCGGTTACAGGGTTTTTGGACAGTGTTGTCTTTAGTCTGCTTTGTTAGCTTTATACTGGATTTGCTAGGGTTCTGCACATTTTACATATACAGTGTACAAAGTTCAGTATTCTCACTGTGTATGTACAGTGGGGGAAATAAGTATTTGATCCCTTGCTGATTTTGTAAGTTTGCCCACTGACAAAGACATGAGCAGCCCATAATTGAAGGGTAGGTTATTGGTAACAGTGAGAGATAGCACATCACAAATTAAATCCGGAAAATCACATTGTGGAAAGTATATGAATTTATTTGCATTCTGCAGAGGGAAATAAGTATTTGATCCCCCACCAACCAGTAAGAGATCTGGCCCCTACAGACCAGGTAGATGCTCCAAATCAACTCGTTACCTGCATGACAGACAGCTGTCGGCAATGGTCACCTGTATGAAAGACACCTGTCCACAGACTCAGTGAATCAGTCAGACTCTAACCTCTACAAAATGGCCAAGAGCAAGGAGCTGTCTAAGGATGTCAGGGACAAGATCATACACCTGCACAAGGCTGGAATGGGCTACAAAACCATCAGTAAGACGCTGGGCGAGAAGGAGACAACTGTTGGTGCCATAGTAAGAACATGGAAGAAGTACAAAATGACTGTCAATCGACAAAGATCTGGGGCTCCACGCAAAATCTCACCTCGTGGGGTATCCTTGATCATGAGGAAGGTTAGAAATCAGCCTACAACTACAAGGGGGGAACTTGTCAATGATCTCAAGGCAGCTGGGACCACTGTCACCACGAAAACCATTGGTAACACATTACGACATAACGGATTGCAATCCTGCAGTGCCCGCAAGGTCCCCCTGCTCCGGAAGGCACATGTGACAGCCCGTCTGAAGTTTGCCAGTGAACACCTGGATGATGCCGAGAGTGATTGGGAGAAGGTGCTGTGGTCAGATGAGACAAAAATTGAGCTCTTTGGCATGAACTCAACTCGCCGTGTTTGGAGGAAGAGAAATGCTGCCTATGACCCAAAGAACACCGTCCCCACTGTCAAGCATGGAGGTGGAAATGTTATGATTTGGGGGTGTTTCTCTGCTAAGGGCACAGGACTACTTCACCGCATCAATGGGAGAATGGATGGGGCCATGTACCGTACAATTCTGAGTGACAACCTCCTTCCCTCCGCCAGGGCCTTAAAAATGGGTCGTGGCTGGGTCTTCCAGCACGACAATGACCCAAAACATACAGCCAAGGCAACAAAGGAGTGGCTCAGGAAGAAGCACATTAGGGTCATGGAGTGGCCTAGCCAGTCACCAGACCTTAATCCCATTGAAAACTTATGGAGGGAGCTGAAGCTGCGAGTTGCCAAGCGACAGCCCAGAACTCTTAATGATTTAGAGATGATCTGCAAAGAGGAGTGGACCAAAATTCCTCCTGACATGTGTGCAAACCTCATCATCAACTACAGAAGACGTCTGACCGCTGTGCTTGCCAACAAGGGTTTTGCCACCAAGTATTAGGTCTTGTTTGCCAGAGGGATTAAATACTTATTTCCCTCTGCAGAATGCAAATAAATTCATATACTTTCCACAATGTGATTTTCCGGATTTAATTTGTGATGTGCTATCTCTCACTGTTACCAATAACCTACCCTTCAATTATGGGCTGCTCATGTCTTTGTCAGTGGGCAAACTTACAAAATCAGCAAGGGATCAAATACTTATTTCCCCCACTGTAACTCCTACAAAACTGTGATATATAAAACAATTCACTCTGCTAATTTCTTCTATCAAGGCACCAAAATTTGGAATTCTCTTCCTAGATCAACCCAACTTTTAGAAGTCTTCTAAAAACACATCTCTTAAGTCTGGCCTTTCTGAATACAAAGAACCCTTATTTGAATTTTACCCACACCCTTTTCGTAATCTCGTTTCCCATCTAGTCCTGTCTAATTATGCTCTCACTTATCCACCCTAAATTATTTGTTTGTCCTTGAGATAGTCTAAATCCCTGGTTACTCACTGCACATGTATTAATTTGCTTCTTGAACTTAATTGTAATTTTTGTTATATTCTGTACATTATTAAGTTTTATTCACTTTATTGTTTGTTTGTAAGCCACATTGAACTTGAGTCTTTTTCGGGCTAACGTGAGGTATAAATGTCATGAATGAATGAATAAATAAATATTTTGTTTTCAGTCACAGGGCTTTCAAAACAAGACCTCTATGTGTGTACAGAATCCTCTAACCTCTTTTTTTTCGTTGATATCTTATTTGTAAACTTCAGGAGGAGAAAGAAGGGGATTCAAATAAAGAGACATTGGATGATCTGTTTCCAAACGAGGAGGAGGAGCACTGCCAAGGAAGTAAATAAATGTTTCACTAACAGCTGACTTTATCTTGAAATCATTATGTAGCACCCCCCCCCCCCCCCACACACACACACACAAAGCATGCACATGAATCCTATCTCATTGATCAGAGATTCCAACTTACCATATCTTCTTTCTGGAAAAAATAAGAATATTTATTGCTTGATGTCCTGATAAAAGTATTTATAATTGTTTTTATGTTTGTTTCTGTCAGTGCCACATCAGCACAGCAGTGCCGCTGCTGCGGCCCAGCAGGGAGGATATGAGATTCCAGCACGGCTTCGCACTCTGCATAATCTAGTGATTCAGTATGCATCGCAGGGGCGTTATGAGGTGGCTGTGCCCCTATGTAAACAGGCTCTAGAAGACCTGGAGAAAACATCAGGCCATGACCATCCAGATGTGGCCACCATGCTGAATATCCTTGCTCTGGTGTACAGGTGAGGAGGATGGAGGAACAGAGAAGGGTGTTAGATGGAGAGCGATATGGGGTAGGATGGCGTTTTAGTAATTGCAATAAGTAAGTGATCTTAGAGGTTGATCTCAGAGTCCTTCGTCCTATCTTGGTAACGAGTTGGGGCCCTTTGGTTGAATGACCCAGAAGGGTTTTGAGAATAATTTTCAGAGCCCTCTAGGGGGCACACAATGACGCTGCAAAGCAGTAAATTTAAAACAAATTGAAGAAAATGTTTCTTCACTCAACGTGTAATTAAACTCTGGAATTCGTTACCAGAGAATATAGTAAAAGCAGTTAGCTTAGCGGGCTTTAAAAAAGGTTTGGCTGGCTTCCTAAAGGAAAAGTCCATAGACTATTATTAAAATGGACTTGGGGAAAATCCACTATTTATGGGATAAGCAGTATAAAATGTTTTGTACTTTTTTGGGATTTTGCCAGGTATTTGTGACCTGGATTGGCCATTGTTGGAAACAGGATGCTGGGCTTGATGGACCTTTGGTCTGTTCCGGTATGGCAACACTTATGTAGTGGAGCTGCACTGGCTCCAATTTAAGTTGTGTTCTCTTATTTTTAAAACTATGAATGGCAATGCTCCTGATTTATTTATGTGGTTGGATCACATTTCTTCAAAAAGGTCATTTTTATAGAACTCTTAACCAAATGTTGTTGTGTTTTCCATCAGTAAAAAGGATTGAATCACGTAAGATGTTGAATTCCGCTCAAGTACCAAGCAGCTTTGGTCTGAACTCACTACCATTTCAGATTCAATTACTTCCTGATTATTTAGTGTTTAGGAAAGCCTTGAAAACATTTTTATTACTAGGAGATTAGATTGTGTTTGGCAGATGTATTACTCCGTTCCAGTTCTCGCAGCGGTCTTGGATGCCATTTTACCATCATCCGCATGCTTTTTATGTAACATAATGTTTCCACCACCTATATACAGCTCAGGTACTGCTTATTAGGGTTTGATGGATTGCGATTGCTTAATCAAGGAGGGAAATATCTGAGGCTTTCAGTGGAGTCCCCAACATCTGGCATCCATCTTGGAAGATGATGTCACTTCCTGTCCTGGCTGTCTTATGTTCTAAGAATCATGGGTCCTAAGGACTGGTGACAAGACATGGCTTTGGAGTTTGTTAGCTAAAGGGGATAATTTCATTTTTTCAGTTGAAATAATGTAATTATCTGATTTCTCTTCATCTTTTAGAGATCAGAATAAGTATAAGGAAGCTGCCCATCTCTTGAACGATGCACTGTCCATTCGAGAGAAGACCCTAGGCAAGGACCATCCTGCAGTAAGTATCCAGCAGTTTTCCCCAGGCTTGAAGTGGTGTGACCAATGCAAATGCATAAAAAGTGGCCCTGGTGTGATAGAGGGGAAGCACTATGAGTGCCCAGCAAATGACCCTGGCATGGTGATGGGTGCAGTAATGCTTCGAATGCTTGTCAGGTATTGCCTAGGAAGTGTACCATTGGGGTGAGAATGGCACATGTGTGAGTGCTTGACAGATGCCCCTGACTCTTTCCAAATCCAATCCCCTGTTCCTTTCCCTTTCCAGGTTGCAGCTACACTGAATAATCTGGCTGTTCTGTATGGCAAAAGAGGCAAATACAAAGAGGCAGAGCCACTGTGTAAGAGAGCGCTGGAGATCCGGGAAAAGGTAACTCTCTATGCTGACCGTCTGCGTCTCCCTCCTCAGCAAAGCTCCTGCAAAAATTATGTTCTCTTTGCTCAATTGAATTGGCTACGAAGAAGTAATGTAACATGACTCTTCCAAGTCCAGAGTGTGTTACCGGAGGGAAGTAGAATTTCAACACTTTTAGTGCCCTGTGGTGAAATATGATTTTGTAATATGCTGAATGAATATCAAAATGGATACGTTAGAAGACCTAGTGCAGGGGTGGGCAATCTGCAGCCCCCAAGACAATGGGACGTGTACACAGAAAACATCCTTAACCCGAGCTTTGATGACTTTAAATAATGTATTTTCAGAATATCCCCTCAAGCAGTTTTTTCCCATCGTTTTTATTTACATTTTAACTTTTTATTTATTTATCATGCTATTTGTTGCTGTTTTAGAAGTGGGTGCCCTTGGCCTGGATTGGCCGCTGTCGTGGACAGGATGCTGGGTTCGATGGACCCTTGGTCTTTTCCCAGTGTGGCATTACTTATGTACCAGAGACTAGGTTATTACTTTCAGATGCTGTAGAGCTCTGAGAAGTTTAACATTTGCACTTTACAGGTACTCCTGAAGCAGGACCTCTGAGACCGAAACACAATTCATGCCCATCGCATACTTTGAATAAAACTTTTGATGTGACCTCTTTGACACGTTTTGTTTATATATCATCTTTGGTGTTGCCTTCACTGTGTTTGCCTGCCGGAACTGTGGAGTTAGTCAGAAAATCACTGTTGCACTGACAGGATGGAGGAAACATTCTGAGCACAGATAGGCCCAGGTGGGTAGTGACAGCGAGGACCACTGTTGGAGCTTGTGGTGATCACTTTGGAACCCCTGGAGAAGCTTTATGGAAGTTAATTTGATGGAAGAGAAAAAGTGTTGTCATCTGCAGAATGCATTGTTACTAAATCAGTTGGTATTGTAAAGCGAAGATACTTACCTGTAGCAAGTATTCTCCGAGGACAGCAGGCTGATTGTTCTCATATGTGGGTCGACGTCCGCGTCGTCCCAGGAATCGGACGGCATTTTGCAAGCAAAATATAAAAAAAAGTTTTGCCAGAGTCTTCTGGTGTGCGTGCAGTGCGCTTGCGCGGACTGATTTCCCGCCCGTCATGTGAGCGTGCCTCAGTTTATTCAAAAAGCATATAAACATACAAACAACAACAACTTCAAAGGGGAGGAGGGCGGGTTTGTGAGAACAATCAGCCTGCTGTCCTCGGGGAATACCTGCTATAGGTATGTATCTTCGCTTTCTCCGAAGACAAGCTTCACGTGTGGGGTATCCCTAGCAACCAGGTTCACTCAAAACAATGAACATTGGTCAATTGGGCCTTGCAAAGGCGAGGACATAACATAGATTGACCTGAAACCGTAAACAACTAACTGAGAGAGCAGCCTGGAACAGAACAAAAATGGGTCTAGGGGGGTGGAGTTGGATTCTAAACCCTTAACAGATTCTGCAGCACTAACTGCCCAAACCGACTGTTGCGTCGGGTATCCTGTTAAAGGCAGTAATGAGAGGTGAATGTGTGGACTGATCACCACGTTGCAGCCTTGCAAATCTTCTCAATGGAGGCTGACTTTAAGGGTATGAGGACGGAGAGAGAAAGTTGGCAAGACAATTGACTGTTTCAGATGGAATTCCGACACCACCTTTGGCAGGACTTAGGGTGCGTGTGGAGGACTACTCTGTTGTGATGAAATTTGATATAAGGTGCATGTACTACCAAGGCCTGAAGCTCACTGACCCTACGAGCTGAAGTAACAGCCACCAAGAAAATAACCTTCCAGGTCAAGTACTTCAGATGGCAGGAATTCAGTGGCTCAAAAGGAGCTTTCATCAGCTGGTTGAGAACGACGTTGAGATCCCATGACAGTGGTGGAGGTTTGACAGGGGGCTTTGACAAACGCAAATCTCTCATGAAGCGAACAACCAAAGGCTGTCCAGAGATAGGCTTACCCTCTACGCGGCGATGATAGGCACTATTCACACTAAGATGAACCCTTACTGAGTTGGTCTTGAGACCAGACTCTGACAAGTGTAGAAACTATTCAAGCAGGGTCTGTGTAGGACAAGAAAGAGGATCTAGGGCCTTGCTGTCACACCAGATGGCAAACCTCCTCCATTTGAAAGAGTAACACCTGTTCATGGAATCTTTTCTGGAAGCAAGCAAGACTCGGGAGACACCCTCTGATAGACCTAAGGATGCGAATTCTAAGCTCTCAACATCAAGGCCGTAAGAGCCAGAGACTGGAGGTTGGGATGTAGAAGCGACCCCTCGTTCTGGGTGATGAGGGTTGGAAAACTCTCCAATTTCCAAGGTTCCTCGGAGGACAACTCCAGAAGAAGAGGGAACCAGAAGGGTGCAATTAGGATCATGGTTCCGCAGTCTTGCTTGAGTTTCAGCAAAGTCTTCCCTACTAGAGGTATGGGAGGATACGCATATAGAAGGCCTGTCCCCCAATGTAGGAGAAAGGCATCTGATGCTAGTCTGTTGTGGACCTGAAGCCTGGAACAGAACTGAGGCCTTGTGATTGATCTGAGAGGCAAAACGATCCACCGAGGGGATGCCCCACGCTTGGAAGATCTTGCGGACTATGCCCATGTTCAGTGACCACTCGTGAGGTTGCATTACCCTGCTCAACCTGTCGGCCAGACTGTTGTTTACGAATGCCAGATACGTGGCCTGGAGAAACATGCCGTGACGGTGAGCCCAAAGCCACATCTGGACGGCTTCCTGACACAGAGGGCGAGATCTATGCCCCCCTGCTTGTTGGAGTAATACATGGCAACCTGATTGTCTGAATTAAAATGATTTGGTTGGACAGCCGATCTCTGAAAGCCTTTAGAGCATTCCAGATCGCTCTTAATTCCAGGAGGTTGATCTGAAGACCTTTTTCCTGAAAGGACCAGGCTACAACTACTACTACTACTTAACATTTCTAGAGCGCTACTAGGGTTACGCAGCGCTGTACAATTTAACAAAGAGAGACAGTCCCTGCTCAAAGAGCTTACAATCTAATAGACAAGTGAACGGTCGGTCCGATAGGGGCAGTCAAATTGGGGCAGTCTGGATTCACTGAACGGTAAGGGTTAGGTGCCGAACGCAGCATTGAAGAGGTGGGCTTTAAGCAAAGACTTGAAGACGGGCAGGGAGGGGGCTTGGCGTAAGGGATCAGGAAGGTTGTTCCAAGCATAGGGTGAGGCGAGGCAGAATGAGCAGAGCCTGGAGTTGGCGGTGGTGGAGAAGGGTACTGAGAGGAGGGATTTATCCTGTGAACGGAGGTTACGGGTGGGAACGTAAGGGGAGATGAGGGTAGAAAGATAGTGAGGGGCAGCAGACTGAGTGCATTTGTAGGTAAGAAGGAGAAGCTTGAATTGAATGCGGTATCTGAATAGACATACTGGGTCAGACCAATGGTCCATCTAGCCCAGTATCCTGCTTCCAACAGTGGCCAATTCAGGTCACAAGTTCCTGACAGAAACCCAAAGAGTAGCAACATTCCATGTAGAACCACAAAGAACGTCAACAGTGTGCGCCTAATGCCACTGTGGCTCCCCAGCAAAAGCAAGGGACGGGCTTTTGACTGGCTCCAGTTCAACATAGCCTCAGTAAACGTGTCCGTACCGATGACTTACCGGTTGGGGGGAGGTTAATGTTTTTTCACCAAAGGTGGCCTCTTATAACCTCTGACCGGTGGGTTCTTCAAATTGTCTAGTTAGGATACACCCTCAATCTGGAATCCAAGCCTCCAAATTGTCCACCCGGAGCTCAGTCCTTCAGCTCCCAGCACAAGCAGGTAACGGGGGGGGGGGGGGGGGGGGAGGGGGGGGAGACGCATCCCATTCTAGACCTAAGGGCCCTGAACAAATTTCTTATCCGAGAAAAGTTCTGGATGGTTTCCCTAGGCACCCTTCTTCCCATGATTCAGGAAAATGATTGGCTATGCTCTCTGGACTTAAAGGATGCCTATACACACATCTCGATACTTCCAGCTCACAGGAAGTATCTTCGATTTCGGCTGGGAACACAGCACTTTCAGTACCGTGTACTGCCTTTTGGCCTGGTGTCTGCGCCCAGAGTGTTTACAAAATGCCTAGCTGTAGTTCTCTACGCAGACTAGGAATGCATGTGTTTCCTTTTCTCAATGATTGGCTGTTGAAGAGCACCTCGAAGGAAGGTGCTCTGGAGTCCATGCGAATTACTATTCAGGTGCTGGAGCTACTGGGGTTCGTCATAAATTATCCCAAGTCCCATCTCACCCCAGTCCAAAAATTGGAATTCATTGGAGCTCATAAGCTGAGACAGCACAAGCTTATCTCCCCGAGGCGAGGGCGGACAACCTTCTTTCCCTGGTGTCTATGGTTCGTGTGTCTCAGGAGGTCATGGCTCGGCAGATGTTGAGACTTCTGGGGCACATGGCCTCCACAGTTCATGTAACGCCCATAGCACGTCTACATATGAGATCAGCTAAATGGATCCTAGCTTCCCAGTGGTTTTGCGGGGGATCTAGAGGATGTAATCCAGCTGTCCACCAACTTTCGAAATTCTCTGCAGTGGTGGGCAATTCGATCCAATTTGACTTTGGGGCGACCATTTCAAGTTCCTCAGCCACAAAACGTGCTGACGATGGATGCATCTCTGCTGGGGTGGGAAGCTCATGTAGATGGGCTTCACATTCAAGGAGCCTGCGTTTGGCACCTAACCTTTACCGTTCAGTGAATCCAGACTGCCCCAATTTGACTGCCCCTATCGGACCGACCGTTCACTTGTCTATTAGATTGTAAGCTCTTTGAGCAGGGACTGTCTCTCTTTGTTAAATTGTACAGCGCTGCGTACATAAGCTGTACAATTTAACAAAAATCGGCGTTACATTAGCCACCCTCTAATCTTCTGGTACCACGCTCCATTTTAAGGATAAATTACATATTTTAACAATAGATCCACAAGCTCATTTTTCAGTTCTATCAGTACTCTGGGATGAGTACCATCCGGTCCAGGAGATTTGCTACTCTTCAGTTTGTAGAACTGCCCCATTACATCCTCCAGGTTTACAGAGAATTCATTAAGTTTCTCCGACTCGTCAGCTTTGAATACCATTTCCGGCACTGGTATCACACCCAAATCTTCCTCGGTGAAGACCAAAGCAAAGAATTCATTTAATCTCTCCGCTACGGCTTTGTCTTCCCTGATCGCCCCTTTTACTCCTCGGTCATCTAGCGGTCCTACTGATTCTTTTGCCGGCTTCCTGCTTTTAATATACCTAAAAACATTTTTACTATGTGTTTTTGCCTCCAACGCAATCTTTTTTTTGAAGTCCCTCTTAGCGCTTTGCATTGGACTTGATATTCCTTATGCCGTTTCTTATTAGAGAGTGGAGGAGTGGCCTACTGGTTAGGGTGGTGGACTCTGGTCCTGGGGAACTGAGTTAAATTCCCACTTCAGGCACAGGCAGCTCCTTGTGACTTTGGGCAAGTCACTTAACCCTCCATTGCCCCAGGTACAAATAAGTACCTGTATATAATATGTAAGCCGTATTGAGCCTGCCATGAGTGGGAAAGTGCGGGGTACAAATGTAACAAAAATAAAAAAATAAATTATTTTCAGTCGGTTCCTTCTTCGATTTTCTTTTAGCTCTAATAGCTTCCTTCACCTCACTATTTAACCACGCTGGCTGTCGTTTGGTCTTCCGTCCTCCTTTTTTAATACGCGGAATATATTTGGCCTGGGCTTCCAGGATGGTGTTTTTGAACAGCATCCACGCCTGATGTAAATTTTTGACCCTCGCAGTCGCTCCTCTAAGTTTTGGGGTTTTTTTTTTCACCGTTCTTCTCATTTTATCATAGTCTCCTTTTTTAACGTTAAATGCTAACATATTTGATTTCCTATGTATACTTACTTCAAATCTTATACAAAATCCGATCATATTATGATCATTGTTATCAAGCGGCCCCAGCACCATTACCTCCCGCACCAGATCATGCGCTTCACTAAGGACTAGGTCTAGAATTTTTCCTTCTCTCGTCGGTTCCTGTACCAGCTGCTCCACCGGCAGAGCCAGTGGTGGGAGGCGGGGATAGTGCTGGGCAGACTTATATGGTCTGTGCCCTGAAGAGGACAGGTACAAATCAAGGTAGGGTATACACAAAAAGTAGCACATATTGGTGGTTGGGAGGCGAGGATAGTGGAGAGCAGACTTATACAGTCTGTGCCAGAGCCGGTGATGGGAGACGGGACTGGTGGTTGGGAGGCGGGAAATACTGCTGGGCAGACTTGTACGGTCTGTGCCCTGAAAAAGGCAGGTACAAATCAAGGTAAGGTATACACATATGAGTTTATCTTGTTGGGCAGACTGGATGGACCATGCAGGTCTTTTTCTGCCGTCATCTACTATGTTATGTATATGAGTTTATCTTGTTGGGCAGGCTGGATGGACCGTGCAGGTCTTTTTCTGCCGTCATCTACTATGTTACTATAAAGCTGTCCTTGTTTTCATCAAGGAATTTTACCTCCCTAGTGTGTCCCGATGTTACATTTACCCAATCAATATCAGGGTAATTGAAATCACCCATTATTATTGTGTTGCCCAGTTTGTTTGCGTCCCTAATTTCCTTTAACATTTCTGCATCCGTCTGTTCATCCTGGCCAGGCGGACGGTAGTACACTCTTATCACTATCCTTTTCCCCTTTACACATGGAATTTTAATCCATAGGGACTCCAAGATGTATTTTGTTTCCTGCAGAATTTTCAATCTATTTGATTCAAGGCTCTCGTTAATATACAATGCTACCCCTCCACCAATTCGATCCACCCTATCACTATGATATAATTTGTACCCTGGTATGACAGTGTTTGAACTGTATGTACCTGAAACAGGTGTTTTCCATGGATAGCAGCAGGATAAGTCAGCCACACAGACCCACTTTCCACTCTCTCTTGGATGAACATGTCAATGCTGGAGGGACTCCCTCAGGGAGGAACTGGGCTGGCTAAGTGGTGAAGGCTGCTGGCATGTGCTCTAAAGGACCCTTTTAAAAATGTCTTTCTGAGCTCTAGGAGAGGGGTTTATGATGTCACCAATGTGTAGCTGACTTATCCTTCTGAAGCAAAAAATATGAAAGGAGATCAGTTCAAGAAAAATATATATCCTTTATTTCAACAAAAATACTTAAATTTTACAAACCTCTGCCCAACACAGCCGTATTTCATCCCACACTAGAACTGCTACAGGGATGATAATACCAAAATGGTATGTAGTACGGATTTACCACTAAGATAAAACAGCTTCTCCAAAACAAACAGTGTTATAATGAATAGTCAATACACTGTTTGTTTCGGAGGAGACATGCTGTTTTACTTAATGATAAGTCCCGACCACACACCATTTTGCTTTCATTGCTCCTGATGTATCCCTAATGTGGGGCGAAGCATGGCTGCGACAGGCATTGGCTTATAAAATTTAAGGGGCGTTGTTAAAATAAATGATATCAAAGCAGATCAGTACAAGAAAAATATATATCTTTCACCTTGGCTTTTGCCTTGTTTTCTTTGACATCCTGCTGTCCATGGAGAACCCCCGTTACAGGTAAGTTCCATTAGGGATGGAGAAAGTACCTGGATATCATAAATGTAAAGTGCTTTGGTTGTACCACAGAAAGGTGGTATATCAAATCCATGACCCCTTTATTGATGGGAACAGCTTTGGAGCTTTTTAAGAATAAGTAGAATCTAAGTCTGTTAAATATAGTTTAAGTTCCCATTGATTTCAACAGATATCAATTAAAATTATACTGTTTGAAAACTGATTACAAAAAAAAAAAGTGAGAGAGAAGTCAGTGAAAAGTGGTGGAAAAAAAAAACTCAGCTCTGAATCCTCATGTTGGGGAGACTCTGGTAAAGGCCCCTGGTATAAGAGGGCCTCAATCAAAGATTTCCCAAACCTCCAGAACCCTGCCCCTGAGTTATATTTCCCTGCTCCCATATTGGGAAATGGCAGTGATTCAGCTGATGCCAGAGTTAATCTTCTATTCCTATATTATGTGTTCAGGTTTTAGGAAAAAATCATCCAGATGTTGCCAAGCAGCTGAATAACCTGGCACTACTTTGTCAGAACCAGGGCAAGTATGAGGAGGTGGAATACTACTACTGTCGTGCACTGGAGATCTACGAGTCCCAACTTGGGCCTGATGACCCCAACGTGGCCAAAACCAAGAACAATCTGGTAGGTGTTATTTCTTAAGCTACAGGTATGACAGGCACGTTCGTCACTAAAACATGCTTATTCTCTCACAGCTGCTTAGTCCTAAAAGTGCTATATTTTTTGGCCTACTACGGGCTTTTATTACCACCCACCCTCCCCATCATTTTCATCTCCTATACAGACCCCTGAATATATATGTATATTTATAGTATGGATAATACAAAATTCTTTTCCAGCACTGAAGCATTATGATACTCAAGAAAGTAGAACTGAAGTTAAGAAGTCAACTCAATGCAGGAGGTGACCCCCAGAACCCAGAAGAAATAGTTGAAAACAGCTAGGGCATTAACTTAAGAACACAGTCCGTAGGTACCAGCAAAGTAAAATGCCTTTCTGGATCCTCAGCAAGCAGGAAAACAAACCAAATACTGAGTATGATCAGAAAAGAGAAAAGATTCTAAATTGATGTAGTAATCCATCTGGGGTCAAAAGATCTGGCCCTAATAATCACCCTTGTAGCACAAAGAACTTTTCAGAAGCTGAGGGAGACTGTTTTTTTTTGTTTTGTTTTGTTTCATTTGTACCCCGCGCTTTCCCACTCATGGCAGGCTCAATGCGGCAGGCAATGGAGGGTTAAGTGACTTGCCCAGAGTCACAAGGAGCTGCCTGTGCCGGGAATCGAACTCAGTTCTCCAGGACTGTATCTTTTTCTGATGTGCTTCTACCTATGGAAAGGGAGAGGAAAGATTACATAATAATACAGAAACTTCAATATGTGGCTCAAAACCTGCAAGAAGGTTTTTAATTCACAGGAGGATGGCATACCAGAAACATTCATCCTAAATACCAAATAATGACTTTATACACGATCTATACAAAACTGAACCTTTACTGCACAACTGCTTAACTTCTTTGCTAGTAATGATCAAACACTACCAATTAAATCTTATGTCAAATAGGGTACATCTAAAGTCGAGGACCTAATATACATTACAACCCAATTTATTTATTACTCAGGAACCTTCATGCAATACCATAATGTATTCCTCTCTACCTTGTATGTATGCAAATGATATATATACATACCATGATCTGTTCCTTATATATTATATTCCATGTATGTTACCGTATATGTATGCACCTTAACACAACACCACTTGTAATTCTGTTACACGGAAATGGCAATTGCTATTACTGCAAATGTAAGCCACATTGAGCCTGCAAATTGGTGGGAAAATGTGGGATACAAATGCTACAAATACATAAATAAAATAAATAAAATGGAGTAATACACGGGAAACCAAAAGGCTGTGTTGTAATGATGGGCAAGAATGAGGATCCTCGGTGAGAAATTCAAGCACTGCCGGATTTTATATATCATGCTGAACTTTCCGTGTGGGGCAGTCGAAACATGTTCCATAACAATGCGCATAACCTAATTTGGTTAACAAGCCAGTCAGCATGGATAATTGCCAATTAACAAGCAATTATTAACACTAATTGGTATTAGAATCCATATGCAGAACTGTCTAGGCGTATTCTATAACATGCTGTGTGTTGCTAAGTCGCATTGCCATGGGTCATGGGTGTTTTTAAAATCTACGCGCAATATTACAGAATACACCTGGTCTGCATTTAAACCAGGTACTTGGCGTAACTGCCTGTGACTAAATTTAGTTGCGCAGACGGGCACTCGGCATATTCTATAAACCTCATGGCAATTTAGGCTTGTTCTATAAAGTATGCCTAAATTAAGATGTGATTTATAGAATGCACTTAGGTAAGTTTTATTTCACTGCCAAATTTTTAGGCATGATATATAGAATCCAAGTTTTTAAACTAGAGGGTAGGGGTGGGAAACAGAAACAGATGAGTTCAAGAAATCACCCCCAGCAAAAGCAAAAGTGTTTATTTTATTATTTCTTTACTTAGTAAATCATCTTATCAGTGACAGAGTAAAAGGGGAGTCTAGGTAAAAAGCTATGCAAAAGTTGAAAAAAATCAATAAAATATAGCTGGAAAGCAATGAACAATGAACGCTGATAGTAAAGCAAGAAAGTGCAGGATCTGCAAGGCCTAATGTTAGAGGCAAGCTTAGGTCTTCTTGCTGTCATAGAGATATGGTTTAATGACTCCTGCTACTACTATTTAGCATTTCTATAGCGCTACAGAGCGTACGCAGGGCTGCACAAACATAGAAGAAAGATAGTCCCTGCTCAAAGAGCTTACAATCTAGTAGACAAAAAATAAAGCAAACAAATCAATTAATGTGTAGAGGAAAGAGGAGAGGAGGGTAGGTAGAGGCGAGTAGATACAAGTGGTTACAAGTCAAAAGCAATGTTAAAGAGGTGGGCTTTCAGTCTAGATTTAAAGGTGGCCAAGGATGGGGCAAGATGTAGGGGCTCAGGAAGTTTATTCCAGGCGTAGGGTGCAGCGAGACAGAAGGCGCAAAGTCTGGAGTTGGCAGTAGTGGAGAAGGGAACAGATAAGAAGGATTTATCCATGGAGCGGAGTGCACGGGAAGGGGTGTAGGGAAGGACGAGTGTGGAGAGATACTGGGGAGCAGCAGAGTGAGTACATTTATAGGTTAGTAGAAGAAGTTTGAACAGGATGCGAAAACGGATAGGGAGCCAGTGAAGCGACTTGAGGAGAGGGGTAGTATGAGTAATGCGACCCTGGCGGAAGACGAGATGGGCAGCAGAGTTTTGAACCGACTGGAGAGGGGAGAGGTGACTAAGTGGGAGGCCAGCAAGAAGCAGATTGCAGTAGTCTAAACGAGAGGTGACAAGGGTGTGGATGAGGGTTTTGGTAGAGTGCTCGGAAAGAAAGGGGCGGATTTTACGGATGTTGTAAAGAAAGAAGCGACAGGTCTTGGCAATCTGCTGGATATGAGCAGAGAAGGAGAGAGAAGAGTCAAAGATGACCCCAAGGTTTCGAGCTGAGGAGACAGGGAGAATGAGAGAGCCATCAACAGAAATAGAAAATGGGGGGTGCAGGGAGGTGGGTTTGGGGGGGAAAATGAGAAGCTCGGTTTTGGTCATATTTAATTTCAGGTGGCGTTGAGACATCCAGACAGCAATGTCAGACAAGCACGCTGAAACTTTGGTTTGGATGCAAGGTGAGATATCAGGGGTAGAAAGGTAGATTTGGGAGTCATCAGCATAGAGATGGTAGGAAAAGCCATGGGATGAGATTAATGAACCAAGGGAAGAAGTGTAGATAGAAAAGAGTCCTATGACTGGGATTCAACCATAGCAGGCTGTCGTCATTTCAGGAAGCATGGAGATGGCCAAAATGGTGGAGGAGTTATAGTGTATGTGGAGAAGCAACATAAAAGCAACTGAAATTCAGGGCATCTGGAGAAACGAGGCAGTGGATGTACATCATCTTGGAGAGACAAGATGGAACCTCTGTTCACATGGGCGTGTACAGACCTCTGACTCAAATGGAAAATCTGGATAAAGCTCTAGTTATAGATATCCAAAGGCTGGGAATGAAAGGTGAGGTGCTGTTCCTGGGAGATTTCAACCTGCCGGATGCAGATTGGAAAGTTCCATCTGCAGAATCTGAAAGGAGTAGAGAACTTATGAACGTCTTTCAAAGTGCTCTGCTCAGACAAATGGCGACTAAGCCCACAAGAGAAGGGGTGGTCTGCTCACAAATGGGGAAAATGTGTCTGCTCCCTGGGCAGTAGTGATAATTGTACTGTATGGTTCAGAGGTGTAGCCAGACTTCGGCGGGAGGGGGGTCTAGAACCCGAGGTGATGGGGCACGTTTTAGATCCCCCCTTCCTGCCGCCACCGCAAACTTTCCCCCGCCACCGCCAGGTACCTTTGCTGGCGGGGGTTCCCAACCCCCGCCAGCTGAAGTCCCCTTCAGCGACGGACGTCAGGACTCACAGAAACAGAATCCAGATCAGCGACGCGCTGGAGACCGGCGCTGAAGAGGACTTCGGCTGGTGGGGGTTGGGGACCCCCACCAGAAAAGGTACCTAGCGGTGGCAGGGGAAGGTTGGCAGCGGCGGAAAGGGGGGAGTCGAATGTGGCGGGGGAGGTTTGGGGGGGGGTGAAAGCTACGCCCCTGGTATGGTTTGATATAGGAGCTAAAGTGGAGTGTAGACGCACAAAGTTCAAAGGCCTGGACTTCAAACATGCTATAACGGATTCTTGGCACTAGGATGCCTGTGTAAAAATGGCAGTCAGCATGTGGCACCTAACTTGAGGCGCAGAGTTATAGAATTGCCCCCCCCCCACACACACATAGTTTTGTTGACTTGTAGAACCTTCACTTTTGAATAAATCTTCTGTGTCTGTCTTAGTATTGAACCACCAGATACAAATAGAGAGGATCAGCCCTGCAGAAAGCACAAAGTACGCATGTCTTTAATATTGAAGCACACCATCCGGTGACCACTGGAAGCCAGGAGATCACCCAGTATAACCTCAGAAACCCTCTCCCCATTAGTAAGCACTAAGTCCAGAATGACCCCATCCCATGTCAGTTGTGTTACCAACTGCTGGAATAGTTCTCCCTGTAGAGAATGCAGATCTCCCACACGCGAAGGACACCCCAGTCAACACCTGGCATATTAAAATCACCTGTTAGTAGTGCTTCTCCTTCCACAGCTATATTTTGAATGCCTTCAATTAAACCTCTGCCATTTCTTCTGTCTGTGAAGGAGGCCTGTATATCACACCGATGTAAACACATTTTCCATATCATCAAGCTGATCAATCCATAGACTGGTGGGTTGTGTCCATCTACCAGCAGGTGGAGATAGAGAGCAAACTTTTGCCTCCCTATATGTGGTCATGTGCTGCCGGAAACTCCTCAGTATGTTCTCTATCTCAGCAGGTGGTGGTCACACACAGCAGCAGCTCTGGCTAGGCCTCCAAGCCTAATCCTTAGGTTTTGTTGAGGCCTGGGGTTGAGGGCTCTTTTGAGCAAGTGCAAACCTGGTGGTGCCAGGTCCCTCCTTTTCTCCCCCCTCCTGCTGGCTCCGTTTAAAAAAAAAAAAAAAAAAAAATTTTAAACGTCTTTAAAGGCATTTAATTCGACGTTTCTTTAAACGTTCATTGCAGCTACTCACTGGGACACCAGTTCGTTGCAGCTCGGAGCGGCAAGCAGGTAATTTTACCTTTTTATAGCGGGCAGGGGGTTCCCCGATTCTTCTCCTCGTGGCATATGGCGTCGGAGGGCGAGGGCGCAAAGGGTCGCTCCCCGGATCGCTGGAGCGCTTCTAGAGGGGATGCGGGGGTTTTACAACCTGATTCGCCCTTGATGGGTGACAGTTTAGTGACCGATGAATGTCCCGGTCGTTCCTCCGGCGTGGCGGTTTTTTCCCGCCATAAACGCCCATCCCCCGCTCCTCGCCTCCGCCATCTTGGCCGGCCACGCGGCTCGGACGGCTTCTTCGTGGGCCGCCCTTGAGGTTGGAGACAATGCCATGAACGCCCTTAATTTGGGCGACGGCACAAGCGGCTAAAGTTAAGCGCCGTTCTTCCCGCGCGGCTCCTTCGCGGAGTTTCGCGCCGGACGCCATTTTGGATGCGCAGCATGTCTCTCCCCCGCTATTGCGAGCGCCGGTTGAGAGTGCGTCTAGGGCTGTTGCCCAGGCTGCGGAAGTGCACAGTCTGGGGGGTTTCTCCCCCGAGTTTGTTTTGCTGCTGCATCAGGCTTTCCTCATGCAAAACGCTGCCCCTGCTCCCTCTTCTGATAAAGAGGTTGAGGTTCCCAGAGGTAAACGCCCTCGGGTTGATTTCCAGGCCTTGGAGGACTTTGTCTCCTCCGATGTAGATGAGGGCAGCGTGTCTGAGGTCTCCCAACGGTCCTTTGCGGATTCCTTGGAGGAGATAGATCCCCGCTCGGATGGAGCGGATGACTCCTCTGCAGCACGGCTTTTTAGCCCAGAGGATTTGCCCAACCTGTTTTTACAGGCCATGGACACTTTGAAGATTTCCTCTCCGGAGGACGTCTCTCCCTCAGCCCCTGTTGGCTCTGCCATTATGCTGGGGACGAAGCGCCCGCCTAGATCCTTCCACGTGCATGATGCCATGCACACCTTAATTGCGGCTCAATGGGATGTCCCGGAAACGAGCCTTAAAGTGGCTAGGGCTATGTCCCGCCTCTATCCTTTGGCTGTGAGTGAACGTGAGGCCTATCTGTGGCCTACCGTGGATTCTTTAATCACTGCGGTGACTAAGAAAACGGCGTTGCCGGTGGAAGGTGGCACGGCCCTAAAGGACGCCCAAGACAGAAGATTGGAGGCGGCCTTAAGGTCGTCCTTTGAGGCAGCTGCTTTAAGTTTGCAGGCCTCAGTTTGCGGCTCCTATGTGGCCAGGGCGTGCCTGACTATGGTGCAGCGGGCTTCCCCCTCGGATCTTTCCTTGAGGGCTGATTGGCCGGCCCTGGAATCGGGCTTAGCCTATTTGGCAGACTTGCTGTATGATGTCTTGAGAGCCTCAGCTAAAGGCATGGCTCAGACAGTCTCTGCGCGGCGGTGGCTTTGGCTGAAACATTGGTCTGCTGACCACGCCTCTAAATCCCGCCTGGCTAGATTGCCTTTTAAAGGCAAGCTGCTCTTTGGGGTCGAGCTGGACAAAATCGTGACCGGTCTCGGCACGTCTAAGGGCAAGAAATTACCAGAGGTCAGGGCTCGGGCTAGTACTCGTCCCGGTACCTCCAGAGAACGGTGGCTGGAAGCCCGTCGGTACCGCCCGGGCAAGTCGGGTTCCTCTGCCCCCTCTTCCTTCAAGAGGAATTTCTCCCCAAGCAGCATTCCTTTCGCAGAGACCGCCGTCCCGGAGGTGCTCCCTCCGGTCCTCCCCCAGGGTCTCGTACCCAATGACGGGGCCTTGGTCCACGCCCTAGTGCAGATTGGAGGACGGCTGTCCTCGTTTCTGGGCGAGTGGACCACTATAACTTCAGACGCGTGGGTGCTGGAAGTCATCAGAGACGGCTACAAGCTAGAGTTCTGCCAACCCTTAAGAGACGGGTTTGTACTCTCTCCCTGCAAGTCTCCGGTCAAGCTGTGGCAGTGCAGCAGACCTTGGACAACCTGATCCGCCTGGGTGCGGTCGTTCCGGTGCCAAAAAATCAGATTGGCAAGGGACGTTACTCCATTTACTTTGTGGTTCCAAAGAAAGGAGGTTCTGTCCGGCCTATCCTCGACCTCAAAGGGGTCAATCGGGCCTGGAAAGTGAGGCACTTTCGCATGGAGACTCTCCGCTCTGTTATAGCGGCAGTGAAGGCAGGAGAGTTCTTGGCTTCCTTGGACATCAAGGAAGCGTACCTGCATATTCCCATCTGGCCTCCTCTCCAACGCTTTCTGCGTTTTACAGTCCTGAGACGACACTTCCAGTTCAGAGCCCTCCCTTTCGGGTTGGCTACTGCTCCGCGGACCTTTTCCAAAGTAATGGGGGTCATAGCGGCCTTCCTGCTAAAGGAAGGAGTACAAGTCCATCCTTATCTGGACGACTGGTTGATCCGAGCCCCCTCTTATGCAGAGTGCGGCAAAGCTATGGACCGGGTAGTTGCTCTTTTGAGCTCCCTGGGATGGATCATCAACTGGAAGAAGAGCCAGCTGCGCCCGACTCAGTCCTTGGTGTATCTGGGAGTTCGATTCGACACCCAAGTGGGCAGAGTGTTCCTGCCAGACAATCGGATTGTCAAGCTTCAGGCTCAGGTGGACTAGTTCCTAGTAGCCTCTCCTATTCGGGCTTGGGACTACGTGCAGCTGTTGGGCTCTATGACGGCCATGATGGAAGTAGTGCCCTGGGCCAGGGCTCATATGAGACCACTACAGCTATCTCTGCTGCTGCGCTGGACTCCGATGTCGGAGGATTATGCTGTGCGCCTTCCCGTGGACCCAGCAGTGCGCAAGGCGCTGAGCTGGTGGACGCAGACAGACAAGTTGTCTGCAGGATTGCCTCTGGTGACCCCGGAGTGGATTGTCGTCACGACAGACGCCTCTTTGATGGGCTGGGGAGCCCACTGCTTGGGAAGGACAGCGCAGGGGCTCTAGTCTCCTGCAGAGGCAAGTGGTCTATCAACCTCCTGGAACTCAGAGCCATTCGGTTGGTGTTATTGGAGTTCATCCCGGTACTGGTGTTGTAGCCTGTACGGGTCCTGTCGGACAATGCCACGGCTGTGGCCTATATCAACCGCCAGGGAGGTACCAAGAGCGCCCCTCTAGCCAAGGAGGCTATGAGTCTTTGCCAGTGGGCGGAAGCGAACCTGGAGCAGCTTTCAGCGGCCCACATTGCCGGAGTCATGAATGTCAAGGCGGACTTTCTCAGTCGCCATACCTTGGAGCCCGGAGAGTGGCAACTATCTGCTCAGGCGTTCTTGGACATCACGAAGCGCTGGGGCCAGCCGAGCCTAGATCTGATGGCGTCATCGGCCAATTGCCAAGTGCCGCGCTTTTTCAGCAGAGGACAGGACCCTCGATCCCTGGGAGTAGATGCTCTTCTCCAACAGTGGCCGACACAAGAGCTCCTCTATGTGTTCCCGCCCTGGCCCATGTTGGGCAGGGTGCTAGACCGGGTGGCAAAGCATCCCGGCAGGGTAATCCTGGTGGGTCCGGATTGGCCCAGACGTCCCTGGTATGCGGACTTGATCAGGCTCTCAGTCGACGATCCTCTGCGGCTGTCAGTGGAGCAGGGCCGGTTACATCAGGGTCCCGTGGTGATGGAGGATCCCTCTCCCTTTGGTCTTACGGCCTGGCTATTGAGCGGCAGCGTCTGAGGAAGAAGGGCTTCTCAGACAAGGTCATCGCCACTATGCTGAGAGCGAGGAAACGCTCTACTTCTACTGCTTACGCCAGGGTTTGGCGTATCTTTGCAGCATGGTGTGAAGCAGGCTCACTTTCTCCCTTCACTGCTCCAATTTCTTCAGTGTTGGCGTTCCTGCAAGAAGGTCTGGAGAAAGGCCTGTCGCTCAGTTCCCTTAAAGTCCAGGTAGCGGCTCTGGCTTGCTTCAGGGGCCGCCTGAAGGGTGCTTCCCTGGCTTCGCAGCCAGATGTGGTGCGCTTTCTCAAGGGAGTTAATCACCTGCGCCCTCCTCTGCACTCAGTGGTGCCTGCGTGGAATCTCAACCTGGTGCTAAGAGCATTGCAGAAGCCGCCTTTTGAACCCTTGTCGAGGGCATCTCTGAAAGACCTGACGTTGAAAGCAGTCTTTTTGGTGGCTATCACTTCAGCCAGAAGAGTTTCCGAGCTCCAGGCGCTCTCATGTCGAGAGCCTTTTCTGCAGTTCACTGAGGCAGGAGTGACTATTCGCACAGTGCCTTCCTTCCTGCCCAAGATTGTTTCTCGCTTCCATGTGAATCAGCAGCTCTGTCTCCCTTCCTTTCGTAGGGAGGACTACCCAGAGGAGTACTCTGCTCTTAAATATCTGGATGTGAGACGAGTCATCTTCAGATACTTGGAAGTGACCAATGATTTCCGGAAATCGGATCATCTGTTTGTCCTGTTTGCAGGTCCTCGTAAGGGTCTGCAGGCTGCTAAGCCTACAGTGGCAAGATGGGTCAAGGAAGCCATTGCAGCGGCTTATGTGGCCGCGGGGAAGGTGCCGCCTATCCAGCTGAAGGCTCACTCCACGAGAGCTCAGGCGGCCTCGATGGCAGAGGCCGGATCCGTCTCCTTGGAAGAGATATGCAAGGCGGCAACTTGGGCTTCGGCTCATACATTCTCCAAGTATTACCGTTTGACTGTGGCTGCACGGGCGGAGGCCCGGTTTGGAGCTTCAATGTTGAGGTCAGGGATTTCAATGTCCCGCCCTGGGTGAGTACTGCTTCGGTACATCCCACCAGTCTATGGATTGATCAGCTTGATGATATGGAAGGTAAAATTATGTATAATCATACCTGATAATTTTCTTTCCATTAATCATAGCTGATCAATCCATAGCCCCTCCCAGATATCTGTTCTGTTTTTATTCTGGTTGCATTTCAGGTTCAAGTTTAGTCTTCAGTTATTTCAGAAAGACTTCGTGTTCAAGTTCTTTCACTTGGATTCTTCAAGAGTTGAGACGAGTTTGTGTTACAGTGAGCTGCTGCATTCCTCTCCCCTCCGTTTTACGGGGCTGGATTGAGACATAAATTCTGCCGGCACTCCCTCCCGCTTCGTGCGGCTGTAGGGCAGCTTTGTACCCCTCCCGCTTCGGTGGTGTTAGGGTCAGTCAGCTCCTCCCGCGGTTGCGGTTGCAGGATAAGCCAGATCCCCCCGCATCGGCGGGTGTGGTGTCCCTCCCCCGCTCCGCGGGGATGAGCTGGACGGATTCCCCTCCCCCACTTGTGTGGGGATGAGCTGGGTTAATTCCCCTCCCCCGTTTCGGCGGTGGTGAGCTGGGCAGAGTGTCCCTTCGTGGGTGTAATTCTCTAAGTGCTGAGTCCTGCGGATGGAGCTTTGATATCGACATACTGAGGAGTTTCCGGCAGCACATGACCACATATAGGGAGGCAAAAGTTTGCTCTCTATCTCCACCTGCTGGTAGATGGACACAACCCACCAGTCTATGGATTGATCAGCTATGATTAATGGAAAGAAAATTATCAGGTATGATTATACATAATTTTACCTTCTTTCCCTCTTTGCAGATTGACCCAAAGTGCCTGTTCCTAACCCTGTAAGTTCTGCAATTATGTGGCTTTAATATTTTCTTTAACATATAATGCCACTCCCCGCCCTGTCCTTCCTGACTAGATTGTAGCCTGGTGCAACTAAACCCAAGTCAGCCTCTTGCATCACCACCTCTAGATCTAGAACCTTATTTCCCCTACTACGGACATTACTATGTGTTGCTTTCCAGATGTTTCCTTTTTACCCATTTCTGTAGAGCTGTTCAACCTTTCACTTGTCTGGGGGCTTTATTCACCCCACTCCAATGATTCTAGTTTAAAGCTTTCTTCAGCAGGTGTCACCTTGTCCCTCCTTTGATAGATGGACACCATCTGTGCTCAGAACCTCTTTAAGTCTGTATAAAAGAGTGAGAGATGCGTCATTGAATACAAGGTTCAGTAAGAGTCTTTTTGTGAGTGGAAGATGTTTGGAGCTTTTCTGCTGTTTCCCTTACAGGCTTCCTGCTACTTGAAACAAGCCAAATACAAGGATGCTGAGGTTCTGTACAAGGAGATCCTGACCCGAGCCCATGTCAAGGAGTTTGGTTCTGTTGATGGTATGTACTGACCAGACGTCTTTCTTTCTTTTAAAGCCTCTCTCTCGGGCTTATCTCAGTTGGTTTCCTTCACTGTTTCAGTCACTCTTCCGTGTGCTTTTCTCTCTGTGTCTTTGACAATCAGGGGCATTTTCGAAAGAGAAGGGTGCCCATCTTCCGACACAGATCGGGAGATGGGCATCCTTCTCTCAGGGTCACCCAAATCAGCATAATTGAAAGCCGATTTTGGGCACCCTCAACTGCAGTCCATTATGGGGGTGACCAAAGTTCACGGGGGCATCGAAGGCGTAGTGAAGGCGGGACTGGGGCATGCTTAAGAGATGGGCTTCCTCGGCCAATAATGGAAAAAAGAAGGGTGTCCCTGACGAGCATTTGGTTGGCTTGGTCCATTTTTTTTCACGATCAAGCCTCAAAAAGGTGCCCAAACTGACCCGTTAACCACTGGAGGGAATCGGGAATGACCTCCCCTTACTCCCCCAGTGCTCACAAACCCCCTCCCACCCTAAAAAAAATTTTAAATTTTTTTTTTTGCCAGCCTCAAATGTCATACCCAGCTCCATGACAGCAGTATGCAGGTCCCTGGAGCAGTTTTTAGTGGGTACTGCAGTGCACTTCAGGCAGGCGGACACAGGCCCATCCCCCCCTACCTGTTACACTTGTGGTGGTAAATGGGAGCCCTCCAAAACCCACCCGAAACCTACTGTACCCACATGTAGGTGCCCCCCTTTTACCCTTTAAGGGCTATGGTAGTGTGGGTAGTGGGTTTTGGGTGGGTTTGGGGGGGGGGGGGGGCTCAGCACACAAGGTAATGGAGCTATGCACCTGGGAGCAATTTGTGAAGTCCACTGCAGTGCCCCCTAGGGTGCCCGGTTGGTGTCCTGGCATGTCAGGGGGACCAGTGCACTACGAATGCTGGCTCCTCCCACAACCAAATGGCTTGGATTTGGTCGTTTTTGAGATGGGCGTCCTCGGATTCCATTATCACCAAAAACTGGGGACGACCATCTCTAAGGTCGACCATCTCAACGGTCGACCTAAATGTTGAGATTTGGGTGTCCCCGACCGTATTATCGAAATGAAAGATGGACACCCATCTTGTTTCAATAATAGCGGTTTCCCTGCCCCTTCACAGGGCCGTCTTGCGGGGACGCCCTCAGGAAAACTTGGGCGCCCCATTCGATTATGCCCCTCCACGTGACTCATTCTTTTTGCCTTCTTCTGCTGCACCTCTGGCTCTTTCCCTGTATGTCTTTGACTTTATTTATTATTTTTAATTAACCTTTTATTAAAGGTTTCAAAAAATATACAACGTTCCCCCGCCATGGTAGAGGCAAAATGTCTTCTTCAGTGCAGCCGCACCATAAACAAACAATCCCACAGGTCCTGGTCTCTCTTCCCAAACCTCCCAAGTAGTTTGCAGTCTGTTGAGGCTGTTTCCTCCTATGAATAAAGGTGTTATTGATTAATGCTGGTGATTATATTACCTACACATACTGAGAAGGGGTATCTACTGTGTATTGTATGTATGCCAGAAGACTACTTTACCTCCTTTTAGAAAATAGTAATATTACTTGGCAGATGTGTCTCTCTGGGTTGAAAGTTTCATGTATTGAATCTTCTCGTCCTTGGTACAGATGACCACAAGCCCATCTGGATGCACGCTGAAGAGAGAGAGGAGATGAGCAAGGTGAGTGTGGTTCTCTGCTAGTTCGTCTAAGTGCTGATTTGTGCTCATATTCTATCACGCGTTCAGCGCACAAATTTACTGATATAAAATACTAGTGCTCTTTATAGAACCACCCCCATTATGGCTAGCATTGTGTACAGAAGAGGGTCCTTTTGCTAAGCTGCGTTAAATTGTGCTTAGCATATCTTAAAATGGCGTCTGCAGGACACACTCAGGTATAGGAGCCGACTCTGTGGGTGCTTGAGCACCCCCAGTATTGAGCAAATTCCTTGTATGTGTCCAGGGAGGGGTTATTTTCATTAGGCTTAGCACCCCCAATAATTTTGAAAAGTTGGCTCCTATGCACTCAGGTATCCTGAGGTAACTACCAAATTAGCACACACTTATCCAGGCAGTAAAAATATTTTTTTTTGTGGTGGGGGAGGGGGCTTGTAGAAATAGCCTAATAATTCACACTGGGCCCCAGTGGGACAGTGTAAATAGAGACGAGCAATATTATATTATAGTAGCATTCTGGACAAGGAAATCCCACCTCTTATAAACAATCCTGAATTCTCATTCTTTACATTTGCTACTAAACTGAAAATATGAAACTACTGGCAGTAATAAAGATTTTATTTACATTCCTGAAGAAAAGCGAAACAAATGAAGACAGAAATAATAACAGTAATGTCCTACGTTCAGAATGTCAGTTTAAAACTGCTATAATAAACACAAATCGGATATTATTTAAAACAAACACACACTTCCGTAGAACCGGTGAACATAGAGCTTGGCCTGTACCTGGATGTGCAAGTCAGTGGCTCCTGGGAACAGCTGGTACTGCTGGCAGTCACAGACAGAGCCGGTTTCAGTGCGTTCAACGGAGATCAACAGGTGAGATGAAAAGTTGTGGAGAGTCTTAAATGTACAGAGGCCAATGGTGCCTCTTTACATCATTTGTGCCATCAGGAATGGCTCCGAAGATCTGATAGCTTCGCAAAAGATAATTGGTTGCCCACTTCTAATATTATAGCTTGCAAAAACCGAAAGAATATCTTTTGACCTCACTCTGGATGCTTTTCTCAGAGCCCTGGCTCCAAACAGTCTTGTGATGTTATTTCTGGGGACTTTCACTGAGCCTGGTTTTGTTGTGACCTGGATTTTCTTGTCTTGCATCAGCCGGGTCATGTAAATTTCTTTTTAATTAGAACAAGCATGACTCAGCAGAGTTGCAGATCATAGCAAAGGTCTCTGACTTGAAGCATAGCACTGTAGAATTGATGATAGTCACAATAACTCAGGCACAGATTGACAAGCTCTGTATAGCACTTGTTATTTGTGGCGGGGGCTCGTACCCATAAAGGTGGAGAGCGCATCCACGTTAGTGCGCCCTAACTGGTTAACACATGTTTGTTGCATGATCCGTTATCTCCTACAGAAAGGTGTAAGGGCTCATGCGGTAGAAAATAGTCATTAATGCAAAAAATGAAATAAAATTGGCTGTTTTATGTCTGCGGTAAAAATGTCCTTAGGAAAAACCCACGTAAGGCCTTGAAGACCAGTTTTTCCTTCAGTTTAGTAAAAGGACCCAATAGTTGAAATAAATTTAAGAAACCACAATTGAAACAATAATAAAAAAAACCCATCAGCATGTCATTTTCTTTTAGAAACAGAGATATGTGTCGGCAGATAAAGGCCAAATGGCCCATCAAGTCTTCCCATCCTCAGTAACCACTAACTCCTGCTTTCCCTAACAGATTCCACATGCCTGTCCCATGCTTTCTTAGATTCTGACACAGTTCTCGTCTCTTCATCTTCCACCATGAGACCATTCCACATGTCCACCACCCTTTCCGTGAAAGTGTATTTTCTTAGGGTTTTATTTATTTATTTGTTGCATTTGTATCCCACATTTTCCCACCTATTTGCAGGCTCAATGTGGCTTACAGAGTTTGGTTAAGACATAGTCATTCCATGATATCAGACACAATTAGTGATGTTCAAAGATTAGGTGAGGGAAGAGAGAAGGAAGGTGTTAGGCAGGTTACTTCTGAGCCTGTTTCCTCTTAACTTCATCCTGTGCCTTCTCATTCCAGACTTTTCCTTCATTTGAAAAAGGCTCACCTGAACATTAATGCCCACCTCTTTAACATTGCTTTTGACTTGTAACCACTCGCCTCCACCTACTCTCTTCTCCTCCTTCCTGTACACATTAATTGATTTGATTTGCTTACTTTATTTTTTTTTTGTCTATTAGATTGTAAGCTCTTTGAGCAGGGACTGTCTTTCTTCTATGTTTGTGCAGCGCTGCGTACGCCTTGTAGCGCTATAGAAATGCTAAGTAGTAGTAGTAATTAATGCCACGGAGGTATTTAAACATCTCTATCATATCCCCTCTCTCCCACCTCTCTTCCAGAGGTCTATAAGCCTGTCCCTATATGCTTTGTGACAGAGACCACTGACTAATTTTGTATCACTCTCTGGACCATCTCCATCCTGTTTTATGTCTTTTCATAGGTGCGGTCTCCAGAATTGCACACAATACTCTAAATGAGGCCTCACCAAAGACTTGTATAAGGGCACTATCGCCTCTTTTTTCCTACTGGTCATCCCTCTCCCTATGCACCCGAGCATCCTTCTGGCTTTGCCTGTCGCCTTTTTTTACCTGTTTGGCCACCTTAAGATAATCAGATACAATCACCCCCAAGCCCCGCTCTTCTTTCATACACAGAAGTACTTCACCCCCTATACTGTACCGTTCCCTTGGATATTTGTAACCCAAGTGCATGAACCTGCATTTTTTAGCACTAAATCTTAGTTATCAGTTATTGGACCATTCTTCAAGCTTTGCTAGATCTCTTCTCACTTTATCTACACCCTCCAGGGTGCCTACTCTATTAAAGAGTTTGGTATCATTCACAAAAGAGACAAACCTTAGCAGACAGTCCTTCCGCAATATCACTCACAAAGATGTTAAAAAGAGCCAGCTCAAGCACCAATCCCTGCGGAACACAACTGATAACATCCTTTTCCTTGGAGCAAACTCCATTTACCACTACCCCCTGTCTCCTTCCATTTAACCAGTTTTTAACCCATTCAGTTGCTTTAGGGCCCATACCGAGGGCCTCAGTTTATTTATCGGTCGCTTGTACGGAACTGTGTCAAAAGGCTTTGTTAAAATCCAAGTACACCACATCTAGCGCCCCTCCCACATCCAACTGTTTCGTCACCCAGTCAAAGAAATCGGTGAGATTTTCTGACAAGACCTGCCTCTAGTGAAACTGTGGTGCCTCAGTTCTCAGTTCATTCAGTTCAAGAAAGCTCACAGTCCTCTGCTTTAGAAGTGTTTCCATTAGTTTGCCCACCACTGAGGTCAGACTGACAGGTCTGTAATTCCCAACCTCCTCCTTCCGCTCTTGTGTACAGGGATTACATCTACCCTTCTCCAGTCATCTAGGACCACTCTAGACTCTAAAGCATTGAAGAGGTCAGACAACGGAGCCGCCAGAACGTCTCAGAGTTCCTTGAATACCCTCGGATGTATCCCATCAGACCCCATCACTTTGTCTATTTTAGTTTAGCTAGCTCCTTAGAACACAGTCTTCTGAGAATCGGTACCGGTCTACACACATCCATCCCCATTAGCATTTGTTTTCTGTAGTCCTACCCCCAGTCTTTCATCCGTGAACACAGAACAGAAATAATTGTTAAGCAGTTCAGCTTTATCCTTATCAGCTTTTCCATATTCCTCCCCCTCTCCCTCCCCCTCTCCCTCTCCCTCCCCCTCTCCCTTGAGCCTTGCTATGCTATTATGGAACTTCCTCCTGTCACTTAAATATCTAAAAAAAAAATGTTTTGTCCCCTAATTTCATCGTATCACTTATCTTTTCTTTCATTTGTATGTATGTTTTCCTGACAGCTTTTCCAGCTACTGTTAGCTTTTTCAGGTATTTTTGTCTGTCCTCCTCTTTCTTTTTTTTTTTTGATTTACAAGAAGTCTTTATTTGAAATTTAGAATAAACAACATACAATCGGTATCAAGCTGTCTTTACATATCAACTTCAAAATTCAAGCAAGCATACGACCAGCCACCCCTTATTGCTATTACAACATTACAGCCAAAGGTAGCCTCTACAACTTCAAACCCTCCTCCCCTTCGAAATCCCCCCTCCCGTGCCTGTCCTCCCTTTTCTGAGTGGTATTGTAACGTATGAAGTCTAACCTTCTTTCCCTTTTCAACTACTACGTTTGAGAACCAGAGCAGCCTTCTTTCTCACCTTTCAGTTTTGCCCACTGATGTGCTTCTTCTTCTTTCAGTTGACTATGAACATGCCCTAGTTGGCATATATTCAGCCACAAATTTATCTTTAAACAATTTTTATTGATGACAAAAATAAATTGAAAATTATTGGTAGCATCAATAGAAACCTTGCCAGAGCAACTAACACCCACTCAATACAAAGGGATAAATACAGTCATCAAACTTTTAACCATTTTAACCTCTCCCACCCACCCCCTCTACAACCCAACACCAGATTTATTGCCCTGACCGCACACTGATGGACTGCGCATAAACATATAAGGTAGTCTTGAAAGAAACAGATCAGTATTCCCAAAAAGAGTAACAAACCTATCCTAAAACCCAATCATTACTACCCCTCCCACCTCTCCACTACCCCCTCCAAACTCCGGCAAACCTACCCGCATTAACCGTAATACTACTCTTAAATCTCCCCCCCCAACCCCCACCCCCGAAGCACTGCTCAATGCACTCCTTACTGTACAACCTATCCACCCCAAGGGAGCCTATTCAAAATTTGACTATGCGCCCGCTGTGAAATTTTGTTCAAATAAGCCTCCCACACTGCGATAAACCTCCGCTGCCTTCCCGGGGTCAAACTTGCTCCTCTAGACTCCCGTGACATTAATTAGTGGAGCTTATTTCTCCAATGCCAGAAGGAAGGCGGGCAATCCCAATGAAGAAGGATGCATTTCCTCCCCAATATACATGCCTTATCCAAAAACAATTTCTCACCCCTTGTACCCTCCCGCCACAGACCAGGTGCACTAAATAAAGCTCTCTTAAAAGTTAATATAATCTTGCGCCCTAACACCCCTTCCAAAAATCGACCGACTGCAAACCAGAACGAAGAAATCAACCTACACTGCCACATACCATGAAAGAACATTGCCTCCATCCTCTTACACTTCCTACAACACTGCAAATCCAAGATCTCAGCACGAAAGGCCTGTCTCTGAGAGAAATATGCTCTATGTACTGTTCGAAAATGGCACTTCTGCAATTCTGCACTATGCACCAAACGTGTGCCACCCTGGAGAGCCGATAACAGCAACTTTGCCGAAACACTCCTACCGACCTCTGTACTCCATCTATCCACAACCGCAGTCAAGTCCCTAGCTTGAGCCAACCTACCTAAAGTACCGTGAAACTAAGAAACCGAGATTTGTCCCACTGCATCTCCTTCTAACAATTCTCGCAATTGCCTACCAAACCGTGGACCAAACTACCCCTCGATAAAGAACGCACATAGTGAGACAATTGTCCATAGGTCAGACAAGTGGACGAGCCCTGCCCACAACGCGCTGAGAAATCTAGAAATGACATTAAAGACCCGTCTTCATTTACTAGGCTCTCTAAGTGAATCACTTCCCCTTCCGCCAAGGAGCGGAAAACCCCGCTTTTATCACCCGGCCAAAACGATACATTCCCCCGTAATGGGAGCCACACGCTGCTGAGATGACACTGTCCCCAAATTGACAGCACCACTTTCCATAAATACCATAGGGGTTGAAGCAGTATACTCCCACGTACTCTCTCCGGCAATTCTTCCTTTAGAGTGTGGAGCAGAGAAGTCATATGCCACAGGCAAAAATAAGCGCGTTCCAACCCCACATCCATATAGGTTTCCGTACCCATCAACCAATCTTGTAAATGCCGAAGCAGGCACGCTTGGTTATATTTCCTAAGATCCGGGAGTCCCAACCCTCCCGACTTTTGCGCACCTATCAAATACTGCCACCGCATTTTTGACTCCCCCCCCCCCCCCCAGCAGAACTTCACCACCATCCTCTGAAGCACTGCCAACTCTTTCCTAAACAACCATATAGGCAAAGTCTGTAACACATAAGGAGGGGCATAATCGAACGCGAACGCCCATTTGTAAAAACGTCCATCTCCGAGAATGGGTCTGTGAAGGGGCGGGCCGAATCGTATTTTCGAAAAAGATGGACGTTTATCTTTAGGTTCGAAAATACGGTTTGTGCCGGGCAAATGCATAAGATTTGGGCGTTTTTTGAGCTAGGCGTTTTCGTTTTTCAGCGATAATCGAAACCAAAGCGCCCCAGCTCAAAAACGAACAAATCCAAGGCATTTGGTCGTGGGAGGGGCCAGCATTGGTAGTGTACTGGTCCCCCTGAGATGCCTCTATGCCAGTCTCAAATATCATCCCAAGCTCCATAACAGCAGTATGCAGGTCCCCTGAGCAAATTTAGTTTAGTTGGTGCTGGCCGGACCCATGCAGAAAGCAAAAATCGGAAGGAAAAAAAAAACCTGCAAGTGCAGTTGGGGACGTCCAAATTAAAAAATAGTAAAAGGGAGATTTGAACCAGCCACCTTCTGATTCCCAGGCCAGGGTTCTAAGCACTGCACCACATGAATCAGTTGTTTAGATGTCCTTCCTTTTCCATTAAGTCCCTCCAAGTTTCTGTCAGCCAATCACAGCTCCTTTAGCTGACATCATGTCAGCTAAACAGCTGTGATTGGCTGACAGAAACTTGGAGGGACTTAATGGAAAGAGAAGGATATCTAAACAACTGATTCATGTGGTGCAGTGCTTAGAGCACTGGCCTGGGAATCAGAAGGTGGCTGGTTCAAATCTCCCTTTTACTATTTTTTAATTTGGACGTCCCCAACTGCACTTGCATGTTTTTTTTTTTCTTCCGATTTTTGCTCTCTGCATGGGTCCGGGCAGCACCAACTAAACTAAATTTGCTCGGGGGACCTGCATACTGCTGTCATGGAGCTAGGGATGATATTTGAGGCTGGCATAGAGGCTGGAAAAAAAGTGTTTAAAGTTCGGGTTTTTTTGGTGGGAGGGGGTTAGTGACCACTGGGGGAGTCAGGGGAGGTCATCCCCGATTCCCTCCGTTGGTCATCTGGTCATTTAGGGCACTTTTTTGGGACCTGTTCGTGAAAAAACAGGGTCCAGAAAAAGTGTCCTAAATTCTGGCTAAAAACGCCTTTATTTTTTCGATTATCGGCCGAGCGCACCCATCTCTCCTCAGTCGATAACCACGCCCCAGTCCCGCCTTTACCATGCCTCCAACACGCCCCCGTCAACTTTATGCGTTCCCGCGACGGAGTGCAGTTGGAAACGCCCAAAATCGGCTTTCGATTATACCGATTTGGGCACCCACAAGAGAAAGACGTCCATCTCCCGATTTAGGTCGGAATTTGGGCGTTTTTCTCTTTCAAAAATAAGCTGGATAGCCATCTGGGGAAGACCATCATTCTGAAAAGATACAACCGGCCCAGAAGGGATAATGGCATTGAGGACTACTACTACTACTTATCATTTCTATAGCGCTACTAGACGTACGCAGCGCTGTACACTTGAACATGAAGAGACAATCCCTGCTCGACAGAGCTTACAATATAATTAAGACAGACAAACAGGACAAACAAGAGATAAGGGAATATTAAGGTGAGGATGATAAAGTAAGGGTTCTGAACAAGTGAATAAGGGTTAGGAGTTAAAAGCAGCATCAAAAAGGTGGGCTTTTAGCTTAGATTTGAAGACGGCCAGAGATGGAGCTTGACGTACCGGCTCATGAAGTCTATTCCAGGCATATGGTGCAGCAAGATAAAAGGAACGGAGTCTGGAGTTAGTGGAGGAGAAGAGTGCAGATAAGAGAGATTTACCCAGTGAACGGAATTCCTGGGGAGGAATGTAGGGAGAGATGAGAGTGGAGAGGTACTGAGGAGCTGCAGAGTGAATGCACTTACAGGTCAATAAGAGGAGTTTGAACTGTATGTGCAAACGGATAGGAAGCCAGTGAAGTGGCTTGAGGAGAGGGCTAATATGACAACCAGAGGACCAGAGTGATAACTTCTCTTTCGTCTTCCTAAGCAGCCTAGAAATATTAATCTCATATAACCTCGAGGTATCCATGGTTAACTGTATACCCAAGTACCAGAATGACTCCCCAGCCCATCTCAAGGGAAACCCTTCCCCCCAGGACCGTCTCAAGGTATCCGAACTTGCCAACGCTTACGATTTTAGCAGGTTCAGCCTAAAACCGTAAAAATCTCCAAATTCCACCAAGCTTTCCATGAGATGCGGCAAAGAGTATCTAGGCTCTGTTATAAGCATCAGTAAATCATCCGCAAAAGCGGTGGACTTAAAGATGAAATTTCCTATGTGCACCCCTTTTATATCAGGGTTGAGTTGGATCTCCCTCAACAAAGGGTCCAATGTCAAAACAAAAAGTAACGGAGACAGAGGGCAGCCTTGCCGCGTCCCTCTTCTTTTTTTTTTTGTATCACATTTTATTAAAGGTTTTCAAAATACAACAGAAAAGTATACACAAAAGCAAACAACACATAACAAAACGAATGGAAAAAAAAAAAAAAACACCATGGCTTCCAAGTGCAAATACATATACGTTCCAGGACAATACCTAGAGGCCAAGATCAAGTAGTGCTACAAGATGCCTGACAAAATAAGTCTAGGCGAGCCCAGGTCTTCAAGACAGACTGCACTCTGTGATGCTTATGGGCAAGAAGTGCTTCATATTTTCGGATCACACATACGTAACTCCACCATTCGTTAAAATTCAGATGCGCATTATTTTTCCAATGTGTAACAATTAAATGCAAAGCGACAGCTAACAGAATATTAAACAGTTTCTTATCTGACTCAAGAAGGGTAATAGTAGGGGAAGAGGCACGCAGTATCACAACCTCATAGGAGATTGCTGCAGTCTCAGGCAGATGAAAAATAATACACAATTTCGCCCAAATAAGTCCCCAGTATGCTCTAACGTTTTTGCAGAAAAAAACCATATGCGCCAAGGATCCATCCGTCTCCTGACAAGACCAACATTTGAAGGTAGTAGTCTTAGTAATCCTTGCTACTCGAGCAGGGGTCCAGTAGGCTCGGTGAAATACAAAATATGAGGACTGGGATATCGCCGCTGACCTAGTTGGGCGCATGGAGTCAATCCAAAAGGTGCACCAGTCAAATTCTGACGCATCAAAATCTAAATCTTGTTCCCAGGACTGCCGCAGCCTAGTGACAGTGTCCACATATAGATTCTGAAGTTTTTTATATAATAGGGATGCCTTCTTACTACCAGAAGCAATGGCAAGGCAGGAAGAGATAAATTCCGAAGGGGCAGTTGTAATAGAAGCGGAGACTTGAAAAGACAAAATATAGTTAGAGATGCCCCTCCATGAATCAGAATCTATTACTGGAACATCATATAAAACAGACAAAGCATTAGGAGATAACAGATTACCAGCAATGTACAAATGAGACAGCAACCATATACCCTTTCCCATCCACACCACTTTTTGAGACTGCAGGAGATCTGACTGAAAACCAGAGGTATACCGGAGAGAAACTTCCTCCAGCGATGCAGTGCGAACCCTCTCTTTTAATCGGGAACCAGTCCGAGGTAATTCCATTAGCATACACATGCACCTTCTGATCCGCATACAACGTCCGCAGTGCCTGAAGAAACCATCCCTCTATACCATAGGCCTTTAACACCCCAAACATAAATGCCCAATCCACCCTATCAAACGCTTTTTCTGCGTTGAAACTTACGAGTAGAGCCTGTGCCCCTTCCAAGCGAATTGTCTCTAAAGCCGCCAAAATTTATCTCATATTTTTCGCGATCACCCTTCCACGAGTGAACCCCACCTGGGGTTCAGACACCAATGAAGGAAGAGTTCTCGCCAACCTGTTAGTCACAATCTTGGCCAAGAACTTTACCTCCATGTTAAGCAGCGAGATAGGGCGATATGATTCCAGGCAATCTGCTGGCTTCCCCGGCTTCTGCAGGACTATAATTTGTGCCACATTTAAATGTTCAGGAAGTTTCTCCCGCTGGACATAACTATTGAAAACTTCAGCCAATACTGGACTAACCTCCACCTGCAATAATTAAAAAAACTCGTTACGTAGACCATCAGGGCCTGGGGCTTTACCCAAAGCACTTTGTCGAATTATCCACTCAACCTCTTCTACTTCTATTGGTGCACTCAACATCGCCAACTCTGAATCTGTGGCCTTAGGCAGCTCCATACTAGCCAAATAAATCTCACTGTCCACCAGAGGGGGGGACTGCGGCTCATACAGCTTAGCAAAAAACTCGTAAAGTACCTTGTTAATTGCTTGATCCTCATTTTTCCAAATACCTCTGGAATCCACCAGCGTACAGATCTTATGCCTTCCCAAACTGCCACGCGCCGGCCTGGCCAAGAGATTACTTTCCTTGTTTGCAAATCGATAGAACTGAAATTTGAAGAATGCCCATGATTTCTTCGTCCCCATATTCACCAGTTCGTTCAAAGCTTGCTGTGCTTCCAGTAATTGTGCACTTACTCGAAAAGAATGATCTATCCCATATTGCCGTCTGAGAGAAGTTACCCGCTTCTTTAGATGAAAAACCTCTCTGCGTCTCACCCTCCTCTGAAAACTAACATAAGAGTTGATCTCCCCTCTAAGGACCACTTTTGCCGCCTCCCAGAACAGGATCTATGCTGCTCATTAGCGTCCTTATATTGCTGCCATTTGGATATCAAAAATGGCAAAAAATGACTATCCCTATAGAGAGAAGAAGGGAATCTCCAGGCCCTCCCCAATGGCAGAGACTCTCCTCCCCAAAGACCCAGCTCCACCCATGCATGATCTGAGATCATGATCAGACCTATCCTAGCTCCCTCCACCTGAGTTAAAAATTCTCTAGAAATCAAGAGATAATCTAATCTATTCTGGACATCGTAAAGTGTACCCTAGACACGTGTGTAATCTCTTCCAAAGGATTAAGAGTTCTCCATACATCCACTATACCCAATGCTGAGCCTAATAAACACACCCCTCTCTCCGTTCTAGCCAATGCCCTATCTGTTGGCTTAGAACGATCTAACCTAGGGTCCGCCACATCATTCAAATCCCCTCCCAGAACTATCGGAAGCTCACCCAAGTCTATAATCTTTCGGATCACCCTTGCAAAGAACTCTCTATCGAATACATTAGGAGCATAAGGATTGCACAGTAAGAGGTTGACGCTCTAGCACCACTGAAGCCAAAACAAACTGTCCTTCCGGATCTGCAATAACATTCTCCAAATGCAATCCCTTTTTGATCAGGATCACCACACACCCCACTGCTGGCGCATCAAAAATGTTTCCCACCACCCACCAAAAGCTACAAAAGTGGATAATATTCAAATGCTTATGCTAAAGGATATATCTAATATCAGGAAAAAAAATGGAGATCTTTGTGAATCATATGAGAAGTTATAACCTGAGATTTATAAACTTTCCAAGACTAAAAATGATAAATCCTTTAGAGATGCTAAAACGTTATTTTAAAGATGTTTTGGAAATACCTGAGGCTAATCTACCACCTATTACTCAGGCTTATTATGTTCCCCCAAAGTTACGAGAAACACCACAGCAACAAGAACCTTTGGATGTTACAAACCTCTTGGAAACTTCTGATACTGAACAGGCCACTGTGGCAACCTTGGTAGCCACATTGGCTTTAATCCCAGACAAACAATGGTTATTTAAGTTGTTTTTTTTAACTCGTGTTTATTAACGTAAGGCAAAATAACAGGACTCAATTGACATTATGTGAAATTCCAATGCATAACTGAACAAGTGCTCTCTCTGGTTACAGTTATCAATTTTACAATTTTCTTCCCTTCCCACCACCCTCCTCCCCACTCTAACCCTCCCCATCCCTCCCCATCTTCAGGAATTCAAAATTCTGCTGCGGGCTACTGAAGTCAGCGTGTCCCAAAAGGGTGCCCAAGTTGTGCAAAATCGGTTTCCTTTGATCCCTGCCAGATCTTCAATGCTACTACGTTCAAGTAAACACATGTAAATCATAAACGAACGCCACTGGGCCACTGTGGGGAGTTCTGTATTCATCCACTGCTGTAAAATCGCTTTTTTTCCCATCAGCAAGGCTCTGTGTAAGAAGGGACGCTATCCTGTCCTGGTCCGTCCCTGCGTAGAATAGTCACCAAACAATTGGTTTGGAGCATGTCGCCATCTCACTCCCCACATAGATGAAACATGCACCACCAAGTTAGTTAAGTTGTTTTTTAAACACAAGGAAAAACTTTTCCTGGGATTGAAAATACAACTATTCTCAGATGTTTCGAAGGAAACGCAGACAATTTTTGATATTAAAACCAGAGGTCTTGCGACTAGGCGCCTCATTCTATCTTCGTTTTCCCTGTAAATGTATAGTTTCCTATAATTCATATAAATATGTTTTCATTGAACCATCACAGTTATCATCTTTTTTAACATCTAAAAAGAATTGATGGAGTCACAAGTAGTGTACCTGTCTGAATATCTCCTAAATGCTAATATTTCCTTAAAATATTAATTCTTTTAATCCTCTTATGTTAAGGATGTTCCTGATATAATGTGGACTTGAGTGTTGAAATATGTGAATTTGAAAAATTATTTTCTTTATCATTGTTGTTAATTTGATATAACACTTTCCAAACAAGTGTAACTCCTTGGAATGTTTGTCATATATATATATATATATAAATAAAATAAAAAAAATTAAAAAAAATAGTTTTTTAGTTGAAATAAAATTTCAACTTGCAGATTGTAGTTTCTGGTTTTGATACGCTTGGATGGTCCAGTTGAGGATGGTTAAATGTAAATATAGATCAAGCTCAATTCACAGGACATGAGGAGAGTTGTTTGTAATATGAAAGGAAGATAAAACATTTCCTTTATCCAGACAAAATGAGTGAAAGTAGTTTGAAGTAAAACTGAGGACTGGTGCCTCAACACAGACTGAACAGAGGTCTGTAAAAGTCTGAGTTGTAAATAAGCAAAATGTTTATTATTTAATCTAAGTTGCAGTAGCCTGATGTGAACACAGCCCTAGCCCAGTCCAACCCAGCTGCATGTATTTTCTCTGTATTGGAGGGAACCGTGTATAAAATAAAAATATTATCTGCATAGGAAGAAAGAATACTGAATCGAATGTGAAAATATTAAAAGGAATGGGAGATAAAGGTGAGCCCTGAGTACACCACAGTAGGGACGATAGAGTTTTGAAAGCTGTCCATCTCTTAACTGCATAGATACAATTTACCAAAACTGCTTAATCCAATTCAAGACCACACCTGTGATACCAAATTCACTTAATTTGTTTAGCAAAATATTATGAAAAGGAGCAGATAGGTCAAATTGCAGTAAGAATTTGGTTGAGGGGGGGATATGATTGAGGTCTACAAAATTCTGAGTAGTGTGGAGCAGGTGGAGGTGAATCAAGGTATTAATCTGCAAACAAACCTTTTGCAGAGACGGGTAGGTGGTAGAACTAGAGGATATGAATAGAGGTTGAAGGGGAGCAAAATAATGTCGGGAAGTATTTTTTCACAGAGAAGGTGGTATATACTTGGTGGAGATGAAAACGATAATGGAATTCAAAATGCATGGCATAAACACAAAGGAATCCTGTTTAAAAGGAATAGATCCACAGAAGCTTAACGGAGATTGGGTGGCAACACTGGTAATTTTATTTATTTATTTGTAGCATTTATACCCCGCTCTTTCCCGCTCGATGGCAGGCTCAGTGCGGCTTACAATAAATGGGAACAAAGTGTGACAGAGATGACATGGGTTCAGTGCGGCTTACAATAAAAGGGAATAAGGTGTATCAGAGATAACAAAAGATATGGACACATTTTGCAGAGACACAAATTGTGTGCGGAATGAGAAGACGAAGGGATATGGGGGCAGGATGAGGTGTGGTTAATGCTAGTGGTTTGGTTTAGAGATGTGGTTTAGGTAATTAGATTAAGTTGGGTCGTCCGAATAGGCTCGTTTGAAGAGGTATGTTTTCAGCAACTTTCGGAAGGGTAGAAGTTCGTTGGTTGTTCTAATGAGTCTTGGTATGGCGTTCCAGAGTTGACTGCCTATCACGGAAAAGTTGGAAGCATAGTAGGTTTTGTATTTAAGGCCTTTGCAATTAGGAAGATGAAGATTGAGATATGTTCGAGAGGATTTGGTCCTGTTTCTGTTTGGGAGGTCAATTAATTTGGTCATGTAGCTTGGAGATTCTCCGTGGAGGATCTTGTGGATCAGTGTGTGTATTTTAAAATTTATTCGCTCTTTGATGGGGAGCCAGTGTAGCTTTTCGCGGAGTGGTGTTGCACTTTCAAATCTTGATTTACCAAAAATTAGTCTGGCTGCCGTGTTTTAGGAAGCAAAGCCGAAAATGACAAGGACAAATCAAGGTCAGGTATACATATGAAGTATCACATACCATGTGTAATGAGTTTATCTTGTTAGGCAGACTGGATGGACCATACAGGTCTTTATTTGCCATCATCTACTATATTACAATGTTATGTTTTCACTCATTAAAAAAGTACAAAAACCAATGGACACTCAATGAGATTACAGGGAAATACTTTTAAAACAAATAGGAGGAAATATTTTTTTCACTCAAGGAATAGTTAAGCTCTGGATCTCGTTGCCAGGGGATGTGGCAATGGTGGTTAGCGTACCTGGGTTTATAAAAGGTTTGGACAAGTTCCTGGCAGAAATGTTCATGGTCTGTTATTGAGATGGACATTGGAGAAGCCTCTGCTTGCCCCAGGATTGGTAGCATGTTGTCACGCCCCTCACCTGTTCTCTGTGATCTCCATCAGCATTCTGTGCTAAGAAGGTTCTGTTTGCTTCCTGGAAACCCTGCACTTCCTTTATAGCTCTGCAAGAGGGCACTGGCTGATGTCATCACTTCCTGTTTTTTTTTTCTTATTGAAGGAAGTTCTTGTCTCCCAGCCAGTGCCTAGAGTTGTCTAGTGTGTGTCGCAGCCTTGTTCTAGTTTGTCTCCTTTTCTTGCCTGTGTCTTGTTCTAGCCCTGCTCTGTGTTCAGCCTTGTTCCTGCCCTGCTTCCTGTCTTGCTGCAGCTCTGTCTTCAGTCCAGCCTTGACCAAGTGTCTTGCCCACCACCAGTCATGGCCTAGCCAGCCCTCGGGTTGGCTAGGCAGCGTCAATTCGGCTGCGGCCCAAGGGCTCACCCTGGATCATGACAGACTTCAAAGGCCATGAGCTCGGGTGAGTTGCCCACCTTGCAGCTGGCCCTTTCAGCTCCAGCAATTTTCTGATTCTGTTCAGGACCTGACCAGCTGCATGGACCAGCTCCAGTGTCGCCAGCAGCTCGCCTATGAGGCCCAGCAGCAACGGACTCAGCTTCTGCAGATTACGGAAACCCTTCAGGGGGTCTGTGTTCAGCTTGCGGCGATGCAAACTGCGGGTCCTCCGGGTTCGAATCTGCCTCCAGGATCCGCTCCAGCGGTGCCACCTCCAGCCTACCTGGTGTCTCAGCCTCAACTGTCGGCACCATCGCGTTTTGATGGGAACCCCAAGACGTGCCGAGGATTTATTAACCAGTGTTTGATGAACTTTGAACTACATCCCTCTAGCTTTCTTTTGGATTGAGTCAAGATTATCTTTGTTTCTGGCCTTTCTGGGCAAGCACTGGCTTGGGCCTCTCCCCTGAGGGAGCAGAATGACTTATGTTCAGCTTGGCTGCCTTCCTCTTGCACTTCCATCAGGTATTTGATGAGTCGGGGCATCTTTCCATGATAGCTTCCACGCTCTTGCGCCTACAAGAAGCTCTAACTGTGGGCCAGTATGCCATTCAGTTCCAGATCTTGGTTTCTGAACTGCAATGGAATCAGGAAGGTGGACATCCGCTTTCAAGAGAGAGCTAAGGAATGTGGAGGTAAGTGCCGCCATATGCGATTATTGCCTCAGTTTCAGGATCTCACAGACGCCCGCTTCTCCTGCCCTCCTGGAGGAAGAAGTTCCCATTTAAATAGGACATTCTCAATTGTTGGAGGAAGAGAAAAATCAGAGAACACAAAACACACCCACGGACAATCCCACAACTATCAACATCCCCAGACCACACCCTCCCTGTCTCAGACAGCCTTAAAATCCTCGGCGTTACACTGGACCGCAACATAACACTAGAGAACCAAGTAAAATCCACAACAAAGAAAATGTTCTATTCAATGTGGAAACTCAAACACATGAAACAATTCTTCCCGAGGGAAACATTTCACAACCTGGTACAATCAATGGTACTAAGCCATGTAGATTACTGCAATGGAATTTATGCGGGATGCAAAGACAAACCTTAAACTTCAGACTGCTCAAAACACGGCAGCAAGACTCATCTTTGGAAAAACACGATTTGAAAACGCAAAACCCCGCCGCGAAAAACTACACTGGCTCCCAATCAAAGAACGCATTGCCTTCAAAATAGCACTATGGTTCACAAAATGATCTACGGTGAAGCACCGGGATACATGACAGACTTGATCAACCTACCAACTAGAAACACATCCGAATCTACATGAACATACCTAAATCTCCACTACCCAAGCTGCAAAGGACTCAATTACAAATCAACGTATGCATCCAGTTTTTCCTACATCAGCGCACAACTGTGGAACGCAGTACCAAAAGACTTGAAAACTATATACGACCACTTACACTTCAGAAAAACATTTAAAACCCACCTGTTTAAAAAGGCATACCCTACCGACCTAACATAAATGCCTGATCTCTGCGACACAACAACACTAAATTTCGTAATGGTCATAACACACCTGTCCCGTTGTACGATTCCTTTACGTGGTCCTACCATATGAACCTCATCCTACCACAACATCACCTTGTATTTGTTTACTCTGGAGTCTGCAAACAGCTCTCCGGCACTATGTAAGCCACATTGAGCCTACAAATAGGTGGGGAAATGTGGGATACAAATGTAATAAATAAAACCTCTGTCTATACTGCACAGACCTGGGACACAATGGTAAGCGATGTCTCAGGAAGCCGGAAACACTTCCAGACCTAGGAGTTGTGGGGGAGATAACCCTAGGCCCTTCCCAAGTTGTTCTGATCTCCCTCTGTACTTTCCCTGTCATCTTTGTATGGAACAATAAACAGATCGTAGTCCATGGTCTCCTTGATTCCGGTGCAGCGAGGAACTTTGTGGGTGATCAGCTGATATGCCAGTGTGACATTTCTGTGAATCCCCTCAGAGAACCCCTTTGCATTTCCTCGTCTACAGAGACCCACTGTCAGTGCATGTGCAGGCTATTACTCAACCTATTTCCCTTCAGGTGGGTTCTCAGGAGACGATAGAGTTTCATGTACTCCCCAGATCACTGTGGTTTCATTGACAGATAACTGAACATACATAGTAACATAGTAGATGACGGCAGAAAAAGACCTGCACGGTCCATCTAGTCTGCCCACGATAAACTCATATGTGTATACCTTACCTTGATTTGTACCTGTCTTTTTCAGGGCACAGACCGTATAAGTCTGTCCACCAGTATTTCCCGCCTCCCAACCACCAGTCCCGCCTCCCATCACCGGCTCTGGCACAGACCCCGTATAAGTCTGCCCTCCCCTATCCTAGCCTCTCAACCACCAACCCCTCTTTCCCCCGCCACCCAACATAGTGTTTATCTTGCTGAATAAAAGGAAAACTCTTGCAAAAGGTTATCTGTAAAGGTTACTTTCTATAGAAAATAATTTTAACTAGATGTTCAAAAGTATGACCCTACCTTTCTTTCTGTTTGTATTGCTAGGGATGTTTTTGAAATAGCTAAAATTTTAAAAACCTGAGGCTTCCTGTGCCTATTAGCTGTGCTTTATATTGGTACTACAGTAACTGTAAAATGGCCCCCTTAAATGCTGGCCTGTGGAACTGTAACAAACTTTATATGCTAAGAAAAACTATTCCTTAAGCTTCTGTGCTAAGTGTGCACTGTAACGTAAGGAGAGATGCAATCAACAGTGCAACGTTGATGCAAGCAGTAATCACTGGAGTGGCTGCAGGAACAGAGAGGAAGGTCTTCTGCTGTCCTGCTTCCCACAGCTTGTTGGCTGTGTGAACTTGGCATGACTGCAGAAGAGTGATTTACAAATGGCAGCATGAAACACAGGTGTAATTCCTCCCAACTCCATGCTTACTTTAAACATCCTGTGAGTATCCCCAGCAGCACTCATAAAATATGCTGTTTCTATCCTGTGGGCATTTGTATGCCAATACGCCGTGCACTCCTATGGCCTGTTCCCACACTCAGATCTTTCAACTCCTTTTGCAATCCAGGATTTCTTGTGCCCTACTTGCCTCCACTGCCCTCGTCCACTGCCTGTGCTCTACTAGCCTCCACTGTCCTTGTTCACAGCCTGTGCTCTACTCGCCCTCATCCACTGCCTCTGCTCCATTTGCCCTTGTGCACTGCCAGTGATCTACTAGCCTCCACCGTCCTTGTGCACTGCCTGTGCTCTGCTCGCCTCCACCGCCCTCTTGTGCTGCCTGTACACTACTCGCCCTCGTGCACCATCTGTGCTCTACTCGCCTCAACCTCTTTTGTGCACTGCTGCACTCTACTCACTTCCATGGCCCTTTGTTCTGCCTGTGCTCTACTCGCCCTCGTCCACTGCCTCTGCTCCACTTGCCCTTGTGCACTGCCTGTGATATACTAGCCTCCACTGTTCTTGTCCACTGCCTCTGCTCCACTTGCCCTTGTGCACTGCCTGTGCTCTGCTCGCCTCCACCTCCCTCGTGTGATGCCTGTACTCTGCTCGCCTTCGTTCACCATCTGTGCTCTACTCGCCTCTACCGCTTTTGTGCACTGCTGCACTCTACTCACTTCCATGGCCCTTTGTTCTGCCTGTGCTCTACTCGCCTCCATCCTTATGCTCTGCCTGTGCTCTACTTCCCCTCGTGAGCTACCTGTGCTCTACTCGCTTCCACCGCCCTCGTCCACTGCCTGTGCTCTACTCGCCTTCACCATCCTTATGCACTGCCTGTGTTCTACTGACCCTTGTGCAGTCCCTGTGCTCTACTTGCCTCTTGTGCACTGCCTGTGCTCTACTCGTCCTTGAGCACTGCCTGTGCTCTACTCGCCTTTGTGTACTGTCTTTGCTCTACTTATCTCTACCACCCTTGTGCACTGCCTGTGCTCTACTCACCTCCACTGCCCTCGTGCACTGCCTGTGCTCTACTCACCTCCACTGTCCTCGTGTATTCGCCCTCGTGCTGAGCTGCCTGTATTTTACTTACCCTTGTGCGCTTCCTGTGCTCTACTCGCCTCCACTCACACTCTTGCGCTTCCTGTGCTCTACTCGCCTCCACTCACACTCTTGCGCTTCCTGTGCTCTACTTGCCTCTACTCGCCCTTGTGGGCTGCCTGTGCTCTACTCGCCCTCGTGAGCTGCCTGTGCTCTGCTCGCCTCCACTGCCCTCGTGCGCAGCCTGTGCTCTACTCGCCTTCGTGCGCTGCCTGTGCTGTACTTGCCTCCACTGCCCTTGTGCGCTGCCTGTGCTCTACTCGCTTCCACTGCCGTCGTCCGCAGCCTGTGCTCGACTCGCCTTCACCATTCTTGTGCGCTGCCTGTGCCCTACTTGCCCTTGAGCACTGCCTGGGCTGCACTCGAGCACTGCCTGGGCTGCACTCGCCTCTACCGCCCTTGTGCACAGCCTGGGCTGCACTCGCCTCCACCGCCCTTGTGCACTGCCTGGGCTGCACTCGCCTCCACCGCCCTTGTGCACTGCCTGGGCTGCACTCGCCTCCACCGCCCTTGTGCACTGCCTGGGCTGCACTCGCCTCCACCGCCCTTGTGCACTGCCTGGGCTGCACTTGCCTCCACCGCCCTTGTGCACTGCCTGGGCTGCACTCGCCTCCACCGCCCTTGTGCACTGCATGGGCTGCACTCGCCTCCACCATCATCATGCATTGCCTGTACTCTACTTGCCCTCATTCACTGCCTGTGCTGTACTCGCTCTCGTTCTGCACCGCCTGTGCTCAACTCTCCTCTACTTGCCCTCATGCTCTGCCTGTGCTGTACTCACCTCCAGTGTCCTCATGCGCTGTCTGTGCTCTACTCGCCCTCGGTTGCTGCCTGCGCTCGACTCTCCTCTACTCGCCCTCGGTTGCTGCCTGTGCTCGATTCTCCTCTACTCTCCCTCGGTTGCTACCTGCGCTCGACTCTCCTCTACTCGCCCTCGGTCGCTGCCTGCGCTCGACTCTCCTCTACTCGCCCTCAGTCGCTACCTGCGCTCGACTCTCCTCTACTCGCCCTCGGTCGCTGCCTGCGCTCGACTCTCCTCTACTCGCCCTCAGTCGCTACCTGCGCTCGACTCTCCTCTACTCGCCCTCGGTCGCTGCCTGCGCTCGACTCTCCTCTACTCGCCCTCAGTCGCTACCTGCGCTCGACTCTCCTCTACTCGCCCTCGGTCGCTGCCTGCGCTCGACTCTCCTCTACTCGCCCTCAGTCGCTACCTGCGCTCGACTCTCCTCTACTCGCCCTCGGTCGCTGCCTGCGCTCGACTCTCCTCTACTCGCCCTCAGTCGCTACCTGCGCTCGACTCTCCTCTACTCGCCCTCGGTCGCTGCCTGCGCTCGACTCTCCTCTACTCGCCCTCAGTCGCTACCTGCGTTCGACTCTCCTCTACTCGCCCTCGGTCGCTGCCTGCGCTCGACTCTCCTCTACTCGCCCTCGGTCGCTGCCTGCGCTCGACTCTCCTCTACTCGCCCTCGGTCGCTGCCTGCGCTCGACTCTCCTCTACTCGCCCTCAGTCGCTACCTGCGCTCGACTCTCCTCTACTCGCCCTCGGTCGCTACCTGCGCTCGACTCTCCTCTACTCGCCCTCGGTCGCTGCCTGTGCTCGACTCTCCTCTACTCGCCCTCAGTCGCTACCTGCGCTCGACTCTCCTCTACTCGCCCTCAGTCGCTACCTGCGCTCGACTCTCCTCTACTCGCCCTCGGTCGCTGCCTGCGCTCGACTCTCCTCTACTCGCCCTCAGTCGCTACCTGCGCTCGACTCTCCTCTACTCGCCCTCAGTCGCTACCTGCGCTCGACTCTCCTCTACTCGCCCTCAGTCGCTACCTGCGCTCGACTCTCCTCTACTCGCCCTCAGTCGCTGCCTGCGCTCGACTCTCCTCTACTCGCCCTCAGTCGCTGCCTGCGCTCGACTCTCCTCTACTCGCCCTCGGTCGCTGCCTGCGCTCGACTCTCCTCTACTTGCCCTCAGTCGCTACCTGCGCTCGACTCTCCTCTACTCGCCCTCGGTCGCTGCCTGCGCTCGCCTCTCCTCTACTCGCCCTCAGTCGCTACCTGCGCTCGACTCTCCTCTACTCGCCCTCGGTCGCTGCCTGCGCTCGACTCTCCTCTACTCGCCCTCAGTCGCTACCTGCGCTCGACTCTCCTCTACTCGCCCTCGGTCGCTGCCTGCGCTCGACTCTCCTCTACTCGCCCTCAGTCGCTACCTGCGCTCGACTCTCCTCTACTCGCCCTCAGTCGCTACCTGCGCTCGACTCTCCTCTACTCGCCCTCGGTCGCTGCCTGCGCTCGACTCTCCTCTACTCGCCCTCAGTCGCTACCTGCGCTCGACTCTCCTCTACTCGCCCTCGGTCGCTGCCTGCGCTCGACTCTCCTCTACTTGCCCTCAGTCGCTACCTGCGCTCGACTCTCCTCTACTCGCCCTCAGTCGCTACCTGCGCTCGACTCTCCTCTACTCGCCCTCATGTGCTGCCTGTGACTTAGTTCCACTATGATTCTTTTCCATTGTTTGTGTCTTTTTTTTCTTCTTCTAGGATTACATAGTAAACTTGAAGTCTTTACAATGTTTTTGTCATTAAGATTCACCCTTATCTGGATCTTTTGTTTGCTTAACCTCTTTTCTCATACCTGTTTTTTATGTGTTTTAATATTCACAGCTTTCCAGTTTTTCTGCTGGCGATGGGAAGGTGCGGAACAGTACCAGTTAACATTGTCTCGACACTTGCACCCTTCTTATTTGCTTTTTGCCATACAATTATTAAAAGATTGATACTAACAAGAAACTAATCATTCTTCCAGTCATCTGCTTTTTGTGAATAATTTCTGAGGCCTCATAACTCGTTTAGCTTTGCAGTGCATTGTAACACTTGACTCTTCAGCTGTCGAATTATCACCCGATAAGAATATCTATTCCAACCCTGGCAATTAGCATGTTCCACCACCAGGCCGACTCGCCCCTGTCACCAGGAGAAAAAAGTCCCCTCATGGGTGTCACATTATGTCCTTCAAATTGATCCCAGTCACAAATATATGACAATAAGGTTGTGTTGTTACTGATTTAATGGAACGCAATTTGATATCTTTCAAGCTGTTTAGCAGCCTCCAGCTTTCTTGCCTTCTTTTCACAGCTAATCAAGTTACTACTTATTTGTTTAAAGTGGCAAAAACTGTAAATCATGAACAGCATCAGTATTTCAAACAAAATGCATCCAGGTGCTCCCCTGAACTCAAAACCTCACTGTTGTCTCCTGATTTGTGGACACATCGCAAGACATGCACTGATTATTTAATTTTACCAGTTCATCTAGTTAGTCGTTCAAGAAACAAACAACAAGCATCTGAATCAGGCCGTCAATCTCAATTCAGCATTTTCCTGAAAAGAGGGAAAGATTTCTTTGAGTCTTACAAACCATGGTCTGGTCTTGTTGTTTGTCTGGGATGACTAAACCTTTAGTGCATTAACTCCGATAGAGAAAATATTTTAAGCCTAAAACAAGCTGGGCTTCACCAGGGCTGAAGTAGAACCTGTTAGGTCCTATCTTGTGCTGTGTATGATATGGGCAGATACCAAGCTCTTCTGTTCAGGTTATGAAAAGTTCTTCCAAAACGGGTGACATCCTCACTCCAAAACCAGTGCTACAGAGTCAACATGGATCCTAAAACAAGCGCAGCAGAACTTTGATTTGTGGATTGCGTCAAGATTTTGTGCTTAATCCTATACTTTCAAGGATGAGCTAGACATATGAAGGATCAAGATACTTCAGGAATTTAGATAGTATCTGCTATAAAATCCAAGCTAAAACATTGAGTAGCTTCATAATTAGCCAATTTCATAATATCCAAAATTAGGTAAATTCATGTTGTGTTTGGCATGTAATATACCGTAATTATGCATTTTTCAAAACTCTTCAAAAATGTAGCTCTTTTGCCTTACATGGAGCTCCTTAGTATATCAGCACCATACATTGGAACGTTATTTTCTGAGCTTTTTTTTCCTATAGGCACAGTAAGGGAAGAAAACCTCAGTACTACTATTTATCATTTCTATAGCTCTACAAGGCATACGTAGCGCTGTACACCAGACACAAAAAGACAGTCCCTGCTCAAAGAGCTTACAATCTAGATAAGACAGGCAAACAGAACAATTAAGGGTAAGGGAAAAATATAGGTGAGGATAAAGGACAGGGCAAGTATTGTTTAGGAGGCAAAAGCATTGGTAAAGAGGTGGGCTTTAAGTTTGGACTTGAAAACGGCCAAATACGGGGCTAGACGCACAGGTCCACAATGTACTTCTGATTGAACATTTCTGTGGACTGTTTTGTGAATTGCCATGAACAGTGTCCGCAGTAGTAGTCAGAAATTTAAGTACTGTTTTGCTTTCTGCAAAAGATCACCATTGTTAATAGCACTGTGGCAGATCATTAGTTGAACGATTACATTCAGGTTTTTCTCACACATACTTGTGTCACTGTTAATATAAGCATCTTAAGAAAACAGCTGCCATATAAAACCTCACTACAGTTTCCTTAGCAAAATTGCAAGCTGAAGATATTGCATGAAAACTCGCATACCTCAGATGTCTGATGTGGCAGTCTGCAGCTCTTGTCACCGAATATTACATACTACTACTACTACTTAACATTTCTAGAGCGCTACTAGGGTTACGCAGCGCTGTACAAAATAAACCAAGAAGGACGGTCCCTGCTCAAAGGAGCTTACAATCTAAAGAACGAAATGTCAAGTTGGGGCAGTCTAGCTTTCCTGGGTGTAGAGGTAGAGGTTAGTTGCCGAAAGCGACATTGAAGAGGTGGGCTTTAAGCAGAGATTTGAAGATGGGCAGGGAGGGGGCCTGGCGTATGGGCTCGGGGAGTTTGTTCCACGCGTGGGGTGAGGCGAGGCAGAAAGGGCGGAGCCTGGAGTTGGCGGTGGTGGAGAAGGGTACTGAAAGGAGGGATTTGTCTTGAGAGCGGAGGTTACGGGTAGGAACGTAAGGGGAGATGAGGGTTGAGAGGTAGGGAGGGGCTGCAGATCGAGTACATTTGTAGGTTAGTAGCAGAAGTTTGAATTGAATGCGGTACCTGATCGGAAGCCAATGAAGTGACTTGAGGAGAGGGGTGATATGAGTGTATCGGTTCAGGCGGAATATAAGACGTGCAGCAGAGTTCTGAACGGACTGAAGGGGGGATAGGTGGCTAAGTGGGAGACCAGTGAGGAGTAGGTTGCAGTAGTCAATGCGAGAGGTAACGAGAGAGTGGATGAGAGTACAGGTGGTGTGCTCAGAGAGGAAAGGGCGGATTTTGCTAATGTTGTAGAGGAAGAAGCGACAGGTCTTGGCTATCTGCTGGATATGCGCTGAGAAGGAGAAGGAGGAGTCGAAGATGACACCGAGTTTGCGGGCAGATGAGACGGGGACAATGAGGGTGTTATCAACCAAAATAGAGAGTGGAGGTAGAGGAGAAGTGGGTTTGGGTGGGAAGACAAGAAGTTCGGTCTTGGCCATGTTCAGTTTCAGGTGGCGGTTGGACATCCAGGCAGCAATGTCAGATAAGCAGGCCGATACTTTGGCCTGGGTTTCCGCAGTGATGTCAGGTGTGGAGAGATAAAGCTGGGTGTCGTCAGCATAAAGATGATACTGGAAGCCATGAGACGAGATCAGGGAGCCCAGAGAAGAGGTGTAGATAGAGAAAAGAAGGGGTCCAAGGACAGAACCCTGAGGGACTCTGACAGAGAGCGGTATAGGGGTGGAGGAAGAACCATGAGAATGTACTCTGAAGGTACGATGGGAGAGATAGGAGGAGAACCAGGAGAGGACAGAGCTCTGGAATCCAAAAGAGGACAGTGTGTCAAGAAGTAAGTTGTGATTGACAGTGTCAAAAGCGGCGGATAGGTCAAGGAGAATGAGGATGGAGTAATGACCTTTGGATTTGGCGAGGAACAGGTCATTACAGACTTTGGATAGTGCCGCTTCTGTCGAGTGAAGTGGGCGAAAGCCAGATTGAAGCGGATCGAGGATGGTATGAGAGGCGAGAAAATCAGTGCAACGGCTGTGAACGGCGCGTTCAAGTATTTTGGAGAGGAAGGGTAGGAGGGAGATGGGGCGGTAGTTGGAGGGACAGGTGGGGTCGAGTGAAGGTTTTTTGAGGAGAGGTGTGACAACAGCATGCTTGAAGGTGTCAGGGACAGTAGCGGTGGAGAGAGAGAGGTTGAGGATATGACAGATGGGGGGAGGTGATAGTAGGAGAGATGGTGATAAGTAAGTTGGTGGGAATGGGGTCTGAGGAACAGGTGGTGCATTTCGAGGAGGAGAGAAGATGGGCGGTTTCCTCTTCAGTGATATCAGGAAAAGAGGAGAAGGAGGCCTGGGTTGATTGGTTGAGGGAGTGGGTGATAGGATGGAGAGGAGGAGAAGGTTTATTGGTGAATTCGAGGTTGATCTTCTGGACCTTGTCGCGGAAGTAATCCGCTAGTGATTGAGGAGAGAGTGAGGGGGGGTGGGAGCGGAGGGCACTTTGAGGAGGGAGTTGAGGGTGGTGAAGAGACGACGAGGGTTAGAGCTGAGGGAATTAGTCCAATGAGTGTAGTAGTCCTGTTTGGCGAGGAATAGGGAGGACTGGATTCTGGAAGGAGGATAGCATGAATTTGTAGTGAATGAAGTCAGTATGGGTGCGAGATTTCCTCCATAGGCTCACACTCCCCGTGTAATTATAATGTGGAACCCCCACTCAGTTGATAGCTTAATCCAGTATTTTTAAAAGTGGAGAAAAAAAAAGACGATTTAACCGAATATTTCATACCATTGTGGGGCTGGTCACCTCTCACTCAGCTTATTCATGTACAGCTTTACCAGTTTACTTATTTCACACCCATGTGAAATGTTAATGCCTGGTATGATATATTTTACATTAAAATAGAGTAGATATGTGTGCTTATATCTAAAAAAAAACAAAAACTAAAACAACACAGAAAAACAAAGATAATAGTATTGTAGGCTATTTATATGCGAACTATAAATCTAAAACAATAATATAGCCTGTGGAGGTCATTCTTTCACGTTCATGTAAATGGTGCACTGATTTTAGAAAAGCAGTTGTGTGTTTGTCCATGGCGCACACACTTTTCAAAGCCTGTGGTGTTCTGGGAGGGTTTTGGGCAGGTTTGGAATGTACACGTACACATTTGCTTCCTAAATCTTAGACAACAGTTTTTACTCCTTCCCCCCAAGGAAGACAGAGAAGATTGTTTACCTCTAACTTCTTTAATTGGCAAATCATATGAAGGGGGTGGAAGGAAAGAAATGCAAGAATAATGGTGTGAACGCACAGAAAGGGAAAATCTTTAACAGTATAACTGTGCATAAGACACTGGAATAATGTCGGAGTGATGTGGAGGGGGCCAGGAGAATAAGTGTACAAGCTTGGAGTTGGTAGATAAAAAATGACTGTAGAAGCAGAGTATTGGAAAAGTCTAGCCTGGGAAGAGGACAGACGTAGGCAGGCCTGATACTGCAATATCAAGAACCTGTGATTGTCTCTGGGAAAAGGTGATTCCATATCATCAAGCTGATCAATCCATAGACTGGTGGGTTGTGTCCATCTACCAGCAGGTGGAGATAGAGAGCAATCCTTTTGCCTCCCTATATGTGGTCATGTGCTGCCGGAAACTCCTCAGTATGTTCTCTATCTCAGCAGGTGGTGGTCACACACAGCAGCAGCTCTGGCTAGGTCTCCAAGCCTAATTTTTAGGTTTTGTTGAGGACCTGGGGTTGAGGGCTCTTCTTGAGCAAGTGCAAACCTGGTAGTGCCAGGTCCCTCCTTTTCTCCCCCCTCCCGCTGGCTCCGTTGAAAAAAAAAAATTTTTTTGGACGTCCTTAAGGGCGTTTAGTTCAACGTTTATTTCAACGTTTATTGCAGCTACTCACTGGGACACCAGTTCGTTACAGCTCGGAGTGAGAAGCAGGTAATTTTTACCTTTTTGTAGCGGGCAGGGGGTTCCCCGATCGGTCTCCACGTGGCCTATGGCGTCGGAGGGTGAGGGCGCAAAGAATCGCTCCCCGGACCGCGTGTGCGCTTCTAGCGGGGATGCGGGGGTCTTAAAGTCTGATTTGCCCTTGTTGAGTGTCAGTTTGGAAGCCGGTCAGTGTCCCGGTTCTTCCTCCGGTGCGGCGGTTTTTCCCGCAATAAACACCCATCCCCCGCTGCTCGCCCCCGCCATCTTGGCCGGCCACTCTGCTCGGACGGCTTCTTCTTGAGCCGCCCTTGAGGTGGGAGACAATTCTATGGCCACCCTTGATTTGGGTGACGGCAAAAAAGCGGCCAAAGTTAAGCGCCGTTCTTCCCGCGCGGCTCCTTCGCGGAGTGACGCGCCGGATGCCATTTTGGATGCGAAGCATGTTTCTCCCCCGCTCTTGCGAGCGCCGGTTGAGGGGTGCGTCTAGGGCTGTGGCCCAGGCTGCTGAAGTGCACAGTCTGGGGAGTTTCTCCCCCGAGTTCATTTTGCTGCTGCATCAGGCCTTCCTTATGCAAAACGCTGCCCCGGCTCCCTTGTCCGATAAAGGGGTTGAGGCCCCCGGAAGTAAACGCCCTCGGGTGGATTTCCAGGCCATAGAGGACTCTGTCTCCTCTGATGTAGATGAGGGCAGTGTATCTGGGTTCTCCCAACGGTCCTTTGGGGATTCCTTGGAGGAGACGGATTCCCGCTCGGATGGAGCGGATGACCCCATGCAGCGCGGATTTTTCGCTCAGAGGACTTGCCCAACCTGTTAGTGCAGGCCATGAGCATTTTGAAGATTTCCTCTCCGGAGGACGTCTCTCCCTCAGCCCCTGTTGGCTCCGCCATTATGCTGAGGATGAAGCGCCCGCCTAGAACCTTCCACGTGCATGATGCCATGCACACCTTGATTTCGGCTCAATGGGATGTCCCGGAAGCGAGCCTCAAAGTGGCTAGGGCTATGTCCCGCCTCTATCCTCTGCCTGAAAGTGAACGGGAGGCCTTTCTTTGGCCTACCGTGGATTCTTTAATCACTGCGGTGACTAAGAAAATGGCGTTGCCGGTGGAAAGTGGCACGGCCCTAAAGGACGCCCAAGACAAGATTGGAGGCGGCCTTAAGGTCGGCCTTCGAGGCGGCTGCTTTAAGTTTGCAGGCCTCAGTTTGCGGCTCCTATGTGGCCAGGGCGTGCCTGACGATTGTGCAGCGGGCTTCCCCCTCGGATCCTTCCTTGAGGGCTGATTGGCCGGCCCTGGAATCGGGCTTGGCTTATTTGGCAGACTTGCTGTATGATGTCTTGAGAGCCTCGGCTAAAGGTATGGCTCAGACAGTCTCTGCGCGGCGGTGGCTTTGGCTGAAGCATTGGTCTGCTGACCACGCCTCTTAAGTCCTGCCTGGCTAAGTTGCCTTTTAAAGGCAAGCTGCTCTTTGGGGTCGAGCTGGACAAAATTGTGACCGATCTCGGCACGTCTAAGGGCAAGAGGTTACCAGAGGTCAGGGCTCGGGCCAGTGCTCGCCCCGGTAACTCCAGAGGACGGTTTCAGGAAGCCCGTCGGTACCGCCCGGGCAAGTCGGGCACCTCTGCCCCCTCTTCCTTCAAAAGGAACTTCTCCCCCAAGCAGCATTCCTTTCGCAGAGACCGCCGTCCCGGAGGTGCGCCCTCCGGTCCTCCCCCAGGGTCTCGTACCCAATGACGGGGCCCTGGTCCATGGCCCAGTGCAGATTGGAGGACGCCTGTCCTTGTTTCTGGGCGAGTGGACCAGGGTAACTTCAGACGCTTGGGTGCTGGAAGTCATCAGAGACGGCTACAAGCTAGAGTTCTGCCGACCCTTAAGAGACGGGTTTGTACTCTCTCCCTGCAAGTCTCCGGTCAAAGCTGTGGCAGTGCAACAGACTTTGGACAATCTGATCCGCCTGGGTGCGGTCGTTCCGGTGCCAGAAAATCAGCTTGGCAAGGGACGTTACTCCATTTACTTTGTGGTACCAAAGAAAGGAGGTTCTGTACGGCCTATCCTCGACCTCAAAGGGGTCAATCGGGCCTTGAAAGTTCGGCACTTTCGCATGGAGACTCTCTGCTCTGTTATAGCGGCAGTGAAGGCAGGGGAGTTCCTGGCATCCTTGGACATCAAGGAAGCGTATTTGCATATTCCCATCTGGCCTCCTCATCAACGCTTTCTGCGTTTTGCAGTCCTGGGCCGACACTTCCAGTTCAGAGCCCTCCCGTTCGGGTTGGCTACTGCTCCGCGGACCTTCTCCAAAGTAATGGTGGTCATTGTGGCCTTCCTGCGAAAGGAAGGAGTACAAGTTCATCCTTATCTGGATGACTGGTTGATCCGAGCCCCCTCTTATGCAGAGTGCGGCAAAGCTATGGACCGGGTGATTGCTCTTTTGAGCTCCCTGGGGTGGATCATCAACTGGGAGAAAAGCCAGCTGCGCCCGACTCAGTCCCTGGAGTATCTGGGAGTTCGTTTCGACACCCAAGTGGGCAGAGTGTTCCTGCTAGACAATCGGATTGTCAAGCTTCAGGCTCAGGTGGACCAGTTCCTAGTAGCCTCTCCTCTTTGGGCTTGGGACTATGTGCAGCTGTTGGGCTCTATGACGGCCACGATGGAAGTAGTGCCCTGGGCCAGGGCTCATATGAGACCACTACAACACTCTCTGCTGCAGCGCTGGACTCCAGTGTCGGAGGATTATGCTGTGCGCCTTCCCTTGGACCCAGCAGTGCGCAAGGCGCTGAGCTGGTGGCTGAAGACAGACAAGTTGTCTGCAGGAATGCCTCTTGTGACCCCGGAGTGGATTGTCGTCACGACGGACGCCTCTTTGACGGGCTGGGGAGCCCACTGCTTGGGAAGGACAGCGCAGGGGCTCTGGTCTCCTGCAGAGGCAAAGTGGTCTATCAACCTCCTGGAACTCAGAGCCATTCGGTTGGCGCTTTTGGAGTTCCTCCCGGTACTGGTGTTGAAGCCAGTAGGGGTCCTGTCGGACAATGCCACGGCTGTGGCCTATGTCAACCGCCAGGGAGGTACCAAGAGCGCCCCTCTAGCAAAGGAGGCCATGAATCTATGCCAGTGGGCAGAAGCGAACCTGGAACAGCTGTCAGCGGCCCACATTACCGGAGTCATGAATGTCAAGGCGGACTTTCTCAGTCGCCATACCTTGGATCCCGGAGAGTGGCAGTTATCGGCTCAGGCGTTCTTGGACATCACGAAGCGCTGGGGCCAGCCGAGCCTAGATCTGATGGCGTCATCGGCCAATTGCCAAGTGCCGCGCTTTTTCAGCAGAGGACGGGACCCTCGATCTCTGGGAGTAGATGCTCTTCTCCAATGGTGGCCGACACAGGAGCTTCTCTATGTGTTCCCGCCCTGGCCCATGTTGGGCAGGGTACTAGACCGGGTGGCAAAGCATCCGGGCCGGATAATCCTGGTGGGTCCGGACTGGCCCAGACGTCCCTGGTATGCGGACTTGATCAGGCTCTCAGTGGACGACCCTCTGCGGCTGCCTGTGGAGCAGGGCTTGTTGCATCAGGGTCCCGTGGTGATGGAGGATCCCTCCCCCTTTGGTCTTACGGCCTGGCTATTGAGCGGCAGCGTCTGAGGAAGAAGGGCTTCTCAGACAATGTCATCGCCACTATGCTGAGAGCGAGGAAGCGCTCTATTTCTACTGCTTACGCCAGGGTTTGGCGTACCTTTGCAGCGTGGTGTGAAGCAGGCTCACTTTCTCCCTTCACTGCTCCAATCTCTTCAGTGTTGGCGTTCCTGCAAGAAGGTCTGGAGAAAGGCCTGTCGCTCAGTTCCCTTAAAGTCCAGGTAGCGGCTCTGGCTTACTTCAGGGGCCGCCTGAAGGGTGCTTCCCTGGCTTCGCAGCCAGATGTGGTACGTTTTCTCAAGGGAGTTAATCACCTGCGCCCTCCTATGCACTCAGTGGTGCCTGCGTGGAATCTCAACCTGGTGCTAAGAGCCTTGCAGAAGCCGCCTTTTGAACCCTTGTCGAGAGCATCTCTGAAAGACCTGACATTGAAAGCAGTCTTTTTGGTGGCTATCACTTCAGCCAGAAGAATTTCCGAGCTCCAGGCCCTATCATGTCGAGAGCCTTTTCTGCAGTTCACTGAGGCAGGAGTGTCTATTCGCACAGTGCCTTCCTTCCTGCCCAAGATTGTTTCTTGCTTCCATGTGAATCAGCAGCTCTGTCTCCCATCCTTTCGTAGGGAGGACTACCCAGAGGAGTACTCTGCTCTCAAATATCTAGATGTGAGACGAGTCATCATCAGATACTTGGAAGTGACCAATGATTTCCGGAAGTCGGATCATCTGTTTGTCCTGTTTGCAGGTCCTCGTAAGGGTCTGCAGGCTGCTAAGCCTACAGTGGCAAGATGGGTCAAGGAAGCCATTGCAGCGGCTTATGTGGCCGCGGGGAAGGTGCCGCCTATCCGGCTGAAGGCTCACTCCACTAGAGCTCAGGCGGCCTCGATGGCAGAGGCCGGGTCCTTGGAAGAGATTTGCAAGGCGGCAACTTGGGCATCGGCCCATACCTTCTCCAGGCATTACCGCTTGACTGTGGCTGCTCGGGCGGAGGCCCGGTTTGGAGCTTCAGTGTTGCGGTCAGGGATTTCAATGTCCCGCCCTGGGTGAGTACTGCTTCGGTACATCCCACCAGTCTATGGATTGATCAGCATGATGATATGGAAGGTAAAATTATGTATCATACCTGATCATTTTCTTTCCATTAATCATAGCTGATCAATCCATAGCCCCTCCCGGATATCTGTACTGGTTATATTCTGGTTGCATTTCAGGTTCAAGTTTAGTCTTCAGTTCCTGTTCAGGAGGACTTCATGTTCAAGTTTTCTCAATTGGATTCTTCAAGAGTTGAGACGATTTTGTGTTACAGTGAGCTGCTGCATTCCTCTCCCCTCCGTTTTACGGGGCTGGATTGAGACCTAAATTCTGCCGGCGCTCCCTCCCGCTTCATGCGGCTGTAGGGCAGCTTTGTACCCCTCCTGCTTCGGCGGTGTTAGGATCAGTCAGCTCCTCCCGCGGTTGCGGTTGCAGGATAAGCCAGATCCCCCCCGCATCGGCGGGGTGGTGTCCCTCCCCTGCTCCGCGGGGATGAGCTGGACGGATTCCCCTCCCCAACTTGTGTGGGGATGAGCTGGGTTAATTCCCCTCCCCCGTTTTGGCAGTGGTGAGCTGGGCAGAGTGTCCCTTTGTGGGTGTAATTCTCTAAGTGCTGAGTCCTGCGGATGGAGCTTGGATATCGACATACTGAGGAGTTTCCGGCAGCACATGACCACATATAGGGAGGCAAAAGGATTGCTCTCTATCTCCACCTGCTGGTAGATGGACACAACCCACCAGTCTATGGATTGATCAGCTATGATTAATGGAAAGAAAATTATCAGGTATGATACATAATTTTACCTTAAAGTAGTGAATCCAAGATACTGAGAATGGATGATTTTCATGTCACGGGGTTCATAACCAGTCTGAAATAGTTATGTGTTTGAACTTCTGTAACTTTTTTTTTTATTTTTCCACATGAAAGGATCGGGTTTGGACTGTTGTATTACAAATTGTTTGCTATAAAGAGAATTCATTAAAATCTTTTTCTGGAAAAGGTCATATATAGTCAAATAAGCAGACCGGGGTTATTGAAGGAGAGCAAAGTGGAGTGTCATTGGCCTGTGAGTGATATGATGAGTTTAAAAGAAATAGAGGCACCCAGAAGAATGAGTGTAGATGAAAAAAGATTAATGGGTTAAGAAGAGAGCCTTGTGAAACACCAATTTAGGGAAGGGGTCTAAGAACAGAAGGCATTATGGTAACTCAGATAAGAGAATTGTGTAATGAAGCATGGTGAAAATCTGAGGTGTTACAGTGGGAAAATACGTGCTGCATCCATTTTTTACTTTTCTTAGAGATAATGGAAAGTTTGAGAGCATTTATAGATTCTGATTTGACTTTTTTCCCCAGCAGGTATTCTAGGTGGTGCATTCTTCTTTTCGGATTTTGCATATGGGTTATGGTTTGCAGCCATGTCTTTCTTTAGAAATGTAAGGTTAATGGGCCAGGCGGTGATTGCTGTAAGATTTGATTACTGTAATAGTGTTTTATATGGGATTGCCTGTTACAGAATGTGCAGAGATTTCAGTGAGTACAAACTACAGCTGCTAGATTGTTGGGTGGGCTAGGGGTCACTTTACTGTTATGGTGTACTCCCTTCTTTAACATAGTAAGTGACGGCAGATAAAGACCTGAACGGTCCATCCAGTCTGCCCAGCAGTCACATTCATTCTCAATTCAAGATTAAATCAACTATGAATGTGAGATTATATACTTGATCATGGTCTTTCTTTGTTGTTTCTGGGACTTAGGCTGTAGAAGTCTGCCCAGCTCTGTCCATATGTTCAGCTACTGGAGTTGTCATCTAGCCTGTCCGAATCAGTCTTGTAATTTGCAGGACACAGCTCCCAGTATGGATACTATGCCAATTTAATCTGCTGGTTTAAGTTTTTGAAAGCTTTGATGGGGAAGGCTCCTTCTTAGTGGAGTGGAGGAGTAGCCTAGTGGTTAGTACAGTGGACTTTGATCCTGGGGAACTGAGTTCAATTCCCACTGCAGCTCCTTGTGACTCTGGGCAAGTCACTTAACCCTCCATTGCACCTGGTACAAAATAAGTACCTGAATATATGTAAACCGCTTTGAATGTAGTTGCAAAAACCTCAGAAAAGCGGTATTATTTTATTTATTTTATTTGTAGCATTTATACCCTGCTCTTTCCCGCTCAGTTGTAGGTTCAGTGCGGCTTACAATGTATGGGTACAAAAGTGTCAAGTCCCATTTCCCTTTCCCTTATCTGCAAGACTTGGTTGTTTATATGCAATGGTCTGCACAAGGGGAGAGATTAATGGTGGTGGGAGGGAGGGATGTTCACTTACAGACAAGACATAAATGCAGTTTTGCTATAGTAGTTCCAGTGTTATGGAACTCTTTATCCCAGGAGATTAGGTTGATTATGGATATTAACACTTTTTGTAAACAGATGAAGTTGTGTTTTTAGGAAGGGGTCTAATGAAGATCTTTGAAGGGGAGGGAGGGAGATTTGTATGGGTTGGTGAAGAGAAGCGACACTGAGAAAGTTTTGCATTGGTGTTACAACCATGATTCTGTTTTCTTGTATATTTATGTAATTCACTGTGGGCTTATGGTAGCACTGTCTTCAAAATGTAATAAATGAGTAAAAATTAAATCTTTGATAATTCACAGAGCAAGAAGTGAAAGATGGGTGAAGATGATTAAAGAGATTATGGTATTTCTGTACAATGGACAAATCTGAACCTGACTATGCCAAATGAGAGAGAAATCAAAGGAGGGTGAAGAGATCTAAGCAGATTTCTGATCAGCAGAGAGGCTTCTGCAGGGTCATTTGGAGGAGATATGATAGAGATAAAGAGAATATCAGATGCATCCTAGAGAGGCAAAAAGGAGGCTGGGAGAAGGGAGTTATGCTAGAAAATGGGACAGCAGTGCAGTGGCGTAGCAAGGGCGGGGCGGTGGGGGGCGGTCTGCCCCGGGTGTCGGCGGGTGGGGAGTGCTCCGTCGAGAGCCGACAGCTCTCATCTCCTGCCGCTACCCTGCTTTTTTTTTTTTAATCCATTGCAGCAACGCAGGCAGCGCTTCCCGTCTGCCCTGTGAAGGAGAAAATCGCGTCGCTGGCGTCGGGCCTTTCCTTGTTTTGTCCCGCCCTCTTCTGAGGTAACTTCCTATTTCCTCGAGGGCGGGACACAACGAGGGAAGGCCCGACGCCAGCGACGCAATTTTCTCCTTCACAGGGCAGACAGGAAGCGCTGCCTGCGTCGCTGCAATGGATTAAAAAAAAAAAGCAGGGTAGCGGCAGGAGACGAGAGCTGTCGGCTCTCAATGGAGGGGGTACAGGACGGGACCGGCTTGGGGGAGGGGCATGCTCAGAGGGGAGAAGGGGATTGGGAAGGGTGAGTGAGCCTAGAGGGGTGCTCAGGGGAGCAGGGGATTGGGGAGGGTGGGAGAGCCTAGAGGAGTGCTCAGGGGAGCAGGGGATTGGGGAGGGTGAGTGAGCCTAGAGGGGTGCTCAGGGGAGAAGGGGATTGGGGAGAGTGGATGAGCTTAGAGGGGTGCTTAGGGGAGCAGGGGATTGGGGAGGGTAGGGGAGCTTAGATGGGTCACTGGGTGCTCAGAGGGGAGAAGGGGATTCGGGAGGGTGGGGGAGCCTAGAGGGGTGCTCAGGGGAGAAGGGGATTGGGGAGGGTGGGAGAGCCTAGAGTGGTGCTCAGGGGAGAAGGATATTGGGGAGGGTGGGAGAGCCTAGAGGGGTGCTCAGGGGAGAAGGGGATTGGGGAGGGTGGGTGAGCTTAGAGGGGTGCTTAGGGGAGCAGGGGATTGGGGAGGGTGGGGGAGCTTAGATGGGTCACTGGGTGCTCAGAGGGGAGAAGGGGATTGGGGAGGGTGGGGGAGCTTAGAGGGGTGCTCAGGGGAGAAGGGGATTGGGGAGGGTGGTGGAGCTTAGAGGGGAGAAGGGGACTGGGGAGTGGAGTGCTCAGGGGCGAAGGGGATTGGGGAGGGTGGGAGAGCCTAGAGGAGTGCTCAGGGGAGAAGGGGATTGGGAAGGGTGGGAGAGCCTAGAGGGGTGCTCAGGGGAGAAGGGGATTGGGGAGGGTGGGGGAGCTTAGAGGGGTGCTCAGGGGAGAAGGGGATTGGGGAGGGTGGCGGAGCTTAGAGGGGAGAAGGGGACTGGGGAGGGGAGTGCTCAGAGGGGAGAAGGGGTCTGAAGCTGTAACTGGGGTCTGACAAGGGGGCAGGAGGGAAAATGGATCCATGCCTGGGGCAGGTGGGAGAATGGGTCTGGGGCTGAAAAGGGGGATGCAAGGCATGTGGTGGATGAAGGGGGCTGAAAAGAGCGGGCAGAGAGAGAGGGGACAGACCCTGGATGGAAGTGGGGAGTGTGAGGGAGGGCAGACCCTGGATGGATGGGAGAGGGAGGGCAGACGGATTGAAGGGGCATAGAGAAAGGGCAGATGGTGGGTGGAAGGGGGAGAGAGAAAGAGGGCAGACTGGGGCAAATGGTGGATGGAAGGGGCAGAGATAGAGGGCAGATATGGATGGGAGGGAGATGGCAGACAGGGGCAGATGGTGGATGGAAGGGGCAGAGAGAGAGGGCAGACAGTGGATGGCAGAGAGCGAAGACAGATGCTGGATGGAAGGAAGACAGTGAAAAGAAGATGAGGAAAGCAGAAACCAGAGACAACAAACTGTAAATAAAATATATATTTTTATTATTTTGCTTTAGGATATAGTATTGTAGTTGTGTTAAATGTTTATAAATAGAACATGTAAATAAGGTAATCTTTTTATTGGACTAATTTTAATACATTTTGACTTAACTTTCAGAGAAGAAAACCCCCTTCCTCAGGTCAGGTTAGGACACTGTAACACACTATACTGTATTGACCTGAGGAAGGAGATTTTGGCCTCTGGAAGTTAAATGTATTAGTCCAATAAAATGGTATTATTTTATTTTCTGTATTTGTTTTATTTCTATTTGTTAATTTGTAAAGTGGTGATTGGTATTTGTTAGTTTTTTTCAAATTTACATCTGCTGTCTTTATATTTTGCACAGTACTAGGGGACATTTTCTGTTTCTGTGGTGTTGCATTGTATGCAGCGTCTGGCATCTTGGGGGTTCAGTTTAATTTTTGTCTAAATAGAAAGTTTATGATTACTTATTCTAAAGTGGATTAAGATGTATCTGTGTTTGTGAAAAAGACATGGCTTTCGGTTGGCATTGACTGTGTAAGATGGACGATCTGTGTTATTCTGCCTGGTTTCGTTTTACAGTAGATGAATTGATGTTCTAGTGCTCACTGTAGTGTTTAAGATGCTTTCCTTTTCCTTGTGTGACTCATACAAATTACTGTTTATGGTATGGTAGAATTGCTCTATAGGTCCTGAGTGTTTTGTATTCTCGGTATGCCTAGTACTGGATTTGGGGGGGGGGGGGGGGGGGTTAAAAAAATGACCGACCCCGGGTGTCAACTACCCTAGCTAAGCCACTGCAGCAGTGAATCCTTTTTGAGTTGATAGGGAAGTAGAGGAAGGACTGGAACAAAAAGTCTTGTGAAGTAGATAAGAAAAGGATGGGAGTAGATGATGGAGGAAAGACTGAGTTAAAAATGGAGAAGATTTCCCAGGGTGAGAAGCAAGATCAGTGGATAAAGGATTCGTTGTGAACAACAGAAGATAAGATGCTGGGCTTTCATGAGAGAAGGTAGAACTGGTATTGCATTATTCATGTTAGAGTTACCATAGTCACAGAAGGAACATCAGATCCTGTGTTGTAGATCGGGTATGGCTTCCCTGCAGGGGCTGACTGTGGTACTGCTGTTGACAGATACAAGTTGCTTCTGGTGCTGGGTGTGCGGCTGCAGGAAATACCATTTTCCCCTAATATGAATGCTGACTGTAGCTCCCCTTGGTGCAAATGTATGAGTACAGATCCAACACACTGGGTGTGCAAACTACTTTTCGGAGTGGGTCCGGATGCATACTTGTACGGTACGTTGAGGTGTTTGATGGGTATAAACTTCTCGTGATGCAGACGCCAGGTTTAGGTGCTGTGGGTATTGTATCCCTGTAATACCAGTGCTGGCTGTGAGTTCCTTGGGTGCAAAACTAGCATTAAGGGCAGGTTTTGACGTGATGCTGGCAGTAAGTGTGTGTTTTCTGCTCAGCAAGCTATTCTCTTGCCAGGTGTGTGGTTTCTGCATAATGTAGATTTTGGCTGCAGCTTGTCTGTGATGCTCATGTCATGTGGCTGGCTTTTCTAAGCCTAATGAGTTTGAAAGACTTGGGAATAAGGCAAAATACATAGAACTGAATTGGACATTTTTATAGGAGTTAGCACAGGTTAGCACTTAGTCGCTGCTTTTGAGTCTCAGACAGTGAAGAACTAGAGCTCTTTACCAGCAGGTTTGTACCTCTGTCTTTCTGTATGTCGATGTCAGTTTTTCATGTGTGAACTTCCAGTACAGAGCTTCCTCCATCCCAAAAGTTTCAAGAGGACCACACACACATTTCTTTCATACTGTTTTAACTGCTTAAAATATCCCTATATTCAGCATTGGTCATGAAGGAGCACAAGTCAGAGAGTAGGGGTGGACCAAGAAGTCTACCAGCCAATTTGATTGAAGTAGCTTTATTTGCACCAATTGTATGTATGACCCGACCCGGGATCGTGTTTCGACGGCTTTACCGTCTGCCTTGGGGGCTCAAAATACTACATACAAAACAAATACATAAAATAAGGTTAAAACCACAAGTAAAAACAAGCAAAAATAGAACTCGCACGTGATAATCAAAATGGTAATAAAAGTAAAGAGAGTTAATAACATACATAATAATATACTAGTAATCATAATAGTAACAAAATAATAATGTACATAGTAATTGACATTAATAAAAATATACACTCATAAAGATATAATGGTCAGATAACAAAATGTGAACAATATTAAATGAACAGTAGAAGTCCGAGAGACCCAACAAAAAAGAAATATGGCAAAACTGACCTTCTAACAAAGTATCACAAGGAATGGGTGCAAAAATACAGAAGTTGAAACAATATTTAAAAAAGAAACAAAATGTAAAATTACACAAGGGAAGAACACGAACACATGAATGTAAAAAGAAATAGATTGGAACCAACAATCAAAAGTACCATCAGACATATAAATGGCAAGTGACCGACTTACCCGCAAATGCGCAGTAGAGACTTCCCTCTCCTTCCCGCCCTCGCGTCGAAACGAACCAATATCGCCAGCGCACCAACCTCCATCCCCCGACGTCGTTGCCGCCGCTCCCGCCCCCTGCACTGACATGACAGAGCCTCTCACCTCCGTGTGGAAGCGCTGCAGGCAGTAGCAGAGCGATCTGCTGCCTGCAGCGCTTTCACGTGGAGGTGAGAGGCGCTCTCATGTCAGTGTAGGGGGCCTGGCACGGAGGGGGGAGGGAGCAGCGGTGAGGAGGGTAGCTGGACATGGGGGGAGGGTTGGGGGGAGAAAGGGTTGCTGGGTATGGGGAGAGAGCAGGGCAGAGAGGAGGGTTGCTGCACATGGGGGGAGAGCAGGGTTGGTGGACGGGGGGGGGGGGAGGCCAAGGGAAAGAGGAGGGTTGCTGGGTATGGGGGGAGGCCAAGGGAAAGAGGAGGGTTGCTGGATATGGGGAGAGGGCAGGGGAGAGAGCACGGTTGGTGGACGGGGAGGAGACCAAGGGAAAGAGGAGGGTTGCTGGATATGGGGAGAGGGCAGGGGAGAGAGCACGGTTGGTGGACGGGGAGGAGGCCAAGGGAAAGAGGAGGGTTGCTGGATATGGGGAGAGGGCAGGGGAGAGAGCACGGTTGGTGGACGGGGGGGAGGCCAAGGGAAAGAGGAGGGTTGCTGGATATGGGGAGAGGGCAGGGGAGAGAGCACGGTTGGTGGACGGGGGGGAGGCCAAGGGAAAGAGGAGGGTTGCTATCATTTTAGTCGCCCTTCGCTGCACCTTTTCCAGTTCTACTATATGTTTCTTGAGATGCGGCGACCAGAATTGAACACAATACTCAAGGTGCGGTCGCACCATGGAGCGATACAACGGCATTATAACATCCTCACACCTGTTTTCCATACCTTTCCTAATAATACCCAACATTCTAGTCGCTTTCTTAGCCGCAGCAGCACACTGAGCAGAAGGTTTCAGTGTGTTATCGACGACGACACCCAGATCCCTTTCTTGGTCCGTAACTCCTAACGTGGAACCTTGCATGACGTAGCTATAATTTGGGTTCTTTTTTCCCACATGCATCACCTTGCACTTGCTCACATTAAACATCATCTGCCATTTAGCCGCCCAGTCTCCCAGTCTCGTAAGGTCCTCTTGTAATTTTTCACAATCCTGTCGCGATTTAACGACTTTGAATAACTTTGTGTCATCAGCAAATTTAATTACCTCGCTAGTTACTCCCATCTCTAAATCATTTATAAATATATTAAAAAGCAGCGGTCCTAGCACGGACCCCTGAGGAACCCCACTAACTACTCTTCTCCATTGTGAATACTGCCCATTTAACCCCACTCTCTGTTTCCTATCCTTCAACCAGTTTTTAATCCACAATAGGACATTTCCTCCTATCCCATGACCCTCCAATTTCCTCTGTAGCCTTTCATGAGGTACCTTGTCAAACGCCTTTTGAAAATCCAGATACACAATATCAACCGACTCCCCTTTGTCCACATGTTTGTTCACTCCTTCAAAGAATTGAAGTAAATTGGTCAGGCAAGATTTCCCCACACAAAAGCCATGTTGACTTGGTCTCAGTAATCCATGTCCTCGGATGTGCTCTGTAATTTTGTTTTTAATAATAGCCTCTACCATTTTCCCCGGCACCGACGTCAGACTCACCGGTCTATAATTTCCCGGATCTCCCCTGGAGCCTTTTTTAAAAATGGGCGTTACATTGGCCACCTTCCAATCTTCCGGTACCACGCTCGATTTTAAGGATAAGTTGCATATCACTAGCAGTAGCTCCGCAAGCTCGTTTTTCAGTTCTATCAGTACTCTAGGATGAATACCATCCGGTCCAGGAGATTTGCTACTCTTCAGTTTGCCGAACTGCCCCATTATGTCCTCCAGGTTTACCGTGAAGTCAGTAAGTTTCTCCGACTCGTCCGCTTGAAATACCATTTCCGACACCGGTATCCCACCCAAATCTTCCTCGGTGAAGACCGAAGCAAAGAATTCATTCAGTCTCTCCGCTACGTCTTTGTCTTCCTTGATCGCCCCTTTTACCCCTCGGTCATCCAGCGGCCCAACCGATTCTTTTGCCGGCTTCCTGCTTTTAATATACCGAAAAAAAATTTTACTATGTTTTTTTGCCTCTAATGCTATCTTTTTTTCATACTCCCTCTTGGCCTTCTTAATCTGCGCCTTGCATTTGCTTTGACACTCCTTATGCTGTTTCTTGTTATTTTCAGACGGTTCCTTCTTCCATTTTCTGAAGGCGTTTCTTTTAGCCCTAATAGCTTCCTTCACCTCACTTTTCAACCAGGCCGGGTGTCTTTTGGACTTCCGTCTTTCTTTTCTAATTCGCGGAATATGTATGGCCTGGGCCTCCAGGATGGTATTTTTGAACAGCGTCCACGCCTGTTGTACAGTTTTTACTCTCTCAGTTGCCCCCCTAAGTTTTTTTTTTACCGTTCTTCTCATTTTATCATAGTCTCCTTTTTTAAAGTTAAACGCTAACGTATTTGACTTTCTGTGTACAGTTACTTCAAGGTCGATGTCAAAACTGATCATATTATGGTCACTGTTATCAAGCGGCCCCAGTACCATAACGTCCCTCAACAGATCATGCGCTCCACTAAGGACCAAGTCTAGAATTTTTCCTTCTCTCGTTGGCTCCTGCACCAGTTGCTCCATAAAGCTGTCCTTGATTTCATCAAGGAATTGTATCTCTGTAGCGTGTCCCGATGTTACATTTACCCAGTCTATATTTGGATAATTGAAGTCACCCATTATTATCACATTGCCCATTTGGTTCGCGTCTCTGATTTCTTTTATCATTTCTGTGTCTACCTGCTCATCCTGGCGAGGCGGACGGTAGTACACTCCTATCACCATTTTTTTCCCTTTTATACATGGAATTTCAACCCACAGTGATTCAAAGGTGTGATTTGTGTCCTGCTGAATTTGTAATCTATCTGAGTCAAGGCTCTCGTTAATATACAATGCTACCCCTCCACCAGTCCGGTCCACCCTATCATTACGATATACTTTGTACCCCGGTATGACAGTGTCCCACTGGTTATCCTCCTTCCACCAGGTCTCAGTAATGCCTATTATATCCAATTTTTCATTTAGTGCAATAATGTACATAACTCCAAACATACATATCGTAAATTTTGAAGTAACTATACAAAAGACAAAAGAAATAACTCTCTAAATTTAGAGTATAATTATATCAATATTATATTGTAAAACTTTTCTTAGACCTCAAATTGTGGATGGAGGGGGAAAAAGAATCAGAGAAGTGTATACTAACGTACAATTAAACTAAAGGCAAAGGCTGCACTCATTCCAAGATATACATTATTTCAGCTGTTTCGATTCTACAAACGTTTTAAGTTGTTCCGGTGAAAAGAAAGTATATTTAGTTTGACCTAAATTAACTACACACTTACAGGGATAAGCGAGAAAAAAGGAAGCACCTAAATCTATAGTCTTTTGTTTTAAAGCAAGAAACATCTTCCTTTTTTGTTGAGTTGATTTAGTGACGTCAGGATATATCCATACTTTAGAGCCACAAAATTGAGCTTTAGAGTTTCTGAAGTAAAGTCTTAGAATAGTATTATAGTCTTGCTCAAACACCATAGAAACAATCACAGTAGCTCTATTCATTATAATATCTGAAGATTGTTCTAATATATCAGAGATGTTTTGTAAATCAGGTCCTTGTACTCCTCCTCTAGGTTTAGGAATAAAGTATATCTTATTTACCGGTGGGGTTGCCTCAGCAGGAATATTCAACATTTCTGACAAATATCTATGAAAGGTATCTATTAGAGTTACCCCAGCGATAATTGGAAAATTCAAAAAGCGGAGATTAAGGCGCCTGTTGAAATTCTCTATTTGCTCTATTTTTCGTCTAATATCCATAGAATCTTTGCTAGCCAGAATTTTAAAGGCATTAATGTTTCCACTTCTTTTTGCAAAGATTGTACTTGAATAGTTAATTCACCTTTAACAGAGTCTACAGTTTTTTTCAAATCTTCAAACTTCACATTTAAATTGAGCACATCACCTGACGTCTTCTGTAAAGTGGTAGTAATCTGGTCCAACATCACCTTCAGCGTTTGTAGAGTCACCTCTGAGTTCACTGCTGTGGAGGACGAGCTTCCCTCAGCTCCACGTATCGCCGTTTGCTTGCCTGGGTCCTCACCGGACGCCCCAGTCAACACATCATCAGAGTCGTCGGGGTTTCCCTTCAGGGTTGCTCTCGACACCGGACACGGAGGTATCTGCACTGCAGGTGGTGGAGACAGGGAGACTTCCTCTCCCGGCGGGGAGTTCGCTTCTCCGAGACCCCCCGCAATGGAATCCTCTCCCCGTTGAGACTTGTAAACACCGGAGAAGAAGCGCTCCAGCGACGGTTGAGCGGGGGAAGAGTTTGAGGTAGGTGGAGGCAGTACCCTCAACATTCCTTTGCGTTTAGTATGGGGCATTTTCCAAAGGAAAAGAATAAACTTTCTGCTCAGTCTCGCACAGAGCGCTTCAATGATCAGCCGGTGCGGCAGCCATCTTGTTTCCCCCTCAACTCCTTTTTTTCTCTATTAAGTCCTGTCTGTTGGGTGTTAAAATATTCACCCAACAGACAGGACTTAATAAGGATCTGGGTTTTCTAACCCATTATAAACCATAAAGTTGTATTTTTCTGTTTATTTCTCTATTTATTACCCTCCTCTCACCTACCAACACCCATCCTGTTAGAAAATCAATGAAATGCTTTGATGTCCCCATGCATACCCCCACCCTCCCACTCTGTCAGACTGTCAAAGTAATGCTTTGATGTTTCTCTCATATATACTATCTGCTACCACATTTGCTTATTTCTGATCTGAGGAAGAAGGGCAACCTTCGAAAGCTAATCAAGAAATGTGTTGTTATGTCCAATAAAAAAGGTGTCATCTTATTTTCTTTTCCATGTTTTATTTTGTTTGATTTCTATTGATAACCTTTAAGAGTGGACTAACACGGCTACCACATCTCTCCACTTAGTTTTAAAAACTTTGTTGTACCACAGCATTAACAGATAGAATCTAGCAGGCACTGCAGGATCTAGTTTAGTTTTCCCACCCACCCCTAGGACAACTCTTCATTTATAGTCCTTGTAATTAGGGTAACAAGCAAGGAGTACTCTTACAGTAAGAGTTTAATACGTTTCATTACCATCTAAGAAGGAAACACTAAATAAATCATACAACATACTATATAAACTAAACGACACTTTTATACTAAACTTTTATATTAGGCTAATATCCTTAATACTGTAGCAAGTTTTAAATTATTGAAAAGCTCAAAAACACTAAGATGGAGTTAGCAGTCCAGCAGCAAGACGGGTGCTATCCAGTCTTTTGCATTGAGTGTCACATGTATGATTATCTCCCAGTTAGTGAGATGTCACATGTGTGTGTCCGATGCAAAGAGCTCCTAGCTCTCAGAGAACGTGTCCGTTCTCTTGAGGCTAGAGTAGCAGACTTGGTGGAGCTGAGGGAGACAGAGAGGTACATAGAGGAGACCTACAGGGATGTTGTAGAGAAGTCCCACCTCCAGTCTAGTAGCCCCTGTGCTACCTTGGAGGAGGAAGTAGGAAGTACTCCTTTAGCCAGGACCTGCCCACCAGGGGATGTACTATCCTTTCGCACCGAGGATATGTCTCCCAGTGCTGCCCAGGAGGGAAAGGTTAGGACAGGTGTTATAGTTGGTGATTCGATCATTAGGCATATAGATAGCTGGGTGGCTGGTGGACTTGCCTGCCTGGTTCAAAGGTGGCAGACCTCACGCATCACCTAGATAGGAGTTTAGATAGTGCTGGGGAGGAGCCGGCTGTCTTGGTACATGTGGGTACTAATGACATAGGAAAATGTGGGAGAGAGGTTCTGGAAGCCAAATTTAGGCTCTTAAGTAGAAAGCTCAAATCCAGATCCTCTAGAGTAGCATTTTCTGAAATGCTACCCATTCCACGCGCAGGGCCCAAGAGACAGGCAGAGTTCCGGAGTTTCAATGTGTGAATGAGACGATGATGCAGGGAGGAGGGTTTTAGATTTGCTAGGAACTGGGCAACATTCTGGGGAAGGGGGGAGCCTATTCCGAAAGGATAGGCTTCACCTTAACCAGGGTGGGACCAGGCTGCTGGCATCAGCATTTAAAAAGGAGATAGAGCAGCTTTTAAACTAGAAATGGGGGGAAGGCCGACTCACTCAAAAGCGCATGGTTCGGGATAAGGTATCTTTCAAAGATATCACCAAAACAGGGAAGATAGGGTGTCCTGATAGTGAGGTTGCAAAAGAGACCGTAGTAGATCAGGTGTCCTTAAATAAAAATCAGACAAAAGATTGCAAATTAATACTGTCAAGTACTAAGCATGATGTAAATAGGAACAACAAACATAGTTTGAAATGTCTGTATGCGAATGCCAGGAGCCTAAGAAATAAGATGGGAGAATTAGAATATATTGCACTAAATTAAAAATTAGATATAATAGGCATCTCTGAAACCTGGAGGAAGGAGGATAACCAGTGGGACACTGTCATACCGGGGTACAAATTATATCGTAGTGATAGGGTGGATCGAATTGGTGGAGGGGTAGCATTGTATATTAAGGAGAGTCTTTTAATCAAATAGATTGAAAATTCTGCAGGAAACAAAACACGTCTTGGAATCACTGTGGATTGAAATTCCATGTGTAAAAGGGAAAAGGATAGTGATAGGAGTGTAGTACCATCCGCATGGCGAGGATGAAGAGACAGATGCAGAAATGTTAAAGGAAATTAGAGACGCAAACAAACTGGGCAACACAATAATAATGGGTGATTTCAATTACCCTGATATTGACTGGGTAAATGTAACATCGGGGCACGCCAGGGAGGTAAAATTCCTTGATGAAATCAAGGACATCTTTATGGAGCAGCTGGTACAAGAGCCGACAAGAGAAGGAAAAATTCTAGACCTAGTCCATAGTGGAGCACATGATCTGGTGCAGAAGGTAATGGTGCTGGGGCCGCTTGATAACAGTGATCATAATATGATCAGATTTGATATTAGCTTTGAAGTAAGTATACATAGGAAATCAAATACGTTAGCATTTAGCTTTAAAAAAGGAGATTATGATAAAATGTGAAGAATGGTGAAAAAAAAAAAAATTAAAGGAGCGACTGCGAGGGTCAAAAATTTACATCACGCATGGATGCTGTTCAAAAACACCATCCTGGAAGCCCAGGCCAAATATATTCCGCGAATTAAAAAAGGAGGACGGAAGATCAAATGACAGCCGGCTAAAACGACAGCTGGTTAAAAATTGAGGTGAAGGAAGCTATTAGAGCTAAAAGAAAATCCTTCAGAAAATGGAAGAAGGAACCGACTGAAAATAATAAGAAAAAGCATAAGGAATGTCAAGTCAAATGCAAAGCGCTGACAAGGAAGTCTAAGAAGGACTTCGAAAAAAATATTGCGTTGGAGGCAAAAACACATAGTAAACATTTTTTAAGGTATATTAAAAGCAGGAAGCCAGCAAAAGAATCAGTTGGACCGCTAGATGACCGAGGAGTAAAAGGGGCGATCAGGGAAGATAAAGCCGTAGCGGAGAGATTAAATGAATTCTTTGCTTTGGTCTTCACCGAGGAAGATTTGGGTGGAATACCAGTGCCGGAAATAGTATTCGAAGTTGACGAGTCAGAGAAACTTTATGAATTCTCTGTAAACCTGGAGGATGTAATGGGGCAGTTCTACAAACTGAAGAGTAGCAAATCTCCTGGATTGGATGGTATTCATCCCAGAGTACTGGTAGAACTGAAAAGTTAGCTTGTGGAGCTGTTGTTAGTAACATGTAATTTATCCTTAAAATCGAGCGTGGTACCGGAAGATTGGAGGGTGGCCAACGTAACGCCGATTGTTAAAAAAGGTTCCAGAGGAGATCCGGGAAATTATAGACAACTGAGTCTGACATCGGCTCCAGGCAAAATGGTAGAGACTATTATTAAGAACAAAATTACAGAGCATATTCAAAAGCATGGATTAATGAGACAAAGCCAACATGGATTTAGTGAAGGGAAATCTTCCTTCACCAATCTATTACATTTCTTTGAAGGGGTGAACAAACATGTGGATAAAGGTGAGCCGGTTGATATTGTGTATCTGGATTTTCAGAAGGCGTTTGACAAAGAACCTCATGAAAGACTGCAGAGCAAATTGGAGAGTCATGGGATAGGAGATAGTGTTCTATTGTGGATTAAAAACTGGTTAAAAGATAGAAAACAGAGAGTAGGGTTTAATGGTCAATATTCTCAGTGGAGAAGGGTAGTTAGTGGGGTTCCCCAGGGGTCTGTGTTTGGACCGCTGCTTTTTAACATATTTATAAATGGCCTAGAGATGAGAGTAACTAGTGAGGTAATTAAATTTGCTGATGACATAAAGTTATTCAAAGTAATTTAATCGCGGGAGGATTGTGAACATTTTCAAGAGGACCTTACGAGACTGGGAGACTGGGCGTCTAAATGGCAGATGACGTTTAATGTGAGCAAGTACAAAGTGATGCATGTGGGAAAGAGGAACCCAAATTATAGCTACGTCATGCAAGGTTCCACGTTAGGAGTCACAGACCAAGAAAGGGATCTAGGTGTCTTCGTTGATGATATGTTGAAACCTTCTGCTCAGTGTGCTGCTGCGGCTAAGCAAGCGAATAGAATGTTAGGTATTATTAGGAAAGGAAAGGAATGGAAAACAAAAATGAGGATGTTATAATGCCTTTGTATCGCTCCATGGTGCGACCGCACCTCGAATATTGTGTTCAATTCTGGTCGCTGCTTCTCAAAAAAGATATACTGGCATTAGAAAAGGTGCAGAGAAGGGCGACGAAAATGATAAAGGGGATGGGATGACTTCCCCATGAGGAAAGGCTAAAGTGGCTAGGGCTCTTCAGCTTGGAGAAAAGGCGGCTGAGAGGAGATATGATAGAGGTCTATAAAATAATGAGTGGAGTTGAACGGGTAGAAGTGAAGTGTCTGTTTACGCTTTCCAAAAATACTAGGACTATGGGGCATGAGATGAAGCTACAATGCAGTAAATTTAAAACGAATCAGAGAAAGTCTTTTTTCACTCAACGTATAATTAAACACTGGAATTCGTTACCAGAGAATGTGGTAAAGGTGGTTAGCTTAGCGGAGTTTAAAAAAAGGTTTGGACAGCTTCCTAAAGAAAAAGTCTATGGACTAGGGGAAAATCCACTATTTCTGGGGTAAGCAGTATAAAATGTTTTGTACTTTTTTGGGATGTTGCCAGGTATTTGTCACCTGGATTGGCCACTGTTGGAAACAGGATGCTGGGCTTGATGGACCTTTGGTCTTTCCCAGTATGGCAATACTTATGTACTTATGTATGTTATTAACTCTCTACTTTTATTACCATTTTGATTATCGTGTGCGAGTTTTATTTTTGCTTGTTTTTACTTGTGGTTTTAACCTTATTTTATGTCGGGTCATACATACAATTGGTGCAAATAAAGCTTCTTCAATCAACTTTGGTTGGCTAGACTTCTTGGTCCACCCCTACTCTCTGACTTGTATTGCTGCTCCATACATGGAGGTGCCCTTACCCTAACCTGTTAGTTGTTGTTTTGGTGGTCATGAAGGAGCAGAAACAGCTCTAGTTTTCAGAGTAACACTGCTATGAACGTTAACCTTTCTCAGACCATAAATGTACAGACATATGTAATGAATGCTCACGTTAGATAAACTGTTTGAGGCTCTGAGGACCAAGGCTAATGTGACAGATGTACATCTTCATCATGCAATTTAAACATGAGGTACAGAAGCGAAAACCATAGGGTGTTGAACATGGCTGTAAGCTGATTCTTCCCTTTCCGTTTCAGAGCAAACACAGTGACAGCGCCCCCTATGCAGAGTATGGTGGCTGGTACAAAGCCTGTAAAGTGAACAGGTATGGAAGAAAGGGCAGCATGCTTCTTAGAGTAAGACTTGTTGGCAGACAGGTATTAAGAATGTCCTTGAAAGGTAGGATGTAATGCCTTCCCATGTTAATCTATACTTGCCCTTTACATAACACAGTCAGTTATTCACCTTTATACGTTCCCTCACCATCCTCTGTGCACTCCCTTCACTTAGTATCTTTATTCACCCATGTCCATAACTACAGTAACTCATATTCACTCTCCCTCCCATTTAATATATTCATAAAAGACTCACCAACTGAAAATAACCCACAATAGTTCACAAGCCAATATTACACAAATAAAAAATCTAAACAAAATAAAACTATTTGAAAAAAAAAAAACATAAAAAAACCCAACATAGATACAAAACACTGGACCATGCAGGTCTTTATCTGCTGTCTTACAGTATCTTATCCTATGCTACTGATTCAAAATTAAACTCACTTTAAATAGTGACTAACTTTTCCAACACTATCCACATAGTGGAGGAGTGGCCTAGTGGTTAGGGTGGTGGACTCTGGTCCTGGGGAACTGAGTTTGATTCCCACTTCAGGCACAGGCAGCTCTTTGTGACTCTGGGCAAGTCACTTAACCCTCCATTGCCCCAGGTACAAATAAGTATCTGTGTACAATATGTAAGCCGCATTGAGCCTGCCATGAGTGGGAAAGCGCGGTGTACAAATGTAACTAAAATAAAAATCACATGTCTTCTCCAGACCACAGACACATGCTACATGCCTAACCTAAATCTAAAACTGATCAGGAAGCTCAGTTTTTAGGCTTTCAAATATCCTTGATACCTCACCGGCCAATCTTATAAAACAAATATAAACACTGAAAATTCTGCATCTCTAAAACCCCCAGAAGCCTCCTGTCTAGATCCTTGTCACTATTCTGCATCTCCTTCATCAACCAGGGGACTGGATTCTCTTTTCCTGTCCAGTCTGGGCTAAACACCAACTCAGCCTATGTCCCTTACCTGAATGGTCCTCCAATATCCACCTGTTCTATACATTTACAATCTTCAAGTTCTCCAAAACAATTTAGAGCCTTTATAGACCTACATGGTTGATGAACCTCTTTCAAGGAGTTTTTTTGTTGTTGTTGCTGCAACACGCATTCTGGAAAGCATTAGTCAATCCCTTTTTCTCTCTTTCCCACACAGTTGGGCAGGGGTGCAGTCAGTGGCGTTCCTAGGGGGGCTGACACCCGGGGTGGATCGCCGATGCGCCCCGCCCCCTGGGTGCAGCGCCCCCCCCCCCATGCAGCGCGGACCCCCCCCTGGCGAAAGGACACCCCCTCGAAGGAACCCCCTCTCCCGGGTGCATGCCGCTGGGGGGGTGCCGTGCGCGCCTGTCCTCCGTTGTTCCATGCTTCTTCTCTGCCCCGGAACAGGAAGTAACCTGTTCCGGGGCAGAGAAGAAGCATGGAACAACGGAGGACAGGCACGCACGGCACCCCCTCAGCGGCGTGCACCCGGGGTGGACCGCACCTGCCCCCCCCCCCCCCCTAGGAACACCACTGGGTGCAGTACACATCTTGGCTGAAGATCTGCAACACCATAGGAAACATCGTTGTTTTCCCCACCATATCAGGCCATGTGGTTTCATGTGTTTATTTATGACATTTATAGCCCACATTTTCCTGTACAGTTTCGAGTTCAATGTGTCTAACAAGCAGTCATTACAAAAAAATGAAAATACATAAACCCACACATATCAATAAGGAAAGAATCATAAATATATAAAGAATTAAATAATAAAGCATAATGGGGAGAACGGAAGGGGGAGATTAGGCACCAGGATCAACTGACAGAAATGTTTTGAAAAGGAAAGATTTCAAAAACATGAAAAACCAAATAATCATGTTGGGATGTTATTTTTCGGCAAGAAATTCCACCATTTAGTACCGTGATATGAAAAAAAATATAGATTTATAAACTGCTTTCTCACAAGTAGGAAAATGAAGACATACATAACCAGGACCTTGTTGTCTAAACATATTTTCTCTCTGAAGGCAGAAACTAAAGTGGTTAAAACAGATTCAGTACTATAACACGGCCTGAAGCTAGACTGGGACACTTTCAGGAGACGAAAGTTGGCTGTGCCCAAGATCTCCTGCTTTACCTTTGCCTTGAGAACGTTGTTACCTTGAGAACATGACAACGCCATGTTCTCAAGGGTGTGAAAAGGCAACAGTCAGTCAGAAGTGAATACAGTACCATGTGATAACCCTCCTGTAATTGGCATTGGCAAAGTTGCTACTGTGGTCCCCTCTTCCTCTACTTGACTTGCTGCAACCTATCACAACATGGCACCTGGGTTCAGGTCCTGCCAGTAACAATATAAATATCATTTACCCTTGCACCCTTAGCTGGGGAGTCACCCAGGCGTGGCTGATTATATCTTGCTTGTAGATGGAACAAACGAGGTCACTTACCTATAACGGGTTCTCTGTGGATGTCAGCATAAATCAGCCAGACAATCCCTCCCACCACCACTTTTATAGGTGAAGCATTTGCTGCTACATAAGGAGGAGAAGCAGCATATGCCCAGAAGGTCTACTGGGAGAACCCATTCTGGAGTGTCTGATTTATCCTGCTGTTCATGAAGAACCCCCTTACAGGTAAGAAGCCTTGTTTACTCTTTCCCCTCACATTCCTGTACTTTCTCTTAAGCCCTACAGTGAACACTACACTGCGGAATCTGGGCGCTTTATATCGACGTCAGGGGAAACTGGAGGCAGCAGAGACGCTGGAGGAATGTGCCAGGAGGTCCCGGCAACAGGTGAGAAGCGATGGTGGTCTTGTATTTTAGGTGGAACGTTATTGGGGAAAGAGAGGACTGTTTAGGAACGTTCTAGGGGCCTTATTCAGAGTAATGCAACTAAGAAAAGTCTGCTAACACCAGCCCTAGGAAGCAGCACAACAGGAAACTAGGCCCTTGACTTGTAACACAAACGCTCAGCGGCAGAGTGTAGCATGCGTTAAAGAAGCCAGCACTTCACTTCATGAGATTTGATTGAATATTGCAAGAGCTGAATGTACATTCTGGATACTGGTAGATGTCTATAGAGGACTCAGGAAATGTTGGTTTTCAACCAAGCCATAGATAATATGAACAGCTGGAATTCATATACAGTAAAAGCCTTATTATCTGTAGGCATGGCAAATAGTTTCACTTATCCAAATATGCCTGTTAGTTCACAGCCCTCTGCTTCTTAGCCTATCCTGTCCTAGACAGCAGTGTTTTGGAAACGCAAATGGAACGGATGATGGTGGAGTGGGCAGATCAAGCAGAGAAAAACTCTGTTGTTCACCTTGCATTGAGATGCCAGATACTAGAATATTCCTGACAACTAAGTGCTGGATAATGAGGCTTTTACTCCACTCAGACTGGAGGGCCCAGATCCAGGGACAAACTGAAATCCTGTAGCAAAACAAGGGGGGGGGGGGGTAACCCAAGCACAGCCTAGTGAAGGAATATGGACCAGGCCAAGGAGGTCTAGCACCTAGTAGTCAGGAACCAAGGTAGAGGGTCCAGCACTTTGGCTCAGAGTTTGGATCCAGGAACTCCTCTAGGCCAGTTTGCAAAATACCAGATCCTGGAGAAAGAGGTTGGCCGTAATTATGACACTTGTAGCTCTGAATCCAAAGTACATAACAGAGAGACTGGACCATCTGATAGTCAAAGAGATTTAAGCAGACAGGAAAGGCTCCTGCCCACTTAATTCACTTGGGGCCACTTAACTGGGCAATGTCACTGACGATCGGCTCTGACAGGCTACGTCCAAAGTGGGCAGGTCAGGGGCAGAGTTGGGGAGGGGTCAGCAATATTACCCACATAACCGTCAATATGGTCCTTAGCTTGTCTTTGTTTTTCTGTGATTTCTTGTACTTTGTGAAGTGTAACCTCTTTTCTTTTCTGCTACTTCTTTCAGGAACTTAACAGCCTCATCTTGGGGCAGGATAGTGAGGAACTTGCAGTGGTAGATTTTGGGGATGGTGGGAAAGTTGTAAGAGTAGTTTTGGAAGTGGAGGGTAGTTTCTGTAGGAGGATACCTTTTGGGGTGGGGGTAGTTTAGGGGATTGGGAAAGTCAGTTTGAAAGGAGGAATTCCCCTAACTGTTCTGTTCTCTCAAGTCTCTATGCTACAGAAGCTGGAACTCCTGCTCCCATAAAAATGCATTGGGCAATTTTTTTTTTTTTTTTAGGGGGCATTTTGTCTGGAACCCTCGGTCCAGTTTGGTCCATTTTTTAATGGCTCTTTTTTTTTTTTTTTTTACCAGTTTTTCCCACATGCCAAATTTCAACCTATTCTGTAAAAGTTTCAGAGTTATTTTACCTCCAGGCCTGCTCCCATCAGGTTACTTCCTGTTCCGGGGCAGAGGGAGCATGAAACCGAAGAGCCGACAGGCGCGCGGCACCCCCTCCCAGCGGCGTGCACCCGTGAGGGGGTTCTTTCGCCGGGGGGGGGGGGGTGTTGCGCTGTTCCGGGGGGGCGCTGCACCGGCGATCCGCCCCGGGTGTCAGCCCCCCTAGGAACACCACTGGCTCCCATAGAAGTGCTTTGCACCATTTCTTACCCAACTTTGCTCTCTTAACAGCTTAGCTTTTCTAGTTTGAACAAATTCAGTGCAGAAGGCTCTTTTAAAGGCACGCTTGTCCTGCTGAAAGTGTCTTCATCTCCTGCAGTGACTATTTAGTTTTTACTTTGGCTTTCGCTGTCAGGCCTCTTAAGACTTGTTAACTGTAGAGTATCAATATCTTGAGGTATAACAGATAATTTACTCACAGTCAGATGTCCAGAAGTGTTGCACCTGAGAGTTGTGTCAGTGGTTGGAGGTAGAAATCTGAAGGGAGGTAGCAGCCTCGGGCTGCTGCTGCTGCTGTGCTCTGAGCCCCTCGGAGCCTGTCTCTGGGACACCCCCGCTGTATTGCTCCTGCTTCTCCTCCTGCTGCTGCTTCGGCTGCTCTGCACGCGAGGCGTTGTCGGCTGAGCCCTCAACAGCTTTTGTGACCCTCGCTGTGATTTTCATATTTCCACAGCTTTCATTCTCCTGGGGCAGCTCCGCTGGACACGAGCTCCTCTCCCTCTGCTGCTGTCACGGAACCAGAGACTGAGAGACCCTCTATCTCTTGCGTCTCTTTTGGATTTCTACAGCCCAAGTGCATCGCTCTACACTTCTTAGAATTAAATTTTAACTGCCAGAGTTTAAGACCATTCTTTTAATTTTAGTAGATACTTTCTCATGTTTTTACTCTGTTGGAAAGTTTTGTGTAATAGGCAAAAATATAAATCTTTCCTTCTAATCCTTCAGCAGTGTTGCTCACAAATATATTAAATAGAATCGGTCCCAGAACTGATCCCTGAGTCACTCCACTACTCACCTTCCTTCCCAGTGAATAATCTCCATTCACCATTACCCTCTGTCAGTCAACCAGCTTCCAATTCAGTTCACCACTTTGGCTCCTACTTTCAGCCTACCCAGCTTATTCAGTAGCCTCCTGTGAGGAACCATATGAAAGACTTTCCTGAAATCCAAGTAGATTACATATAGTGTGTGTCCTTTATCCAGTTCTCTAGTCACCAGATTCATTTGGCAGGATTTTTCTTTGGCAGGTATCCAGGGTTTTCCTCTGTGAACACAAGTATTTATTCAGGACATCTTCTTTTTCCACATCACTTTCCACAAGCAGCGACTTTCAGTCTTATAGTTCCAATTCTAGCCTTCCTCCTTTCTCCAACATATCTGAAAAAAAGTTGTCGTCTTTATGTGCATCGTTTTTGCTAACTGTATTTCCCTCTTCGCTTCTTTGAGTTTTAACCGGTAATCTTTTCTTTGCTCCTCTTCTTGTGTTCTTCTTCTGTATTTCTTAAACGAAGCCTGTTTTCCTTGATTATTTCAGCCACTTGTTTGAAGAACCATATAGGTTCCTTTTTCTCTTGCTTTCTGACAATAAAGATCTGGTGCCATATTTATAGCTGCTTTCAGCTTGGACCACTGTCCTTTCATGTCTGTGTCTACCCCTGTGGTCAGGTCCTCCCCTATTTTACTAAAGTCGGCATGTTTGAAATCCAGAACTTTTGTTTTGTGTGTTTTCACTCCACTTTAGCTCTTATATCATATGGTGTGATGGTCACTGTTGCCTAGGTGGACTTTCACCATTTATGAGCACCAGATCCAGGGTCACCTTTTCCCTTATGGATTCTGTCGCCATTTGTCTGAGCAGAGCACTCTGGAAGGCATCCATGATCTCTCTGTTTTTTCTGATTCTGCAGATAGGGACCTTCCAATTCACTCCAGACTTCAGTCTAGTTGAAATCTCTCAGCAACAGCAGCACCTCCCCTTTCTTTCCCAGCTTATGGATATCTTCAATCAGATCTTTGTCCAGTTTCTCCATTTGTGCCAGAGGTCTGTAAATGACATCTGTATAGATACAAGTTCCATCTTCTCTTTTCAGGATGACCCATATTGCTTTCTCTTTTCCCCAGGATCCCTACATAAGTACATAAGCACTGCCATACTGGGAAAAGACCACGGGTCCATCAAGCCCAGTATCCCGTCTCTGACAGCGGCCAATCCAGGCTTCAAGAACCCGGCAACCCCCCCCCCCCCCCAAAAAAAAAAAAGAATAATGTTCAATGGACTTTTCCCTCAGGAATCTGTTCAAACCCCCTTTAAATTCCGTAAGGCCAGCAGCTGCTGTCACTACATTCTCCGGCAACGAGTTCCAGAGTCCAACTACACGCTGAGTAAAGAAAACCTTTCTCCTGTTTGTTTTAAATCTACCATATTCTAGCTTCATCTTGTGTCCCCTGGTTCTATTATTGTTTGAAAGTGTAAACAAACGCTTCACATCTGTCCGCTCTAATCCGCTCATTATCTTGTAGACTTCTATCATATCACCCCTCAGCTGCCTTTTCTCCAAGCTGAAGAGCCCTAACCTTCTCAGCCTTGTATGTCAACAGCTTTAGTACCAATACAGCGCCCACCCCTACGGCCCTCCCCATCTTTCCTAAGTAGATTATAGCCCAGTATGGTTATATCCAAATTTATGGGAATCACTGAACCATGTCTCTATGAGAGCAAGAATATCCAAGTCTGTCTCAGACATCAGGGCTTGCAAATTCTGAACCTTGCTACTTACAAACTGCAAGCATTTGTGCTCATTACTTTCCGTTTGTTGCCTATGAATGAGTTGCTTAGAAACGTTTTCTGCCGTCATCTACTATGTTACTATGTTCATCATATGAACATTTTCTTCTCCCCGGCTGTCACGCTTTTGCTGTTGTTGGGGGTGACTTTCTGAATTCCCTTGTCACCCCCACCCCGTAGTTTAAATGCTTAGAGCAGTGGTTCCCAAACCTGGTCCTGAAGGCACCCCAGTGCCAGTCAGGTTTTCAGGATATCTACAATGTCGCTTCTTCCTCTATAACATTAGCAAAATCCACCCTTTCCTATCTGAGCACACCACCCGTACTCTCATCCACTCTCTCGTTACCTCTCGCATTGACTACTGCAACCTACTCCTCACTGGTCTCCCACTTAGCCACCTATCCCCCCTTCAGTCCGTTCAGAACTCTGCTGCACGTCTTATATTCCGCCTGAACCGATACACTCATATCACCCCTCTCCTCAAATCACTTCACTGGCTTCCAATCAGGTACCGCATTCAATTCAAGCTTCTGCTACTAACCTACAAATGTACTCGATCTGCAGCCCCTCCTTACCTCTCTACCCTCATCTCCCCTTATGTTCCTACCCATAACCTCCGCTCTCAAGACAAATCCCTCTTTTCAGTACCCTTCTCCACCACCGCCAACTCCAGGCTCCGCCCTTTCTGCCTCGCCTCACCCCACGCGTGGAACAAACTCCCCGAGCCCATACGCCAGGCCCCCTCCCTGCCCATCTTCAAATCTCTGCTTAAAGCCCACCTCTTCAACGTCGCTTTCGGCAACTAACCTCTACCTCTACACCCAGGAAATTTAGACTGCCCCAACTTGACATTTCGTTCTTTAGATTGTAAGCTCCTTTGAGCAGGGACCGTCCTTCTTGGTTTATTTTGTACAGCGTTGCGTAACCCTGGTAGCGCTCTAGAAATGTTAAGTAGTAGTAGTAATATTCTGTTCTATTCCTGTTTATATATCCTGCCTAAATCAACCTGGAATCAAAGCAGGTTATATCCAGACAGAACAACAACTAATATGGCATCAAGTATGTACTACAAATTTTCAATATATTTGTAGAATAAGTAGGCTTTCAATGCTTTTCTAAATCTAATATAATAATTTGCACCTCCAACGTTCTGAAGCTGACTCCATGGCAGCGAAGCCGTGTAGTGTTCCTGGGGTTCGTAATCGCCATGCCCTCGCGACATCAGAAGGAGAAGGGACCAACCGCAGGCAATCACACTCACTCTCACTGCCCCGCCCTCGGAGGGAAGGGAAGGCTGCATAGCAACCTGCAAACAAACGTTACTCCGTCCCGAACAGCCCTGATCCCCTTCCCCCCTCCAGCCACCAAGCGATTCTCCACGCTCCCCTGCTCCCCCTCCAGCCACCCAGCGATTCAACTCGCTTTCTTGATTACCTCCGTCAAAGCGGCCGCATCATTGAAAGCCCTGCCCGTCTCCAGCCTTTCCTTCGAGTTTGTTCCCTCAGATTCCCGCCTTCTGACATCATTTCCTCTTTCCACGAGATGAATTGCTGGGTGGCTTGAGGGGAGGCAGGGGAGCGTGGAGAATCGCTGGGTGGCTAGAGGGGGGCAGGGGACAAAGGAGAATCGCTGGGTGGCTGGGGAGGGCAGGGGACAGAGGAGAATCGCTGGGTGGCTGCAGGGGGGGCAGGGGAGACAGGAGAATCGCTGGGTAGCTGCAGGGGGGGCAGGGGACAGAGGAGAATCACACACACTCTCTCTCTCACAGACACACTTGCACCCAGTCTCACTCTCTCTCTGTCACACACACACACACACACTCGCACATTCACTCTCTCTCACACAGTCACTCTCTCAAACTTACACAGTCCGTGGAAAACCTTGCTAGCGCCCATTTCATTGTGTCAGAAACGGGCCTTTTTTTACTAGTATCATATAATTAGGAAGTGTCCATATCTGAACTGGAATAGAATTCCAAATCCTGCTAGATTGAAAGCTAAACAAACTTCCATGAATGCATTTATAGCAAACCTGAATTACAGAAGGACTACCCAATCTTATTAATGATCCAAAGCGAGAGACAGAACGAACAGTAGGCAAAGTAATTAACTGAACAAGGGCCTGAGGGCAGCAACCATTAATTATTTTAAAAACCCAACATGCCACCTTAAATTCAATGCGAGCATCTATAGGCAGCCAATGTAAGTCCCTTAGTACTGGGTTCCCATGGTCAACGTTTTTACAACCAAAAATCATTCTCGCAGCTGTATTCTGCCAGAGCTGAAACTTGTTTCCAATCTTGTGACCAGTACCCACATACATTTCTTCTCTCTCTGTCCATTATCTATCTTTCTTTTGCATCCCTAGCCATCCTATCTGGTGTCTTCCCTATCCTCTCTCCATGTTCAGTATCTCTCCTCTGTGTTCAGCATCCCTCTCTTTGTCGCTGTCCCTCCCCTTGTATCACCCCTCTGTGTCCTTCTCTATGCACCCTCCATGTCCAGCATCTCTTCTCTGTCTCCCTGTCCCTCCCCACCATGTCTTCTTTCTCTTCTATTCTATTGGAGTCTTATATACCGCCTGTTTTCCAGTAAAGGATTCATGGGCGGTTTACATATCAAGAGAGACTCTAACAATGAAGAGCAAAATACATCTATGAGAAATTATTCAGTTCAAGCAGTTTACATATCAAGAGGGACTCTAACAATGAGAGCGTAATAACATCCACAAGAAATTATTCAGTTCAAGCCAGTATCAATGATCAGATAAGTCTTTGAGCTCTTCCTAAAAGAGAAATAAGAAAATAGACATCTCAGTTCTGATGGTAACATAGTCCACAATCTTCTTCCATCAAAAGGGGGACAGGGGAAATTATACCTAGTACTCTGGAATGGTCTTCTCTATCTTCTCTTCCTCCTGCAACCCCACCCCTGAAGTCCTCCTCCGTGGTCCGGCATCTGTTCTTTCTCGCTCTCTCCATTCTTGGTCCAAGGGGATTCTCTCTCTCTCTCTCTCTCCATCCCCCCTTTCCCTCTTCTCTCTTCTTCCACCATCATCTCTCTAGCTCTCCTCCCTCTCCCCCCTCACCCAGGTCCAACATCTCTCCAGCTCTTTACCTGCACACACCGGTCATCCAAACGCTGCAGCAGAGACAGCGCTGTAAATTGCCTCTCTGGCTAGCCGAGCCTTTCCTCTGCCACATCCCACCACTTTGTGGGCAGGACAAGGCAGAGGAAAAGCTCTGCCAGCCAGAGAGGCAGCTTACAGTGTTGTCTCTGCCATGATCCACTGCATTGTTTGGAGATCCAGTGGGTGGGTGGGTGGGTGAAGAGCTAGAGAGATGCTGCGCTGCGTACGCCTTGTAGCGCTATAGAAATGCTAAATAGTAGTAGTAGATGCTGGACCCAGGTGTTGGGGGCGAGGGGAGGAGGAGGAGGTGAGTTGGAGAGATGTCGGACCTAGGCACAGGAAGAAGAGAGGAAGGGAAGGTTCAGCTGGGCATTTTATCAGTCTCGCTCAATGGTAGCAATGCCCCTGGGCCTTTATTCCCAATACTGGAGTTGCTGAAACTACATCTGTTTTTTGCCATTTGCGGGACACAGACTATAAGTCTGCCTGGTGTTGGCCTTTGTTCCCAACTACTCTTGCCCAACAATACACCTCAACAGCCAAGTATTGTTTCCATTTAGGCATCCTCTGGTCTGTCTCATGCATTTTTTAATTCCCTCGCTATTTTTGACTCCACCATCTCTACCTGAAGGGCATTCCAGATATCCACTATCTTTTCGGTGAAAAAGTATTTCCTGACGTTACTCCCAAGTCTACTGCCTTGCAACCTCAATTTATGTCCTCTAGTTCTAGTGCTTCCCTGTCTCTGGAAGAGATTGGTTTGTATATTAATACCTTTTCAAGTACTTAAATGTCTGTATCATATCTTCCGCCTCCCCCCCCCACCTCTCCCCCCCCTCTCTCTCTCTCTCTCTTCCTCTAGCGAATATATATTCAGGTCTTCTAGTCTTTTCTCATACGTCTTTGGCGCAAATCCTGTACCATTTTTTCCCCTGCCTTCCTTGAACTACCTCAAGTCTTTATATCCTTGGGAGGGACATGCCAGTTGTCATGCCAATGAAGTTATCTGAATCTGCATGGAGAAGAGGGCTTCCTTAGACCACCACCAGACAAAGATGAAGGCCCAATGATGGATCAACCAAGCCTTCCTTTCTCCCGTCTAGAGCTCGACTGAGGACCTGATGGGCCAATGAACCCCTTCTCTTTAAAAAAAAAAAAAAAACACACAACCAAAAGGCAAGTCGCTGCCTAGATTTTCACCCTCCCACCACTTCCACCTACCAAAGACCAAGCACCCAATAGCCAGCTAGACTCCTGTAGGAGGGAGATTTGGGATAAGGGTTTGGGGAGGGGAGGTTCCAGGATCTAAGAAGGCAGACAATGGAAGAATGGGAAGATTTTCTATTCCCCTCTCTCACACCTCCACCTCAGTTGATCTACTTATCAGGCCTTCCTGATACAAATATCTCCTCCTCCACCCCACCCCCCCCCCACCCCCCACAATGATGATCTTCTCATCTGGCAGCCTCTCACCTCCTTCCTCCATTTCCCTTTCATCATTCCCTAGTAATCTTTTTCTCCCTTCACCTGACGAGATCCTCCAATTACCTTGCGTTGCCGCTGGCTTCAGAAGAGCAGCCGTTTGTGTATTCCTCAGCACCACGTGACTGTCAGTACATGCCACAGGGTGCTTGAGCTCTCACGTTGTTCTCATGAGACACGGGAGTTAGAGCACCGTAAAGCCAACGCCCTCGGAGCCACATGGTACCAGGAAGTAATTGCTAAAGATGCAGGTCTTAGGCAAGGGCCTTGATGTTCCTGCTTTTCTCTTTGTCTTATGAACCTCCCTCCCCCCCTTCCTCTAATAAAATTTAGCACGTGGCCTTTTAGAAGGATTGTGTATTCTGGGAATCAGTCAGTAGGTGGCCTTTAGGAAGGAAATGACAGTGTGGGATAGAGGCTGCACAGTCACTCATGCATTTTGCACTTTCAGGGAACCGATCCTATTAACCAGACAAAGGTGGTTGAAATTCTGAAGGATGGAGAAGCAGTGGAGCAGAGAAAAGGCCGTGAAAGCTTTGCAGGATCTGTAAAGTATGAAAGTGGCACAGATGGAGGTGAAGAAGTGAGTATGGGAAGCGTCGAATGGAGTGGGGTAAGTACAAGTCCACTATCAAGAAAGCTTTCACAGCACCGACACAGAATGAAGGGGTATCAGCATTTCAAACTTTGGGAAGCCAGGGGTGCTGCCCTGCTTCCTATGTAACCACCTCTTTCCAGTCAAATACAGTCCCAGACGTTAGTTCTGATGTCTCTCCTAGCAGTTTGCATGCAGGGTTTGTCATGCTGTATAGCCCTATTCTGTTCCTGTACTGGTCTATCACCTTTATTAACAATTATGATTGTACTGTTTTATCAGTAAGGTACATATCTCCCAAAATGCTCACCATATGATCCTTTTGCATGTCCCGGGTCATGTAGCTAATTGCATGCCGTTGGTCATTTGACTCCTCTAGGCATCGTCTACTTATTTAATTCAGCCTCGTACCTTTTGTGGGTTCTGTTGCATGTACATTTTATTATATCGATCGCTTGTTTTAGAAGTGAGAACCTTGCTGTTTCAGATCTGTGCTTTGGATTGAAACCCCTACTAAACCTTGCAAAGGACTCTCTGTGTGCTGGAATGACCCAGTATCCTTCCTGAACAGCAGAGACTGAACCCTGGTGACTAATGTCAGTAGGCCCTGGACAGGGTTTCATTGTTGAAAAGTCGTAACTGGGATCCTGGTGATTGCTGCAGGATATGCAAAGGCTGTCCGTTTGCCTGTCCTAGGTTTACTGCTTCCCTCTGTGCTTATCCAAGGATTTTTCTGAGTTTCTAGGTTTCGGCTCCATTGTCACCCTAATCAGGCAAATTGTGGGAAGAAATGTTTTGCATTCTCTGTACTCTGCTATAGTGAAAATACTGAGCAGCTCCTGAAGCAGCAAGGCCTCTCCTCGTTCCTAGCTTTGCTGAAGCCCTTCCTCAGTTATGTTGCTGTACGACGATGTTTGACTTGTGACCCCTTTTGCTGCATGTTTTCTGCTGTAATTCAACCTCAGATACTACAGTAAGCTGCTATTAACAAGTGTAAGGAGTGCGTGTGTAGCGTTATTAACACCCTGCACGGGGGAAAGTCTGGTGTCATGTTTGTGAGTCCTAATTCTAAGGGCTGTAGCTACTAACATGGGCTAAAGTTAAGACGTCTTATTTTACTGTTAATCCCAGTTAGTAGTAACTACATCTTGTTGCATAAAATGGGAGCTGTGCTAAAATATTTATTTACCGCCTTGTTAACAATAGCACATGCTAGAAACTACACCCGTGAATGTTATTGTCTGGGTGTGAATGGGAAAGATGGAAAGGTTACGTGTGATTGTGGTGTTTGCAGAAAGATGCAGGTGATGAGAGAAATTTATGAACTCTTTCTATTAAACTATTACTACCTTAGTCTCTCATTCTCAGACAGTCCTAGTGATGACTCCTCAATCCATCTCCTCCTTTTCTTTGGATACAAAAGAAAGCAGTACTCTGCAGGGTAGAAACACAGATGTAAATAGAGGCGATGGGAAGTTACATTACATTACTCTTTAACACCAACAAGTTCTAAGCAGGTTACATATATCAAAAACCAGAACATACTCCTGGGATATCAGATTAAACTCGGGATAACAAAATTAAGAAACACATTTTCTGAACAAAATGTTTCTATTCTTCCTAAATGAGAGGTATGATTGGGAAAATAAAAATTTCCCAGCAATATCCCTCCATTAACGAGCTGCTTGGACAGCAAGGGATCAATCAAAAATCTTTTTTTCCCTTCAATTGATGGAAAAGTAAAGAAACCATCGATATCGTATCTCCTAGCTCTTTGAGATGTTACAGAACAGAAATGAATAAGCAAATAAGCAGGAATCTGACCATGCAATGTTTTTAAAAAATACATGCTAATTTCAAGTTGATTCTAGTCTCCATGGGCAAACAATGAATCTTGTAATAATAAAGGGGAACACTGTCAAACTTAGACCATATATCAGTCTGACTGCCGTGTTTTGCACCATTTGAAGTATTCTAAATGAATGCTTTGTACAACCCAAATAGATCACATTACAATAATCCAATAATGAAAGTATTAACAGATGCTCTCTTTCTCTGTGATGAGTCAATAGTGATGAGAACAGGGAGATTCTTAAATAGAACGACAGCAGTTATAGGACATTACAGCAGTGAGTAACGCTATTGACTCTGACAGCAGTGAGTAAGCTGTTGACTCAGGCAGAGGGAGAGACTTCGACAGCAGTGAGTAACACTATTGACAGGCAGAGAGAGAGAGAGACTTCGACAGCAGTGAGTAACACTATTGACTCAGGCAGAGAGAGAGAGAGACTTCGACAGCAGTGAGTAACACTATTGACTCAGGCAGAGAGAGAGAGACTTCGACAGCAGTGAGTAACGCTATTGACTCTGACAGCAGTGAGTACGCTGTTGACTCAGGCAGAGGGAGAGACTTCAACAGCAGTGAGTAACACTATTGACTCAGGCAGAGAGAGAGAGAGAGACTTCGACAGCAGTGAGTAACACTATTGACTCAGGCAGAGGGAGAGAGACTTCGACAGCAGTGAGTAACGCTATTGACTCAGGCAGAGGGAGAGAGACTTCGACAGCAGTGAGTAACGCTATTGACTCAGGCAGAGGGAGAGAGACTTTGACAGCAGTGAGTAACGCTATTGACTCAGGCAGAGAGAGAGAGACTTCGACAGCAGTGAGTAACGCTATTGACTCAGGCAGAGAGAGAGAGACTTCGACAGCAGTGAGTAACACTATTGACTCAGGCAGAGAGAGAGAGAGACTCTACAGCAGTGAGTACGCTATTGACAGGCAGAGAGAGAGAGAGAGAGAGACTCTACAGCAGTGAGTAACGCTATTGACTCAGGCAGAGAGAGAGAGACTTCGACAGCCGTGAGTAACACTATTGACTCAGGCAGAGAGAGAGAGACTTCGACAGCAGTGAGTAACGCTATTGACTCAGGCAGAGGGAGAGAGACTTCGACAACAGTGAGTAATGCTATTGACTCAGGCAGAGAGAGAGAGACTTCGACAGCAGTGAGTAACGCTATTGACTCAGGCAGAAAGGGAGAGACTTTGACAGCAGTGAGTAACACTATTGACTCAGGCAGAGGGAGAGAGACTTTGACAGCAGTGAGTAACGCTATTGACTCAGCAGAGGGAGAGACTTTGACAGCAGTGAGTAACGCTATTGACTCAGGCAGAGGGAGAGAGACTTTGACAGCAGTGAGTAACGCTATTGACTCAGGCAGAGGGAGAGACTTCGACAGCAGTGAGTACCGCTATTGACTCAGGCAGAGAGAGAGAGACTTTGACAGCAGTGAGTAACGCTATTGACTCAGGCAGAGGGAGAGAGACTTTGACAGCAGTGAGTAACGCTATTGACTCAGGCAGAGGGAGAGACTTCGACAGCAAGTGAGTACGCTATTGACTCTGACAGCAGTGAGTACGCTATTGACTCAGGCAGAGAGGGAGAGACTTTGACAGCAGTGAGTAACACTATTGACTCAGGCAGAGGGAGAGACTTCGACAGCAAGTGAGTACGCTATTGACTCTGACAGCAGTGAGTACGCTATTGACTCAGGCAGAGAGGGAGAGACTTTGACAGCAGTGAGTAACGCTATTGACTCAGGCAGGGGGAGAAACTCGAAAATAACGTGTAGCACTACGAGTTGGGCAGAGGGAGGCCTTGCAGCAGAAATGGGAAAAGCCAGCATACATCCATGTATATTATTCTGTATGTAGTCATTCAAGTTTCTTTATTGCATGATATACAACTAAAGGGTAAATACCATCAAAGTGGTTTACAAAAATTACAAATAGGAGTGTTTTTATGTGAAATGAAGTACAATATTCAAAGGCAAAATAAAGGGCTAGAGATGAGGGTAAACGGAGAAGCATGTTATTGGTGGTGTTGGGGACTGTACTATTTGGAAGGAAGATATGAATTGCATCATTGATATATATTTTTTTGGGTACTGCTCTGTGTTTCATCAGTACGACCTTGGAAGTATAGAAGATGCTTCTTGTATTAAGATATAAAACTTTCTGTTCTCTGATATCAGTAGCTAGATGGGCCATGCGAATCTCTGCTGTCCTGCGGGAGGAGCTTTCTAAGCTTGACATTGTCACTCTGCCAAAATCCTTGTGTGATTTCTCAAATTCTTGAATGGAGCTTCCTAGTTCACCTTGTAGAGCATCTGTTTCAGAAGCACAGGCAAGGAAGAAGTACGTCTTAGGCATTTGAAGCAGAACTTAGTGGATATAAGAAAGTCAGGGTTCAAATTCTGCCTCACCACGAATGTTCCCTGCAGCCCCTCTGCACTTTCACTACGTGCATCAACATTAAATAACGCAAGTCCTGTTCTTCTCACTGGGGTCTGTTTCCTAACAATGCATTTAACGTGTGTTAGTAAATTAGTTCTTTAATAAATGAGCCCTAGTAAGAATAACCGGGCCAGTGTTAATAATGTGGGTTAGGCTGCGTTAATGCATGCGAGTAAATCTATCCTTAACTCTGTATCTGAGGTAACAGCGATTAAAATGACTTGCTCCAGTGTTTCAAGGAGCGTCAGTGGGGTTTGAACCCTGACTTCTCCGGTGCTCAGCTTGTTGCTGTAGCCAATGGAATAATCCTCCAAGGTATTGCAGCAACACGGTACATGATGGCAGATTAAAGACTTGCACTGTCCATCCAGTCTGCCCAACAAGGAAGCCACAGCTGCACCTGCCTTTCTCTGCAGGTTATAGTAATTCATGATTAAAGCAATTTGCCATCATGCCAACCACTTATAGGCAGTCTTGAAACAATATATGCTTAAAAACATAGTAACATAGTAGATGACGGCAGAAAAAGACCTGCACGGTCCATCTAGTCTGCCCAACAAGATAAACTCATATGTGCTACTTTTTGTGTTTACCTTACCTTGATTTGTACCTGTCCTCTTCAGGGCACAGACCATATAAGTCTGCCCACCACTATCCCCGCCTTCCAACCACCAGCCCCACCTCCCAACCACCGGCTCTGGCACAGACCGTATAAGTCTGCCCAGCACTATCCCCGCCTCCCAACCACCAGCCCCTCCTCCCAACCACTGGCTCTGGCACAGACCGTATAAGTCTGCCCAGCACTATCCCTGCCTCCTAACCACAAGCCCCACCTCCCAACCACCGACTCTGGCACAGACCGTATAAGTCTGCCCAGCACTATCCCCGCCTCCCAACCACCAGCCCCGGCACAGACCGTATAAGTCTGCCCAGCAATATCCCCACCTCCCAACCACCAGCCCCGCCTCCCAACCACCGGCTCTGGCACAGACCATACAAGTCTGCCCAGCACTATCCCCGCCTCCCAACCACCAGCCCCGCCTCCTGCCACCGGCTCTGGCACAGACCATATAAGTCTGCCCAGCATTTTCCCCGCCTCCCAACCACCAGCCCCGACACAGACCGTATAAGTCTGCCCAGCACTATCCCCGCCTTCCAACCACCAGCCCCGCCTCCTGCCACCGGCTCTGGCACAGACCATATAAGTCTGCCCAGCATTTTCCCCGCCTCCCAACCACCAACCCCGACACAGACCGTATAAGTCTGCCCAGCACTATCCCCGCCTTCCAACCACCAGCCCCGCCTCCCACCACTGGCTCTGCCACCCAATCTCGGCTAAGCTCCTGAGGATCCATTCCTTCTGAACAGGATTCCTTTATGTTTATTCCACGCATGTTTGAATTCCGTTACCGTTTTCATTTCCACCACCTCCCGCAGGAGAGCATTCCAAGCATCCACCACTCTCTCCGTGAAGAAATACTTCCTGACATTTTTCTTGAGTCTGCCCCCCTTCAATCTCATTTCATGTCCTCTCGTTCTACCGCCTTCCCATCTCCGGAAAAGGTTTGTTTGCGGATTAATACCTTTCAAATATTTGAACGTCTGTATCATATCACCTCTGTTTCTCCTTTCCTCCAGGGTATACATGTTCAGGTCAACAAGTCTCTCCTAATACGTCTTGTAACGCAAATCCCATACCATTCTCGTAGCTTTTCTTTGCACCGCTTCCATTTTTTTTAACATCCTTCGCAAGATACGGCCTCCAAAACTGAACACAATAATCCAGGTGGGGCATCACCAACGTCTTATACAGGGGTATTAAAACCTCTTTTCTTCTGCTGGCCACACCTCTCTCTATACAGCCTAGCAATCTTCTAGCTACGGCCACTGCCTTGTCACACTGTTTCATCGCCTTCAGGTCCTCAGATACTATCACCCTAAGATCCCTCTCCCCGTCCGTACCTATCAGACTCTCCCCGCCTAACACATACGTCTCCCTTGGATTTCTACTCCCTAAATGCATCACTTTGCATTTCTTCGCATTGAATTTTAATTGCCAAACGTTAGACCATTCTTCTAGCTTCCACAGATCTTTTTTCATGTTTTCCACTCCCTCCGGGGTGTCTACTCTGTTGCAAATCTTGGTGTCATCCGCAAAAAGGCAAACTTTACCTTGTAACCCTTCGGCAATGTCACTCACAAATATATTGAATAGAATGGGCCCCAGCACCGATCCCTGAGGCACTCCACTACTCACCTTTCCCGCCTCTGAGCGAACTCCATTTATCACCACCCTCTGGCATCTGTCCGTTAACCAGTTCCTAATCCAGTTCACCACGTCGGGTCCTATCTTTAGCCTGTCTAGTTTATTCAACAGCCTCCTGTGGGGAACCGTGTCAAAAGCTTTGCTGAAATCTAAGTAGATTACGTCCATAGCACGTCCTTGATTTAATTCTCCAGTCACCCAGTCAAAGAATTCAATGAGATTCGTTTGGCACGATTTCCCTTTGGTGAAACCATGTTGTCTCGGATCTTGCAACTTATTTGCTTCTAGGAAATTCACTATCTTTTCCTTCAGCATCGCTTCCATTACTTTTCCAATAATCGAAGTGAGGCTTACTGGCCTGTAGTTTCAGCATTAAGATGTCTTCCCCCTCCCTCTTGAGAAGCACAGCACCCTCACTCATGATGTACAAGGCACAGACTTGATCTTATTCTGTCTTCTGCTGTTTGTGGGACACAGACTACAGAAGTCCATCCGACATTGGCCTTACTTTATAAGAACCATCCACCTGAAAGCAGTAATTTTTGCACTGTTTATTGCTGCAGCTTCATATGCATTCTGTTCCTTGCAACTGCAGGAGGGCTGTTCTGCACCTTAGGTCCAGTTCTCACCAGCCTGTGTTTTAGGACCATTCAGTACTGCCATTTCATTTATATCCCGCCTGAAAACAAGCTAGATTATAATTGAAGCATACATAATCAAAACCATATGTTTACTGAGTCACCGTGCCCTGAGGTGTACACTAGTTGTGCCACCCTATCACCAGGGAATGATTGTCGTGTCCGGCTTCAGCACCTCCGAGATGAGGCTTTGGTATTCATGGCCTTTGAGCATTATCATGACACTTGTATAATACAAGGGTGTGGGGTAATTACCCTAAGGAGCAGTTAGCACACAAGGAATACCTAGGGGTGTGTTAATAAAAGTATGATTCCCTGCAGGTTTGGAATAACGTCTGGTCTACTGAAGGATCTTGCACAGATGGAAAATAAATCTGTTTTATTGTAGACAAATAAGAACATAAGAGTAGCCATACTGGGTCAGACCAATGGTCCATCTAGCCCAGTATGCTGTTTTCCAAACAGTGGCCAAGCCAGGTCACAAGTTCCTGGCAGAAACCCAAATTGTGGCAACACTCCATATTACAAATCCCAGGGCAAGCAGTTGCTTCCTATGTCTGTCTCAATAGCAGACTATGAAATATTCCTCCAGGAATTTGTCCAAACCTTTTTTAAACCCAGATATGCTAACCACTGTTACCACATCTTCAGGCAAAGAGTTCTAGAGCTTAACTATTCATTGAGTGAAAAAATATTTCCTCCTACTTGTTTTAAAAGTATTTCTGTGTCACTTTGAGTGTTTCCTACTCTTTGTACTTTTGGAACAAGTAAAAAAATCGATTTACTTCTACTCGTTCTACAAAGGATTTTGTAGACCTCAGTCATATCTTCCCTCATCCGTCTCTTTTCCAAGCTGAAGAGCCCTAATCTCTTTAGCCTTTCCTTATATGAGAGGAGTTCAAGCCCCCTTTATCATTTTGGTTACTCTTCTTTGAACCTTTTCTAATTCCGCTATATCTTTTTAGAGATACGGCGACCAGAACTGAACGCAATACTCAAGGTGTGGATGCACCATGGAGTAATACAAAAGCATTATAGTGTTTTCGGTCTTATTCACCATCCCTTTCCTAATGATTCCTAGCATGCTTTTTTGGCTGCTGCCGCACAGTGAGCAGAAGATGTCAGCATATTATCTACAATGCCACCTAGATCTTTTTCTTGAGCACTGACCCCCAAGGTGGACCCTAACATCAGGTAACTATGAATCAGATTATTATTTCCAATGTACATCACCTTGCGTTTGTCCACATTAAATTTCATCTGCCATTTGGGTGCCCAGTCTTCTAATTTCCTAAAAGTCTTCCTGCAATATTTCACAGTCCACACGTGTTTTAACAACCTTGAATAATTTTGTATCATCTGCACATTTGATCACCTCGCTTCTCGTTCCGATTTCCATATTATTTATAAATATGTTAAATAGTACTGGTTCTAGTACAGATCCCTGCGGCATTCCACTGTTCACCCTCCTTCATTGAGAGAAATCACCATTTAACCCTACCCTCTGTTTTCTGTTCAATAACCAATTCCTAATCCACACCAGAACCTTGCCTCCTATCCCATGACTGTTTAATTTTCTCAGGAGTCTCTCATGAGGAACTTTATCAAAAGCTTTCTGAAAATGTAGATACACTACATCAACTGGCTCACCTTTATCCACATGTTTATTCATGCCTTCAAAGAAATGAAGCAAATTGGTGAGGTAAGACTTACCTCGGCTGAACCTGTGCCGACTCTCTCCCATTAAACCATGTTTGTGCTTATGTTGCTTTTTATTTTCTTCATTTGGGTCCTTTTTCCATTCTTTGAAGGACAATCTTTTCGCTGTAATGGCCTCTTCCATATCATCATGCTGATCAATCCATAGACTGGTGGGTTGTGTCCATCTACCAGCAGGTGGAGATAGAGAGCAATCCTTTTGCCTCCCTATATGTGGTCATGTGCTGCCGGAAACTCCTCAGTATGTTCTCTATCTCAGCAGGTGGTGGTCACACACAGCAGCAGCTCTGGCTAGGTCTCCAAGCCTAATTTTTAGGTTTTGTTGAGTACCTGGGGTTGAGGGCTCTTCTTGAGCAAGTGCAAACCTGGTGGTGCCAGGTCCCTCCTTTTCTCCCCCCTCCCTCTGGCTCCGTTAAAAAACAACAACAACAATTTTGGACGTCCTTAAGGGCGTTTATTTCAACGTTTATTTCAACGTTTATTGCAGCTACTCACTGGGACACCAGTTCGTTACAGCTTGGAGCGAGAAGCAGGTAATTTTTACCTTTTTATAGCGGGCAGGGGGTTCCCCGATCGATCTCCACGTGGCCTATGGCGTCGGAGGGCGAGGGCGCGAAGAATCGCTCCCCGGACCGCGTGTGCGGCGGGGATGCGGAGGTCTTAAAGTCTGATTCGCCCTTGTTGGGTGTCAGTTCGGAGGCCGGTCAGTGTCCCGGGTCTTCCTCCGGTGCGGCGGTTTTTCCCGCCATAAACGGCCATCCCCCGCTGCTCGCCTCCGCCATCTTGGCCGGCCACTCTGCTCGGACGGCTTCTTCTTGGGCCGCCCTTGAGCTGGGAGACGTTAATGCCATGGCCGCCCTTGATTTGGGCGACGGCAAAAAAGCGGCAATCTTTTCGCTGTAATGGCCTCTTTTACTTCACCTTTTAACCATGCTGGCTGACGTTTTCTCTTCTTTCCACTTTTGCATACATGTGGAATGCATCTGCCTGAACAGGCTTCCAAGTGGTATTTTGAATAACGTCCATGTCTGATTTAGTGTCCTAACCTTTGCAGCCAATCCTTTTAGTTTCTTTTTAATAATTTTCCTCATTTTATTTTAGTCGCCCTTTTGAAAGTTAAATGCAGCTACAGTAGCTTTCCTTTGTGGGTTCATCCCAGATAGTAGCTCAAACTTGATTAGCAAAATATAAAGCCAGCATACAAAAAGAATTTCTGTTTTGTAACAAATCACAGCAGCGCTGTACAATTTAACAAAGAAGGACAGTCCCTGCTCAAAGGAGCTTACAATCTAAAGGACAAAAAGTGCAGTCAATCAAATTGGGTCAGACTAGATTTCCTGAATGGAGGTATAATGGTTAGGTGCCGAAGGCAACATTGAAGAGGTGGGCTTTGAGCAAGGATTTGAAGATGGGCAGGGAGGGGGCTTGGCGAATGGGCTCAGGGAGTTTATTCCAAGCATAGGGTGAGGCGAGGCAGAAAGGGCAGAGCCTGGAGTTGGCTGTGGTGGAGAAGGGTACTGAGAGGAGGGATTTGTCCTGTGAGCAGAGGTTACGGGTAGGAACGTAAGGGGAGATGAGGGTAGAGAGGTAAGGAGGGGCTGCAGATCGAGTGCATTTGTAGGTTAGTAGGAGAAGCTTAAACTGTATGCGGTACCTGATCGGGAGCCAGTGAAGAGACTTGAGGAGAGGGGTGATATGAGCATATCGGTCAAGGTGGAAGATAAGACGTGCTGTAGAGTTCTGAACGGATTGAAGGGGGGATAGATGGTTAAGTGGGAGTCTGGTGAGGAGTAGGTTGCAGTAGTCAATGCGAGAGGTAATGAGAGAGTGGATGAGAGTTCGGGTGGTGTGCTCAGAGAGGAAGGGGTGAATTTTGCTGATGTGATAGAGGAAGAAGCGACAGGTCTTGGCTGTGTGCTGGATATACGCAGAGAAGGAGAGGGAGGAGTCGAAGATGACCCCGAGGTTGCGGGCAGATGAGACGGGAGGATGAGGGTGTTGTCAACTGAAATAGAGAGTGGGGGGAGAGGAGAAGTGGGTTTGGGTGGAAAGACAATGAGCTCAGTCTTGGCCATGTTCAGTTTCAGGTAGCGGTTGGACATCCAGGCAGCAATGTTGGATAAGCAAGCTGATACTTTGGCCTGGGTTTCGCAGTGATGTCTGGTGTGGAGAGATACATCTGGGTGTCGTCAGCATAGAGATGATATTGGAAGCCATGAGATGAGATCAGCGAGCCCAGGGAAGAGGTGTAGATTGAGAAAAGATGGGGTTCGAGGACAGATCCCTGAGGAACTCCAACAGAGAGCGGGATGGGGCTAGAGGAAGATCCATGGGAATGTACTCTGAAGGTACGGTGGGAGAGATAAGAGGAGAACCAGGAGAGGACAGAGCCTTGGAATCCAAATGAGGATAGTGTGGTAAGGAGTAAATTGTAATTGACAGTGTCAAAAGCGGCGGATAGGTCGAGGGGGATGAGGATGGAGTAGTGACCTTTGGATTTGGCAAGGAACAGGTCATTACAGACTTTAGTGAGTGCTGTTTCTGTCGAGTGTAGAGGGCGAAAACCGGATTGAAGCGGATCGAGGATGGCATGAGAGGAGAGAAAATCAAGGCAGCGGCTGTGAACAACATATATCAAATATTCAGCGGAGAAAACAGCAGAAATACATCAACTACAAAAATCAAAAGATTAAAGATTAATGTCCATCTACCACAGTTAGTAATACTTTTCATTTCCTTAAAGAAAGATATACGTTTATAATTGATTCAAAAATTATTTATAGATTGCATGGCATATATTTCTTTGCAGATAAGAAATAACACATAAGAAAGGCAAAACTATTTGCATCTTCTCATTTGCATTCTGTGTAGAGTTCAACTCTCCACTGCCCTGTACTAGAGTGGCATGAAGAAATTGCTGGAGAGTTTGTGACCCTGTGTGCTTGTTTGGTTACAGAGGATGTGGACCTCATGTGCCTGTCTTGCTGCATGGTGGGGGTTTCGGGGTGCATGCTTACAATATTGCACCCATCTATAAACTAACAACTGCTCCCTGCCTTGTTTGCTACTGACCCTGTATGCAAGTTCCTTGTTTTGTTGCAAGTGCAACAGCAGAGTCCAGAATAAAACACACCTCGATGTTTTCTTGATGGTGGATTGTGCATACTTTTCTATCTGAGAGCACACAGAGCCAGTGATGTACAGAACAGAAGGAAAACAATGTGAGAGCGAGTGCAAGAAGGCGGACTGAGAGAAAGCAGTGTGCCCTACCCAGTCTGTGAACTGTTCCTCCTTCCATCGAGGAGTACAAAGCATGGCAGACCAGTCTACCCCAGCCTGCGAGCTATCCCTCCCTGCACCAAGAGGTATAGGAGAGAGCAGATAACTGTGTGTGACTCACTCCATCCCGTGAGCAGTCTCTCCCTGCACTGAGGCATAGAGAAGATAAAGCGAAGATACTTATCTGTAGCAGGTATTCTCCGAGGACAGCAGGCTGATTGTTCTCACATGTGGGTCGACATCTACAGTGGCCCAGGAATCAGAAATTTTGCAAGCAAAATAAAGAAAAGGTTTTGCCAGAGAGTTCTGGCACGCGAATCGCGCTCACCACGCATACGCGGATGACTTACCGCCTGCCGCGCAAGCGTGCTACCTCAGTTTAATCAAAAAGCATAAAAATAAGCAAACAAACAACAACTCCAAAGGGGAGAAGGGCGAGTTTGTGAGAACAATCAGCCTGTTGTCCTCTGAGAATACCTTCTACAGGTATGTATCTTCGCTTTCTCTGAGGACAAGCAGGCTGCTTGTTCTCACATGTGGGGTATCCCTAGCAACCAGGCTCACTCAAAACGATGAACATTGGTCAATTTGGCCTCGCAACGGCGAGGACATAACATAGATTGACCTGAAACCATAAACAACTAACTGAGAGTGCAGCCTGGAACAGAACAAAAATGGGTCTAGGAGGGTGGAGTGGGATCCTAAACCCCGAATAGATTCTGCAGCACCGACTGTCGCAGTAGTGAGATGTGAATGTGTGGACTGATGACCACATTGCAGCCTTGCAAATCTCCTCAGTGGAGGCTGACTTTAAGTTAGCCACTGACACAGCCATGGCTACATTATGAGCCGTGACATGACCCTCTAGAGTCAGCCCAGCTTGGGCATAAGTGAAGGAAATGCAATCTGCCAGCCAATTGGAGATTGTGCGTTTTCCGATGGTGACTCCCCCCTCCTGTTGGGATCGAAAGAAAGAAACAACTGGGCGGACTGTCTAAAGGGCTTTGTCCGCTCCACGTAAAAGGCCAGTGCTCTGTTGCAGTCCAAGGTATGCAAACTGCTTTCGCCAGGGCAGGTATGAGGACGGGGAAAGAAAGTTGGCAAGACAATTGACTGGTTCAGATTGAACTCCAACACCATCTTAGGCAGGAACTTAGGGTGCGTGCGGAGGACTGCTCTGTTGTGATGAAATTTGATATAAGGTGCATGCACCACCAGGGCCTGAAGCTCACTGACCCTACGAGCTGAAGTAACAGCCACCAAGAAAATGACCTTCCAGGTCAAATACTTCAGATGGCAGGAATTCAGTGGCTCAAAAGGATCTTTCATCAGCTGAGAGAACGACGTTGAGATCCCATGACACTGGTGGAGGTTTGAAAGGGGGCTTTGACAAAAGCAAACCTCTAATAAAGTGAACAACTAAAGGCTGTCCAGAGATAGGCTTACCCTCTACACGGCGATGAAAAGCACTAATCGCACTAAGATGAACTCTTACGGAGTTGGTCCTGAGACCAGACTCTGACAAGTGTAGAAACTATTCAAGCAGGGTCTGTGTAGGACAAGAAAGAGGATCTAGGGCCTTGCTGTCACACAAGATGGCAAACCTCCTCAATTTGAAAGCGTAACACCTCTTCGTGGAATCTTTTCTGGAAGCAATCAAGACTCGGGAGACACCCTCTGAAAGACCCAAGGAGGTGAATTCTAAGCTCTCAACATCCAGGCTGTGAGAGCCAGAGACTGGAGGTTGGAATGTAGAAGCAACCCCTCGTTCTGGGTGATGAGGGTTGGAAAACACTCCAATCTCCACGGTTCCTCGGAGGACAACTCCAAAACAGGGAACCAAATCTGACGCAGCCAGAAGGGTGCAATCAGAATCATGGTTCCGCAGTCCTGCTTGAGTTTCAGCAAAATCTTCCCTACTAGAGGTATGGGAGGATACGCATATAGAAGGCCCGTTCCCCAATGCAGGAGAAAGGCATCTGACGCTAGTCTGTCGTGGGCCTGAAGCCTGAAACAGAACTGAGGGACCTTGTGATTGATCTGAGTGGCAAAAAGATCCACCGAGGGGGTGTCCCACGCTCGGAAGATCTTGCGGATTACTCCCATGTTCAGTGACCACTCGTGAGGTTGCATTATCCTGCTCAGCCTGTCGGCCAGACTGTTGTTTACGCCTGACGGCGCGCCCAAAGCCACATCTGGACGGCTTCTTGACACAGGGGGCGAGATCTGGTGCCCCTCTGCTTGTTGGTGTAAGACATGGCAACCTGATTGTCTGTCTGAATCAATATGATTTGGTTGGACAGCTGGTCTCTGAAAGCCTTTAGAGCGTTCCAGATCGCATGCAATTCCAGGAGATTGATCTGAAGACCTTTTTCCTGAAAGGACCAGGCTCCTTGAGTGTGAAGCCCATTTACATGAGCTCCCCACCCCAGGAGGGATGCATCTGTTGTCAGCACTGTTTGTGGCTGAGGAATTTGGAATGGACATCCCAAGGTCAAATTGGATCGAATTGTCTACCACTGCAGAGAATTCCGAAAGTCGGTGGACAGTTGGATTACATCCTCTAGACTCCCCGCAGCTTGGTACCACTGGGAAGCTAGGATCCATTGAGCCGATCTCATGTGTAGGCGTGCCATGAGAGTCACTTGAACTGTGGAGGCCATGTGGCCCAGAAGCCTCAACATCTGCCGAGCCGTGACCTGTTGAGATGCTTGAGCTATGGACACCAGGGACAGGAGGTTGTCTGCCCTTGCCTTAGGAAGATAAGCTCGAACTGTCTTTGTGTTCAACAGGGCTCCAATGAATTCCAATTTTTGGACTGGAGTGAGATGGGACTTGGGGTAATTGATCACGAACCCCAGTAGTTCTAGCACCTGAATAGTCATTCGCATGGACTGCTGAGCGCCTGCCTTTGAGGTGCTCTTCACCAGCCAATCGTCGAGATAAGGGAACACATGCACTCCTAGTCTGCGTAGCAACACTGCGACTACCGCTAGGCACTTTGTGAATACTCTGGGCACAGACGCCAGACCAAAAGGCAGCACACAGTACTGAAAGTGTTGAGTTCCCAGCCAAAATCGAAGATACTTCCTGTGAGCTGGAAGTATCGAGATATGTGTGTAAGCATCCTTTAAGTGCAGAGAGTATAGCCAATCGTTCTTTTGAATCATGGGAAGAAGGGTGCCCAGGGAAACCATCCTGAACTTTTCTGGAACCAGAAATTTGTTCAGGCCCCTTAGGTCTAGGATGGGACACATCCCCCCTGTTTTCTTTTGCACAAGGAAGTACCTAGAATAGAATCCCAGCTCTTCTTCCCCTGGTGGAACGGGTTCGACCGCACTGGCCTTCAGAAGGGCGGAGAGTTCCTCTGCAAGTACCTGCTTGTGCTGGGAACTGTAAGATTGAGCTTCCGGTGGACAATTTGGAGGTTTGGATTGAGAATGTATCCTAACCGGACTATTTGAAGAACCCACCAGTCGGAGGTTGAGAGGCCACCTTTGGTGAAAAAACATCAACCTCCCCCCCCCCCCCCCCCCTTACCGGCAAGTTGTCCAGTATGGACACTTTTACTGAGGCTATGCTGAACTGGAGCCAGTCAAAAGCCCGTCCCTTGCTTTTGCTGGGGCGCAGAATGGGCTTTAGTTGACGAGAACAAGCGCGCTGGGGTTGAGCCTGGGCAGGCTGCTGAGAAGCAGGAGTGTACCTACGCCTAGAGTAGGTATAGGGGGCACTCCTCCTCCCTCCAAAAAACCTCCTAGATGAGGAGGCAGTAGCAGAAGACGCCCGGTGGGGGAGAGAATCCATAGCATCATTATGCTTCTTGATTTGATTAACCAGATCCTCTACTTTTTCTCCAAAAAGATTGTCCCCCCCGGCAAGGAACATCCGCCATCCGCTGCTGGACAGAATGATCCAGGTCAGAGACATGCAGCCATGAGAGTCTGCGCATCACTATACCTTGAGAAATGATTCTGGATGCCACGTCAAAAGTGTCAAAAGTACCCCCTGGCCAGGAACTTGCGACATGCCTTCTGCTGCCTGACCACCTGGCGAAAAGGCTCGGCCAGCTCCGTAGGGAGTGCATCAACCAAGCTGGACAGTTGACGTATCGAGTCTCACAAGTGTACGTTTGTGAAGAGCTGGTATGACTGGATCTTGGCAGTGAGCATAGCGGCCTGATACGTCTTCCTCCCAAAAGATTCAAGAGTCCTAGCTTCTCTGCCTGGGGGCGCCGAAACATAGTCTCTAGTACTCCTGGCTCTCTTGAGGGCGGAGTCCACCACCATGGAATTGTGGGGTAACTGAGACCTCATCAACCCAGGTTCACCGTGGATCCGATACTGGGATTCAGCTTTTTTTTTGGGACCACGGGGCCAGACAGAGGGGGCTGACCAGTTTCGCATAAGGACTTCCTTCAGTACCTTATGCAGAGGAACTGTCGGCCTCTTTAGGTGGAGAAGAATAATCCAAGACCTCGAGCATCTCAGTCCTGGGCTCATCCTCAACCTCCACAGGGAAAGGAATAGCCATAGCCATTTCCCGGACAAAAGAGAAAAAGGACAGACTCTCTGGTGGAGACAGTCTCCTTTCTAGCGGAGGAGAAGGATACGAGGGAATCCCAAAAGACTAATCAGAAGAGAAGTACCTGGGATCCTCATCTGACTCCCATGAACGCTTCTGCTCAGTGTCAGATAAAACCTGAGTTAAGGTGCTTCGACACTGGACCTGCCTTGACGCCGAGGAACGATGTCCTCTATGGCGATATCGAGAGGCCGATGCCCTGTCCGACTGTGGCGAAGCTCCCTCCACCAATGTCGAAGGGGAGTCTACCTGGGTGGCAGCCGACGCTGATGCGGCAGGTGGCACCGCAGTCGGAGACCTCACCGCAGGAGAAGGGCCCGAGACCGCTGCAGCAGATGGTACAGAAGGCACAAGCACCCCCGACACCGAAGCTGATTGACGTAGCAGTCCCTCCAGAGGCTCTGGAAACAAGGCCCAGATGCGCTCATCGAGAGCCGCCATTGGAGAAGGCTGTGGGGTCAGTGGAATAGGCGGTGTCAGAATCCGTGGAGGCATTGGAGCAGGTACCAGGCTGCTAGGAGACCGATGCATTAGTATCTCCTGTATCGAGGGGGAGCGATCCTCTCGGCGCCAACGCTTCTTGGGTGCCGAATCCCTCGATGCCCCGAAGCTCCCAATACCATGTGTCGAAGGAGAACAATGATGGTGCTTCTTCGCCTTCGCTCGACGCCCGTCATCAAGACTCCTCGGTACTGATGAGGAGGATGTGGAATCCTCACACCTCCTAGGGAGGCCTCAAGACAGGTGGAGACCCGCTCAACGCCTCACTGCTTCCGGTGCGAACTGGTCTCTGAGCAGCCATTACCTTTGCTTCCGATGTCGCTGACCTCGGTACCAATGTCAATGTCGAAGGACTGGCCAGAACCCCCTAATGTTTTTCTCGCTGGGCCTCTCGAGATGCTTGGGCCCGTTTCTTCATACGAAGACACAGACTACAAGCGGCTGGGCTATTGTCGGGCCCAAGGCACTGGATATACCAAGCGTGGGTATCGGTACCTGAGATGGTCCGGTTGCACCGAGTACAACGTTTGAAGCCGCTGGGTGTCTTCGATGACATGGAAGGAAAAACAGCCTCGGCGAAATCAAACAATGTGATTGTGCCAAAAAGAGGAGGCACAAAAAGGGAATAAACCTGACCGCGCAGCCCAAAAGCAACTTTTAAGATGGACAAAAAGAAACAAGAAAACTACGGGAAACTACTCAAATTATTATTATTATTTTTTTGTAAAAAGAAGAAATAAAGTGAAACTAAATCGCGTAGAGTAGTTCTCTTCCTGGGCCTGAACGGAGTGCAGAGGAAACACTACCGCATCTTGCCACGGAGAAAAAAAGAACTGAGGTAGGACGCTCACGCGGCGGGTGGGAAGTCGTCCATGCATGCGTGGTGAGCGCAATTCACGCGCCAGAACTCTGGCAAAACCTTTTGTTTATTTTGCTTGCAAAATTTCCGATTCCTGGGCCACCGTGGACGTCGACCCACATGTGAGAACAAGCAGCCTGCTTGTCCTCTGAGAACAGTGTGACCCACTCCATCCTGTGACCTGTCCACTGAGAGGTATTGGGCAGAGCAGAGAGCGAAATGACCCACTCTGTTCCGTGAACTGTCTCTCCCTGCACTGAGAGGTATAGGGGAGAGCAGATAACTGTGTGACTCACTCCGTCCCGTGAGCAGTCCCTCCCTGCACTGAGGCATAGAGAAGATAACAGTGTGACCCACTCCATCCTGTGAGCTGTCCACTAAGAGGTATAGGGAAGACATGATAAGTGTGCCCCACCATCCCATGAGCTGTATAGGGGAGAGCAGATGGCGGCTTATCTCACTCCATCCCGTGAGCTCTCTCTTCCTGCACTGAGAGGTATAGGGGAGAGTAGACAGTGTTGTACAATTGGGCTGTTGCCTGGGAACTCTCCCCATTTGTTTTTCAAGGCTTCCTCTTCCATCTTGCCTCAGTTGGGAAATCCTTTCCTTGCTGCTCTTCTTCCCTTTCCCTCTCAGTTGACCTTTTCCTTTCCAGTGCTTCTTTTTCTCCCCTTCCAAATGTACTCGGTAGGACATTTTCCTTTCTTCTCCTGACAGGCCCTCCTTTCCTGGCTCTCCTTAGTCAACTGTTCTCTTTCCGGCATGCCTCACTCTCTCTTGGTACTTCTCTATACTCGCTGTTTTGTTCTCTACATGATTATATAAGATTTTTTTTTTCTTATTTGCACACTTTAGGCTTAAATACCTCCTGTGAAATCCTCTTTGTCCAAACTTCCAACGTTTTACTAAATCATCTGTCCTGCCACAAGTCCTGCTTCATCTGATCGATCCAGCGCTCACGGATCCTTCCTAGCTAGTGATGCAGTGTCTGTACCCAAGCTCTTCAAAGTATCTCTGAGCTTCCAGTCTGTGAGGAACTCCTGTGAGTGGCGTTCTGCTTCTTAAAATTTATTCTGCCAGCTTCTAAGCAACGGTGTACCCAAAGCCAGGCCACCTTCTGTAATCTGCTAGACCCTGAGCTTGTGCCAGTAACATACCAAAAGACAGGCTGATTCATCTAATCCTGGTATTCTCAGAAGTTCTCCAGCCAGTGGTGTACTGAGAAAGGGGTTTCCTCCTGTAACTTTCAAAGAACTTCAGGCAACAATGTACCAAAACACAGACCACCTCCTGTCACCTGATCAGTGTTTAACGTGCTCTGACTGCAGTGTACTGAGTCATGGACTTGTGTTGTCGTGTAATCTTGACTCGTGAATGCCTGCCACCTTTGAAAAATCCTGACCACTTATGTGTGGAAAGTTGGGATGCTTCCAGTAATCCTTCCAGTCATCCTAGCCAATAATGTACAAAGAGATGGTAATTTTCCAGTAATCCTGTCAGCCTCCAGGAGCTTCAGCCAATAATGTACCAAGAAATGGGACTTTTTTAGTAATCCTGCCAGCCTTCAGGAACTCCAGCCAATAACCTACCAAGAGATAGGAATTTTCCAATAATCCTTTCGGCCTCTAGGTGCTCCAGCCAATAATGTACCAAGAGATGGTAATTTTCCAGTAATCCTGTCAGCCTCCAGGAGCTTCAGCCAATAATGTATCAGGAAATGGGACTTTTTCAATAATTCTGCCAGCCTTCAGGAACTCCAGCCAATAACATACCAAGAGATAGGAATTTTCCAATAATCCTTCCGGCCTCTAGGTGCTCCAGCCAATAATGTACCAAGAGTTGGGAATTTCCCAGTATTCTTGCCAGCCTCCAGGAACTCCAGCCAATAGTATACCAAGAGATGAACTGTGTCCTGTATGTCTCCTAACCTCCAGCGGTTCCCAGGCAGTGGAATACCCAAACACATGCCACCTTCTGTAATCTGCTACCCTTTGAGCTCTGGTCAGTGGTGTATATAAAGATGAGCGTCCTTCTCTTCACTGAAGAGCTCCTGCCAGTGGAGTACCGAGAAAGGTGCCTCTTCCTTTAACTCTGCCAGCCTCCAAGGAACCCCTACCAGTCATATACTGAGATTCACCTAAATACGTCTAATAAGGACTCTTATGTATAATGGAAGAGCCTTACCCCCAAATTCAACCTTTCACCAAGAACAGAGCACTGAAATAGTAAGCGAAGGACTAAGGACTGGTGCAGGAATAGGATCTCCTCATCCTCTGTCCTTAGCATTCACGCAGGAGCGAGAGCTCCGTCTCTGTCTTTTCACTGCAGCAGAGAGTCTGAAGAAGCAATGCTCAGTCACTGACATTTGCCTTTTCAGGCATCACCCGATTGATGACATATGCAAACACATGGTAACAAGGTATGGACTGAATACATCTAATAGGGCTCTGTGACAATGAGCAGCCAGTAATATAGCTAAGGGGGGACTACGTACTCCCTTTGTACTGCTCTGTACAATGTGTTTCGGTGGCCATTTTAGGGTTTGGTTCTATGAAAGTGAAATATGGACTGTTTCCTAAGAGCACTTCTGGACGGCTCCTCTACTTCTACTTATTATTTCTTTAATGCTGTACACAAAGGCCTTCCCTGCTCCACTGAGCTTAAAATCTGCTCAAGACAGACAAATAATCCGCTCTGGGTCTTTAGAAAGCACTGCAAGAGGCTGGAAGTGGTTGCACAGGGCCTCCATGGGACAGTACTCTCCAGCAGGTGCATCAGCGCAAGTTCAGGCCCATCGCAGAAGCACTCTTTCTTTAGCCCCTGTGGATATAAAGGTCTGCAAAAAAAGTATGAGGTGATTACTTTATTGGAATAACTAAAAAAGATCACCTTAGATTGTTTATTCCATGAGCTCAAGTGGACTAACCCAGCGATCAGCTTCCGAATTTGTGAATTCTGCAACATGCCGCCTTATCGATCTGACATGGCCACAAGAACAAGGAAACACAGGCCTGCAACGTGCAACAGACTTCCAGCAGGCAGGAGTGGGTCCTGTCAAGACATACCAAGCAGAGTCCACCAACTTAAATGGTCTGACAACATATTCATAAAGTTTTATATATAATATGTTGACAGGATTGCAGAGTATACAACAAAATCGAACAACTTTTAGGTTCTTCTCCTTTGTCAGATTGTTATTAATGCTGTAGTCACTTTTCCTGTTTCAGTAGGATTATACAGAATTTTCCTGCTCATTCTTTTCAGGGAAGTCTGATTTTTCTCATCCAGCTTTAAGGCATTTTCATGTTTCTATTTCTAAATTCTGGTCCATTATTCTGTATTTGGTAACCAAAATGAGGTGTTAACTAGCATATAGTTTCTCTTTAAGAGATATGTCCAGTTTGTTTGTTTTGCCAGTAGGAGGTGCACAGTTGTTCCAGAGCCTAGTGCATATATATATATAGATAGATAGATAGGTAATTTATTTTGTTATATACATCTATGCTATAAAAAGTGCTGAGTGTGTGTTCTGTAGGGTTTTGTTGTTACTTTGATTCTGGAGAGAGTTTGTGTCATTGTTATTGAGGTGATACCAGAATATAAATTTCCTTATTGTCTTCTCCAAACCATTCCCTACGAGTGGGTAATATGCCCTCCTACCAGCAGAGGGAGACTGAGAATTATTGAACAGCGCTCCTGTATAAGGGACTGTGCAACCCTGACCTGCTCAGTATTGCTTAGTCTCCCAGCAGAGGTAGGTGCTGTGCAACCCTGCTCATGTTTTTGGTGGGTATGCCAGTTTTGGCCCCTTGATTTTAGTTAGTGGCTTAGTAAAAGAAAAAGGAACAAAAAGAAACCTCCTTGGAACAGAAACAGCTGCATTGGTCTCAGGCTCTTGGCCCCTGTGCCTGTTTTGGGGGGTGTACACTCCGGGCTCCGGGTCCCTCCCCCCCCACTCCCCTCAGCCTTTAGCAGTGCGCCTTGGTCTTCTCCCCCCTTCTCTGGGAGAAGTTCCTTCAGGCAAGGCCCCTGGTAGGTACAGAGCACTATTCTCTTTAAAAATAAAAATATATATATATGTATTGTTTATAGTGGCATCTGTTCTTACATGGCCCCCTCTGACAACCTAGTCTCAGAGAGAGCTGTAATTATGTGGGAATTATTTATCTGATATATTTCTACCTACCATAAGAAATACACCATTTGGATAGGTGAGGCAACAGGGTTTCTATCTCCTTACATCCACCCCAAGATACCGTGATAGAAGAGACAGAAAGGACAGAAGCTATGTTCCTTCCAAAGGGATAGTCTTTATTATAGATAATAACAACGCAATTAGGCAAAGTAATTAGGCAAAGAAATTAGACCATAACAAATAGCAATATTTGTTATGAGAGGAAGAGATATCACTGTGGTAAAGATGCACTCACTGTTGATGATCTCAGCCTCTGTCTAATACAGCACAGCAGTGCCTTATATACAATGGATTGAGCATCAATCCCCTCCCAACTTGCAATTTCAGCTGATTTCTGTGTTACTCAGCTAATTTCTGTCTTACTGTATTGTTTACATAAAATGGAACACACTATCTAAATGTTATAGCACACAGAACATTTGTTTATAGAACACAGCATTTCCAAAGTTTCTTTTACTGAAGATTGTAATTGCCATTTCGTTATAGGAATTTCCCCAGCACCCATGTTTATCATAGTGTTATCTAGATCCTCAATACTTCTTCGCCTTCAAACCTTGTGAAGTAGTCTCAGTGGCACCAACTTTGTCAGGGAGGGGGGAAGAGTGCTCTTAAAAGTCAGCATGACCCAGAATTCACAGTTCCAGCAGAAAGTATAGGAATTAAGGGCTCTGGCTACACAGAATGCTGAAGTCAGAGCTTTTAGCCAGAAAGATGCAGCTGTCGGGTTTCTTAAGTTTGAGCCTTTAGACATGCAGTTCATGGGTCATAATCTGACTTGCCAGTGTCAGAAAAGAGCAAATCAGTTTATTCCCCTCTTGATGATTGAGAAATCATCACCTGTACAGATAATTCCACAGGGTGCCCATTCGATGTCCATCGATGCAGGGTACAACAGTTTGAAAAGGAAGGAACCCAAACTAAACCTATCTATGCTTGGGGAGCTTAAATAAGCTCTAACAGGAGAAACCCATGTAACAAATAAACGGCTAAACCAGGAAAATGCTGAGGATAAATTTAAACATTACATTCAATTTCATAAAGACAAGATTCAGAAATGGTGAAACATATAGAAAAAAATCATGAAAATATGCAGAAAATATTTAAAAAAGCCAAAAATACATATAAAAGAAGAATATATGTATAATACTTCAACTAAAGTAATATAAGCATAGTAAATGTCTTCTCTAAAAAAAGAAAAGGTATACTTGCGTTACAGGCAGTAAATGTTCTAACTAAAATGAATAAGGTCAACAGCAGGAAGCCTGCAAAACATTCAAGGAGGAAGTATATTTTGCCTTGTAGCAGTAGCAAGAAGTTTGAGGACAAACCCACGAGCACAGGGGAATAATGCAACAGACAATTAAAGCAAGAACTAAAATGACAACCAAAATGGAGGTAAAAATAGACATAAGAAAGGTTTTCCAGTTCCAAAAGATGGTATCCCACCAGGATGTCCAGCTAGTATCAACGCCTGAATTGGTAGCTAATTTGTTGGCTAAAGCAGAAAGGCCTTGCAATGCCTTCATAACAGAACCATCAGGGTCAGTATTATTGGGAATAAAAGTATAACAATGACCATGAAGTACAATTCAAACACCACCATCTTTGGCAAGCATTTGGTCAAGAACAAGTCTATTTTCCCAAGCTACTCGACTAGTGGCACTAAGTTGGGCCTCTAAGCCTTGAATGGCATTTCTAGTAAAGTTTATGAATCTTTGTTGATTATAATAAGTGTAATTAATCCAATCAACATTTTTATTAATAGTGACCCACCAAAACAAAGTAGATTCTAGACATGCCCATACCTGATTTCTGGCTTTAAATTGATCAGGTGCCCCTCTTGGAACTCCTATAGAGTCTATATAAATAGTGTCATCAGGAGAGTTAGGAACGTGTCTTTTGACACGAGATACCTGGTGAGGATAGGCAATAACAATGGGTATAACTAATTGAACAAGAGCACATATACCAAACCAATGAAATGGCAAAATGGGATATAGAATCTTGGTCCCACAGTACCACCATACATCAGAACGTGGGATAGAGAGGCTAGAGAAATTAAGTATTGGGAGGTCAGAAGGGTCAAAAGTATCCTAGAAAGCGAGAATATGCCTGGGTAGTGTAGCGTCGCAAGCATATAGAAAAGTCAGATTAAAACGCACACCAAATGGAGGAAACAAGGAATGAAAAGCCAAAGGAGGATGTAAAGAGTGAATAGACTTGCATGAAGTGGAAAGTTGATGTTCAGAAGTAAAAGACAATAGCATATTTATTTATTTATTTTTGTTACATTTGTACCCCGCACTTTCCCACTCATGGCAGGCTCAATGCAGCTTACATGGGGCAATGGAGGGTTAAGTGACTTCGCCCAGAGTCACAAGGAGCTGCCTCTGCCTGAAGTGGGAATTGAACTCAGTTCCTCAGTTCCCCAGGACCAAAGTCCACCACCCTAACCACTAGGCCACTCCTCCACACAAACAGGTATTATAATGTCATCTGAAATTGAAAGGAAAGGAAAATAATTCAGGTGTAGGACGAGGTCTTGTACACATGTAGCAGTTAGAAATCTTAAGGGAAGAAGCAGTGTAGTGTAGTCAGTTTAACCATGTATTAAAATCTTCATATCCAGTCTCATGGAATATGGTATCCTGAACAGAATTAGCATTAAGAATTTGGGGATCATAGTGATGCTTGTGTGGTTTGGGTAACCAGGGTTCAGGAGTCGTAGGTGGGTCGGTAACCTTGATCCGAAAGCGGATCATAGGATCACGACCTGTACTATCAATAGCTAGGGAATAGGTACGAGCCAAAGTCTGGTCAACATTTTTAAAGGTGAAAATGAGAGGGTTACATTTCATAGTATGGCATCGCGAAGAGCCAGATGGGGACCTAAGGATAATCATTTTGCGTTGTAACATAGTAACATAGTAGATGATGGCAGAAAAAGACCTGCACGATCCATCCAGTCTGCCCAACAAGATAAACTCATATGTGCTACTTTTTGTGTATACCTTACCTTGATTTGTATCTGTCATTTTCAGGGCACAGACCGTAGAAGTCTGCCTAGCACAATCTCCGCCTCCCAACCAGCCCCCCCCCCCCCCCCCCCCCCCCCACCGGCTCTGCCACCCAGTCTCGGCTAAGCTTTTGAGGATCCATTCCCTCCAAACAGGATTCCTTTATGTTTATCCCACGCATGTTTGAATTCCGTTACCGTTTTCCTCTCCACCACCTCCCGTGGGAGAGCATTCCAAGCATCCACCATTCTCTCCATGAAAAAAAAGCGTATTAAAACGGAATTAGTCGGTTGGGTGCCCCAGATAGAGAATTTTGGGTCAGTGGACCATAGGACAGATGCCCAGGACCAACAGGGGTTATAGTAGGAAACAAGATTATTGCCAATTTGCTCATCAGGACAGATGCATATGTGCTCAGTTGATATATTTGCGTTCTTGAGCTAGGCTTGTGCATGTAAGGATAGTACAAAGGTCGAAGGAAAAGATGATAGGTGTCGACCTAGGACTGAGAATCATATCAAGTTGTACTGAGAACTGATGAGTTGTTCCTTTTAATTGTACAGTATGTATGTATAACATAGGAAACACCTGGGGGGCAGTGAGTGCTTTGGTTTCTTGGTGCCATTTTTTAGTGCCTTCACTTTTGCAACTGTAATCTTGAAAAAAAAAAAAAAGGGAAGCCAGAACCAAGGCAATCTAGGAGGATTGCAGGGAGGTTGGTGGTAGGATGCTTTTCTTCCCGCCCTTCTCCTCTGATGACGGTGCAGTCTGAGAAGCCGTGCCGTATGGTCTCCCTTAGCACCGGCTTACACAGGGTTTGCGAGGAGGTGAGGTCCAGTTCTGAGCAGGTGGCAGATTTGGGTATTCTGGTGGCGGTAGGGGAAGCTACGATTCCTGGGCTGACAGCTGAAGGGTCAGAGGTGCAGAGCACTCCTTCCCATGCCACAACGGACGCAGTTTTGGCGGGAAGGTCCGCCATGTTGCTTCCGCCGCTGGTCCCTTCTTTCTCTGAGGAGCCACTGGTGATGTCGCGGCAGGACTCCTCAGGGGCTTCAGCAGCTACTCCATCAGGCTTATTGCCTGAAGCGAGGAATTTCTCCTGATGTTGCAGCGGGTTCTCCGGACCCTTCTCCATGGGATGGGCCCTTGGAGTCTGCAGTTGAGGCACTCGGGTCCAAGAGGCCACGTCTGGCTGGCATTAGGGTGTTATTAGGAAGGGTATGGAGTCCAGGTGTGCGGATGTTATAATGCCGTTGTATCGCTCCATGGTGCGACCGCACCTGGAGTATTGTGTTCAGTACTGGTCTCCGTATCTCAAAAAAGATATAGTAGAATTGGAAAAGGTACAGCGAAGGGCGACGAAAATGATAGTGGGGATGGGACGACTTTCCTATGAAGAGAGGCTGAGAAGGCTAGGGCTTTTCAGCTTGGAGAAGAGATGGCTGAGGGGAGATATGATAGAAGTGTATAAAATAATGAGTGGAATGGATCGGGTGGATGTGAAGCGACTGTTCACGCTATCCAAAAATACTAGGACTAGAGGGCATGAGTTGAAGCTACAGTGTGGTAAATTTAAAACGAATCAGAGAAAATTTTTCTTCACCCAACGTGTAATTAGACTCTGGAATTCGTTGCCGGAGAACGTGGTACGGGCGGTTAGCTTGACGGAGTTTAAAAAGGGGTTAGATAGATTCCTAAAGGACAAGTCCATAGACCGCTATTAAATGGACTTGGAAAAATTCCGCATTTTTAGGTATAACTTGTCTGGAATGTTTTTACGTTTGGGGAGCGTGCCAGGTGCCCTTGACCTGGATTGGCCACTGTCGGTGACAGGATGCTGGGCTAGATGGACCTTTGGTCTTTCCCAGTATGGCACTACTTATGTACTTATGGCATGGAGTATCTGGAGAAGGCTCTCTTCCTTGGTTCAGATCCTCTGGTAGATGCGGAGGCGGAGGGGGGAGAATTTTGGGATGCAGAATCCCTGGATGAACCCTCAGCGGCTCCCTTAGGTGAGGATCCTTTGGTAGTACGCATTTTTAGAAGGCAAGAGCTGTCCTCCCTGTTGGCAGAGGTACTTCAGATGCTTAAGTTGTCAGAAGATCCCCCTCAGGTGTCCCAGAAAAGGGACCTGTTTCTTAAGGGGGTTTGTAGACCTCCACAAACCTTTCCTTATCATGAGGATTTGAAGGAACTGGTGGAGGCGGAATGGCTAGTTCCCGATTTGCATTTACGAATCAGTTTTGCCATGGCTCGCCTTTATTAGCTCCCTCATAAGTACATAAGTATTGCCATACTGGGAAAGACCAAAGGTCCATCAAGCCCAGCATCCTGTTTCCAACAGTGGCCAATCCAGGTCACAAATACCTGCCAAGATCCCAAAAAAGTACAAAACATTTTATACTGCTTATCCCAGAAATAGTGGATTTTCCCCAAGTCCATTTAATAATGGTCTATGGACTTTTCCTTTAGGAAGCTGTCCAAACCTTTTTTAAACTCTGCTAAGCTAACCACCTTTACCACATTCTCTGGCAACGAATTCCAGAGTTTAATTACACGCTGAGTGAAGAAAACTTTTCTCTGATTAGTTTTAAATTTACTACATTGTAGCTTCATCGCATTCCCCCTAGTCCTAGTATTTTTGGAAAACGTAAACAGACGCTTCACATCTACCTGTTCAACTCCACTCATTATTTTATAGACCTCTATCATATCTGTCCTCAGCCGCCTTTTCTCCAAGCTGAAGAGCCCTAGCCACTTTAGCCTAGTGGAGTGGCCTAGTGGTTAGTGCAGTGGATTTTGATCCTGGGAAACTGAGTTCGATTCCCACTGCAGCTCCTTGTGACTCTGGGCAAGTCACTTAACCCTCCATTGCCCCTGGTATTTATTTATTGCATTTGTATCCCACATTTTCCCACCTTTTTGCGGGCTCAGTGTGGCTTACAATACATTATGAGTGATGGAAGTACAATTTGTTACAATTCGGTTATGGATTACATTGTGAAGAGTTATACGAGACAAAATCAAAGTATCTTTAAGGAATACAGCAAAATACAAAATAATATACAAAATATACAAAATAAGTATCTGAATATATGTAAACCACTTTGAATGTAGTTGCAAAAAAAAAAACCCTCAGAAAGGCGGTATATCAAGCCCCATTTCCCTTCCCTTTCCCCCTCATAGGGAAGTCGTCCCATCCCCTTTATCATTTTCGTCACCCTTCTCTGCACCTTTTCTAATTCTACTATATCTTTTTTGAGATGCGGCAACCAGAATTGAACACAGTATTCGAGGTGCTGTCGCACCATGGAGCGATACAAAGGCATTATAACATCCTCATTTTTGTTTTCCATTTCTTTCCTAATAATACCTAACATTCTATTTGCTTTCTTAGCCGCAGCAGCACACTGAGCAGAAGATTTCAACGTATCATCAACGACAACACCTAGATCCCTTTCTTGGTCTGTGACTCCTAACGTGGAACCTTGCATGACGTAGCTATAATTCAGGTTCCTCTTTCCCACATGCATCACTTTGCACTTGCTCACATTAAATGTCATCATCTGCCATTTAGACACCCAGTCTCGTAAGGTCTTCTTGTAATTATTTATAATCCTCCTGTGATTTAACTACTTTGAATAACTTTGTGTCATCAGCAAATTTAATTACCTCACTAGTTACTCCCATCTCTAGGTCATTTATAAATATGTTAAAAAGCAGCGGTCCCAGCACAGACCCCTGGGGAACCCCACTAACTAACCTTCTCCATTGAGAATACTGACCATTTAACCCTACTCTCTGTTGTCTATCTTTTAACCAGTTTTTAATCCACAATAGAACACTACCTCCTATCCCATGACTCTTCAATTTCCTCTGGAGTCTTTCACGAGGTACTTTGTCAAACGCCTTCTGAAAATCCAGATACTCAATATCAACCGGCTCACCTTTATCCACGTTTGTTCATCCCTTCAAAGAAATGTAGTAGATTGGTGAGGGCAAGATTTCCCTTCACTAAATCCATGTTGACTTTGTCTCATTAATCCATGCTTTTGAATATGCTCTGTAAACATGAGGAGAACAAAAACAAATTATTTTTCTTATTTAGGCAATAGGACCTAGACCGCCCCACAGGTAGTCAATACTTCATTATTTCCCTTAATCCAAGAGGTCATTTGACAATCTTCTTTGATCCAACAAAGCTTTTCAATTGTTCAGGTTCATAGAAAATGTACTTATTATCCAAGTATTTGATTAGACATTTACATGGATAGGCTAGCAAAAAGCTAGCTCCCAAAGCTTTAACTTCGTCTTTCAATAACAGAAACTCTCTTCTTTTTTCCTGGGTAAATCTAGTGACGTCTGGGTAGATCCACAAGCGAGATCCCAAAAAAGTTTTTTGAGCATTTTTAAAGTACAGTTTCATAATTGAATTTAGGTCTTGCTCAAAGACCAGAGAAACTAGCAAAGTTGAACGGGTATGAATTTCAGGTAATGAATTTTCATGAAAAGCCGTTAAATTTTGTAATCCATCCTCTTGCATTCCCTGTGCTTCTGATTTTCTCCTTTGTTCCTCCATTTTCTTCTGTGGAATTGGAAGGTAATATATTTTATTTATAGGAGGAATCATCTCGGGGGAACAATTGAGAACCTCAGTAAGATATTTCTTAAATAATTCTAAACCACTCAGTTCAACCATTTTTGGGAAATTTAATACTCTCAGGTTAAGTCTCCTATTATAATTCTCCAGTTGATTTATTTTACTATGAATAAAGGTTTTATCCTTTATTAAGGAGAGAGTTGTATTTTTTATAGAAGAAATTTCTTGTTGAAATATATCATTCTGTTTAATAGTATCTTGTTTAATTTTTTCAAGAGAATCTTGCAAAGAATCTACTTTAGTCACTAGAGAAGCTGTATCAGCTGCTGCCTTTAGAACTGTTTGATTCAAAGTTTTTAACATTGCCCATATGGCCTCAAGGGTTACCTCCGTGCGAGCTTCCTGCTCTTGTTGTTGAAAACCTCTCCCGTTCGCTGCCTCCGCAGTGCCAGCCACCGAATAATCCTCAACGTCAACTTCGGACGTTGTTGGAGAATCCACCGCTTCTCGGTAGTTCGCGGGACACGGAGGTGGGGAAATATCCGGTGAGGATAGAGTGATGGTATCCTGTTCCAGCGAAGCCGTCGCTCCTCCGACCCCTTCCACAGCGGAACTCCTCACCGCTATCACCCGTGGCGTGCTTGTGGCGAAAGCGTCGAGGGTCGACTGGACCAATCGAGTGGTCGTCGCTGCGGGTGGTAAGCTCTTGACCACCCCTTTCCTTTTAGTATGGGGCATTTTAGTTGAAGAAATCTTGTTTTTAAATCAAAAAAAAGGAAAAAGGTCCAGGGAGACTCGACGAACGCTCTCAAGCTGCGTCCGCCATCTTGAAACTCCCCCCCATGCTCGATTTTTATTTCTAACAATTTTTATTGATAACCAGACATACAAACAGCATCAACAATTGTAATATGCAAACGTCAGGCACCAAAAGTTGCTGAACAATAGACTTAGTATTAATGTCAGTCATCAAACTTTATCAATTTTCTCCCCCTCCCTTCCCCTAATATCATCAAACAATATAGTGGGAATACAACCGTACATCTCCCCCATTACCAACACGTAACAGTCTCCTCCCTATCCCACCCCACTCATCCTCTGACTTTCAGAGTAAGTGGCCGTCCAACCTCTGTGGAGAACGCTTTGCCCTAGCCAATATGTCATCCTGCTATGTGTCATCTTCCAGTTGTTAACAGCATGAAGTTTCAGGTGAGGGACCTTGCACTCTTAGGACCCCTCAACCCTTTGTTCGGTCAACCATTAAGGATATGCCACTGATTAGTGAGAAATCAATCTCTAGTTGTCCCGAAAACAAACATATATCTCCATGCATTTAACTTATATAATAGAAATCAAACAAAATAAAACATGGAAAAGAAAATAAGATGATACCTTTTTTATTGGATATAACTTAATACATTTCTTGATTATGTCCAATAAAAAAGGTATCATCTTATTTTCTTTTCCATATTTTATTTTGTTTGATTTCTATTGATAACCTTAAGAGTGGACTAACACGGTTACCATGCTCCTCAACTTGTATAATAAAATGAGGACTCAATACCCCCCAGAACACTAGTCCCCCCCCCCCTCCCCTCTCATTCACACTACATTCATCCCAAATCATTCAACATCTGGCTTCTAGACCATGGCGAGATTATGTTTAAATAGGATCCCCACACTCTAATAAAACTCTTCCTCCTTTTCCCAGTGTTGCGGGCCCCTTGCACCACGCTTGATTTTAATGATAAATTACATATTACTAACAATAGTTCCACCAGTTCATTTGTCAATTCTGTCAGTACTCTGGGATGAATACCTTCCGGTCCAGGAGATTTGCTACTCTTCAGTTTAAAGAACTGCCCCATTACATCCTCCAGGTTTACAGAGAATTCATTAAGTTTCTCCGACTCGTCAGCTTCGAATACCATTTCTGGCACCGGTATCCCACCCAAATCTTCCTTGGTGAAGACCAAAGCAAAGAATTCATTTAATCTCTCCGCTACGGCTTTGTCTTCCCTGATCGCCCCTTTTACTCCTCGGTCATCTAGCAGTCCAACTGATTCTTTTGCCAGCTTCCTGCTTTTAATATACCTAAAAAAAATTTTACTATGTGTTTTTGCCTCCAACGCAATCTATTTCTTGAAGTCCATCTTAGCCTTCCTTATCAGCGCTTTGCATTTGACTTGACATTTCTTATGCTGTTTCTTATTATTTTCATTTGGTTCCTTCTTCCATTTTCTGAAGAATTTTCTTTTAGCTCTAATAGCTTCCTTCACTTCACTTTTTAGCCATGCCGGCTGTCGTTTGGTCTTTCGTCCTTCTTTTTTAATACGCGGAATATGTTTGCCCTGGGCTTCCAGGATGGTGTTTTTGAACAGCATCCACGCCTGATGTAAATTTTTTACCCTCGCAGTCGCTCCTCTAAGTTTTTTTTTCCAACGTTTTTCTCATTTTATCATAGTCTCCTTTTTTAACGTTAAATGCTAACGTATTTGATTTCCTATGTATACTTCAAATCTAATATCAAATCCGATTATATTATGATCACTGTTATCAAGTGGCCCCAGCACCATTACCTCCCGCACCAGATCATGCGCTCCACTAAGGACTAGGTCTAGAATTTTTCCTTCTCTCGTCGGCTCCTGTACCAGCTGCTCCATAAAGCTGTCCTTGATTTCATCAAGGAATTTTACCTCCTTAGCATGCCCCGATGTTACACCTCTCCCTCGAGAACCACGCCACATCCATCACAAAGAAAATGTTTACAATGATGTGGATATTGAAATGCGTAAAACCATATCTACCCCTGAAAACATTCCAGAACTTGGTGCAATCCACGGTACTTATCCACGTTGATTACTGTAACAGTATTTTCTTAGGCTGCAAAGCCCACATCCTGAAAAAAATTCAAACTGCCCAAAATACAGCAGCGAGACTCATCTTTGGCAAATCATGCTTTGAGAGTGCAACTCCTCTTCATGCAAAATTACACTGGCTCCCCATCAAAGAGCGCATCAACTTCAAAGCCCACACTTTAATCCATAATATATTACACGGTGAATCTCCGGACTATATGACAAATCTGGTTGACCTCCCAGCAAGAAACATGTCTGTATCTTCGCGACATTACCTCAACCTGCACTACCCCAACTGTAAAGGTCTCAAGTACAAAACGTATTTTGGATCCAATTTCTCCTTCCTGGGCAGCCAACTCTGGAATGCACTCCCTAGATCTATCCGAGCAATCCATGACCATCTACCATTCAGGAAAGCACTAAAAATCCACTTATTCAAGCAAGCCTAACCAAAAGACCCAGATTAACCTTATAAACCCATTTACCTAACACACACCGAAGAGACAACGACACTGACCATCTTTATCTCCCACCTTACCCCCTCTCCATCATCTATCTCTACCTACCCATTCATACTATCACTATGCTATACTTAGTTTCTTACCATGTCTAAAAATTCTGTATTACCTACTACTGTGTAAGCTGCATTGAACCTGCTTTTAGTGGGAAAGTGTGGGATACAAGTGTAATAAATAAATAAATACATAAATTTACCCAGTCAATATCGGGGTAATTGAAATCATCCATTATTATTGTGTTGCCCAGTCTTAGATGTAGTCAGGTACGGGTATACCCTGGAGTTGCGCCATCCGCTTCCAGTTGCCTTTCTTGTTTCTCCTTGCAAGTCACCGCTGAATGCCAGAGCTGTATGTCAGACCCTGGATCGTCTTCTGGCTCTGTGGGCCGTGGTTCCCATTTCCCCAGGCGAGAGAGGTTCTGGCAGGTATTCCATTTACTTTGTCGCACCCAAGAAGGCGGGCTCCTGGCATCTGATTCTGGACCTAAAAAGTGTGAGTCAGGCTTTGTGGGTGTTGCCCTTCTGCATCGAGACCCTCAAGTCGGTTATCATGGCAGTTCAGCTGGGGAAGTTTCTCACGTCCTTAGATTTTACAGAGGTGTACCTTCATATTCCTATTCTTCTGGACCATCAGAAGTTTCTTCGCTTTGCAGTCCTGGGAGAACATTTCCAGTTTTGAGCAATGCCCTTCGGGCTTGCTACAGCACCACGGACCTTCTCCAAGTTGGTGGTGGTGGTAGTGGCTCAGTTGCGTTGGGAGGGGATCTTGATGCATCCCTACTTGAACGATTGGTTAATCGGGGCAAAGTTGGCAGAGGAAAGCTGGACAGCCTCAGGTCGAGTGGTTCTCTTTCTCCAGCAGTTGGGATGGATTGTCAATGCATCCAAGAGCTTGCTGGTTCCCTCTCAGTCTTTGGAATTCCTGGGAGTGCGTTTCAATACACACAAGGGCTTGGTGCACCTTCTGGCAGTGCACATCCTGAAGATCCAGTCCCAGGTACGTTGGTTGCTGGCGATCCAGGCTCCGTCAGCGTGGGATATTTTGCAGGTGCTGGGGTCTATGGTGGCATCCATCGAGGTGGTGCCATGGGCACGGGCACATATGAGGCCTCTTCAGGCAACCCTCCTGGCTCGATGGTCCCCTCAGGTGGACTCTGTCTCATGCAGAGTTTCTCTCCATCGTCCAGTGCGGCTCAGCCTTCAGTGGTGGCTGGATTGTCATCATCTGAGCCGGGGCATGTCCCTTGACACTCCGGACTGGGTGTTAGTAATAATGGATGCCAGCCTGACTGGGTGGGGAGCCCAGTGTCAGTAACAAGTTGCTCAGGGCTCCTGGTTGGCAGAGGAGTCTTGCTGGTCCATCAATTGTCTGGAAACCAGGGCAGTTTGTCTTGCTCTATTGCATTTTCAGCCGATGCTCCTGTTTCACGATGTCCGAGTTCTCTCCGACAGTGTGACAGCAGTCACTTACGTCAGTCGATGGGGAGGGGGGGACCAAAAGCTCTCTCTTAGCGCAGGAGGTGGCGTTGATCATGGCCAGAACGTCCGGCTTCTCTTGGCAGCACATGTTGTGGGAGCATCCAACCTACAGGCGGATTATCTAAGTTGGCATCATCTGGCTCCAGGGGATCGGGCGTTAGCCCCATTCGCCTTTCAGCTCATTCGATCAGTGGAGCACCCCAGTAATGGATCTGATGGCCACAGCAGAGAATGCCAAGGCTCCATGGTTTTTCAGCCGCAGAAAGGAGCTGTTGTCGGAGGGTCTCAGTGCGTCGGCACAGCCCTGGCCTCATCGAGTCCTCTTGTTTGTGTTTCCTCCGTGGCCACTCCGGTCGGGTTCTTCAGTGTATCCAGGGTCATGTCGGTTGCGTGATTCTGGTGGCTCCCGATTGGCCGTGTCGACCATGGTATGCGGATCTCGTGCGGTTGCAAGTGGACTCTTCACTTCCTCTTCCCTCGGAGGAGGGTCTGTTGGTTCAGGGACCCACCCAGATGCCCGACGTGGCTCGATTCTCGCTTACGGCTTGGCTGTTGAGTGGGCACGACTGTTGAAGAAGGGCTACTCGGTGGCAGTGGTGCATACCCTTCTGAGTTCCAGGAAGCGGTCCGCTTCCTTGGCTTATGTTCGGGTTTGGCATGTTTGTGAGGCTTGGTGCGAAGAGCAGGAGGTGCAGCCATTGAGGGCCTCCATTGGTTATCTACTAGAATTTTTACAGGGAGGTCTGCAGAAAGGATTGTCGCTGTCCTGCCTGTTGGTTCAGTTGCCTTTGGGTTCAGTTGGCGGTGCTTGCCTGTTTTTTGGGGGTCCGCTTCAGGGAAAATCGGTAGCCCTTCATCCAGATGTCTCTCATTTGTTCCAGGGGGTTAAGCGATTGCGCCCTCCCATACGCCCTGTGGTCCCTTCCTGGGACTTGAATTTGGTGCTGTCAGCTTTGGTTCAAGCCCCGTTTGAGCCCAGGCTACGCTTAAGGATCTTACGCTTAAGGTGGTCTTTTTGGTGGCTATCACTTCGGTGCTGTGTATTTACGAGTTGCAGGCTCTGTCGTAAGCCATGTCGACCAGTCTATTTCCTTGCCTTCCTTCCTGGGGGATGAGTCCCCTCGGTTGTATAAGCTGGATGTTCGTCGGGCTTTGCGTTGCTGTTTGCGTTAGTGAACTTTCAGAAGTCTGACCGCCTCTGGATCTTGTTTGGGGAACCTCGAAAAGGGGGAGGCAGCTTCCAAGGCTTCCATCGCACATTGGATCAAGGAGGCAATTTCTTCCGCATACCTGTTGTCGGGCAAACAGGTGCCCACGGTTCTTCGGACATATTCTACACATCCGCAGGCTTCTTCCTGGGCAGAACACTCTCTCATTCTGCCACAGGACATTTGTAAGGCAGCGACTTGGTCCTCACTGCATTCCTTTGTCAAGCATTACAGTTTGGATGTGCAGGCATGAGGGGATGCTTCCTTTGGGGCATCCGTCTTGCTCCGGGGGCTTTCCCACCCTCTGTGAGTACTGCTTTGGTACTTCCCACTCATAGGGAATGGTCTGGAGAAGACGATAAGGAAGGAGAAATTAGGTATTACATGCTAATTTGCTTTCCTTGAGTCTCTCCAGACCATTCCTGAGCCTACCCATCTTCTGTCTGGGATTGCAACTGCATCTGTGTTTTTTTATTAAAGTTTGTTCCAGTTATTCTTTTTGGTGCTCTTTTCCTTCTGGGAGCTCAATTTCTGGTGGTGTTTTAAGCGTTCAGTTCCTTGTGGTTGAAGGTTTTTCTTTTTGTTGTTTTTTTTTTTTTAGGTATTGCTTGGCTATTCAAACTACTGAACAGGTCAGGGTTGCACAGTCCCTTATACAGGAGCGCTGTTCAATAACTCTGTCTCCCTCTGCTGGTAGGAGTGCATATTACCCACTCATAGGGAATGGTCTAGAGAAGGAAAGCAAATTAGCAGGTAAGACCTAATTTCTCCATTCTAGAGAATCGTGCCAGTTTTGATTTGTACTCATTACTGGAGTTACTGGTGTGGCATTCTGTCGAGTTTAGTGGTAATGACAGACACCAGGTCCTCCCTCCTGTGTTAGAGCAGATTCATTAACTGATGTTATCAAATAGTTCTAGTAGTAGTTTTATTGAAGGGTAGTAATGTTAGCATATGTCCAGCGAACTTTGATTGTTTTTTTAATTTAACAAAGTTTACTGGGCATACGCGAACATTACTTCATGTAACTGAGAGGGATTGGCCAAGATTTAGTTTTAACACAGACTAATTGCAGTTTGCAACCAACATTTCTTAAAATTTGAGCTCCGATGTTGAAACATGGCCACATCAGGTTTTTATTGATCACTAAAGGGCTTTTATTGCCATACTGGTGGTTCTCTTCATCTTTCTGTATTGTTTCCTGATTTTGGTCACTGTGATAGCATGAGTGGGCATGGGCTGAAGGACCTCCACAAACACAGCTAGAACACGGTTTAAAGTGAGCAAAAATACTTTTAATAGGGTGGTTCAAACAGCCTGTTCCCCCTCACAGGTTGCTAGCTCAATATCACACCAAAAACACTTGGAGTTCAAGCAAACAAATAAAAGGAACCTGGTTCCTGACATACCACAGAGGATTCACAGTTTGCACAGGCAATAACAGGTAAATGTGATTGCAAGAAACAGGTGAAAGACTTGGCTTCTGCCAAACTATCGAGATCCAGAGTTCGTGTTCAAACAAGAACCTTTTCCTACTTTGGCCTGTCTTATAGTACTATTTCCTCTCCCTTCCCTCCCATCCACAAGCAGCTTGCTCCCCTTCTGTCCCTTCCCCTCCCAGGCCTACCTTGCAGCCCTGGTGGTCTAGTGGTCTTTTTAGGACAGGAAAGAACCCCACTCTTTCCTGCCCACTGCTGCTGAGCTCCCTGCTGCCACCATTTCATGAAAATGACTGCTGAGACTTCAGTCGGTGGCCTCGCAAGACTTCTGCAAAGTCTCGCCAGTCATTTTAAGAACTGGCGGTAGTGGGGAGATCTCACCGGCAGCAGGCAAGAAAGAGTGGAGTTGTTTTCTGTCCCGAAGAGGCTACTAGACCACTAGGGTGTACTACGGTAGGCTTGGGGAGGGGGGAGAAGGCCAGCCCGTCCATCTGTCAGCCCGCTAGCCCAGAAACCCGGACAAACGCGGGAAAATAACGCCCAGACCCCTGACAGTCCCCTGAAAAGGACGACGTGTCTGGGGAAATTGAGACGTACGGTAACCCTAAATGAAAGGAACTCCTCTGGAATCAAGCCATGGAAAATAATTCTGCCCCAGTATGGCTGTTCTTATGTTCTTAAATTCCTGTTTCCAGTGAGGCAGGACATGTCAGAGGGATGGCTGTAGGGCTAGCTGCAGCCCGTATGTATGAATCGCCACCACTACAAGCGACCTCTAGCCGTAAAAATAAGTTTTAATGTAGATAAATATTGAAAGAAAGGGAGAGATGCGTGATTGAAGATTGGGGGAAGAGGAGCGAAAGGAGAAATACCAGACCTCAGGCAAGGGAGGGGAGGGGAATGGAGGGAGACGTGCTGGACAGAGGGAAGGAGAAAGAAATGCTCCACCACAGGGGATTGAGGGTGCGGTATTCTGTTTGCATTTATTTTCTTTGCAGAGACCTATAGCAGTGATTCCCAAACCTGGTCCTGGAGGCACCCGAACCAGTCAGGTTTTCAGGATCTCCACAATGAATATTCATGAGAGAGATTTGCATGCAGTCCTGTTTTACCAGTAAAAGGTCACGGATTTGATATACTGTCTTTCTGTGGTACAGCCAAAGTGGTTTACATTTATTACATGCAGGTACCAGTGTACTGGCATTTTAGGGCCCAGTGCTGTCTATTCGAGGATAGGTTCTGTGCTGTTTGAATCATAGGAATTAGTGCTGCTGTTGCATAGCATAATTGTTACGTGTATGCTGAATTAGTATTTTTTTTTTCCAGGTTTTGTCTGGTAGTGAAGAGATTCATGTTGCTATTGCTCAGATGGCATGAGAATCAGATTATTTTTTTGTATGGTGACTTCCATGGAGAAATTTGCTAGTTCTGATCTGTACCTGTTGTTGTATGGAGGTTGGAGTTTTATGGATGCAGATCATGTTTACATTTAACTTGTAAAAACTGCTATACCGTGTCAGTCGAAAGCTCCATGAGGGTCATGTATGCAGTATGTTACATATGCCAGCATTGTCCGTCTGGTGTGTCCCAGTTGAGAATCATTCAACCTCAGCAGCACTTAGAAAGCAAAACAGCATACAGATCACAGATCTTTCCAAACTGATACCTTGGAAATATCACTAGAAAAACTCACTCACTGACCTTCAGTCTTACTCATTGTAGTGGGTCACCCTTGGCATATCTGAGTGCAATCCAAAGAAACAAGTTGATTATACTTAAGCAAAGTAATGTAGAATTTATTTATTTGTTACAAATAAAATGCTTGCTTTTAAAAGACATCTGATTTCTGTCATTTATCGGAATCAAAAGTATAGGAGTGTGGTAGCCGTGTTAGTTCACCCTTAAGGTTATCAATAGAAATCAAACAATATAAAACATGGAAAAGAAAATAAGATGATACCTTTTTTATTGGACATAACTTTATACATTTCTTGATTAGCTTTCGAAGGTTGCCCTTGTTCGTCAGATCGGAAATAAGCAAATGTGCTAGCTGACAGTGTATATAAGTGAAAACATTCAAGCATTACTATGACAATCTGACAGGGTGGGAGGATGAGGGTGGGTCGGAGGTATGCATGGGGACATCAAAGCATATCATTGATATTCTAACAGGATGGGTGTGGATAGGTGAGGGGTGGGGTGATCAACAGAGAAATACAGCTTTACGGTTTATAATGGGCTAGGAACCCCAGATCCCTGTTAAGTCCTTTCTGTTGGGTGTTAAAATATTCAATCATTCTGACTTCAAAAGGTCTTACGTTCTTGTATGGTTTTAAAGTTACCTTTCAGGATTCTCACTGTGAAGTCACTGGTACAATGTCTTGTTAAGAAAGGACTTAACAAGGATCTGGGGTTCCTAGCCCATTATAAACCATAAAGCTGTATTTCTCTCCACCCCTCACCTATCCACACCCATCCTGTTAGAATATCAATGATATGCTTTGATGTCCCCATGCATACCTCCGACCCACCCCCATCCTCCCACCCTGTCACACTGTCATAGTAATGCTTGAATGTTTTCACTTATATACACTGTCAGCTAGCACATCTGCTTATTTCCGATCTGACGAAGAAGGGCAACCTTCGAAAGCTAATAAAGAAATGTATTCGGAATCAAAAGAAACTTCACAAATGTTGAGATAGCAGCGTTAGTCACACACACAGAGAAAGAGAAAGACCAGCAATGCAACAGATCAGTACAATAACAGAAGCTATGGGGTACCATTCTGTAGACAATTATCTGCCTGACTGAAGCAGGTCAACTATCCACAGGGTCACCTTGAGTCAACACTTCACAGCAACAACATGTTCTGATAACATATCTGAGACCAGATAGATAACTGTACATCATCAACTTGCAAGCATTGAGGGACAGCCAATTGTGAGTTATAGTTAGTAACCAGTGTTTCTGATGTCCTCAGATTGAACACAAGCTTACTTTTCCTATTGTCAGTTGCTGGTTAATAGCTTTCATACAGTGTTTTGATCATAGCCAGTATATATAGAGTAAACCAGCATTTATATCCATTATTATTCTTAGTTCACAAGTAAATATTAATCAATATTGCAGTCAAGACAGATCCTTGTGAGACTCCTGTCTACAGTGATATCCTATTTGCAATATTGCCATTTACTCTACGTGATTTATCTAAAAGACTTGTTTGAAAGCCTTTTGAGATCAAAAAGCCTATCAAGGTGGTTTTCCACAACTTACTACTGAAAATATCAAATGTTGATAAAATTAAAAAATAAAGAGGTTGTGTTTGTACATGACTTTCAAGGTATGATAAAACCAGGAAATAACATTGGATTAAAGATGTAGCTGATAGAATCTTTCAACTAAAATATAATGAAGAATAGTATTGAATATCCTGGACCACCATAAGTTATTGTCTACTGGAATATAAACTTAACTACACATCAAACACAATTGATACAATCATCATTGAAACCAAAGGAGCTTTCTTCAAAACACCTTTTGTTTCTAATAGGAATCACTTTGATGAGAAAATTCAGTCCTTTAAGCCCTTATGCTGCTTTAGGCTTACATGTAGTTTTTCTTTAACTGGTATATACTCAGAATCCATCCTAAGTTTTGACTAAAAATGGTATCAATGTTTGCTCTCGGTCAATAAATGTACTAGTCTTCTATTTTAAACCACACATGGTTCTCGCATATTTTTACATTGTATTAATGCCTGGATCATATGTCTAGAACAGACAGTGCTGTCGGACAAATATCTTTAAAGAAGAAGTATTTTGTTTAAATAGCATAAAGCATCTCTAAATGAAATAGATCTGAAGTTGTTGAAAATGTGCCAGTGCTAATGTGTTCTACCTCTAAAAATTCTTATTTAAATTTTTTTCTCCAGTGGTGGGCATATATTAAACTTAGATTGTGAGCCTTCTAGGGACAGAGAAAGTACCTGCGTATAATGTGTACAGTTCTGCCCTCTAGGGACAGAGAAAGTACCTGCGTATAATGTGTACAGTGCTGCCCTCTAGGGACAGAGAAAGTACCTGCGTATAATGTGTACAGTGCTGCCCTCTAGGGACAGAGAAAGTACCTGCGTATAATGTGTACAGCGCTGCCCTCTAGGGACAGAGAAAGTACCTGCGTATAATGTGTACAGCGGTGCCCTCTAGGGACAGAGAAAGTACCTGCCTATAATGTGTACAGCGGTGCCCTCTAGGGACAGAGAAAGTACCTGCGTATAATGTGTACAGTGCTGCCCTCTAGGGACAGAGAAAGTACCTGCGTATAATGTGTACAGTTCTGCCCTCTAGGGACAGAGAAAGTACCTGCCTATAATGTGTACAGTGCTGCCCTCTAGGGACAGAGAAAGTACCTGCGTATAATGTGTACAGTGCTGCCCTCTAGGGACAGAGAAAGTACCTGCCTATAATGTGTACAGCGGTGCGTGCGTCTAGTAGCGCTATAGAAATGATTAATAGTAGTAGTAGGACAGGAGATAGTGGATTTAGTGAGGAAAGATGAGAAGCTCTGCCTTGGCCATGTTAAGTTTCAGGTGGTGGTGGGACATCCAGGCAGAAATGTCAGACAAACAGGCCTAGATTTGAGCCTGGATTCCTGATGATATTTCTGGTGTAGAGGGGGACATAAGAATAGCTGTACTGGGTCAGACCAATGGCCCATCTAGCCCAGAATCTTGCGTGCAATGTTGCTACTATTTGGGTTTCTGACATGTATTTGTGACCTGGATTGCCCACTGCTGGAAACAGGATACTGGGCTGGATGGACCATTGGTCTAACCCAGTATGTCTGTTCTTATCTTCTTATTTTATGTTTAATTGACTAGATCTACAGTACATAGCATTACAATAATTAAGTGTGCTCCGAATTAAATAATGTACTGAATGTAGACCAAGCACCAATTAGTACCAGGATACTTAAGTGCTATGTATGACCCATCTGGGTTATCTGCATTGACAAAGGAAACCTCCTCCAGTAGAGACAAAGGAGGTATGTATTGACAGGGCCGCTGAGAGTGTGGGGGTGGGGGGGAAGATTCCCTGGGCCTAGCCTTCAAGGGGGGCCCTGCACCAGGGTCAGTCTCTCTCCGGGACCTGGGTGATTACGTTAATGCAGTGACCTGGGTCCTGGCAGAAAGGAGCAGGAGAGTGACAGACCAAGGGAGTAGCAGATGCAGGAAGGGGAGGGAAGTTGGAGGCTGTGGCAGCCCTTCCCCAGTACTGGCTCTGTCTCTCTGTGGCCTTGTGTATTGAATCTACTTTTTGAATGAACTAATTTGCTAGGTCAGCTTTCAGAGGCAACACTAGTTTTGAAGTAACATCATAAAGTTTCCTGCTCCAGTTACTGCTAGCATGAATAATTCTCAAAGTATGTACACTTAGCTATTCTAACCCTCCTTACTGACACTGGTGCTCTTTATAAGCTACAAGGCAGTAGGCTTTTAATGTTTATTTATTTAGATTTCGCTCACACCTTTTTCCGTAGTAGCTCAAAGTGAGTTATATTCAGGTACTCTGGATATTTCTCTGTCTCAGGAGGACTCACAATCTAAGTTTGTACCGGAGGCAATGGAGGGTTACGTGACTTGCCCAAGATCACAAGGAGCAGCGGTGGGATTTGAACCGGCCACCTCTGGATTGCAAGATGGGTGCTCTAACCACTAGGCCACTAATTTCCACTCTCTGCCCTTGTTACTTCAGTAAATCCAAACCTTGCAATACCAGGAATGAGCAAGATAGAATTTATTGATTGTGCAGCCAAAGGGGGCCTCTTCACCTATGCTGTAAATACATACCCACCCACCCTCCACCTGGGGTGCTCATCGGATTATTCCAAATTACAATTTATAGCCCTCCAATGTGTTCAGAATCAGGCTCCATGTATTGCTGCCTTTCAACATGAAGGCTTTACTGGTGCTTGAGAGTGAGACTATCCAATGTCAACTTCAGCTCCCACCACCCCCCAGCAAAACTTAGCATCCCCACCCTGTCTTGCTGCAGTGTTCTTTTGGATTATAGTTTATTAGGTATCACATATAACACAAATCGGTTTACAGTCAAAATACAAAAAGGAACATGTACTGTGCTTATTGCAAAGTGCTAAAGTCATTTTTTGTTTGTTGGAAAAGATGTCTTCTAGCGATGATGAGGCACGTAGTTTAGATTTAAGTTTTTAGATGTTTCTATTATAATTCTCCTGAATGAAGGAATTCTTGTTTGTAATCCGCTTAGAATCTGCTCTGCCTTAGTGGAATACAAGAATCGTGTAGTATAGTAAAGAAGAAATAGGACAAAAACAAGAACAGCAGAGAGGTTGGGGCAGAAAGATAATATGCATGGGGGGAGAGAGGAAAGAGGAGTGCGACCAGAACCTGAATGCGTTGCCAGAGGCTGTGCGAGACTTGGGTAAGCAAACCGAAGAGGCCTTGACACACATCCCCAGGAAGCAAGTTCCACAGGGAGGGTGCTAAATAACAATAATAATAATTAAAAAAAAGGCACACTGCCTTGTGGAGTCAAAGTGTGTGTGTTTTATGGGGGGAATAAATAGACAGCTCTTGTGTAAGGAATACATCGTTCTCACTGGTGTGTGAGGGATGAGTAGTGATGAGAGCACTGCGTACATCTTGTAGCACTATAGAAATGATAAGTAGTAGTAGTATGAGAGGTAGGAAGGCAATGCTGCTATGAAATTCCATACGAGCAAGTGTTAATAATTTAAAGTGAATTCTAACCGAATTGGCAGCCAATATTGAACTAGAAGGGGAGTAACATGGTCATATTTTGTTGTAGAATAAAGAATCCTAATGGCAGTGTTCTTCACAGAGTGCAGTTATTTAAGCAAATGTGAAGAGGGCAGCATGTTACAGTAATCCAGTAATCTCCGTGGGGGAAGGGAAGACACTGTATAGTGGAACTTAGCAAGTAAAATGTTGTAATAATACTATTGGATTGTGGTTCAATAACAGTTTGATTATGAGTGTGACTGTTGCGTAGACTGGAAGAATTCTTCTGCTTTAGGCAGACATAAAAACCTTCACTTGAGCCCGCTGGAACCAGATCCCTGGCAGGGAACTTACAAGCCATAGGGGAAGGGTATGTTTGTGCAGCGCTGCGTATGCCTTGTAGCGCTATAGAAATGCTAAATAGTAGTAGTAGTAGTATATCAAGTCCCATTTCCCCTAGGGGGCATGCGATGAAACTACACTGTAGTAAATTTAAAACAAATTGGAGAAAACTTTTCTTCACCCAACGCGTAAACTCTGGAATTCGTTGCCAGAGAACGTGGTGAAGGCGGTTAACTTGGCAGAGTTTAAAAAGGGGTTAGACAGTTTCCTAAAGGATAAGTCCATAAACCACTACTAAATGGACTTGGGAAAAATCCCCAATTCTAGGAACAACATGTATAGAATGTTTGTACGTTTGGGAAGATTGCCAGGTGCCCTTGGCCTGGATTGGCCGCTGTCATGGACGGGATGCTGGGCTCGATGGACCCTTGGTCTTTTCCCAGTGTGGCATTACTTATGTACTTATGTCCTCTACTTGGCTCACTTTTATTACATAGAGCAGTGATTTAACCTATTGTGATGTCATAGTGGCTCATTCCACCAATAAGAGCCAACCTCATTAGTGATGTCACAATGGCTTGATTGTATAGAATGTTTGTACGTTTGGGAAGGTCGCCAGGTGCCCTTGGCCTGGATTGGCCGCTGTTGTGGACAGGATGCTGGGCTCGATGGACCCTTGGTCTTTTCCCAGTGTGGCATTACTTATGTACTTCCCCTTCCTTTTGAGTGTGTTATAGGCTTGTTCAAGGGTCTTTCTCAAAAACATCCAGATAAAACCAAACCCCTGCACTGGGCCATCGTTTATTAGAGTGATTATATTTCCTCTTACTGGCCTTTATCCCCCTGAGGCTAAAAAAGGAGGGAAGATCTGGACTGCACTTCTGAGGCAACATCCTGCCACTACGACCTCCCCTGAAGGGGGAGCAGCAGACACTCACCCACCTCCCTTTTCAGATAAGGAAAAAAAGTCAGCTCCCCTAGCTTCTTCAGTTATTAATGTGCATTCCTCCAAAGGGGATATTCTCTGGGACAAACTCTATTTGCTATATAAGATGTTTTCCCTTATATGGTAAACTGGCCCCACCCAGTGTATCCCCAGGATGAACCATGAGGGGCAAGATGAGGGCCAGAGGCAGGAGCAAGTGGGTATCCCAGGGGAGTGCACGGGTACCTTGGGCAGAGGTTGAATTGGTAGGGGGATGCCACTACGAACACCAGGAAATGGGGTTTGCATTTTTTAGTGTGAGAGATTGAAGGTACCAGGGGGAGAGGGGTGGGGGTGCGACTAGACACCAGGGATTATTTTTTGGGAGTCAAGGGGAGGGGATGCTTCTATTTACCAGGGAGTGGGGGGGTGGAGGTACATGGGGATAGGATCAAGTGGGTAAGGGGGTGCCACTAGACACCAGGGAGTGGGGGGGGGGGGGGGTTGCCACTAGACAACAGGAATTATTATTTTTAGTCAAATCGTTGTATCGGGTGGGGGGGGGGGGGGGGAGGCCTGCCCAGAGCTGATGCAGATCCACTCAAGTTTTTTTTTTTTTTTTTTTTTAATGTCGCCCTTCCTGTCAATGCCTGAACCAGTCACCACTTAGGCACTGACATTTTACAATGAGCTGTGGATTACTGTTGCAATTTTAACATGGCAATAATTTGCATGCTCTTTGATTTATAGCATGCCATGAAAGTTTTATGACAATTTCACAGTAGAGCTGCGGCTTTCACCATCACCCCTTAAGTAAGCTGGTGCCTACCCTTCCCCTATGGCTTGTAAGTTCCCTGCCAGGGATCTGGTTCCAGCGGGCTCAAGTGAAGGTTTTTATGTCTGCCTAAAGCAGAAGAATTCTTCCAGTCTACGCAACAGTCACACTCATAATCAAACTGTTATTGAACCACAATCCAATAGTATTATTACAACATTTTACTTGCTAAGTTCCACTATACAGTGTCTTCCCTTCCCCCACGGAGATACACAAGACCTGCACTCATACGATGTGGATGTGGTATGAAATACTAAACCCCAGCCTTGGCTGACCTCTAGAGCCATAGACGTCTATCCGACATTGTTCTCAATTTCCCACTACTGGGGTTCCCATCGAAGCCCTCTCCAGGCCTTGTAAGGGACATAGTCTGGCACAGGCTTCACTTCCCCATGGCTGGAGCTGCCCATCATAAATGAGCTTATAGCTGTTGATGTGTTAAGTTTTGATACTATCCTTTTTCTATTTAGGGATCCTTTGTGTGTATCCCACGCATTGTTTAATTCTATCACTGTTTTATCCAACACCCATATCACCCATGTGAAAAACTAGCTGCTTCCTTAGTTACTCACAACCAACCAACTGACCATATTTAATAGATAATTAGATTCAACTGATTAAACTCTGACTTGACTGCAGCCAACTCTGCTGAATCTAAACCTCACTCTATAGTGAACCTTACTGTGATAGTGAAGTAGTTTACCACAAAGTTTCTACGAGAGCGCTATAGTTGTGAAAGGGTTACAAAACCATCTCAAAAGATTTGGGACTCCACTGACCACAGTGAGAGCCATTACCTCCAAATGGAGAAGACTTGGCACAGTGGTGAAACTTGGAGAAGAGACAACTGAGGGGGAGATATGACTGAGATCTGTAAAACGATAAGTGGAGTGGAATAGGTACATGTGAATTTATGTGAATTGATGGTTTACTCTTTCAAAAAGAACAAATGATAAAGGGGATGGGCTGACTTCCCTATGAGAAAATGCTAAAGCGGCTAAAGCTCTTCAGCTTAGAGAAAAGACTACTGAGGGGAGATATGATAGAGGTCTATAAAATAATGAGTGGAGTTGAACAGGTAGACGTGAATCGCTTGTTTACTCTTTCCAAACATACTAGGACTAGGGGGCAAGCGATGAAGCTACAAAGTAGTAAATTTAATACGAATCGGAGAAACTTTTTCTTCACTCAACGTGTAATTAAACTCTGGAATTCATTGCCAGAGAATGTGGTAAAGGCGGTTAGCTTAGCGGGGTTTAAAAAGGGTCTGGACGGCTTCCTAAAAGAAAAGTCCATAGACCATTATTAAATTGACTTGAGAAAATCCACTGCTTATTTCTGGGATAAGCAGCATAAAATGAGTTGAACGTTTTGGGGATCTTGCCAGGTATTTTTGACCTGGATTGGCCACTGTTGGAAACAGGACACTGTGTTTGATGGACCTTTGGTCTGTCCCGGTGTGACAATACTTATGTACTAGGGCAGGGCATGCTGATTGGGTTTTCAGGATATCCATGAGAGAGATCAGCATGCACTTCCTCCTTGGTATGCAAATATATCTCGTGCATATTCATAGTGGATATCCAGAAAACACGATGGGACTTGGTGTGCCCTGAGGACTGGGTTGAGAAGGTCTGGAGTAGGGGACACTCCATGAAGGTTCATATTGGCACATTTAAAAACATATAAGAGAATATATGTTTTTACTTAGCATATTGTTAAGCTCTGGAACTCATTGTCGGATCAAGTGGTAAAACAGTGTAGCTGGATTAAAAAAAAAAGTTTGGGCAAATTCCTGGAGGAAAAGTTCATAAACTGTTATGAAGTTAGACCTAGGGAAAGCCACTACTTATCCCTGAAGCATGGGCTCTTGCCACTGTTTGGGATTCTGCCAGGTACTTGTAATCAAGATTGGCCACTGTTAGAAATAGGATACTGGGCTTGATGGACCTTTGGTCTAATCCATTGTGGCAATACTCATGTACTTATCACAGAAAAACGGAGAAAAAAAAGATGTGGTAAGTGATTTAGAGGAACTGGGTTGATCGTGGTGGGAGGGGGGAAGTAGTTTGTATCCAGGAACTGAGTGAGGGGCTTGTGTTTGTGGTACAATAAACACCTGAGTGTCTTGAAGTAGATGAAACCATACACAATAGCACCTTTCCAACACTCGGGTATAATAAATCTGTGCAGAATAAAAAATTGTATATATTTGTGACCATCAACTGCAGGGCTATGATGTCGATTCAGCCAAATATAAAGCTTATGGCTTGCCCAGTAGATACTGCATCATTGCTCACTCAATTATATAGAAAAAAATGAGGTGAAATATAACTTGTCTTAATTAAACAAAGGCAGCACCAGTTTGAGCGCTGGCTCTGCTTCAGGGTCCACTTTCTGTCACCATCACTGCCAAGACATTTCCTTCAGATGTTTTTTATTTTCTGGATCGATTTACCATGCCTGACTGTTGGGAAGGTGTTAAAGTTATTTCCCACACCTAGTTTGGACTTTCCTATATACTGCTGAAATCAATGAAAGGCCTAAGAGAATTATCACTACTGCTGCAAGAAGGAGACTGCTCATACATGACTCGTAGTAGAGAATGACATGGGGACAAAGTTTGTCCCCACTCTGTCCCTGTTCCGTCCCCGCAGATTCTGTCCTCATCTAAAGTAGCCTTGAACCAGGGGCGTAGCCAGACTTCAACAGTAGGGGGATCCAGAGCCGAGGTGAAGGGGCACATTTTAGCCCCCCCTGGCACCGCTGACCCCCCCCCCCCCCACCAGCCAGACAGCCATTGCCGACACCCTGCCCCGCCCACCTACCATTGCCGACACCTCCAACAAATTTGACTCCCCCCCCCCCCGCCGATGACCCTCTCGACCCCCCTGCCCGCCGTTGCCTACCTTTGCTGGTGGGGGACCCCAACCCCCGCCAGCCAAAGTCTTCTTCCTTCGTTTGGTTTCTGACTGAGTCTGACGTCCGACGTCAGACTCACAGAAACAGAATGAAGCCTTGCAATCTGCAGGGCTTTGTTCTGTTTCTGTGAGACTGACGTCCTGCATGTTGTACATGCAGGACGTAAAAGAAACCAAACAATGGAAGAAGACTTCGGCTGGCGGGGGTTGGGGTCCCCCACCAGCAAAGGTAGCAGGCAGCGGGTTGGTGGCGGGAGGGGGGGTTGGGATGGTCGCCGGCAGGGGGGTCCAGGCCCAAATCTACGAGGGCCCAGGCCCCCGTGGCCCCATAGCAGCTACGCCCCTGCCTTGAACACTTAATGATTTTATATTTAAATCTTTTTATTAAAGTATGAAAAGGAACAATATGCTGTGCAACTGTTGTGTATAAATTACAAATAGAAAACAATAATAATAACTAGCAGCTATAATAACCCTCCCACCACTCTTCCATCCCTAACAATGGCTGACTTCTACTACCCCAAGGAATCCTAATCCACCCTATTAAAAAGTCCAGGGGTACGAAATACAACCCATTCTGTATGCCCTAGAGGGGAGAAATATGCCCTTTGAAGCACTGTTATGATTTTTTAATCTGTGGATGGATAAGAAGTCATCAACAATCTCAGGATTGAGTCTAGCTCTGCTGACTTCCACAGTCCTTCCTGCAATAGAAGATGTCTTCTTAGAAGATGTGTTGGTAGCAGGATGTACAGGATCCCTCATGCAAATTTTGCCAATTGTGGCCAGCTTGTTTTTCCAAAAAATGAAAACATCATTGCCTGCATCACTTGAACATAAATAACTGTCCAATTCATTAATAGCCTTCAAAATAGAGAATGACACGGGGACAAAGTTTGTCCCCATTCCTACGGGCTCTGTCCCCTTCCCGTGCCATTCTCTAACTTGTAGGAATGAGACAGCCCCTGATGTGTCTGTGGCATGAGCTTGTAGCAGGAGTGAGTGTCCCAGCCTGTGAGAGGGTGAGCGAGTGAGCAGCCTTACTATAAATAGTATCTCTTTGCACTTTCCCAATTCCTCTCCCAATGTTCTGCTGCAGCAGTGATGTTGCAGCCTTGGGGCAGTCTCGCACTGCAGTTTGGGGGTGTTGGCAGAATGAACAGTGCGGCTCTGTATCTACTCGGCAGGATGGGAGTGGTACACTGCAGCGCAGCGGCTCTTTCGGAAAGATACGAGATGCGCTCAGAAGAAGCAGTGAAATGCTAGTGAAGAAACTACAAGGAAATGGGCCTCTGGAATCCAGAAATACTAAGTATGACTCATGAAGCCATCAGCCTACAATCCTGGTCTCCTTCCTTCCCTCCCCAGCTGCTTCTCTCCATAACTCCCTGCCTTCATTCCCATTTGCTCCTTTGTTGTTCTCATTGTGATTTGCCTCTCTGTGGCCTGTGCTTCTCTCTGTGTCTTCCTTTCTCTTAACGCACTAGTAGTGTTCCTCTCCCCAGGGTGGGAATCCCTCAGAGAACTACTCCTTCCCATCCAGGCCTTTCTCCCTTCCTGCCCCTCCAGCTTTCCTGTTGTGCACAAAGGAAAGGGAGAGACCTGTTCCTTCATTGCCAGGAAGTCCAGGGACAGAGAAAGGGCAAAAACAGATCCACTGCAACCTCTGGGGGGAGGAGGGAGAAGACAGTTTCCTACATTTACCAGGGGGAGAGAGTAGAAGGGGAAAAGGAGAAATCCAGTCTTGCAACCCCTAGGAGAGAGTGGAAGGGAAGAAGAGAGAAGATTCATTGCTGCACACTCAAGGAGAGAAAGCAGAGAGGATGAGGAGAGACCCACAAAGAGAGGGTCTCTTCATTCATTCCTTTATTCCCAGGAGGATAGAAAGGAATCTGATGCTCTCTTGGTGGGGGGATAAAGGATAGGTCTAGGAAGCACTGACCTCTGACACTTGCTTTTCTGTTTGATTTTTTTCAGCATGAAACGAGCAGCTTCACTGAGCTACCTAAATAAATCCAGCGATGAGTCCTTGGAGGTAAGAAAGTTCATGAATATCCCTGTAGGGTGGTACAAGAGAGAGCCTGGATCCAATGGACAACATTTCCCTGTGCCTAGAGAGACAGGAGTTCCTCCATCCTTACTAAGGCCTTACTAAGTAGATGTTGACAGATAAGAACCACCTGGTATAGGTAAGGATATCTTCCAGCTGTTGTAGCTGTGGTCATCACCCTCCTACCCCCATGAGCTGTGCTAAGAATGTCTTCCACCTGTCAGCCTCACGGGTTTGAGCAGAGATGTAGGATATCGGGAACTGTGACCAAGTCAGCCTGCAGCCCGAGTTGGGAAAATGTCCTACCTTCCCCAGTTTTATCTGTGAATATGAACCTGTGGCATTTCACGTTGCTTGATTGCCTCTTCTCTTTGGGAGTCTAATTCTGCAAATGTATTTATTTATTACATTTATATCCCACATTTTCCCACCTATTTGTAGGCTCAATGTGGCTTACATAGTACCGGAGAGGCGTTACAGACTCCGGTGTAAACAAATACAAAGTGATGTTGTGCTAAGATAAAGTTCATGTGGCACAGCCACACTAGGGAATCGTACAACGGAAGAGTTGTGTTATGTGACCCAGTTGAGAGATTCTTCTGGCATGTAGTTAATGTGGGGATCTATATCAGTCTGAATTGTTTGGCTTTTCCAACTGGACCTTGCTTTTGTATATATTCACTGCTTCCTTTTTAAAGGTATTGCTATTGATATTTGTATGTTCAGAATTGGTGGTGTTAAGGTTTGTAGCGTAGGATTTGAGACGCTTCTTCTCAGGATTTAGTGTAACTTCATAAAGGGTTTTTTTTTGTACTAATGAACAGTTCATGTTTTCTGCTGCAAGGCCCATAGGAATAAAATGAGGCCTATGGAAAATAACATGAACTAATTGTTAGTAAAAGACCTCCACAGTATCTGGCAGTGAAAGGGTTTTGTGTTGCTGTTACTGAGGTGCTACCAGATTTCTTTCTGTGGAAAGGTATGTTCTGTATGCTACAGATTCCACAGTAGGTGGGAAAAAATCTTGATGTTGACAGGATGTGGTTTATGTTGCTGCAGGACAGCTGTTGGGCAGACTGTTTACTTGGAAATCCATCATCAAGAAACACTACTCACACTTACATACAAACATAGTAACATAGTAGATGACGGCAGAAAAAGACCTGCACGGTCCATCCAGTCTGCCCAACAAGATAAACTCATATGTACTACTTTTTGTGTATACCCTACTTTGATTTGTACCTGTCCTCTTCAGGGCACAGACCGTGTAAGTCTGCCCAGCACTATCCCCGCCTCCCACCACCTGCTCTGGCACAGACTGTATAAGTCTGCCCAGCACTATCCCCGCCTCCCAGGCACCAGCCCTGCCTCCCACCACCGGTTCTGGCACAGACTGTATAAGTCTGCCCAGCACTAGCCCCGCCTCCCAACCACCAGCCCCTCATCTGGCACAGACCGTATAAGTCTGCCCAGCACTATCCCCGCCTCCCAACCACCAGCCCCTCATCTGGCACAGACCGTATAAGTCTGCCCAGCACTATCCCCGCCTCCTAACCACCAGCCCCGCCTCCCAACCATCGGCTCTGGCACAGACCGTATAAGTCTGCCCAGCACTATCCCCGCCTCCCACCACCTGCTCTGGCACAGACTGTATAAGTCTGCCCAGCACTATCCCCGCCTCCCAGGCACCAGCCCTGCCTCCCACCACCGGTTCTGGCACAGACTGTATAAGTCTGACCAGCACTATCCCCACCTCCCAACCACCAGCCCTGCCTCCCACCACCGGTTCTGGCACAGACTGTATAAGTCTGCCCAGCACTATCCCCGCCTCCCAACCACCAGCCCTGCCTCCCACCACCGGCTCTGGCACAGACCGTATAAGTCTGCCCAGCACTAGCCCCGCCTCCCAACCACCAGCCCCTCATCTGGCACAGACCGTATAAGTCTGCCCAGCACTATCCCCGCCTCCTAACCACCAGCCCCGCCTCCCAACCATCGGCTCTGGCACAGACCGTATAAGTCTGCCCAGCACTATCCCCGCCTCCCACCACCTGCTCTGGCACAGACTGTATAAGTCTGCCCAGCACTATCCCCGCCTCCCAGGCACCAGCCCTGCCTCCCACCACCGGTTCTGGCACAGACTGTATAAGTCTGCCCAGCACTATCCCCGCCTCCCAGGCACCAGCCCTGCCTCCCACCACCGGTTCTGGCACAGACTGTATAAGTCTGACCAGCACTATCCCCACCTCCCAACCACCAGCCCTGCCTCCCACCACCGGTTCTGGCACAGACTGTATAAGTCTGCCCAGCACTATCCCCGCCTCCCAACCACCAGCCCTGCCTCCCACCACCGGCTCTGGCACAGACCGTATAAGTCTGCCCAGCACTAGCCCCGCCTCCCAACCACCAGCCCCTCATCTGGCACAGACCATATAAGTCTGCCCAGCACTATCCCCGCCTCCCAACCACCAGTCTTGCCTCCCACCACCGGTTCTGGCACAGACTGTATAAGTCTGCCCAGCACTATCCCCGCCTCCCAACCACCAGCCCCGCCTCCCAACCATCGGCTCTGGCACAGACCGTATAAGTCTGCCCAGCACTATCCCCGCCTCCCACCACCTGCTCTGGCACAGACTGTATAAGTCTGCCCAGCACTATCCCCGCCTCCCAACCACCAGCCCTGCCTCCCACCACCGGTTCTGACACACAGACTGTATAAGTCTGACCAGCACTATCCCCGCCTCCCAACCACCAGCCCTGCCTCCCACCACCGGTTCTGGCACAGACTGTATAAGTCTGCCCAGCACTATCCCCGCCTCCCAACCACCAGCCCTGCCTCCCACCACCGGTTCTGGCACAGACTGTATAAGTCTGACCAGCACTATCCCCGCCTCCCAACCACCAGCCCCGCCTCCCAACCATCGGCTCTGGCACAGACCGTATAAGTCTGCCCAGCACTATCCCCGCCTCCCACCACCTGCTCTGGCACAGACTGTATAAGTCTGCCCAGCACTATCCCCGCCTCCCAGGCACCAGCCCTGCCTCCCACCACCGGCTCTGGCACAGACTGTATAAGTCTGCCCAGCACTATCCCCGCCTCCCAGGCACCAGCCCTGCCTCCCAACCATCGGCTCTGGCACAGACTGTATAAGTCTGCCCAGCACTATCCCCACCTCCCAGGCACCAGCCCTGCCTCCCACCACCGGCTCTGCCACCCAATCTTGGCTAAGCTCCTGAGGATCCATTCCTTCTGAACAGGATTCCTTTATGTTTATCCCATGCATGTTTGAATTCCGTTACCGTTTACTCCCTGATATTCAGCGCTTTTTATCCAGTTGGCAATGACCGCTGACCGCTTAAATAGCATTTAACTGGTTAAGCGCAAATATTCAGCGGGGAAATAACCAGTTATATCTGCTGAATATTTACAGTTAGTGCATAGCGGCTGACCTGCACAATATAACCAGTTAGCACTGGGTTTAGCAGTTAAATAGTACCAGAAAAACAGCAGCAATCCTATCTTTAACTACTAGGAACTTAACCAGTTAAGTTCTGGTGGCCAAAAATTTTATTTATTTATTTATTGCACTTGTATCCCACATTTTCCCACCTATTTGCAGGCTCAATGTGGCTTACAAAGACCTGTTATTGCATCGCCATTCCAGGATAAAAATACAATTGGTATTACAAGATATCAAGGAAGACAAGAAGATCTAATCAAGCAGTTATAGGAAAAAGACATTCGGGATAAGGGTGAAGTGGTGTTGTGTTATAGTTGTTTATGGATTCTCGTGGTAGTCTTTGTTAAAGAGGTAGGTTTTCAGAGATTTCCGAAAGTTAGTTATTTCATTAATTGTTTTCAAGTGAGTTGGTAGTGCATTCCACAGCTTTGTGCTCATGTATGAAAAGCTGGTCGCATGTGTTAGTCTGTATTTTAATCCTTTACAGCTGGGGAAGTGTAGATTAAGAAAAGTGCGGGAAGATCTTTTAGCGTTTCTGGGTGGCAGGTCCACGAGGACTAGCATGTAGGTCGGGGCATCTCCGTAAATGATTTTATGAACAATTGTGCAGATCTTGAACGCGATACGTTCTTTAAGTGGGAGCCAGTGTAATTTCTCTCTTAAGGGTTTTGCACTTTCATATTTTGTTTTTCCAAATATGAGTCTGGCTGCGGTATTCTGAGCTGTTTGAAGTTTCTTAATGGTCTGTTCTTTACAGCCAGCGTAAAGTGCATTGCAATAGTCCAGGTGACTAAGTACCATTGACTGTACCAGGTTCCGAAAAACGATCCTTGGGAAGAAAGGTTTTACTTTTTTGAGTTTCCACATGGAGTGGAACATTTTCTTAGTTGTATTCTTCACGGAAATTCAGTGCTGATCGCTGGATATAGTGTGGCATTGAATTTCCCAGTTCAGCACTGGCAGCAGGCTTTAATCATGATATCGGCCCCACAGTGCCCCTCCAGGACTGGCAACGTCAGTCCTGGGGCAGGAGTGTGTATGGGGTGGCTGGTGAGGTAGGGTGGGTAGGGGCAGGGGACTATGTGTAGAGCGTGTGGGAGAGCAGAAGCAGCTGTGTGTGACATTGGGAAGACAGTGGGAATTTTAATCGGGGCAGGATCTGATGAGGTGCGTAGCATGGGGGTGGTGTGATATGCATCAAATGCACAGGGAGGATGGCAGCGGTACAGGGGAGGATTCAACGGAACACTATTTCCTCCACCCCTCTTATCCCCATCCCTTCGCGTCTGGCAGACACAGTCCTCACGTCCCATAGCATTGCCCTGCCACTTCCCAATTTCAGTGCACGTCATCTCTTACTGCCGTAGGGCTAACTCATAACTCTTACTCCAAGACTTGTCCATGTTGGCGTCTACGGTTACTGGTGCAACTGGGTCACTGCAAAGGGCAGTGCGGTTAGAGATACATCTCCTCCTGGCCCCCTGCCTCCCACAGCTCCCTCCATGCAGTCAGGGTCAGACAACGAAGGTAGCCATTTGCTCTCTCTTTGGCCATGTACAGGTGACTCTCTCTTCCTATTTCTACTGTCCTTTCAGTCCCTGCTTCCATTCTCTCAGATCTGTCATGTAAGCCCAGCACCTAATCTTACCTCTGTTACAGCCTCCCCCCCCCCACCTGCTGCAGCACAACACATTCAACATACCGCTTTGCCCTGCCATCTGACCCCTGCATCACTCCTTCCTTCCCCCATTATCTGTAACACTAGTAGTAGTAGTAGTAGCACCCCTCAGATAAACTCTGGAATTCGTTGCCAGAGAATGTGGTAAAGACGGTTAGCTTAGCAGAGTTTAAAAAAGGTTTGGCTGGCTTCCTAAAGGAAAAGTCCATAGACCATTATTAAATGGACTTGGGGAAAATCCACTATTTTGGGGATAAGCAGTATAGAATGTTTTGTACTTTTTTGGGATCTTGCCAGGTATTTGTGACCTGGATTGGCCACTGTTGGAAACAGGATGCTGGGCTTGATGGACCTTTGGTCTTTCCCAGTATGGCAATACTTATGTACTTAATAATCCCAGACTAACAAAAAAAAGTTTGCAGCGTTTAAGGGATCCCCTTGCCTCTCTGCCCTCCCTCATAGTCAACTGATTGGATTTGATTTCTCCATTGCCAATATTCTGGGGTTTCTGGAACTGTCCAATATCTCACCAAAGATAGTTTATGAAAAAGAAGAGCAGTGCCCTTTCCAGACCCTCGGAAAGCCCCAGGTTTATCCAATAAATGCTGGTCTACTGTCCCAGGTATCTAGCTAATTTGCCCCCAAATTCCTGTATAAGTGGGCATGACCAAAGTGAATGGAAAAAAGTATTAATGTCTTGACCATATTTAATACAAAAAGCCAATGGAGAATGGAGTACCACCTGAGTGATGCAATTGTTGTTGGGTGAAGTAAGCCCTGTATAAGACCCGAAAGTAACATTCCTGAAGTCTTGCACATTTCATGATAGTGTTATGATTGGGGTCAGAACCCCTCTCAAACTTACCTCTTTCCTGGGGGTCAGCTTCTTAGCTGGCTTCTGTTTCTTTTCTCTGTCCTTTCTGAGCTGGCTCTCAGGCATATTTTCAAAGCACTTAGCCTTCCAAAGTTCCATAGAAACCTATGGAACTTTGGAAGGCTAAGTGCTTTGAAAATATGCCTTTCTGTCTCTCTGCTGGCAGCTTCCAGCAGCATGGGGTTAATTGTTTTACTTTACTACAGCTGTGTGAGTAGACTGAGTTAGCTCTACCGCTCTTTGGGTGTACTGGCTTCAAGTGCTTCACGGTGTTGCATTGGTGTGGGTTGGGCCTCTCTGGGTCAGTGTGCTTTTGCCTAGGTCTAGGGAGTGTGACATCATCAGGGAGGGCCTTGATAAGGAAGTGGTGTTGTTTCCTTCAGAGCCTTTGCAACGGTTGTGTTTGCTTTAGGTAGGGTGGTGCAGTGTGCACTTCTGACTTTGTGTCTAGTTTCCCTGCTTGATTTTGCTAAGGTCCAGGTTAGTGTTAGTGCAGTGTGCACTGGTGTTTGTGTGTTTAGCTTTCCTGCTTTTCCCTGGTGGTTCCCCTGCTTTTCCCTCTTGGTTTGGAAGCATTGCTGTGTGTAGGGCTTTGGAAGCTCTGTTGCTGTTAGAAGTACTTCAGGGTTTGGTGTTAGGAACTCTACAGATTTTGCTGTTAGAAGTACTTCTGGTGTTTGTGCTATTGGGAGCATTGCAGTCTTTGCTGTTTGGGTTTTGGGTGCTGTAGAAAGCACTTCAGTTTGCTGTGAGAAGTACGTCAGTAGCTTGGTGCTTAGTGGAACCTGGGTTAGGTTAGTGTGGTGGTGCACTGCTGTAGCGTGGGGGCTTAGGAAGCTCCTTTGCTAGCGTGTGTTTGCTTTCCTGCTTTTTCCTTGTGCCTTCCCTGTCTTCCCTTTTAATGCTAGGAGCTCTTTTGGTTGTTTGGTGCATAGGAGCACCTTAGTTAGTTTAGAGTTGTAGAGCACTGCTTGTAGTTTGGTGCTTAGTAGCACCTGTGTTAGCTTGTGTATTTAGTTCCCTGCTCTGTTAGTTTAGGGCTTAGGTAGTCCCTTTGTTGAGCAGGGCTTAGGAGCTCCTGTTTAGTATAGGGCTTAGGAAGTCCTTTTGTTAGTGTAGGCCTAGGAGTGCCCTGGTTAGTCCAGTTCCTTGGAGCACTGCTGTCTCTTCTGTTTCCTGTCCTGGTCCCTGTGTCATCCGGTATCCGGCAAGTCCTGCCGGCTACTCGAACCCAGGAGCTCAACTCCTGGAGGGCTTAGTAGCTAAGTGCAGGTGAAGCTGTTCGGACCAGTCCAGTGTGCTCCAGTCCAGTGTTCCAATCCGGGGAATTCCAGTCCAGTGTTCCAGTCCGGTGTCCTCCAGTCCGGGGGATTCCAGTCCGTGTGTTCCGGTTGCTGGGCGGTGCCTGCAGTCCCTGCCGGTGCCAGTGTGCTTGCCCAGCGTTGGTTGGTGGGTTTTGCCTGCTGCTGTCACTCCTCATCAGCAGCTCAAGGGCTCACGTTTGCTCCAGAGCCCGGCCCCGCGGGCTCTGAACCTGAGAACCTGACAATAGAGGGTATTTGCTTAAACTTTGTCAGGAGGTCCCAATCCCCCGGGGGAGTTCCCAGATCTTCCGTCCACCTCTGATGAACCACCTCAAGATCTTTCCTAGGCTCCCACTTTAGTGCTTTATGAAGTCGTGAAACAGAAAGTTTAGATTCAGAGATATCTAAAAAAAAAAAGGTTACCCCGAGGGTTTTGTGTCCGACATTGATTTTGTGGAAAGTTTTATTCCCTTTCTGATGATGCAACGCGAAATTCAGCCAGAGTCAAAGGGAACCTTCATTTGAAATTGTGAGATTGGACAGGATGAACGGATTATGAGTGGAGTACATGAAGTTTGAGCACGCTATATCCTCAAGGGAAGTATATGTGGGGTGTTACATGCAGTATTTTCTAGCACGTTGTATTGTATCTCCTTATGTCTTAATACTTAGAAATCTGTGTCGTATGTGTTTTGAGTAATCTAACATATGTAGTGCCATGTATACTGAATGTTGTTTAACTAGGGTGTAGATGAGTATATAGGAACTAGGATTTATTATAGATTGCAGTATATATGTGCACATATGTTTGAATTTAATGATTCGGAAATGATCAACATTAGAGGAGCCGAGGACGGTTCTGTTGTATGCACATACACAATGTAAGGAGGCGGAATACCTAATGTGCTATGATAGTTCCATCTGTGACACTGCCACATATTCCTTTTGGGGATATAATGGTAGGAATGGGTACGGACTGAGCACATTAATACACATATCACTTTGTGAGAGATGTTTTTTTGCAGTGAGTTGTTGCTTTTGAATAATTTGTTTAATTCTAAGACATAGTAGTGAGTTAAAATTTAATGCCAAGACGTGCAGAGTGATGCACTTGGGGTGCAGAAACCCAAAAGAGAGATACCGGATAGGAGGGGAAAGATTAGCAAGCTCATCTCAGGAGAGAGACCTTGGGGTGTTGATGTCCGAGGATCTGAAGGTGAAGAAACAATGTGGCAAGGTGATGGCCGTGGCCAGAAGGATGGCAGGCTGCATAGAGAGGGGTATACTACTACTACTACTACTTAACGTTTCTAGAGCGCTACTAGGGTTACGCAGCGCTGTACAAATTAACGAATAAGGACGGTCCCTGCTCAGAAGAGCTTACAATCTAAAGGACAAAATGTCAAGTTGGGGTAGTTGAGATTTCCTGAGAAGAGGTGTAGTGATTAGGTGCTGAAGGTGACATTGAAGAGGTGGGCTTTGAGCAATGATTTGAAGATGGGTAGGGAGGGGGCCCGGCGTATGGGCTCAGGGAGTTTGTTCCAAGCATGGGGTGAGGCGAAGCAGAAAGGGCGAAGCCTAGAGTTGGCGGTGGTGGAGAAGGGTACTGAAAGGAGGGATCTGTCTTGAGAGCGGAGGTTACGGGTAGGGACGTAAGGGGAGATGAGGGTAGAGAGGTAAGGAGGGGCTGCAGATCGAGTGCATTTGTAGGTGAGTAGGAGAAGCTTGAACTGTATGCGGTATCTGATCGGAAGCCAGTGAAGTGACTTGAGGAGAGGGGTGATATGAGTATATCGGTTAAGGCGGAAGATAAGACGTGCGGCAGAGTTCTGAATGGACTGAAGGGGGGATAGATGGCTAAGTGGGAGGCCGGTGAGGCGTAGGTTGCAGTAGTCAAGGCGAGAGGTAATGAGAGAGTGGATGAGAGTTTGGGTGGTGTGCTCGGAGAGGAAGGGGCAAATTTTGCTAATGTTATAGAGGAAGAAGCGACAGGTCTTGGCTATCTGCTGGATATGCGCAGAGAAGGAGAGGGAGGAGTCGAAGATGACACCGAGGTTGCGGGCAGATGAGACGGGGACGATGAGGGTGTTATCAACTGAGATAGAGAGTGAAGGGAGAGGAGAAGTGGGTTTGGGTGGGAAAACAATAAGTTCAGTCTTGGCCATGTTCAGTTTCAGGTGGCGGTTGGACATCCAGGCAGCAATGTCGGATAAGCAGGCCGATACCTTGGCCTGGGTTTCCGCAGTGATTTCTGGTGTGGAGAGAGAAAGCTGGGTGTCGTCAGCATAAAGATGATAGTGGAAACCATGAGAAGAGATCAGGGAGCCTAAGGAAGAGGTGTAGATTGAAAAACAAAGTTGCCCAAGGACAGATCCCTGAGGAACTCCAACAGAGAGCGGGATAGGGGAGGAGGACGAACCATGAGAGTGTACTCTGAAGGTACGATGGGAGAGATAAGAGGAGAACCAGGAGAGGACAGAGCCCTGGAACCCAAAGGAGGACAGTGTGTCAAGAAGTAGGTTGTGATTGACAGTGTCAAAAGCGGCGGATAGGTCGAGGAGGATGAGGATGGAGTAGTGACCTTTGGATTTGGCGAGGAACAGGTCATTGCAGACCTTAGATAGTGCCGTTTCTGTCGAGTGTAGGGGGCGAAAGCCGGATTGAAGCAGATCGAGGATGGCATGAGTGGAGAGGAAATCAATGCAGCGGCTGTGAATGGCACGTTCAAGTATTTTGGAGAGGAAGGGTAGGAGGGAAATGGGGCGGTAGTTGGAGGGACAGGTAGGGTCAAGCGATGGTTTTTTGAGGAGTGGTGTGACCACAGCATGCTTGAAGGTGTCCGGGACTGTTGCAGTGAAAGAGAGGTTGAGGATATGACAGATGGTGAGGGTGATAGTAGGAGTGATGGTGTTAAGTAAGTTGGTGGGGATGGGGTCTGAGGAACAGGTGGTGGATTTTGAGGAGGAGAGGAGGTGGGCAGTTTCCTCTTCGGTGATATCAGGAAAAGAGGAGAAGTAGGCCTGGGTAGGTTGGTTGAGAGAGTGGGTTATAGGATGAAGAGGAGGAGAAGGTTTGGTGGTGAATTCGAGGTTGATCTTCTGGACCTTGTCACAGAAGTAGTCGGCCAGAGATTGGGGAGAGAGGGGGGGGTGGGAGCGGAGGGCACTTTGAGGAGGGAGTTGAGGGTGGCGAAGAGACGATGTGGGTTAGAGCTGAGGGAATTAGTCAGTTGGGTGTAATAGTCCTGTTTAGCGAGGAATAGGGAGGATTGGAAGGAGGATAGCATGAATTTGACGTGAATGATGTCAGTATGGGCGCGAGATTTCCTCCAGAGGCGTTCAGCCGAACGGGCGCAGGAGCGAAGGTATCGGGTGCAAGGGGTCAGCCAGGGCTGGGGATTGGTACGCCTTGTGGGACGGGAGATGGACGGTGCAAGGGTGTCTAGAGCAGAGGAGAGAGTGGCATTGTAAGTGGAGACAGCTTTGTCAACAGATTTGGAGGACATGATGGAAGGGAGGAGATCAGAGATACTAGAGGATAAGGTGGGGGGGTCAACAGCCTGGAGATTTCTGGACGTAGTAGTTAGTGTTGGGCGAGATTGAGGGGGAGGGTGCTGAAGTGTGAATGTGATTAGGTGATGGTCAGAGATAGGAAGAGCTGAAACGCAGAAACTGGAGGGTGAGCAAGTAGAAGAGAGGACGAGATCAAGACAGTGGCCAGATTTGTGAGTAGGGGTGGTGGGGCTCAGTTGGAGGTTGAAGGAGGAGGTAAGAGTGAGGAACTGAGAAACATATGAGTCGGATGGGTTATCAGTGTGAATGTTGAAGTCACCAAGAATGAGGGATGAGGGCTCAAGAAAAACGGAGAGCCAGGCATCGAAGTCAGTAAGGAAGGAAGGGAAGGATTTATCAGGGGGGCGGTAAATGACTGCAACTCTGAGTGGCAGTGGGTGGAATAGACGGATGGAGTGAACTTCAAAGGATGAGAAGCAGTGAGACTGAGGTAACATAGTAGATGACGGCAGAAAAAGACCTGCATGGTCCATCCAGTCTGCCCAAGACAAACTCATATGTGTATACCTTACCTTGAATTTGTACCTGTCCTTTTCAGGGCACAGACCATATAAGTCTGCCCAGCAGTATTTCCCGCCTCCCAACCACCAGTCCCGCCTCCCAACCACCAGTCCCGCCTCCCATCACCGGCTCTGGTACAGACCGTATAAGTCTGCCCTCCCCTATCCTCGCCTCCCAACCACCACCCCCTCTTCCCCCCACCTGCTCCGCCACCCAATTTCAGCTAAGCTTCTGAGGATCCATTCCTTCTGCACAGGATTCCTCTATGCATATCCCACGCATGTTTGAAGTCCGTTACCGTTTTCATCTCCACCACCTCCCGCGGGAGGGCATTCCAAGCGTCTACCACCCTCTCCGTGAAAAAATACTTCCTGACATCTTTCCTGAGTCTGCCCCCCTTCAATCTCATTTCATGTCGTCTTGTTCTACCGCCTTCCCATCTCCGGAAAAGATTCGTTTGCGGATTAATAGGTGGAGAGGTTGAAAACTGCAGGAGGGCGAAAGTAGTAGCCCGACGCCGCCACCGCGGCCAACTGGGCGGGACGAATGGGAGAAAAGATAACCTCCGTGGCATAGGGCTGCGATTGAGGCAGAGTCATCAGGGGTGAGCCGGGTTTCAGTTAGGGCGAGCAGTTGAAGGGAATGGGAGATGAAGAGATCGTGGGTGAAGGGAAGTTTGTTGCAGATCGAGTGGGCGTTCCACAGGGCGCACGAGAAGGGGAGGGGGGGAGGGGGTATGGGATTTGTGTTGCCAAACCGTACAAGGAGAGATTGCCGACCTGAACATGTATACCTTGGAGGAAAGGAGAAACAGAGGTGACATGATACAGACGTTCAAATATGTTTAAAGGTATTAATCCGCAAACAAACCTTTCCTGGAGACGGGAAGGCGGTAGAACTAGAGGACATGAATTGAGGTTGAAGGGGGGCAGACTCAGGTGTAATGGCAGGAATTATTTTTTCACGGAAAGGGTGGTGGATACATGGAATGCCCTCCCGTGGGAGGTGGTGGAGATGAAAACGGTAATGGAATTCAAACATGCGTGGGATAAACACAAAGGAATCCTGTTTAGAAGAAATGGATCTATGGAATCTTAGCAGAGATTGGGTGGCAACACCGGTAATTGGTAAGCAAAACCAGTGCTGGGAAGACTTCTATGGTCTACGCGCTGATCGTAACTGAATAGATATGGATGGGCTAGAGTGTAAATTTTAAGGGGCTTTGACGTTAGCTTCAGAACTTTTAGTACAAGAAGAGTGCTGGGCAGACTTCTACAGTCTGTGCCCTGAGAATGGCAAGGACAAATCAAACTTGGGTATAAAGTATCACATACCATGTAAAATGAGTTTATCTTGTTGGGCAGACTGGATGGACCATTCAAGTCTTTATCTGTCGTCATTTACTATGTTACTATGTTACATGGAATGTTGCTACTAATTGGGATTCCGGAATCTTGTAACTCTTTAGGATTCCGGAATCTTCAGAACTTTTAGTACAAGAACAGTGCTGGGCAGACTTCTACGGTCTGTGCCCTGATCGTGATTGAATAGATAGGGATGGGCTAGAGTTTAAATTTTAAGGGGCTTCGACATTAGCTCCAGAACTTTTAGTACAAGAACAGTGCTGGGCAGACTTCTACGGTTTGTGCCCTGAGAAAGGCAAGGACAAATCAAACTCGGGTATAAGGTATTGCATACCATGTGAAATGAGTTTATCTTGTTGGGCAGACTGTATGGACTGTTTAGGTCTTTATCTGCTGTCATTTACTATGTTACTATGTTACTCTTTGGGGTTCTACATGGAATGTTGCTACTTATTGGGATTCCAGAATCTTTTAACTCTTTAGGATTCCGGAATCTTCAGAACTTTTAGTGCAAGAACAGTGCTGGGCAGACTTCTATGGTCTGAGCCCTGAGAATGGCAAGGACAAATCAAACTCAGGTATAAAGTATCACATACCATGTAAAATGAGTTTATCTTGTTGGGCAGACTGGATGGACTGTTTATGTCTATCTGCTGTCATTTACTATCTCTCTATATAAAAAGCAACACCAACGTTCTATGAAGCCTCCAGCCGGAAGTGTGAAGGGGGCGAGATATCCGGTTTCCCTATGAGTGTCTGCCCCGCCCTCTCTGTAACACAGTCAGTGAAGGAAAACAGCAGAGCAGGAAATCAAATCGCTGGCTCTGTAACAGTGAAGGACTCAGAGGGGGGAGGGGAGAGAGGCCAGAGGGCAGGGACACACACACTCCCACATGCACACAGAAGAAAACATTGCTAGCCCCCGTTTCATTTGCATCAGAAACGGGGCTTTTTTACTAGTGTTACTATGATACTGCAATTTAGGTTTCTTGCCTGCCCAACAAAAATGGGAGTCTATACGGTAAACACGTTTCACATCTTTCTGCAATAAACAGAGGGGAAGAGTTTGTAAGACATAAAGCCATTTAGGAAATATTACCATACGGACTAAACTAATTCTACCAATTAATGTCAAGGGTAAATCCCGCCAATTGACTAGTTGATTTGTAGTGACTTCCAGCAACTTACCTAAATTCAAAGTATAGATATCTTGAAAGCTCCATACCCAAATGAATCTCTAGATATTGAAAGGAATGATTCGCCCAATGTAATCCACCTAACGTAATGCGTGCACAGCCGTAATGATGAGGGGAGGGCCTCTGATTTAGCAAGATTTAATTTAAAACCCACATGATCCCCATATTCCTGAAAAGTTTCCAACAATGCAGATAGCGAGTCTTGGGGGGTTAGTGAGGTGGACTAAAATATCGTCAGCAAATGCACTCCCCGCAGCCAGCTAAGTTTTAAAAAGCAGCTCCGGAAACGCTGGGTGGTGGATCCTCCCCAAAGAGAAAGAAAGTATTTCTGGAGATATGGGACTTTTATATACAGTCGCTGTCCTCAAAGGCTCGTAGTTTTATACTAAATAGACTTTGATAGCCTTGTGGTTCTTCCTTTTTTTGTTTTTTGTTATCGTATCATTTCTCAAGTGTGGTAAGGTTGGAGGGAAGGATAATTGGGAGAAAAAGTTACAAATGCATGCATCAGCTTACTAGTGGCCTTTTGGGGGGTGATTATAGTTGGGAGTGGGGGGGGGGGAAGGAGGGGGAGGGGGGGAGAAAAGAAGAAAATTTCTTGTAGAATTGGAATGGTGCATTGTGTTTATTGGAAGAGTTTTGCAATTGTTATCTGGTGGTTTAATGCCAGACTGTTGTATTTTGTTTGCCAATAAAAAGATTTAAATATAAAAAGCAGTGCCGGATCTCCCAGCTCCACAGCAGGGGATGATTTTGCCACAAAGCCGAGCTGAACTGAACCATGCTGTATCCGGTGCATGGGGGCAGGAAACAAGAGCAGAGCCAGAAGAGCTGCTTGTAATAGAGCAGTGGCAGCCGCAGGGACGTTGAGGCAGAGATAAACTTGTAGTGTCCCCCGAAGCCTGACTCCAGGCCCAAACAGCAACAAGCAAGGCAGGCAGGAGGGCAGTTGCTGAAGGAGTGGAACACCAAGTAAATCATAGGGGTAACCAATGCATAAGGCAAGGCACCTGACTGGCATGCTGAGACTTACCCATAGCTATGCCCCTGCCACCTAGCCCTACATTCAGCAGATCTCTGAGGGGAGATGCACAGTTTCATCTTTCACCTTGGGTAGCAGGTTGTTTTGAGCTGACCCCGGTTGCGGTGTTAAACTGCAGGGAAGAGGGAAGGATGCCTGCAGTGTTAGAGATGGCAAAGAGGACAGGGAGCAGGTTGTGCTGCAGTATTTTAGATGGAATAGGGGGTGGATGGTGTGTTGTAATTGTTTAAAATGTGTTTTTTCTACTCACATGGAGATCTTTTCTTTTCCTTCTTTAGAAATCTCGGAGTTCACTGACTGAGACTCGAAGTCTGAGTATGAGCACCAGTAACTTGTCAACATCCAACTCGCTGCGTTCCTCTGACTAACTCCTGGACCAGCCGCCTGTTGCCTGGACTCTGTAGCTGCACCTGCTGGGCATCTTCTAGTCATAAGTCTACCCCAACCTCTCTTATTCTCCAGTGGCCTAAGAAAGCAGGCTCTTCCCACCTCTTGCCTTTCACAGCTACTGGAACTACAGGGGCTGTTCATGGCTGCTGGACTGTCCTTCCTCTTCTGCAGGTCCATTCATCTGCCTGCACCAGGAATGACACTTGTATCAATTGAAGCTGTCCACTCAGTAATCCTGCTTGTTGCCCAACACTCCCTCCACTGCTGCTGCGGAATATGAAATATTCAGAGATGGATGCTATATATACTAAAGGTCTGCTGAGAACCTCACAGTTTCCTCTGTTTAATAATTCAGGGGTCAATGAGAAAGATAATTCTGCAGTAGTGGAAAATGTCCTTCCTACCCCAAACCCTGGCTGTCCGCCACAAATATCTAGATTACTGTTTTCTCTTAACATGTGGCGCTGTCATCATATCCCTGAAAATCTTCTCAAAACGTGGCCAGTTTCCTTCTGATCTGGCTGCCAGAAAATGTTCCTTCATTTCACATCTGGGGAGTTGCTGCAAAGTGTTACCCCTTAATTTCAGAGGATACCTCTTAACGTTGGTCTAACATTTCAGAATCCTTTCTGAGGATGGAGGCTCAGAGTGAGTCCCCTTCTCCAGCTGTGCTTCTACCCCCCTTCAAAATGCACAGCCCGGCTCTACTCCCTCATTGCCACTGTGTTGGGATTTTGTTCTGTTTCTGTTTATTAGATTCTTGATATCCTGCCGTTCTCTGATACATCCAAAATGCTTTACATATTAGATACTGGTACTAAAACCCATTAATGCACCTAGTTTATGCTGTCAGAGAAGCAATTTTCAGTCTTTTTTTTTTTAACCTTTTTAATTGAAAAAGTTCAATGATAAATAGTTTTTTTATCTGCCATCAGTAACAACAGCTTGAAGTGCTACAATTGAACAATGCTGGAAAATGCCCTCAGAACAGCTTCTTTGGAGTTGAATTTCAAAGCAATTTAACCAGACAGGCTGCTGACTATCCCCTCTAACCGCCATGTTGGTGGTCTGGGGTCAGAGACGGGGCAGAGTCTACATTTACCTGGTTAAGTGCAAATATTCAGCACTTAACTGGACAAATCAGATCATGTAAGACACAGTCCTGTCTTTGTCCAGCTGAACATTGGCTTTTAACCAGTAAGTGCTGGCTGTCCGCACATGTTTGATGCTGAGGCCTAGAGGTGGGATAAGGCCAGTGGCAGTGAAAAAATGTACTGATCACCGCCAGCTAAATCAACTGAGTTCGATTCCTGGCACAGGCAGCTCCTTGTGACTCTGGGCAAGTCATTTAACCCTCCATTGCCTGCCGCATTGAGCCTGCCATGAGTGGGAAAAAGTGCGGGGTACAAATGTAACAAAAATAAAATAAAAATAAATAAATATTTACCCCTTTAATTTTTGCTTTTTCTTACCTCCCCCCCCCACACCTCCCTCTGCCCACCATCCTTCTTTCACAACCCAAGCCCTACAACAAAACATTAAGAATTCAAACCAAAAGCGCCCAGTACTATTAAATTCCACTCCCAAGCTTGTGCATGTGAGTTTCTTGCATGTACCAACAGCTAAATTGGGCCATCTCACCACATTACCCAACCTCCAGACAGCCCCTCCATCCTAAACCTCAACCCCTCATCTTCCCATAAAGCCTACCCCTCCCCAACACCAACCCCCTTTCCACCAGTGATTTCTTCCTATTGTATCTAGTCATTGTTGGGGTCAAGGCAAATTTCTTAATAAATAACATTCAGCACCAAACTTCTCATCTTTGTGGCATTGATTCCCAATAGAAGAGGGTCTCTATGCATCCTGGAACTGTTTCCATTTCCTAAAATTAGTACTCCATAAAAGTTGCCATACTGGGACAGACCGAAGGTTCATCAAGCCCAGCATCCTGTTTGTAACAGTGGCCAATCCAGGTCTCAAGTATCTGGCAAGATCCCAAAACAGTACGTTTTTATTTCGCCAAGTCCATCTTAATAATGGCTTATGGATTTTTTTTTTAGGAAGTCATCCAAACCTTCTTTTTTTAACTTCAATATTTTTTTTATTAATAAAGCATTGCAATGCAAAACAGCATAACAATTATCCAATATAGATGAACAAAACACTCAACAAAGATGTCAAAACCCCCCAAATTCAGAACATCATCCCTTAATTCCTCATACTCTGTATCATCATATATCACAATCACGTGTAACGCCAAACTCCTAACCCCTCACCCCATCCCTCTTCCTCCAATACCATCCCCAGTGCAGGTGCCACGGTTCCTTCAGCACATCACCAAACCATCAACAGGTACCCAACCCCCCTTAGCTGTTAACCTACTGAAGAATAGCTTTGAGGAGAAGCCAGAAAAGCCATGCCCATCACAGCAGATAGCTCTTTACAAATCCCACAAGACCATCACAGATGAAAAACATTCCCACTTCCACCCCACAATGCCAACATCTATCTGACACTGATGGAAACATTGCTTTTAATTCATCAGGTGTATAATACCATTGTGTTACTACCTTATAGGCATTATCTTGTACCAACACACAGGCAGATGCTCTTTTAACTTCCCTGAAAATCAGTTTCCAATCCCTTGATGTAAAAACTGCCCCTAAATCCCGCTCCCACTTCAACATAAAAGTATATCTAGAAGATTGAAAATTCTCTAAGGCAGGGGTTTTCAACCCAGGCCTCGGGACACATCCAGCCAGTAAGGTTTTCAGGATACCCACAATGAATATGCATGAGAGAGAGTTGTGCGTCAATCTATCTCATGTATATTCATTGTGGATATCCTGAAAACCTGACCAGCCGGGTGTTTCCCCGAGTACTGGGTTGAGAACCCCTGTTCTTTATCAATGAACTCAAACAATTTGTGCTTTATGCTGCTTAAGGGCTTGTAAAATTCTATACTTTTTAACAGGAAAGTTTATTCCTGAATTAGTTTAGGTACCCTCCCCCTCTCTATCTTATACAAAAACAGTAACTTATTTTTTTTAATCATATTTATTGTAAACTTCAAAACAATATTTACAAGCAAATCTTCAATCTACAACCATGTATGTTAACATTCCCATATTTCAACATTTTCAAATTTCCCCCCCTCCCCCCCTTATCAACTCCCCCCTTCCACCCCTCCCTAGCTCAAACATTCAAAATTCTACTTCTAGCAACTGGTGTCAGGGTGTCCCAGTAGGGGGACCAGATTCGGCAAAACAGGTCTCCTGTTTCTGATGCAAGGTCCTTTATACTATGTCTTTCCAAAGCACACATTTGTATCATCAGTGATCTCCAGTGGCTGACTGTGGGCTGTTCCTCTGTTAGCCATACTTGCAGGATTGCTTTCTTCCCCATCAACGTTGCCCGCTGAAGGAACGCCCTTATGCCAGCCGGGGCTTGGCCCTGAATCGTAAATATATGAAAAAGTTGCCTGGGGGAGTGGTGCCATCTAACATGCCACATACTCGAAACGTGCGCCGCTATGCTTTTCCAGAAGCCATGAACTTTTGGGCAAGTCCAAAACATGTGGCCCAAATGTCCGTTTGTGCGACCGCATTTCGGACATGAGTCAGAGTCTCTCAGCGTGGCTTGATATGCTTTGTGTGGTGATATATATAGGCGAAATATAAATTTGTATTGAGTTTCCCACCACAGCACATTTTCAGTTAATTTGTACATCCGTTTAATGCACGTTTCCAATTGCTCTTGAGTGACTTTCACTCCAAGTTCTACGTTCCATTGCTGTGTCACCCCTGAGTAGTTTGCAGATTTAGTGTGCTCTCTCAGATGTGAATGAAAATATTTTAATGGGACTCTAGCCTGTGCATCCAGGCCCAACAATGCATTAAAAGTCTCCCATGTTTCCATAGTCAAAGTTGCTGTCTGCAGAGAGCGTACATAATGGTGTAACTGTAGATATGCAAATATGTCCATCTCAGGCAGCTTAAACTCTCCACAAAGTTCACCAAATGGTTTCATCATGCCCTGCTCATTCACCACATGATACACATAACTCACCCCTTTCTTTGCCCACCTTTGGAAAGCACGGGAGGTGGTGCCCACTGGAAACTGAGGATTTCCCCGTATTGGCAACATGGGAGAACTGGTATTATTAAGGGTGAAGAATTTGCATAGCCATTTCCAAGTATATCTCAATGGCTGAAATATCGGAGCTGCCAGACCCAGCTTCTGAGCCTGACCCCCCCGGGGCCTGCAACCAACTTGCAAAATGTTGTTCTTTGAACCAGTGTAGCTTAGATGTTGAGGGTAAAATATTCCGTGTTCCTAAACCAATCTGAGAGATGTCGTATCCCGCTAGCTATGGACAAAAGGCGCAGATCCAGCACTCCCAGTCCTCCCTTCTCCCGGGGCAGCATTACGCTATTCATTGTCATCTGGGACCTCTTCCCCTGCCATAGAAATATTGCTAATTTCTTCTTGAGCCACCTCTCGTCTCTACCCCGGAGATACATGGGCATCATTTGATACGTATAAACCCAGGTAGGGAACAAGATCATATTGTACAGGGCCACCCGTCCCATCAGGGATATAGGCAGCGCCTGCCATGAAAACAGTAACTTTAAATGCTTTCCATTCAGTTAGACCTGGGTGCCCAGCCTCCACCTGGTCCTGACCCATCTCTGGCCATGTTATCTTTTCCCTGCTTTAAGGATGATTCCTGGACCTGCCCTCTGCCCATCCCCAATAATCCTTCCTGACACCAATTAGTTCACCATAAATAGAGCCCATTTCCCTTCTAAACCCCTCCCCCGGGTGTTCTCAGTTTTTAATTCCAACCATACTTTTTTTGATCCTAGTGTACCCACATTCTCTTCCCCTCCCTATTCACCCACCCCTTCCAGGCTGAGATCTAAGGGTAATAATCTGAATTCAGTCCACATCATATACGACACCATAATCTTTTTTTAAATTATTATTATATTTATTTGTATTTAGCTCGCACTTTTTCATTAGTAACTCAAGGTGAGTTACATTCAGGTACACTCCTTGTCCCTGGAGGGTTAAGTGACTTTCTGAAGATGACATGGAGCAGCAGTGGGATTTGGTTTCCTGGTTGTCAGCCCAGTTCTCTAAGCACTAGGCTATTCCTCTATTCTAATCTCTCACAATACCCTTGCTGTTCCTCCTGCTGCATGTGGTTCCTGCCATTCTTAAACTGTCTTCTTGCAACCCTTAATGAGATTCCTTGCAGGATCCAATGTGGAGTTGCTGCATCTAGTTCATACCCCTTGCATACCCACGTACTCACATTCATACACCTTCCATTTCCCCCCCAGTACATTCCCCTCTCTATTACTGTACATGAAGAGCCAGCAAGAAAAGGTTGGTGATTGTGCTTCACTGTAAGTCTCTGGTGAGGCCCTATTTAGAGTATTGTATACAATTCTGGAGACACACCTTGGGCTTAGAGCAATGGATGATGGGTTCAACTCATGAAGGTGAACATATGTTAGATTTAGTTTTATTTAAGCAGAAGGAAGGTTGCTGGCTCTCAGGTTTTTGGATGCACATGCTCCCATGGTCACTCCGTGATGCTGTTGTTTTTAGAATGCATATAAAGCTCCCTAATGAAACAAGAATATTTTACAAGAGCATTGCATAAAATAGATTCAACACAACTGCTGCCTTTATTTTCTGCCTTTCAGGAGGATTTTGTTACTATCTCCCTGGAGGAACAGGCTAACACCTGGAATGTTGTATTAGGTAGGTCCCTTGAAAAAAATTGCTCTTGTTCAGAAGAAAAATTACTTCAATACTAGGCAACATCTTTGAGCAGCGCTCCAGTACAGGTACAGGAATTATAGGAGGGTTCCCTTAATCCCCCAGTGTGGATCCTGGGCTGTCAGACAGCTACAGGAAAATAGTAATATAGCATAGTAACATAGTAGATGACGGAAGAGAAAGACCCGCATGGTCCATCCAGTCTGCCCAACAAGATAAACTCATATGTGCTACTTTATGTGTATACCTGACCTTGATTTGTATCTGCCATTTTCAGGGCAAAGACTGTAGAAGTCTGCCCAGCACTAGCCCCACCTCCCAACCACTAGCCCTGGCTCCCACCACTGGCTCTGCCACCCAATCTCCGCTAAGCTTCTAAGGATCCCTTCCTTCTGAACAGGATTCCTTTATGTTTATCCCACGCATTTTTTAATTCCGTTACCGTTTTCATCACCACCTCCCGCGGGAGGGCATTCCAAGTATCCACCACTCTCTCTGTGCTAAAATACTTCTTACTATAGTAAACTTGGGTTCAGAATAATTTATCTTTATATATATATATATATATATATATATATATATGCACTTTAAAAAATGCTAAAGTGTTTTAAATTGTTTTAAATGTGCTCAGACCATACCGTTTACACCCATTATATCCCCAAGAGGAATATGTGGTGGTGTCACAATGGAACCATCATTGCACATGTGATGTTCCACCTCCTAATTGTGTATGTACATACAGCTGAGCCCAAGTAGATCTTACTCACCGATGTATGCGTATATCTATAATACATATGTATAAGTCATGGACTATTCACATTAAATGTTGTTAGACTTGAGCTCAAACCTCCGCCCATAAATTATGGTACATTCCATATTACCTTCTGATACATGGATAATAAAACATACAGTTCAACATTTGTTTAAACCTAAGGGAGAAATATGTTAATTCATGACACCCTGATCTCTCTTCCCCCACATATCTTACACAAACCAATGGGGGGAGCGGGGAGGTGGGTTTGGGGGGGAAATTGAGAAGCTCGGTTTTGGTCATATTTAATTTCAGGTGGCGTTGAGACATCCAGACAGCAATGTCAGACAAGCATGCTGAAACTTTGGTTTGGATGCAAGGTGAGATATCAGGGGTAGAAAGGTAGATTTGGGAGTCATCAGCATAGAGATTTGCGGATTAATACCTTTCAAATATTTGAACGTCTGTATAATATCACCCCTGTTTCTCCTTTCCTCCAGGGTATACATGTTCAGGTCAGCAAGTCTCTCCTCATACGTCTTGTAACGCAAATCCCATACCATTCTTGCAGCTTTTCTTTGCACCGCTTCAATTCTTTTTACATCCTTAGCAAGATACGGCCTCCAAAATTGAACACAATACTCCAGGTGGGGCCTCACCAACGACTTATACAGGGGCATTAACACCTCCTTTGCTGGTCACACCTCTCTCTATACAGCCTAGCAACCTTCTAGCTACGGTCACCACCTTGTCACACTGTTTCGTTGACTTCAGATCCTCAGATACTATCACCCCAAGATCCCTCTCCCCGTCGGTGCCTATCAGACTTTCCCCACCTAACACATACGTCTCCCGTGGATTTCTACTCCCTAAGTGCATCACTTTGCATTTCTTTGCATTGAATTTTAATTGCCAAACCTTAGACCATTCTTCTACCTTCTGCAGATCCTTTTTCATGTTTTCCACTCCCTCCTGGGTGTCCACTCTGTTACAAATCTTAGTTTCATCCGCAAAAAGGCAAACTTTACCCTCCAACCCTTTGGCAATGTCACCCACAAATATATTGAACAGAATCGGCCCCAGCACCGATCCCTGAGGCACTCCACTACTCACCTTTCCCTCATCCGAGCGAATTCCATTAACCAGCACCCTCTGGCGTCCGTCATCCAGTTCCTAATCCAGTTCACCACGTCGGGTCCTATCTTCAGCCTGTCAAGTTTATCGAAGAGCCTCCTGTGGGGAACCGTCAAAAGCTTTGCTGAAATCTAAGTAGATTACGTCTATAGCACGTCCATGATTCAGTTCTCCGGTCACCCAGTCAAAGAATTCAATGAGATTCGTTTGGCACGAATTACCTTTGGTAAAACCATGTTGTCTTAGATCTTGTAACTTATTGGGTTCCAGAAAATTCACTATCCTTTCCTTCAGCATCGCTTCCATTACTTTTCCAATAACTGAAGTGAGGCCTGTAGTTTCCAGCTTCTTCCCTATCACCACTTTTGTGAAGAGGGACCACATCCGCTGTTCTCCAATTCCATGGAACCTCTCCTGTCTCCAAGGATTTATTAAACAAATCTTTGAGGACCCGCCAGAACCTCTCTGAGCTCCCTCAATATCCTGGGGTGAATCCCATACGGTCCCATTACTTTGTCCACCTTTAGATTTTCAAGTTGTTCATACACACTCTCTTCCGTGAACGGTGCTTTACCCACTCCATTCTCACATGTACTTTTGCCAGTCAATCGCGGTCCTTCTCCAGGATTTTCTTCTGTGAAAATAGAACAAAAGTATCTATTTAGCAAATTTGCTTTTTCTTCATCATTATCTACATAGCGGTTCGCAGCATCTTTCAGTCTCACAATTCTCTTTTTAGTCTTCCTCCTTTCGGTAATATACCTGAATAAATTTTTGTCACCCCTTCTTACATTTTTAAAATGGCTGAGATAAACATTTATGTTCAGGCATAGAAATGTGTGTTACTATTCCACACAAAAAAAGCAAACACTGGGCCTTCAGGATTGGGAAAATGTAATCCTTTATTACAATGAAGACCCGACACGGGCAGTGTTTCGGCATACAAATGCCTGCATCAGGGGTCAAAAAACTCCTGTAGGGCAGCTTATGGACTAGTAAGCAAGGATGTGAAAAGAACAATCAGGAAATATTCCCCGTTGTTAAAACAACTCGTATATGGTCAGAAAAACGCCTTCAACATTGAAGGCGTTTCTCTGACAATATACGAGACAACTACCTCTGCTTATCATCCCAAAAGCCTCAAATTTATCTAAAAGAAACCCCACCACAGAAAATGGTATCCGGTTCTCTAGTAAACGCTCCATGTAATGTATTACTGAATGCCAAAAGTATTTTATCTTCGGGCATGCCCAAAAAGCATGAAAAAATTAATTTATATCTGTGTTGCACTTTTGGCAGAGTGGGGTATCTACTTGTCCTATCTTATAGGTTTGTGTTTGAGTAAAGTAAGCGCAGTGGAGAACTTGAAATTGACATTCCTGCATGGACTGTGATCTCGGAAATCCGTGGAGTCAATTTAAGGACATCAAGGATACCTAAATCTACGCTTCATTTGGCTTTTAATGTGTCATAATCTTTAGACTATTGCAACTTGCTTCTCACAGGTCTCCCACTTAGCCATCTCTCTCCTCTTCAATCTGTTCAAAATTCTGCTGCACGACTAATATTCCACCAGGGTCGTTACGCTCATATTAGCCCTCTCCTCAAGTTACTTCACTGGCTTCCTATCCGTTTCCGCATACAGTTCAAACTCCTCTTATTGACTTATAAGTGCATTCACTCTGCAGCTCCTCAGTACCTCTCCACTCTCATCTCTCCCTACATTCCTCCTTGGGAACTCCGTTCACTGGGTAAATCTCTGTTATCTGCACCCTTCTCTTCCACCACTAACTCCAGACTCCATTCCTTTATCTTGCTGCACCATATGCCTGGAATAGACTTCCTGAGCGGTTACGTCAAGCTCCATCTCTGGCTGTCTTCAAATCTAAGCTGAAAGCCCACCTTTTTGATCCTGCTTTTAACTCCTAACCCTTATTCACTTGTTCAGAACCCTTATTTTATCATCCTCACTTTAATATTCCCTTATCTCTTGTTTGTCCTGTTTGTCTGTCCTAATTAGATTGTAAGCTCTGTTGAGCAGGGACTGTCTCTTCATCTTCAAGTGTACAGTGTGGTGTACGTCTAGTAGCGCTATAAAAATGATAAGTAGTAGTAGTAGGATGTATAAAATGCAGCAAAGCCCGATGGAGCTCCCAGACTGAAAGAATTTCTCCCCTAATTTTTAAAAACATTCATGAAACCAATGCCCTAACCGAGAACCCAAAGCAATTCCATCTAAAGCAGATACATAATGTTGTAGTTGCCAGTATGTGTATAAAGGAACCCCTTTGTGAACTACACCTCCAACATATGTCTGATGTACCTGGGTACATCCTCTTCAATCTCTCGGGTGTGTAATACCATCGGGATAAGACTTTATATGCATTTTCCTGCACCAAATAACTTCCCACTCCTCATCAGAAAAACGGCAATTTAAATCTTCCTTCCAGGCCCCCTGAAAACCAAATGGCCTGGGATCATAGCCCCTCAAAAATTTATATATCACTGATATTGGTCTGGGAACCTTCGTCAACAAAAGCCACTTTCCCTCGCTTGAGGATTTCCCCCCCTCCAACCCAGTCCCCACAAAATGTTGAATCTGTATATAGGGAAAATTGTCTCCCCCCCGGTAAACTATACATGGAACACAACATGTCAAAACTCTTCCCCCCCCCCCCCCCCTGCATAGCACAGCTCTGAAATTCACAATGCCCGCTTGCTCCCACCGCGCAAAACTAGCATTTTCTCTCCCTGCTCCAAACCTTGGCTCCCATCTCAAAGGCGCCAATGTCGACACCCCATCAGACTGTCCCCATTTCCTCATCACTTCTCCCCACAATTCCATCAAATGCCTCACATACAGACTCTGTATCCCTGCCATAATCACACCCACTCCTTCAGTGGTCCATAAATAAGAGCTCATCGGCCTGTGCGGGCTATATGATTGCTCCAACTGGCTAGCAGGCTTAATTATCCCCCTCTCCCAGTCCATGATCATCCTCAGTTGAGCTGCAACATAATACCATTCAATATGGGGCACTGCTCTACCCCCCCTCTCAGGGCCCCCCCCCCCACAACACTCGTCCAGCCAATCGGTGATGCCTACCCCTCCCCCCCATATAAACTGTGACACCAAACTTTGCAGTTGTTTAAATATCTGTTTTGGAACCACCACTGATAGCGCCTGAAACAAAAATAGCAATCTAGGCAACACATTCATTTTCACCACTGCCATACGCCCCCACCACGAGAGCCACAATCCCTTCCAGCTGGACAACTCCCCCCGAATTTGATCCATTATCTTCCCATAATTGAGACTATATACCCTACCCAAATCCCTAGGAATCTGAATCCCCAGATACCGAATGTGATGCCTGGCCCACTTAAACGCAAACAATGCTCATAATCTACTGTTCTCCCCTTGTTTCAAAGAGATCCCCAATAACTCACTCTTATCCATATTAACTCTTAGGCTAGCATATCGTTCAAATTCCTTAAAAATCTCCAACACCACAGGTAGTGTCCGCTCAGGATCCTCCACATAAAGTAGCACATCATCTGCAAATAACGCCCCCCACCCCACCCTAATACCCTGAAACTCTGGATGCTGCCGTATCAGTACCGCCAAGAGCTCTAAGTACAGGGCAAAGAGGAGTGGCATCCCTGCTTAGTCCCTCTAGCTGTTGGGAAGAAGGAAGTATATCCCCCATTAATGTTAAGACGCGCCTTCGGTGCTGTGTACAGAGCTGCCAGCCAAGCCCCAAAATTGTCTCCCAAGCCCATGCAACTCATCACTTGTCACAAAAAAACACAGCTCACCCGGTCAAAAGCCTTCTCTGCATCTATAGCCAACAAAGCTGTACTAGCCCTGGGATCTTTGTGCCTCCCATATCAAATGAAGAGTTCGCCTAATGTTATCCCCTACCTGTCTCTTTGGGATAAATCCCGATTGGTCAATATGGACCAACTTCAGCAGCACCTTACCCAGCCTGTTAGCCAGGACCTTAGCCACTATCTTTGCATCCATATTCAAAAGTGAAATAGGTCTATAGGCCTCACAAACCACTTGGTCTTTCCCAGGCTTAGGTAGAACTGTTATCCCAGCCTCGGACATAGATACCAGTAATCCACTACCCTCCAAAGCTCCATTTCCCACCCGCACCAAGAGGTCTCCCAACTCCCCCACAAAGCATTTATAAAACCTCGTCGAGTATCCATCTAAGCCAGGCGCTGTACCATTAGGGAGCCATTTTATCACCCCCTGAACCTCCCCTAATCTAATGGGTTCCCCAAGCTGGGCTCTTTCAGATTCATCCAAGCATGATAACGGAATCTGGTCCAAAAACCAAGCCATATCTACCATCTGTTGTTCTCCAGAAGCACTATAGAGTGTTTTTGATAATATTTCATAAAACAATTTCCAATGTCTAAATCAGTATAGTGCCAACCTCCCCTCTCATCCTTCAATTTCTGAATAAGGGAATGCCTCTCCGCGCCCGCAAATAACGGGCCAACATTGGACTGGATTTGTTGGCAAACTCAAAATATTGTTGCTTGAGCTTAGTTCTCATAGAATCCACCTCTGCCATCTGCAATTGTGCTATTTCCCCTCTCACTTGCTTAAGGTCTGCCCAAACCTGCGGTGTAGGGTTTCTTTTGTGCATTTTATTTATTTTATTGCATTTGTATCCCACATTTTCCCACCTATTTGCAAGCTCAATGTGGCTTACATAATAACCGTGGTGGTGATTGCCAGTCCCGGAATAGCAGATACAGAGTGACAATGTAGAGGTTCGTATAGGATAAACACATTAGGGAATAAGGAGGAAGGGTTGAGTTGTGATCTTAGTTTCATTGTGTTGTGAAATCGAGGCATTTAAGTTGGGTCATCAGGATATGCCTTCTTGAATAAGTAAGTTTTTAGAGATTTCCAAAAGTTTGATAGGTCGTGAGTTGTTTTCAAGATGTTTGGTAGTGCGTTCTGGTAGCACTATAGAAGTGATTTATAGTAGTAGTAGTAGTAGCGTTCCATAGTTGCGTGCTTGTAAAGGATAAGCTGGATGCATAGGTTGATTTGTATTTAATTCATTTGCAGCTTGGATAGTGTAGGTTTAGGTATGTGCGTGTTGACCTTGTGGTGTTTCTGGCTGGAAGGTCAATGAGGTGTATCATGTTCTAAATGCAATAACCTCTTCTGTAAAGTCAAAGAGTGCTGCCTTTTTTTCCCTTTTCTTGCGCGCCCCCCCCCCCCCCCCACTTAATCAAAGCACCCCTCACCACTACTTTCAGCGCATCCCATAACACCCCATCTGTTACTTCCACATTATCATTAAAGCATTGGAATTCCCGAATAGCACGCTGGATATCTTCCCACACTTGCTCATCCCCAAGCAGTGATTCATTGAGTCTCCAGACTCCTTGTCTCCTGTATTGGCCTAACCCAATTAATGTAATCCACATTGGCGCGTGATCAGAAACACAGATGGTCTCTATCTCAGTAGCCCCCACCATGTGCCATCCATTGCGATGCACCCATAGCCCATCTATCCGGGAATACGTCTGAGCTGCGTGCGAGTAAAAGGTGTAATCACTCAGTACCCCATGCATCAACCTCCAACAATCCACCACCTCCAACCCCTTCAAAAATTGTAGCAGTGCCTTCCTCCCAGGACCACTCTCTGCTGCCCTCCTCCTGTCGAATGATCTAACCTTGCATCTGGAGCAATGTTAAAATCCCATCCAACCACAACTTGCCCTCTCATAAATCCTGAAATTTCTTCTTTTAGTGTTTGAAAAAATTCCCTCTGCCCTACATTCGGAGCATAAATATTAATCAATGTAAGCTCCTTCCCCTGCAGCCACCCTCTGAGGCCCACACAACGCCCACTAGTATCTCGAAACACCTCTTTAATCACAAGTCCACAAGTTTGATTGATCAAAATAGCCACTCCCCCCCATCTTTTTTGGCCCTAATCCCTGATGTACCACCACTTTCCGAAAAGGCCTATGACGCAGCAAGTGAGTGTCCCTCGGCCTTAAGTGTGTTTCTTGCAAAAATGTTACATCCCACTTCAGCCTACCCATCTCCTTGAATACTCTACTGCGCTTCCCCTGATTATTTAACCCGTTTACATTCCATGTGCCCACCAACAAAGTCTCTCCCTGCTCCCCCCTCTCCTCCCTCCCCGTGTCCCCTTTCCTCTCCCACATGCGTTGTCTGCCCTCCCCCATGCCCCACTCTTGCACTCCTCTGCTCCCACTTGTCCCCAACCCCTCCCCCACCCTCCCCTCCCCTCCCTTTCCCTGTAGCTGACCTCTCTGTCTTGAAATCAGCCATCCCACGAGGAATCAACACACTCTCCCGGGACTTTAACCTTTCCAAAACTAATCCCTATCCCTCCCATCTCCCTACTTACACCCATTTTCATTACATTCAAGCATCCCATACTGCGCCCCCAACCTCCCCACTGATTCAAACAATTCACCACAAGTCCACACAAATCGTTTCCCCTTCAGGAAGGTTGCTTGTTTGAAGTCTTCCCCCGATTCACCACCCTCTGCCATGCCGAATCCGCTCTGGGCTCCCTGGCGGTCTCCTGTATCTCCTTTTGAACTGGAACATCTCTGCATCCTGAAGAGTGCAGTGCTGACCATGCCTCATCCGGTGTCTTGACTTTACGCGATTTACGGTCCACTGTTAACCACATCCCAAACGGGAAAAGCCATTTATACTGGATCCCTTTTGACCTCATAAATATTGTGGCTTCTCGGAAGGATAGATGCTTTTGCAGTGTAGACCAGGCAGATCATGAAACACTCCAATCTTGCAGTTTTTCCAAATGATTTCTTTTTGCTGCCTTGATCAATATCTTCTCCTTAATGGGGAAATCAGCAAAACACACCACAATGTCCCTCTGGCGAGTTTCCTGCTGCAGACCTGCCACTCTATGCGCTCTCTGGATGCGAAGGTCCGGCAATTGTCCTCCGTCCTCAACATTCAAAATGAACCCACACAGTTCTCAAATTACTGCTTCACAATTACTAAAGATGTCCAATTCAGGAATTCCCTTAAAGTGCAAATTGTTGCGGCATGAACTATTCTCCAAATCCTCCACCTGCTCCCTGAGTTGTTGCAATTCTCTCGTGTCCGCACTCACCACTTTATGCAGTTTCCCCAAATCCTGCTTATAGGTCTCCATCCCTTCCTCCATTTCACCAACACGTGTTCCCAAATCTGAAATTTCAGCCCTAATTTCTCTGAGGGCAGTTTGTATATCCTGTCGGACCCCTGCCAGATCAGCCTTTAACTCTTGAAACCAAGCCACCATTTCCATTTTTGCAGCTGCTCCAGGCTCAGGACCCTCCCAGCCTGCTCTTCCCCAGCCATCGCCGGACTCTCCACCATCTTTACTCCGCTCTATCCCCATCGAAAAATGGAATCTCTCCAATCCCTTCTTCGGTGGCAGCCCTCAGGGACCCTTCCCCTGCTATGCGTGCTGCAGGATGTCGCTTAATTCTATAAGATTCACTCGTTTTAAACAATGTTCCTGCGGAACTCCACGTTTAAGCTGCAACCCCAGTCCGTGACCCTTGTGGGCCTTCTAGAACTAGTTCTTTCTTTTCCAGTCACTCTTCTTCAAGGGAACAATTTCCTCCAAAGGGAAGGGTCTAGACGTGAGTCAAAACAAATTATAACCAGCTGCAGACAGTATTGTTTTCAAAGCAATGCTGTATTTGTAGATCAGTCCTTATTCTTTCCTGCTACATATAGCTGCCCTGGTTCGTATTCCTCTGCTTCCCCACTATACAATGGGGTGTGTCTTTATTTTTTTATAGTTTTTAAATAACAAACTGCTTCCGTTCATATATCATGTACAGGATTACCTTCCAACAGGACTCCTCTCCCTCCTAATTACTGCACCGCTCCTGGCAATGTCCTGACTGGTCTCTCTTCTGAAGCGGCTCCTCTCCTCCTCTCTCCGTCCAGCCATTCTGGTTGGGCCTCCGCCCCAGCCACTCAGAAAGAAAGACTCCAATGTTGTCCGGCCCGATCCTCTGACAGCCTCGGCAACAGCTCAGCAGCCTCCCGATAACACCTTCCTCTGCGCCTCTCAGTCCCGTCTTGATCCCAGATGTCTCTTCCGCTCCGCCACAGCTGCTGCTTCCGTCCCACTCACCGCTCATGCCCCGTGTAGGCCACCCCACTTACTCTTGTGTTACGGTGGTGCCACGCTGCCAGGCTCATCGGACCGAAACACTTGCCACGTGACGGTACTGGCTCTTTCGCCTGTCCTCCGGCTCTCCAATTCAAACTATGTCCGGGCAATTCCTCCCGGGCACCAACACCTCAGCTTTTGTTCTCCCTCAATCTTAGCCCACAGGTTGGGTGAACTTTAGCGCAAATTCTAGGCTTCAGGTTCAGAGTCTCAGAGGAACTCGGGACTCAGCTTCTCACTCTGATGCCATCTTGGATTCCTCTCCTTCATCTCACCTTTTAACTATGCTGACTGTCGTTTGGTTTTCTGCCCTCCTTTTTTAATACGCGGAATATATTTGGCTTGGGCTTCCAAGATGGTGTTTTTGAACAGCATCCATGCCTGATGTAAATTTTTGACCCTCGCAACTGCTCTTCTAATTTTTTTTTTCTTTTCACCGTTCTTCTCATTTTATCATTGTCTCCTTTTTTAAAGTTAAACGATAACGTATTTGATTACCTATATATACTTACTTCAAAGCTAATATCAAATCCGATCATATTATGATCACTGTTATCAAGCGGTCCCAACACCATTACCTTCCGCACCAGATCATGCGCTCCACTAAGGACTAGGTCTAGAATTTTTCCTTCTCTTGTCGGCTCCTGTACCAGCTGCTCCATATAGCAGTCCTTGATTTTTGTCAAGGAATTTTACCTCCCTAGCGTGCCCTGATGTTACATTTACCCAGTCAATATCGGGGTAATTGAAATCACCCATTATTATAGTGTTGCCCAGTTTGTTTGCGTCCCTAATTTCCTTTAACATTTCTGCATCCGTCTCTTCATCCTGGCCAGCGGACGGTAGTACACTCCTATCACTAACCTTTTCCCCTTTACACATGGAATTTCAATCCACAGTGATTCCAATAAGTGTTTTGTTTCCTGCAGAATTTTCAATCTATTTGATTCAAGGCTTTCGTTAATATACAGTGCTACCCCTCCACCAATTCGATCCACCCTATCACTACGATATAACTTGTACCCCGGTATGACAGTGTCCCACTGGTTATCCTCCTTCCACCAGGTCTCAGAGATGCCTATTATATCTCATTTTTCATTTATTGCAATATATTCTAACTCTTCCATCTTATTTCTTAGGCTCCTGGCATTTGCATATAGACATTTCAAAGTATGTTTGCTGTTCCTATTTACATGATGCTTAGTACTTGACAGTATTAATTTGCAATCTTTTGTCTGATTTTTATTTTTTATATTTCTTTATTGGAGTTCTCAATAATACAACACAATGAGATAAAGTTCAGAACAGAAACTGAGTAGAACACAGAAACAGCTACAGGTACAACTGTCATTACTCCGCACCAGTATAGTCCACTATAACATCAATGCCGTACCCTACAGACTCATACCTGAACATACAATCCAACAGCTTGAGAACCCTCCCACTTTTCCCCTTTTGTTGCATTTCCCCCCCTCCCCCCTCCCCCAAGACCAGTGAGCAAACCCATCCTCCCATCCTCTCCACTTAATTAATTAGATCCCCCTCCACCCCCCCCCCCACCAGCAAGCAAACCCATCCTCCCATCCTCTCCACTTAACTAACTAGATCCATCTCCGCCATCACACCTCTACCGCTTGGTGCACCTCTCCCTCCCCCCTTACCACCTAACCACTCTCCACCTAACCTTTACCCATTAAGAATCATACTCCGCTCTCTATGAGGCAGGACAGCCCAATACGGCTCCCAAGGACACCTGATCTATTACGGTCTCTTTTGCAACCTCACTATCAGGATACCCTATCTTCCCTGTTTTGGTGATATCTTTGAAAGATACCTTATCCCGAACCATGCGCTTTTGAGCGACTGTTGGCCTTCCCCAGTTAGTAACAACATCTCATCCTACCAATCCTAGTCAAATCTGACTAACAGAGAAGGCATTTCCCATCTCTCCACCTCTTCCAATGAAGGAGGATATAGGACAATATGAATTAGGCTTCAGCGGGTCTTTAACTCTTTAAAAGTACTATGATTTGAGCTAATTTCAGTTATTCAGTTACTATATGATTAAACAACTCCACTAAGTATGGAACCAATAACTCCCTGAAGGATCTTGTAAAAATGCAGCTCTATATCTTTGTATAAAGCACTTTGTTGGATTGCCAAAGTAAGTTCCTCAGTGCATAAGAGCATTCAATAAAGCACTGGTTCCCAAACGTTCTTGGGTCACGGCACCCCTAGGCTACACATTTCCTCTCAGGTCTTCCCCCCCCCCCCCCCTTACAGGGTTGAATCCTGCCTTTGCTTGTGGAGATACCGAAGCCCAGCTAGCTGAAGAAGCTCAAGGCCCGAGCTCCATGCTGCTTGCACAGCGAGCAAATCGGTGGCATACTTCAGCCACCAACACCTGCATGCCCTCCTTCTCTTCCCCCTTTCAGTCCAGCATCTGCTCACCTTTTCTCCCCATTCCATCTAGCATCTGCCTCCTCTGTGCCCTCCCTTCCCCCATACATCCCCATCCCTACCATTGCTACTTCTATAGACCAGCAGCAGCGCCAAAGCAAGCTACAACCACCATGAGGCAGGACTCTTCATTCAAACAGCTGCTGGCTCTGACATCCGAGGGGGGTAGGACTGTTAGCTGTATGTATGTAGAGTTGGTCCTGGTGGTGCCTGCAGCTTGTTTTGCCACTGCTGCTTCTCATCTAGAGAAGCAGCAGTAGCAGCTTGGGTGGAAGCAGGAGGGAGGTGGGGAAAATAGAAGGGTGCTCCAGCGCAGTTTGGGAACCGCTGTAAAAAAGGCTTATCAGAGGCTGAAATTGAGGGGAGATCCAAATTTTCTAGGTACATTGTACTATCAAGAGTATCTCTTTGAGGCTTAGCATAGAAGTTTGTATAAAAAGTATGAAAAACGCTGTGATCTTTGAATCTGCTCCTACCAACCTGTCCCCAGTTTGTGAGTAATTGCAGAATTTTTGAGGGACCTTTCCAAGATTTAACCAGGTGGGCCAACATTTTACCATTTTTATTACCATGTGTAAGCACAATTGGTATTTTATAATAGGCAATTGACTTTTTAGTTCTTTGATGGACTGGCACATTCAAAGCTGAGATGTCAAAAGATTCTCCTTCAGCTGGTGACTGGTCTGTAGGGTGGGCCCCAAACAAGAGGTGATCTTTTCTCACCTGTTGCTCTAATCTCAAAATTTCTTTGTCTCGTGATTTCTTTTTAATTGAAGTGTGAACAATAGTTTCTCCCCCATAACTCAGCTTTAGTTGTGCACAAAAAGTGCACTGGCTGATTAATATGTTCCATATTATGTATCTTATACTCATTCCACTTTACAAGTAAAAATTCTCAAAAACGTTGATCCCAATAAAGTTCGGGGGGAGGGGGGGGATTTCCAATGAAAGCTTTGAGATGTTGCTTACATAGGTTTAAAGGAGGCATGTTCTAGGCGTGGCTTGTGTGTATTCCATAATTTACAACAGCAGTACACAATGGCATTAGACCTGCCTCAGATTAGAGAGTTGCACGGTGCAGAAATCCAACCCGTCCCCGTAGGAAATCTAACCCGTCCCCACGGGGAATCTTACCCGTCCCCGCAAGAATTTAACCTGTCCTCACCCACAAGAATTTAATGGTACATTAAAAAAAATTCCTGTCAGCTCTCTCAGTCTCTCTGGGTTTGAGCCGCAGCACTGCAGGCAAGGAAGGAACAGAAGCTGCAACACTCTGATGCGCACATATAAGACTTCTCTGATTCACTGGCACTGTGTGCTAAGAGATCACCGCATGCATGCGCCAGTAGGTCAGGTAACATCTGATGCTCATGCTTATGTCAGAGCTGAGGTCTGCGCATCAGCCCGGAAGCAGAGAGGATTAATAGTAAATAACAGCAGATAAAAAACAGATCAGTCCATCCAGTCTGCCCAATAGTCACAATCATTATCAGTTCATGATTAAATTAACAATGAATGTGATATTATATACTTGATTATGGTCTTTCTGTGGTGTTTCTGGGACATAGACCATAGAAGTCCGCCTGGCCCTATCCTTATGTTCCAACTGCTGGAGTTGCCCTCAAAGCCCATTCCAGCCTATTTATCTTCTCATTTGCGGGACACGGACCGTAAAAGTCTGTCCAGAACTGTCCTCATGTTCCAGCCACTAAAGTTGCTGTCTAAACCCTTTCCAGCCAAAACCAGATTGCCATATATGAGACACAGACCGTACAGGTCTCCCGGTATCGGCCCTAGTTCATCACAGCCAGAGTCACCATGTAAGTGTTATGTGACACACCCACACACATGCAGCCATTTAAGTTTAGGTTTTTTATAACTTCCATTTTCTAAGAGATCCTCTGTGTTCATCCCATGCCTTTTTGAATTTCGCCACCATTTGTATCTCTACCACCTCCTTAATGGAGGCTTTCCACATCTGAGCTGTTAAAGCAAGGAGGAGGAGGAGGAGACAGCAGTCAAAGAACTTGGTACTCGGTAGGTGAGAGGCTGGTGCAAGTGCAGCATACACTTCCATGGGAACCCCACAGGAACTGCGTCTGTCCCCATGGGATCCCTGCAGAACTTCTGTCCCCGCGGGTTCCGCAGGATTCCCGCAAACCCCGTTCCCGTGCAAGTCTCTACCTCATATCCTGAATAATTATAATTCTCAGCTAAGTGCTTGATTGGCCTGGGGTTCAGAGGAGTGTCTCAGAGAGGAGTAATGTTTACTCTGCTAGGGTTCAAAACTACCTCAAAATTAAAAAAAAAAGATGCAGGTTGCTTAATCAGCTCCCCACAGACATGCAGTTTTGTTTTTTTACAAACCCTGCTGCTTATGCATGCAAGGCTCCATGAAATGTCCCCCCCCCCCCCTTTTTTTATGTGTTCTGTAAAATGGCATCTGATGTGCATGCTGCAAAATATGAATGCTTATTTTGTAAGTACTGTATAAGGTTATAAAGGGCCCCAGATTCAGTGAGACTTGGGTAAAATCGTGGGGCCGTTCTGCATGCGTGAACCACCTAAACACCTTTGTATGACCTATTCAAAACCATCATTTTTAGCAAACGTTTGCAGTTTTTTCCATTGGTCATAGTTACATAAAAGTCCAGCACAAATATATTGTACACACTTTGGTGCAGAGGTTTGTTCAGATTAGTACATTAGTCTCAGAGTTGTGGGCCCACCTTTTTTTTTGTTTTTAAATTTCCGATCCATATTGGCATCAGATAAAAGTTCTTTGGCACTTCCTCATTGAAATAATTTCCAAGAACTCCCAGACAAGGTTTGATTTTCTGTTTGCAACCTATATTAAAGAAATCTTAATTCTGTCACTGTAGCAGTTTTCAGGAATCTGGTATATAAATGGATGAGGGAAATAATAGTAGTTGCCATTGTGAAACCTGATGGCACCTCTGTGAAGAAGTGTCTTTAGCATCACATCTCATAATTTTTTGAGCTGTGTGACACACATCCATCCATTGCTGCATGGAAATAGCGGACTCGATGCACAGACAGGGTTTGAAATCCTCCCTTTTTTATAACACACAGGCATAACAATATAAGAGCATTTGTAAATTGTACTTAACCCCACAGTGGCTGAACGACACAGAGGCATGGGAATCAGCATTGTATTGGAGAAGACATAATACTAATTGCATTTTCTGCCATGTGCAAAAGCATGTTGGAGAATTTCAGAGTTACTAGAAAAATACGAGATAAAATGAAAGAAATAACTGGCCTAGCAATATATTTCTTCTGTGAGTTGTTTCTTTTCAGGTTCCTAGAAGAAGGGAGATCTTCAGGGAGACATACAAAACCTGTATTGCATTTGGCAGCAAGAATTGTAATAGCTCTAAACTAGAAAACCTGCAGAGTTCCAGCACATGTGAAGCGAATCTCTAACGCAGGGGAGATGATAAAGTCTTTGATGGGAACAATCATATGAGATTTCTATATTCACCTGGTCCCCAGAAACTCAATGGATGCAGTCAAAACTGTAATCAGAATAGAAAGAATCATACTTTAAGTGTGTGAAGTTAAGAATTGTAATAATTGTAAAGTAATCACTAGCACTTTGTGAGATGTGTTGTAGGCTTAATAGAGAGCATAACTGATACAAACAGCAGAGAGGATAATTTAACATAGTTCTGATCTTTGGAAGCTTTTTACGTTTTCCAACCTGATTCCTAAAGATTCAAGAGAAGTCAGTCAGGCCCGATATCCAGAGCTATCTTGCTAATATTCAGCGTGAGATTATTGGTTACTCCACTGAATATTTGCACGTAGCAGCTAACTGGTGTAAATATTCAAGTGCTGGCTGGCAAATCGGCCTGCCCTAAATAGCAGCTTATCTTTCCTGATGTTAACTGGCCAGTGCTGGGTATTCACATAGCCTCTTAAGTTAGAGCTGACCCAAAAAAACACCCCGGATATTCAACAACGGTCACCAGAAACGGCCCAGCATTGAAAATCTGGGGTCAGCACTGGCTGAATATTGGGGAAATTGTCTTTAATGTACTTGATCCACTGTTTTACTGTACACTTTTTAAATTTTTCAATAAAAGCAAAGTGGCAAAAAAAAAAAATGGGTGTTATGTTTACACTCTGAAATCCAAAACAAGGAATTTCAGCAAAAAAAAGTCCCAATATGATAAAACAAAAAAACAGCTGGAAAAAAAAATCTTTCTCTCTCTCTGTATATATATATTGCAAGTGTTAGCAATGTTGCTGGAAAACGGCCTCGCTTGAAATCAAAAGGCTGGGCATCTTGATTTGAAATGGCACCATTTTTCCAGCAAGAGCTCCAAGACTTGGAAAATATATGTCTACCTGCTGATTGATTTGAATAAGTTTGCAAGCATTTTACTCAGTTCCCCTGACAAAGCTTTGTTAAGTGAGACGAAGATCCATGTCGGGACTATATTTCTAAGCTAAGAGCTTGCTTTATTTTTTGTTACATTTGTACCCCGTGCTTTCCCACTTATAGCAGGCTTTGGTGATATTTTGAAGTTTTGAATGATTTTGTGCACGAGTGATTTAAAATATAGAGCAGGTTTTTAAGACCAAACATAAGAATGGAGTCTCATACATACTAGCAAAAGGAGATATCAAATATACCATTATCTGGACTTTTGAGGTCTTTTTCCTCTTCTTTAATATTTTCAATTAATTTTTTCAGCTGTTTTTTTTTTGTTTTACCTTTACACTGTCAGAGCTACAATTTAGATTACACACTGACTGCTAAATGCAACATTTCTGTATATTCTAAGGGCTCAGTTTATAGAATAGGCCACAACACCTAACTTAGCAGCCCAGATTTTGGTGACATTGAGCACATTTTTAGTTGAACCTTGGTGCATTGATTTAAGACTAAAAATAGCTCAACTGTAACTGGCTCAAAAATGACCAGCTGGAATAAGGCCATTCAGGACTAGATTCTGCATATTGCGCCTAAGAAACCGGTGCCAAAATGAAATCCACCCAGGTGTACTCTATAAAGTACACTTAAATTTCTATGTGGTTTATAGAATACACCGTCTGCGTGACTTAGGGCTCCTTTTATTAAGCGGTGGTAAGCCCAACACGGGCTTACCGCGTGCTATAATGCAAGTACTGCCGGGCGGCACTTCCTACCACTACCATGCTGTAATTTCCAGCACTACAAACATTTATGTTTGTACCACCAGATTGTACCCAGCGGTAATCACTGCCTGGTTAGCATAGGAGCCCTTACTGCCACCTCAGTGGGTGGCGGTAAGGGCTCCCCTCCCTCAAAATGGCCACGCAGCAAGTGCTTTACTTGCCGCCCAGCCATTTTGTGCTGGAAAGCTGCGGTAAAAAGGGGCCTCAGCGTGCGTGTAAAACACACACCGACACCAGCGCAGGCCCCCTTTTGCTGCAGCTTGGTAAAAGCAGCCCTTAATTTAGTTACCGGCAGGAACAGCAAGTAAACCTTGCTGTAAATGGTGGTGCCTAAAATACGTGCAGACTGGGTGTATCCTATAACAACGCATATAGACTTTCAGAAATACCCACGACCTGCCCATGGATGTGCCCCCTTTTAAACTATGCACATCACGTTATAGAATACACTTAGTTCTGCGCATAAATTCTAATTAATGCGAATTAGTGTCAATAATTGCTTCTTAAGTGGCTTAACTAATTATCCAGAATGACTGGATTTGCAAGCGCAACTTGAGTCGTGCTATATGGAATCTGGGGGTTAGTGCTTAAAACCAACTTCAGGTGGCCTTAAGTCTTCACTCTTAAAGGACTTCCCAGCTGGTGCCTTCCCTCTTCTATCTGCCTAATGTAATAAAAAAATAAAAAAAAAAAGAAACCACAGCTTCCCCACAAAAACTGAGCTGAATGAAGGACAAAGTTTTGCCTCCCACCAGCCCCGTGTCCAGCTTTGCTCTGGCAATGCCTAGTAGTGAGAGCAATTCTTCACAGCATTGGAATTTTGTGGGTGGGATGAGGAACTATACAAGAGATAGTCTTGGATGTTTAAAAAAACAAAATACCCAGCAAAGAACAGTGAAGTAGGAATAGGATCAAAGTCCAATTTCAAGCTACCTGATAGGAAAAAGAGCTCTCAAACATTTTCTTAAAATGAATTCTCTTACAAGAAGGAAAATTCAAAATAAAACAATCTTTCAATCAGAAAGTATGATGAGATGGATATTAAATCCATCAACCATACCGGAGAATCTCCATTAATAATATAAAAAAAACAAAACAAGATAGTATTTTTTCACGGAGAGAGTGGTGGATGCTTGGAATGCCCTCCCGCAGGAGGTGGTGGAGATGAAAACGGTAACGGAATTCAAACATACGTGGGATAAACATAAAGGAATCCTGCTCAGAAGGAAGGGGCCCCCAGAAGCTTAGCCGAAATTGGGAGGCGGGGCTGGTGGTTGGGAGGTGGGGCCAGTGCTGGGCAAACTTATACGGTCTGTGCCCTGACAATGGCAGATACAAATCAAGGTAAGGTATACACAAAAAGTAGCACACATGACATTATCTTGTTAGGCAGACTGGATGGACCGTGCAGGTCTTTTTCTGTCGTCATCTACTATGTTACTATGTTAGGAAGGCCTTGAGAATATGCCCACACTGGTTGTCTGATTTTGATGCCATGCTATTTTGAAGCTTGCAGAAGTAAGCCAGACAGTGCCTTTGCGTTTTCCTGTTTTGAATACATAGTAACATAGTAAATGACGGCAGAAAAAGACCTGCATGGTCCATCCAGTCTGCCCAACAAGACAAACTCATATGTGCTACTTTTTGTGTATACCCTACTTTGATTTGTACCTGTCCTCTTCAGGGCACAGACCGTATAAGTCTGTCCAGCACTATCCCCGCCTCCCACCACTGGCTCTGGCACAGACCGTATAAGTCTGCCCAGCACTATCCTCGCCTCCCACCACCACCTGGCTCTGCCACCCAATCTCGGCTAAGCTCCTTAGGATCCATTCCTTCTGAATTCTGTTACCGTTTTCATTTCCACCACCTCCCGCGGGAGGGCATTCCAAGCATCCACTACTCTCTCCGTGAAAAAATACTTCCTGACATTTTTCTTGAGTCTGCCCCCCTTCAATCTCATTTCATGTCCTCTCGTTCTACTGCCTTCGCACCTCCGGAAAAGGTTCGTTTGCGGATTAATACTTTTCAAATATTTGAACGTCTGTATCATATCACCCCTGTTTCTCCTTTCTTCCAGAGTATACATGTTCAGGTCATCAGGTCTCTCCTCATACGTCTTGTAACGCAAATCCCTTACCATTCTCGTAGCTTTTCTTTGCACCGCTTCAATTCTTTTTACATCCTTCGCAAGGTACGGCCTCCAAAACTGAACACAATACTCTAGGTGGGGCCTCACCAATGACTTATACAGGGGCATCAACATCTCCTTTCTTCTGCTGGTCACACCTCTCTCTATACAGAGTCTCTTTTTTTTTTTAGTAATCTGAACCTAGGTTCAGTTGCTCTGTTGTCTTAAGGGGACACCTAGAACACCAGTTGCCCACATATGCTATATCACCTTTGGTGGAATCAGTGGGAGTTTGTCAGCTTCCAGCAATGACCGACAGACCAGTATCAAGAGCTTAAGGGGCTCTGAGCCTAGCTGCAGCAGCAAAAAGTTTGTTTGGGGCTGAAGCCTTAGCTCTACCCATCTAGAAAGGAACATTTTGTAAAGTTAGTTAAAGCTGGACAGGCTAGGAGTTATTTATTTATTTATTAGTTTGGAAAGAAAAACAACCTAATTTTACTAAAGAGTTACCAGAAGCAGCATGGGGATACTAGTTTGTATTGGGCAAGTCTATGCCTTGGGAACCCAGAATTTGACTAGTCACAAGTGGATAACTTACTCTAAGACTTGGCAGAAAGGCCACGGCACCTGAAGACTACTGTACAGAACTAGGGGACACAGTGGCAAACTCTTCACAAGCAACTAGAACAGTAACAGACTTCCCTAACACAGGTAGATCAAACCATTCAAACTAGCATAGCTTGCCTACCCCTCTGTCTCCACTAATGTTCAAGATGATCCCTGGAGAGGACTCTGATTACTTCCTGGTAAACTGAATGGATCACTTGCCTGTGCAGGATAGCTAGAGACAACTTAAACCACCCATCTGGGTAATCTGCTGACTGGCAGCAGCCATGCTGCCTTCTAAGCTATGAATCCAGAAGGAAGAGCTATTGATGCCAAAGGCAAGGCTGCTGTCCTTCAACATGAAGGATGTACCCCAGAAGTTTACAAGCAATAGTTCTATATAGGAGTCCTCTAGCCAGAGGAAAGTCTGTTCTATAAGTTGAAGGATGCAGGATGGAAATGGCCACATCCAGAAAGACTTGACTCTAGTTGGCCAAGTGCATCCTCCTGGAACAGATTCTAGAATCGGGGGTGTCCAACCTTGGTCCTCGCCAGGACAGGTTTCAGAATGTCCTCAATGAATATGCATGAGATCTATTTGCATACAATGGAGACAGTGCATGCAAATAGATCTCAAACATATTCATTGTTATCCAACAAGTAACTACCTTGCTCTTTATAATTTCTTAAATGTCTTTATTGAAACTTTCAATTTTAAAATAATATAAAATATTGTATATCTTCTAAATAGTATTGACCCCACACTTCTTCTCATTCTCACCATTCATTCCTCCATTCAACCACATGGGTATAGACAACCATGAAGTTCTTTTAACCACTGATACTTCTATTTCCATACGGATATTCCACTATTCAAATGCAATTAATACACTTTTCCCTTCAGCTATGATATTTGCTGTGGAAATGGATATTAGAAATATCAGTGGTTAAAAGAACTCTGTGGTTGTCTGTACCATTCTATAATCTGCTTTCACTTCTATAGGTCTTATTATGCTTAACCCAGTGTTTAATAGAGGAAAGGCTAAAGTGACTAGGGCTATTCAGCTTGGAGAAAAGACGGCTGAGGGGGGAGATATAATAGAGTTCTATTAAATAATGAGTGGCATGGAATGAGTGGATGTGAATCGCTTGTTTACTCTTTCCAAAAATACTAGGACTACAGAGCACACAATGAAGCTACAAAGTAGTAAATTTAAAACAATTCAGAGAAAATATTTCTTCACTCAACGTGTAATTAAAATCTGGAATTCATTGCCAGAGAATGTGGTAAAAGCAGCTTAGCAGGGGTTAAAAACAGTTTGGATAACGTCCTAAAAAAATAAGTCCATAAGCCATATTAAGATGGACTTGGGGAAAATCCACTGTTTATTTCTGTTTTTAGGCTTTTACATCACCCTCCCCCAAATTGTAATGGGCCCATACAAATCTGGGGTGAAGAAATAAAACCAAGGCCACTTATGAGAAAGTCAAATTAATTTTTCTTTATTACTTAACAAAGCAAATACAAAGGATAATTTCTCATTGGAGAACAGGCAGTACTGTTACACAAAAGTGTTAGCTGCTTCTTTCTATCTCCAAAATTAAACTCTAACATAATCACTTATATATTCTCATCTTAAGCAATAGTTCATATGCAGTTCATAATACAAAAAGCTGATTAACATTTCTTGGAAAGCCCTGTCACTCTCCAACAGGAATTATCTTGTTCCTTTTTCCAGCCACCTGTTTTCCCCTATGTTACTAAAGCATATTGTCCTATGTCAGCACCCTTGCCCCTTCCTCATTCTTGCTTGCCACAAGGGTGTCTCAACAGATCATGAGTTCTTGACTTATACAGGAGTCACATAGGAGTCACTGACGCCTAGTACTACTGGTTTCTTAGGCCCACTCCATGGTTCATGGTTATGCTTGTATCCTACATTTCTAGGATAAGCAGCATAAAATGTATTGTATTGGGGTCTTGCAAAGTATTTGAAACCTGGATTGGCCACTGTTGGAAACAGGATGCTGGGCTTGATGGACCTTCAGTCTGTATCAGTATGGCAACACTTATGTTCTTATGTAAAAAGAATTTGCATAGGTAACAACAGAAAAAAAGCTACCTTGGCTATGTTTCAGGAGATTCATTTGACAGCGGATGAACACAATAAATTGAAATCCTGGTGGGTTGGGGACTATATAGATGCCCCGGCTAAGGGGAAAAAGGCGGGGGTCATTATACTGTTTCACAAATCTTTACATGTTCAAAAACAAACTATTGGTGTTGATCCAGAACAGTGTTATATCATTGCTCAGGTTCTCATTGATAGGGTTATCCTACTATTAGGCAATGTTTATGCCCCCAATACCTATGTAAAAAAAAACCCAAATTGTCCGGACACTTATTTCACTGATAACCTGATCCTGCCACTGGAGCTAAGATTATAGTGGGGAATTTTAACATAATAGTGGACCCTCACTTGGATAGGACATTTAATTATCATAATGCTAAGAGGGATAACACTAGGAGAATCCCCTTACTCTTGATGTACTTGATGGAGAACACTTCATCCTAGGGCCAGGGATTTTACTCATCTTTCTTTGGCTCATATGACCCATTCTACAATTGATTATATTTTAATTGATAGAACCCTGTTTTTTTTTTCATTTGCTGGGGGCAAGAATAGATTCAATTGCAATATCCAATCATACACTTGTCTGAGTGAACCTCAAGGGGTTAGGCCCTGACAACTTTGATAAATCATTGAGCTTCCCTTTGGATTTATATTTTGATGTTACATTTTTGGACTATATACATACCAAATCGATTGACTACAAGCATTTTAATTCCCAGCATGCCTTGGATGCTATTCTTTACTGGGATACAGTGAAAGCTGTCTTGCAGGGCGACATCATAGCTTATAGCAGCTCAAAGATGAAATGTAGAGATCAAGCAGTACTTCGGCTGGAATGTCAACTGACCATCCTGCGCCAGAGATGTGGTGTCGCCCCCACTGGCCCTTTGAAGGCTCAATTGTTGGCTACACAAGCTGCTTTAAATGAGTTATTACATCAGAGGACCAAAAAAAATTAATTCTGTACTACCAATACCAACTCTATAAATATGGCCACACTACAGGCAAATTGTTAGCACGACTGGTCTCTCCTCGGATTTGTTCTGCTAAGATATTGATTCTCAGGGTTTCCCCAGTGGTACTTTAGTTAATACAACTAAACATATTAATTTGATCTTCAAAGAATAATATCAACAGCTGTATAGCTAACAATTCTGATGATTTAGCCCCCGACTATTTGGAGAGTATTGATTTGCCCAACATTACTCCCTCACAATTTGCTAATCTGGATAGACCTATTATGGAGGACAATATACAATCTTCATTCCCTTCAACTCTCATGGTGCCTGACATACACCTGTCTCACTCAACCACAATATAACCTTGTACTTGTTATCAACCGACTGGCGAACGCCTTTACGGTACTATGTAAGCCACATTGAGCCTGCAAATAGGTGGGAAAATGTGGGGTACAAATGTACCTAACAAATAAATATATAAATAAATAAAAGGTGCTTTGGGCAATTCGCAGGAGTGTGTTATGCAAAGCTCTTGGCCCAGCCAGCTACAGGGCAGAGTTTTATATTATTAGATACTAGTTAAAAAAGGCTCGTTTCTCAAAGAAATGAAACGGGTGCTAGCAAGGTTTTCCTCTGAGTGTGTATGTTTCAGTGTGTGTGAGAGTGAGACTAGGTGCGAGCGTGTCTGTGTATGAGATTGAGAGTGTGTGCCAGGGGCCTCCCCTCCCTCCATGTTCCAGGGTCGCCCCCCCTCCGTCCATGCAAGTTCCAGGGTCGTTCCCCCTCCTTCTGAGTTCCAGGGTCGTCCCCCTCCCTCCCTCCGAGTTTCATGGTCCACCCTCCCCCCCTCCGAGTTTCAGGGTCCCCCCTCCCTCTGAGTTTCAGGGTCCCCCTCCTTCCCTCCCAGTTCCAGGGGCGTCGTCCCTCCCTTCCTTCCAGTTCCAGGCCCCCTCCCTCCGATTTGTAAAAGTTACCTTCACTTACCAAGTCAGGGTTACAGCGGCAGCCAGCAGCGGTAAAACGCGTGCAGGCTCAGCCCTTCTCTCTCTTTCTCAGCTGTGGTCCCGCCCTTGAGGAAACAAGAAATGAGGCTAAGCCTGAGAAGGATTTGCCTCTCCCAGTGACTTATAGACCTATTTTTTGATATGCTTTGAAACTAAATTGCTGGCTAACCACTTGGCCCAAATCCTTTCAACTCTCACAGTAGAACCACAGGTCAGCTTTATCTGTGAGTGGTATGCTGTGAAAAACATTCAGAAAATTTTTGTTTCCCTTGAAACAATTTGATCCACAGGGGAGCAGTCCCTATTAATTAGTTTTGATGCTGAAAAAGCTTTTGTTAGGGTGTGTGGGGATTTATGTTCAAAGTAATGCGTAAGTACGGTATTGGGGGTTTCTTTGAGGACATGGTTCATGCCCTATATCATTCTCCTCAAGCAATGGTATCAGTCAATGAAATTACATCGGACCCCTTTCCAATTTATACAGGTACTCGACAGGGTTGCCCTCTTTCCTTCTCAACTTTCTGGCTATAGGTGAGATTCCTGATATTCTCTTTAATTTAATGCTTAGTGCTTAATTAATTTTGCCCTGTGAAACCTCTTATTTTCTTTCTTTTTCTCTTCCTACCAAGCTCTGAGAGGGAGGCTGTATTGTATTGGGGCTCTAAAGTGCATTTTACATTGTTGAAACTGATATAATTATTGGGAATATCTGGATTTATATTACAACAAGGAAAGTTTATTTTTTATATTCTAGGGCAATTTTGGAAGTTAAATCATTTGAAAATTCTGGTCCCACCCAGAGAATTGCCTTAACAGTAGTTAGCTGGCACTTGGGACTTAATCATTACACAGCAGGAGGTAAGGGTTGAGCTCTGAATAGGGGTCAAACCATTTCTAACTTTGCTCAGGTGCTGACCTCTCTGTCTGTACCTGAAGCAAACTCCTCCAAAGTATAACAAATTTGGACCTTTTAAATTCCAAACTTCTCAACTTTCTGGCTATAGGTGAGATTCCTGATATTCTCTTTAATTTAATGCTTAGTGCTTAATTAATTTTGCCCTGTGAAACCTCTTATTTTCTTTCTTTTTCTCTTCCTACCAAGCTCTGAGAGGGAGGCTGTATTGTATTGGGGCTCTAAAGTGCATTTTACATTGTTGAAACTGATATAATTATTGGGAATATCTGGATTTATATTACAACAAGGAAAGTTTATTTTTTATATTCTAGGGCAATTTTGGAAGTTAAATCATTTGAAAATTCTGGTCCCACCCAGAGAATTGCCTTAACAATAGTTAGCTGGTACTTGGGACATAGTAACATAGTAGATGACGGCAGAAAAAGACCTGCATGGTCCATCCAGTCTGCCCAACAAGATAAATTCATATGTGTATACCTTACCTTGATTTGTACCTGTCTTTTCAGGGCACAGACCATATAAGTCTGCCCAGCAGGATTCCCCGCCTCCCAACCACCAGTCCCGCCTCCCATCACCAGCTCTGGCACAGACCATATAAGTCTGCCCTCCACTATCCTCGCCTCCCAACCACCAACCCCTCTTCCCCCCACCTGCTCCGCCACCCAATTTCGGCTAAGCTTCTGAGGATCCATTCCTTCTGCACAGTATTCCTTTATGTATATCCCACGCATGTTTGAATTCCGTTACCGTTTTCATCTCCACCACCTCCTGTGGGAGGGCATTCCAAGCATCCATCACCCTCTCTGTGAAAAAATACTTCCTGACATCTTTCCTGAGTCTGCCCCCCTTCAATCTCATTTCATGTCCTCTCGTTCTACCGCCTTCCCATCTCCGGAAAAGATTTGTTTGCGGATTAATACCTTTCAAATATTTGAACGTCTGTATCATATCACCCCTGTTCCTCCAGGGTATACATGTTCAGGTCAGCAAATCTCTCTTCATACGTCTTGGAACGCAAATTCCCATACCATTCTCATAGCTTTTCTTTGCACCACTTCCATTTTTTTAAACATCCTTCGCAAGGTACGGCCTCCAAAACTGAACACAATACTCCAGGTGGGGCCTCACCAACGACTTGTACAGGGGCATCAACACTTCCTTTCTTCTGCTGATCACACCTCTCTCTATACATTACACGATGTGATACCCGCAAGCGAGCCTTCTCCGGAGTAGCCCCCACACTCTGGAATGCAGTGCCTGAAAGGCTGCGCTTAACACAAGACTACCTGTACTTTGGGAAGCTGGTGAAAGCTTGGCTCTTCAACCAGGCCTTTACTGGAGGAAGTAACTAACTCGTTAGTCTCACTCACACACGAGTGACACGGGCTGCACAAACTGCAGCAGGACATGTTTATCCACTCCTACCCTAGGTGAGATAATATTTAACCATTTCTCTGACCTCATGTGCAACTTTCTTTAAATCAATCACCTTACTTTCTAACTCTTCCTACTTTCTTACCCTTCTATATGTTACATCTTTGCTTTACCCTTTGCTATGAATTATGTTCTATTATGTATTGTGTTGACAATGTAAATAGTATACCATGCCATACTTTGTATTGTTTTTGAATATTTTTAATGCTGTAATTTGTCTATTGCTCATGTTTGATCTATTCTTACTGTACACTGCCTTGAGTGAATTCCTTCAAAAAGGTGGTAAATAAATCCTAATAAATAAAGACTTTTCCTTAAAGTCGGCCTCTGGGGGGTTTATCTATTTGGCATCTATTTACCAGCTAACCCACAGACTCTTTATCATTCCAATATAGAGATCCTTTTAAAGCAGACTTCCCAATAACTTACCAATTGGATTGTCCTTCCACTTTCTCTGTCTGGCAGAACAAGCCTCTGTCATGATTATATTCCTCGTATGGCTCTATGTTTTTAGACACATTCGTTTATGGTTGACTAAGTATAACTTACAGCATCGACTCTTGGCATAATTTTATTGGAGAGGGAAGAAACTTAAACTCAAGATGGAATTATTAGGGAACTGGGCCTGGGGAGAGGGGGCTTGGGTGTACCACACTTGCAGAACTATAACATTGCATGCCTGTTACGTCATCTTAATGATTGGGTGCATGGATCAGAGGAATACACTCCTTGGTCTATAGAGAGACATTTGTTTGCTACATTACATCCTCACTACCTTCTCCATGATTCCATAGGAAAGTTACCCTGAGCATTTCATCACCACGTTTTGTTGAAACCAATTAAATAAAACTGATCAAGGAAACAAAAATAGTTCTTAGTTAAAGCTAAAGTCATCAATGTAATAATGAACCAACTGGGTATTTGAAGATTGGCTGTTCAGGTCTGTAAGGTGCTTTCTATTATCCTTAAAGCTTCCAACTGAGGTATGTTTGTGTAAAGTGAGTCTATGTCCAACGTGACTAACGTGAGATCTGAAAGATCGCCTTCAAATTCTACTAGGAGATTAATCATATGGCCGGAATCTCTCAAAAAGGAATCAACGGTAGGTATCATAGGATGAAAGAAGAAATCTAGAAAAATAGACAATGGTTCGAATACCGAACCTTTTCCTGACACGATAGGTCTTCTGTGATGATTAATAAGCGATCTGTGGATCTTGGGTAGAGTATATATCATAGGAACGACTGGATGCTTAATAAATGAGAACATCTTTTTCTTTCGTTGTCAGAAAACCTCTAGCTGATGCCAGTGAGACAACTTCCTGTATGCCCTGTTGTATAACAACAGTAGGGCCTGTATCTAGGATGGTGTAATATCGTCTATCATCAAGTTGCCTCTTAACCTCTACCACATAATCCATTTTGTCTTATAATGATCCCTCCTCCTTTGTCAGCTGGTTTTATAAAAATATCTTTATTATCTGACGAGGCTTGTACTGCTTCTTTTTCCTCTCTGGATAGATTGTAATATCATTGTCTCTTCATCTTCTCTAGACGCGAGACATCACATTGTACACATTCCATAAAGGAGTGGATATGTGGATGTCTGGCCTGGGGGTATCCATTTAGAGGGTTTCTTCACAAGTGAAACATCTGTGGATGGTGTTATGTTTTTAGAAAAGGAGTGAATGATTTGCAGCTTCCTTGCGAATTTGAATAAATAAATCTGAGTTTGCCGCGTATTATATCTGATGCTCATCCTAATTTTAGGTTTTAACTTTTTCAAGGCTTATTTTGTATTTTTTGTTATTTTCCAGCATGGTAACTTTTGGGCTGCTTGATTTCCTCCCAAGTAAGTGCTGCTGATCCTGCTCTTTTCATAGTTCTATAAGTTTTTTTTCAATTTGGCTTTTTTTTTGTATACATTGTTTCTTTGCAGCTAGTCATTTTTGTGATACTTTCATCCACTTTTTCACTTATTTTATGACTTTTTCTACTGGTTTGATTAGTTTTCCCTAACTAAGGAGGCTAGGGCTTTTCAGCTTGGAGAAGAGACGGCTGAGGGGAGACATGATAGAGGTATATAAAATAATGAGTGGAGTGGAACAGGTGGATGTGAAGCGTCTGTTCACGTTTTCCAAAAATACTAGGACTAGGGGGCATGCGATGAAACTACAGTGTAGTAAATGTAAAACAAATCGGAGAAAACATTTCTTCACCCAACGCATAATTAAACTCTGGAACTCATTGCCGGAGAACGTGAAGGCGGTTAGCTTGGCAGAGTTTAAAAAGGGGTTAGACGGTTTCCTGAAGGACAAGTCCATAAACCGCTACTAAATGGACTTGGGGAAATATCCACAATTCCAGGAATAACATGTATAGAATGTTTGTACGTTTGGGAAGCTTGCCAGGTGCCCTTGGCCTGGATTGGCTGCTGTCGTGGATAGGATGCTGGGCTCGATGGACCCTTTGTATTTTCCCAGTGTGGCATTACTTATGTACTTATAACCTTTTTTAAGAAAGGTATTCTGTGTTTTAGTTTTTCCACTTTGTTGGTCAATATCATAGTGTTCTTTCCATGTCTCATTATTTGATTAGTTTTTTTTTCCAGTCCATATACATTGTCATTTATTTGTACATTAGCATGGCTATTGTTGTGAATTGAGGGGTCCCGAGCCCCCCCCCAAGAAGGCTGGAGTGACCTTAAATCTGACTCCATCTCTAAATAGCACTAGTACTGGGGTAATCAAGGAGTTGTGAAGTTCTAAAAGGAATTGCCACTAAGAGAGACGTTAGGTCTAAGGAAAAGATACCAGCCTTATGACAAACTGGATTTAGATTACAAGTTATACAATGCAGCGAAAGATAGGCTGATACAGCAAAAGCATTTATACTTACAGCCTCTGATCTTAAAGTGAAGCCCACAAATCATCATTTGGGATGAGGAGTTTATTTACCAAGATACAAGTCAAATCAGTGATTGACAACAGGCACGTACAATCAATTAATTATAGGAATATAATAATCCAGCTGCAAACAGGTGTTAATTCCTAATCTTTTATAATTTCTTTTACCAATTAGAGGTTTTACAAGGGAAAGCAATTAGGTAATTTGTCAATTCTGCTGGACACATTGGTTTCCCTTGGAGAGAGAGAGTGGCAACCCTTTTCTCTCTCTAACTTAAACCAGGAAATACCCTGATTTTTATAGGTGCCCTCAGGATATGGATAATATGACAGTAGATATACCTGATTGGATCTATGCTAATGTCATGGTTGTCACTGATTGGCTCATGCTAATGAGTAGCTTCTATCTTGCTAACATGGTTTTGTCTTTAGCTCGCTTGACCACAAATCTTAAGCAAGACCCTGCATCCAGCTACACCTGGCATGACTCACTCATTTCTCAACTTGTTTTTCTAACTTACATTAGAGAAAATTCCACTTTGAAACAGATACGGCTTCCATTTTGTGCTGAAATTCTCCATTTTGTTTCCATATCTATTGACCTAACTTTTCCTAATTTAGCTTATTTAGGCCTTAATCCGGGCTACAAACTAGGCCATACTTTTCCAGTAAGCTCCCAGTTATGTCAGCCATCAGATTTCTGACTCAGCCAAGGTCTGTAATGGCCTGAGCTCTATGACTGGGCCCGCCACCATTCCAGTGGGGGGTCTCTGGCTGTACCATAATTATACACTATTTAACATACATTTTGCAGTTTGGTCCTAATTGTATGTGCCATTTTTCCAATTATGGCCATCAATAAGGCTTAATATGGTTCCTTTATACATGTACAGTGTTATGATTGGGGTCTGAACCCCTCTCAAACTTACCTCTTTCCTGGGGGTCAGCTTCTTAGCTGGCTTCTGTTTCTTTTCTCTGTCCTTTCTGAGCTGGCTCTGTCTCTCTGTGCTGGCAGCTTCCAGCAGCATGGCTCTAATTGTTTCACTATACTGCACCTGTGTGTGTGTTGCCTGAGTTGCTCTACCTCTCTTTGGGTGTACTGGCTTCAAGTGCTTCACAGTGTTGCATTGGTGTGGGTTGGGCCTCTCTGGGTCAGTGTGCTTTTGCCTAGGTCTAGGGAGTGTGACATCATCAGGGAGGGCCTTGATAAGGAAGTGGTGGTGTTTCCTTCAGGGCCTTTGCAACAGTGGTGTTTGCTTTAGGTAGGGTGGTGCAGTGTGCACTTCTGACTTTGTGTCTAGTTTCCCTGCTTGCTTTTGCTAAGGGCCAGGTTAGTGTTAGTGCAGTGTGCACTGGTGACTGTGTGTTTAGCGTTCCTGCTTTTCCCTCTTGGTTTTGGAAGCATTGCTGTGTGTAGGGCTTTGTAAGCTCTGTTGCTGATAGAAGTACTTCAGGGTTTGGTGTTGTTAGGAACACTGCAGAGTTTGCTGTTAGAAGTACTTCTGGTGTTTGTGCTATTGGGAGCATTGCAGTCTTTGCTGTTGGTGTTTGGTGCTTTAGAATCACTTTTGGCTTATGTGTTAGCTTCCCTTCTTTTTCCTTGTGGCTCCCCTGTCTTCCCTTTTAGTGCTAGGAGCTCTTCTGGTTGCTTGCCAGAGTAGTGCTTGGGAAGCACCTGGTTAGTTGTATCTAGCTTGCTAGAGCAGTGCTTAGGTAGCTTGTTAGTTTTGTGTTTAGCTTATTAGTGTAGAGCTCTGCTTGTAGCTTGGTGCTTAGTAGAACCTGTGTTAGCTTTGTGTTTAGTTCCCTGCTCTGTTAGTTTAGGGCTTAGGAAGTCCCTTTCTTGAGCAGGGCTTAGGAGCTCGTGTTTAGTATAGGGCTTAGGAAGTCCTTTTGTCAGTTTACTGTTAGGAACACTCCTGCTGGTTTAGGGCTGGGGAGCACGTAGATCAGTTTAGGGTTAGGAGCACTTCTGTTTCCAGTCCTGGTCCCTATGTCATCCGGTATCCAGTAAGTCCTGTCGGCTACTCGAACCCAGGAGCTCAACTCCTGGGGGGCTTAGTAGCTAAGCGCAGGTGAAGCTGTGCGGACCAGTCCAGTGTGTTCCAGTCTGGTGTGCTCCAGTCCAGTGTGTTCCGGTCCGGTGTGTGTTCCAGTCCTGTGTCCTCCAGTCCGGGGGATTCCAGTCCATGTGTTCCGGATCGCTGGGCAGTGCTTGCAGTCCCTGCCAGTGTGCTTACCCAGTGTTGGTTGGTGGGTTTTGCCTGCTGCCCAAGGGCTCACGTTTGCTCCAGAGCCCGGCCCCGCGGGCTCTGAAACTGAGAACCTGACATACAGTTTACACAAGGATTATGGTCCGTTGTGATTTCAGTCCGATGTAGCTTATTTCCTTTTAATTTGTTTGATTGCATTTTAGTCCTTTAAGTTTTCTTGTTATTTATCATTACTTATAACGTGTCATGTATTTTAACCCTTTATAAATTGTTGTTTTAAATTTTTTAAATATTTTATTGTTTAAATTTATATATTTTTTATTATTTCGTATAGCATGCATTTTTTTTATAAAATAAAAAAATATATTTGTTGATGTTTGATATACATGGGTATGTTTTTCAGAACATTATTGTGACCCCTGAGGCAGGTGTTTGATTACACTGAAACACGGACTGTGTTGGGTCACCTTGTCCAACCAGCAAATAAAGCATCTTATAAGCACTACTTCCTGCGATGGAGTGTCTGTTGGTCAACCTCTACTTCAGTTTGATTGCATATGTCTAGAAATGCCCCATCTGCCTGTGACCCTCCCATTTCCAGGCCCCCTTTTCAGATTGGTGCCTAAATGTATGTGCATAACTGCTAATTAAATCCAATTAGCACTAATTTTTTTGTTACATTTGTACCCCGCGCTTTCCCACTCATGGCAGGCTCAATGTGGCTTACATGGGGCAATGGAGGGTTAGGTGACTTGCCCAGAGTCACAAGGAGCTGCCTGTGCCGGGAATCGAACTCAGTTCCTCAGTTCCCCAGGACCAAAGTCCACCACCCTAACCACTAGGCCACTCCTCCACTCAAAGTAACACATATGAGTTTATCTTGTTAGGCTGCAATTATCAGTTCTAATTGGCTTGTTCAGTTAAGTTGCGTGCACCCAAATTTGCGCATCCAACTCAAAGTGCCATATGTAGAATTTGGGGGTTAGTCCCCTTCTGAATTGCAGAATAAACATCTATGAACTTGCCACACTAAGAAATGCCCAGACCACCCACAGGCGCTTGCCATTTACATGCACTAAAGTTTGATACATGCATATCCTGGCTTTGTAAAATGTGGACTTAACAGTTTATCTTGCACAAACGTCCAAATGCTAGTTTATGCACATATCGTATGTTTTGTAAAATGAGGGCCAACATATCCAAACTATGAAAGTTGAAATCTTGTCATTTGAGCTTCCAAAGTAAGCTTAGGTTTGATCTCCAGTTCTCCAATACTGATTGATATGTTCTTGGGCCAATCCACGGTATACGCCTATATGAACTACTCTTCTCCAGTACCATAATTTGAAGGAATCGATTTTCTTCCAACTTTTACATTCATATGACATTGAATACGGTGTGTCTTGGACAAGCTATATCTTTGTATACATAGTGACATAGTAGATGACGGCAGAAAAAGACCGTTTTCATCTCCACCACCTCCCACGGGAGGGCATTCCAAGTATCCACCACTCTCTCTGTGAAAAAATACTTCCTGACATTTTTCTTCAGTCTGCCCCCCCTTCAATCTCATTTTATGTCCTCTAGTTCTACCGCCTTCCCATCTACAGAAAAGGTTTGTTTGCGGATTAATACCTTTCAAATATTTGAATGTCTGTATCATATCACCCCTGTTTCTCCTTTCCTCCGGGGTATACATGTTAAGGTCAGCAAGTCTCTCCTCATACATCTTGTAACGCAAATCCCATACCATTCTCGTAGCTTTTCTTTGCACCGCTTCAATTCTTTTTACATCCTTAGCAAGATATGGCCTCCAAAACTGAACACAATACTCCAGGGGCATTAAAACCTCTTTTCTTCTGCTGGTCACACCTCTCTCTATACAGCATACCAACCTTCTAGCCACGGCCACCGCCTTGTCACACTGTTTCGTCGCCTTCAGATCCTCAGATACTATCAGACAGGTCTCTGCACGTGAAGATTTTGTTCAGATCCTACATCTGCCTTGACTGTGTTTCATTATTGATCCATTTGTGTAGTATTTCTATTAGATCTCCATCAGTGATGACATTATTGATTCATTTTTACCAGTTGTCAGTCTCTTTGTCTTCATGTTAAGGTGCAGCCTGCTACTCAGATGGTCTTCGCTTTCAGGATGATGCACCATGGTTTGTTGGAGTCTGCCACTGATTTTCACACATCTTTCTTCATACAGCCCTGCATTGCTGATTTGTTCTGAATATAGATTTGTAAATTTAAGGTCCTTACTCCTTCTGCCTTCCTTACCACACACACTTACATATACAAAATCTTTTATCAGACTAGAACTGCCACAAATTATCTATCTATTTTTTCTGTCATAGGTGCCAACATCTAATACAAATGAGCCCTCCCTGACTTGCCCGGCAGCACTCACTGGAATCCAAATTCCAAAGCCGTTGGTAATCTCCTCCTCCTCCTCCTCCTTCGGTCTCGCTCCAGGGTTCTCGCGCGGGAGGCGGGCAGCGTGGAGCAGGGACGTCGTCGCTCGCGCCGGGTCCGGGTGGATTGTGGGAAAAGCAGCAGCAGGAGGCGGCGGCGGAGGAGTGGGATCGCTCGCGCCGGGCTGGCCGCGCGGTGGTTTGTGGGACGGTGGGGGTCGCGCGGGATGGAGTGACTGAGTGAAGGAAGGAAGGAGTCTGCTGGCGGCGATGGAGCGGGGCCGGTGCGGCGGAAGGTGGTCGCTGCTGCTCCTCCTTCTTCAGGGTAAGTGTCCCGAGGGTCTCTGCCATTGTCTGAGGCAGCGAATGCAGGACTTGACTCGGGTTCTGTCCCGAGACCTTTCTCAAGTCCAGAACCCCCAGGAGGTCATTTGGTAAGAGGTGAAGGTCCTAGAAAAGGGGGAGGGGGCGTTTGTCTGTTGGGTAAAATGCTTTCCAGGCCCCTTTTCATGTTGTAACTATTGTCTCTTTGTCTGTCAAGTAGATAAACATAGTAACTGTTACTGTGAGTAATGTAATGGTATTTTGCTTGGCCCTCACCGACAGGAGATGTATATCCCAGAGTCTTTTTTTTTTAAAATAACTTTAGTTATTGAGATACATTTTAATGACAGATCCAGCTGGTATCACTGAACAAGTTTTGAAAGTCTCTGGAGCACATTTGTTGAATTTCCTTGGTTTCTTTAATGTTGACGGTGCTTTTGCTGATTTGATTTGGTTTAGATTTTTTTCCATTAAAGGGTCCTTTTATTAAGCTGTTTTAGGCATTAATGTGTGCCTAATGCAACTTAAAATGGCATCCTGTGGTAATTGGCATATGTTCTTTCACTGACATTTCCATCAGCCTTTGAGGAGTCCCCAGTCTCTTCTATCAAACATTGTAGCTCTTCCCCCCTGCCCTACTGTGCAGTTAGGTCAATTCTGTCTGTCTCAAAACCTCGCATTTTTAGTCTGCAAGGCACTTTGAAGGCATTTCCATTGAGCTGGGTTGCAAAATTTTAATGAACTTGGAATAGTATGTTTAAAAAAAATATATATATATATTTTATTTTGAGTGAGCTTGTTAAGGAGCAGAAAGTGGGTGTTCCTGCTCTAAACAGCTAATGCAGGAATACTCCATGAACTGTTATTGCCTAAAAGAAATGGGTGGCAGTAAATGCTTGTGGTGTAATTTTTAAAAATGCCTAGACACTAATGGCAACATTAGCCCACGGCCATTAATACAAAAATAGGAAAGTGGCCATTTTAATACCGGTAAAAATGGTCTTAGCATGCAGGAAAGACATGTGTAAGGGCATGCTAAGGCCACTTTTTTACTGCAGCTTAGTAAAAGAACCCATAAGTGCAGCATCTCACAGTATTTGATTTTGTTTCTTCAAATATTAGAGACTCATCTGGTGGTTATATTATCTAAATATTTTACACAATTTACAAGGACATACATTTGCAAACTCTCTTTGTGTTGCAGTGGTATTCATTTCTGCATAGACCTATGAAGGCTTGCAGCTTAGAGATCAGGTGCTTTTGCTTCTTAAGGGAGCTGATCTGTAGAAGGGAGTGCCTGAGGCACCTGGAACTCTTTAACCTGCTTAGCAACTTTCTTTTGGATAACTGATTCTGTATGATGAAGCAAGGAAGCCTGCTTGGGACAATATGGTGTAATCACTTCATTTTCTGTTGTAAAACAAAGTGGCACTTGATGGTATAGCTCAGGAATTCTTTTGGCTGAAGCATATATACTCTTAAAAGTTTATTGTTTGAAGACATAGGTAATAATTATTGCTCTACTGACCTGTGCTGCTCACAAGGGGGAGGTGCATTGCTTTTACACTTTGCAGATATTAGCTGTCTTTTACACGATAAGACATGTGTCCTGAGCTGAAGATAGTCTCCTATAATGTCAAGGGACTTAACATGCCTCAAAAAAGACAGAAGCTTTATGGAGAACTCCACCAGTTAAAACCACACATAGTTTTATTGCAAGAAACACACCTGCGTCGCAAACACGAGAAATTTCTCTCCTGCCCTGGTTACTCAGGAGTCTATTGCGCATCCGGGGCGGACTCCAGGAGGGGAGGAGTGGCGATACTGCTGCAATCTTCACTGGGGGCCCAGGTGATGCAGACTAAAAGGGACCCTGGGGGGCGTTTTTTATTTTTACAACTTAAGATAGACCAAGTAATCCTCACGGTGGCATCAATATATGCCCCAAATTCTGGACAAGGGGAATTTTTTAACAAAATACAAGCCTTATTGGGGACCTTCACTACAGGGGCGCTTATACTTGGGGGTGATTTCAATGCTGTTATGAGCCCAGGACAAGATCGCTCTGGGCCTGTCAGGACGGAGGGGCACAAAGAAGCACGATCGCTGGTCTCGTTGGCCTATTCCCTGGGGCTCTTAGATCTTTGGAGGTTGACACACCATACAGAAAGGGACTATACATATTACTCTCCAGTGCACGAAACATACTCCCGTATTGACTACATCTTCTTAGACACCACGCTAGTGGAATTAGGCCCAAATGCTGGAATTGGTAGTATGACGATATCTGATCACGCCCCAATATGGGTCACTCTCCCAAATATTCAAACTGAAGTGAAAGATAGACGCTGGTCTCTGAACACAAGCCTGTTGCAGGATGAGCAGGTGGTGGAGGGCTATAAACAGGTGTTTAAAGAATACCTTGAGCACAACCTAGCTTCTGGCCCACCGATGCATGTGGTGTGGGACGCTTTAAAAGCGGTGTCCAGAGGACATTTTTTGCAATTGGCTAGTACTCGAGCAAGAGCCCGTAGATCCCGCTTAAACACATGCATAGGGCGGATACAGGCATTGGAACAACAGCACAAAGCTGGTCCCACGCCGCAAATCTGGGATGCCCTGTGTAGGGAGAGAATGGCACTGAATCTGATGTACTCGGAACAACTCGAGTTAATAAGGGCGAGACAAGGGGTACAATCGTACGAATTAACTAATAAAGCTGGGCGCCTACTGGCAATGCGACTGCGAAGACAGAAAGTTGATAGAATGATTAAGCAGGTGAAAGACAGAGGGGGTGATTTGTTGCGTCATTCGGCTTTCATCCGTGAGCGCTTTAGAGAATATTATAAGAAGCTCTACGAGCAGGAGATCGATCCTCCTGGGGAAAAAATAGACAACTATCTGCAAGATAGTGATCTCATCCCTTTAGCTAGGCAACACCAGGAACTGTTGGAGAAGCCTGTTACACCTAAAGAGGTCCAGGAGGCGATTGGAGGTATGCCCTCAAATAAGTCTCCGGGGCTTGACGGCTTTCCCAACGAGTTTTATCGGACATTCGCCGTTGAATTGGCCCCCCTGCTTGCTGATATGTTCAACCAGGTGGGGGTGGGGGGAAATCTGCCGCGGACAATGTTGGAGGCCTGGATAGCGGTGATCCCAAAACCCGGCAAAGATACCACTGACTGTGGCTCTTATAGGCCCATATCTGTCCTAAATGCCGACGTCAAGATTCTGGCTAAGGTCCTTGCCAATAGGCTTGCACCGTTGATGCCAACCCTAGTGCACCCTGACCAAGTGGGCTTTGTTTCCTACCGAAAGGCGATGGACAACATCAGACGCACCTTAGATCTTATATATCTGGCCAAGCGAAATCAGAGACCATTATGCCTCTTAAGCCTAGATGCAGAAAAGGCCTTTGACAGGGTCCACTGGCCTTTTATGTATAGGACCTTGGAGATCTTGGGGTTTGGTACGCGGTTTAAGGGCTGGATACAAGCATTTTACTCCTCCCCTAGAGCCTGCATTAAGATCAATGGCAGTCACTCAGACTCTTTCTCCTTGCATAGGGGCACACGACAGGGCTGCCCTCTCTCCCCCCTTTTGTTTGCACTTGTTATGGAACCATTTGCCTCTAGGGTTCGGAAAGACCCGCTGATGGCAGGGCCTACTGTGGCAGGGAGAATGCATAAAATGGCACTCTTTGCGGATGATGTTTTGCTGTATATAACCCGTCCCCGTGACGCGTTCCCTAGACTTGCTCAGCTTATTGAGGAGTATTCTGTAGTATCGGGTTTTAAAGTCAATATGACAAAATCCGAGGCCCTAAATATCTCCCTACCGGAAGCTACAGTTGCAGAACTTAAAGTTGCTCATGCTTTTCGGTGGGCGGGTAGACACATTAGATATTTGGGGGTGAATCTCACTTCCAACCTGTCTGATCTATTCTCTGCCAACTATAGAGGCCTGGTTCGAGCCCTTGCAGCAGATATGGAACGATGGGGTGATTTAGAGGTCTCCTGGTTTGGCCGTATAGCAATTCTTAAGATGAACGTTTTACCTCGAATCTTATACTTATTCCAGGTGCTGCCTGTAATGATGCCCAGGCGATTTCTAGCCTCATTGCAAGATAAAATTGTGCGTTTCGTCTGGGCAGGAAAGCATCCTAGGTTGTCCCGTGCCCTGTTGTACCAAGGAAGACGCCGCGGGGGACTGGCGGTCCCGAATGTCTTCTGGTACTATCGGGCGGCCCAGGGAAAGGTAGCTTTGGAGTGGTATCAGGCATATCCAGACAGACAGTGGGTGCACTTGGAACAACATTCCGCAGGTACGACACCGCTGGGAGCGCTTATGTGGTTACCAAAGACATTTCGCAAGCTCGACGAGAGCGTTTGTCCCTCGGTGGAGGTTACCCTTCACTACTGGGACAAGTTGTTTCCGGGGGGTAAATGTACCTTGACTCGTTTGGCCCCTATAGCACACAACCCATTATTCCTGCCAGGGACGACGGAGGGTTCGGTCATGTGGTGGTACAGGGAAGGGCTACGAACATGGGACCAGCTGTTTGATGGGGACACTCTTCTTGAATTTGGAGAGCTGCAGTCACGAAACCCTGGGGTGTTGAGAGATGATTTTGCATACTACCAATTAACTCACTTCCTGCGCACCAAGGCCGTTGCCACGGTAATCCAGCGGACCAAGGGCTACTTAGAGGAGATATGTGATAAGTTAACCACTTCTAGAGGCCTGATAGGTACACTTTACAAGTACATTACTATGCAGCACCCTGTGTATGAATGTCATAGGAGAGGTTGGGAGAGGGAGCTGGGGGTGACACTGGATGTGCCGGGGTGGGAGAGAATAGAACGTGAAGCGACAAAGGTTTCCACACATGTCCCGCTAAAGGAAAATGCTGTGAAGGTGCTATACAGATGGTACCTTACCCCTGATCGCCTCCAGCGCATATACCCAAACACATCAGGTCTCTGCTGGAGGGGGTGCGGCATGAGGGGGACGATGGGGCACCTCTGGTGGAACTGCCATAAAGTGAGAGCTTTCTGGAAAGCGGTTCAAAACAGGTTGCAGAGCTGGTTACAAACGCCCATTCCGTGGGCCCCGACGGTGTTTCTTTTTGCTGCAAAAGTAGAGGGCATGCCGGCAGCGCAGCATAAGCTGCTGAGGCAGGCGGTGTGTGTTGCACGAGTAACCATTGCTCAGCACTGGAAGCACCACGGGGTCCCGTCGGTTAAGAGATGGCACAATAAACTGAAACATGTGTGTGAGATGGAAAGACTCTTGGCAGTCAGGAGACATCAACTGCACAAGTGGCATGATATATGGCAGTTTTTTGCTACTGCAGTAGGTAATTACTAGCATAGATGCACGGGAAAAATCTGTATGATGCAAAGTGAGACAGCCATGAAGGGCAGGGAAGAAAACAGGGGGAGGGAGGGATTAGGTAGGTCTTAATTTTGGAAAGGGCGACTGTTGAGAGGAGGGTTAGGGGGAGGGGAATGTTTCCTTATTAAAACATAATAATACAAAGTTGAAGTTTCTACAGTTATATTTTACTGTTGTACGGTAGCAGTTCATTGTTCTACTTGGACTTCACCTTGCTGAGACTATATTGTAAACACTCCAATGTAGAGCGATGATTATTGTACATTGTTTATTGCAAATTTTCAATAAAAGACTTCTTACAAATAAAAAAAAAAAAAGTTTATTGTTTGTAGGTACTTGTTTTTGGCACCACACTAGTTTGTGAGTGGTGAAACCAAAAATCATTTGAATAGCGTTGTTAACTGGTCTTTCCCCAGCTTGCTCCTGAGAGCACTTTCATTAGAGGTGCTCTGTCTCTTGCAGCACATCAATAATACATTCATTTGTAATTCTCGGCACTGGAGATGTGAATGAGCCAAAAGACAAACTTACAGTAAATGCCAGCAGCTCAATATTTGAGTGATAAAAAGATACCTTCCTCTCTCTCTGCACATATGTAAACTGGAATAGTTTCTCAATTCATACTTGGAGTCCAGTGGCTAGGGGCGGCAGCCTCCTGGTGTGTAGTTTTCTGTGGGTGCAAATAAACTGTAGAAAATTGGTGGATGAAATTTTAGCTATGGAGTCCAGCTGGAAAAATGAAACAGTTTATTTGGAAATAGAAAATGACACAGATAAGACTATATGGTGTATCCAGTCTGCCTATCCATACCATCTACTATCCCTTTCTCTTCTGTAGAGGTCTTAGGTTCTTATCCCATAATTGAAGTCAGTTTTCGTCTCTACCACTGCGAGGCTGTTCCACACACCCATAACACTTTCTATAAAGAAGTATTTCCTTAGATGACTCCTGAGTCTATTCTGTTTCACCTTCATCATACGCACCTCATTCTAGAATGTCCTTTTAATTGAAAGAAATTTGCCTCTTATAAATTTTTGCCTCACAGGTATTTAAAATGTCTATAATATGTCCCCTCTCTCACCTTTCTTCCAAAGTAATACATATTGGAGGTATATTAATCTTTTATTTTTTCCTCCAAAAAGGAGTCATCTAAATGGCAGATGACGTTTAATATGAGCAATTGCAAAGTGATGCATATGGGAAAGAGGAACCCGAATTATAGTTATGTAATGCAAGGTTCTACATTAGGAGCCACCGACCGGGAAATAGATCTAGGTGTCATCATTGATGAAACCCTCTGCTCAGTGTGCAGCAGCTGCTAAAAGGCAAATAGAATGTTAGGTATTATTAGGAAAGGAATGGAAAACAAAATTGAGGACCGCACCTTGAAATTGTGTTCAATTCTGGTCACTGCATATCAAAAAGATATAGTGAAATTAGAAAAGGTATAGAGAAGGGCGACAAAAATAAGTACATAAGTATCGCCATACTGGGAAAGACCAAAGGTCCATCAAGCCCAGCATCCTGTTTCCAACAGTGGCCAATGCAGGTCACAAATACCTGGCAAGATCCCCAAAAAGTACAAAACATTTTTTCCTTAGCGTCCCTCCGGACCGGACCAGGATTGGACTGTTGGGTTGTGCCCGCCTACCAGCAGGTGGAGACTGAGAAAAACTCTGACTCTAGAGAGCCAATAGGAGCCCTGACCATGTGACCTTAGCCTCAGTATTTTCTCAGTCTCTCAGCAGGTAGGAAGTGAGCCCATTAGTCTTTCTCTCTCTTTTTCTCTATAAGATATTACAGATATATTTATAATACTTCTTCTGTGCCTGGAATCGTAATTAGAGGCTTGACAGGGTTTCTTTTCTTTCTTTGACAGCCTCTGGGGTGTTAAACTCGGGTGTCTCGAGTCCACCCCCCTTCCTCCCCATCTCCCTGGCTTAGCAGGGAAGGGCCGTCCCTTTCTCTGGAAAGGTGTACCGTCTTTGGGAGAGGCAGCCACTTTTAATAGTCAGCTGTTTTTAAAGAATTAAATCAAGTAAAAGAAAATTAAAAGAATTAATTCAATTGAAAGGAATTTAAAGGAAGTAGTTTTTGCTTTCCCCAGGCTTATAACGAGCAGGTAGCTCTTCTGTCTTATTTTGTTTGAAGAGTCTTTATTTTCTTTTCTGGCGGAGCTATTTAAAAAAAAAAAAAAAGTGATAAGTCAGCGTCTGTGACTTTAATCGGCGGTTTTTTGTTATCTTCATTATTTTTCCTCTGCTATCCGGCGTTGTTAGCGGCAGTAGTTGTAAAAAAAAAAAAAAAAAGGCGCGAACTGTTAAGCGCGTGCTCGCTCTTGGACGGGTCTGTATAGCTTGGGAGCTGTATTGACGGTTCCTGTTCGGGCCACAGGCTAAACCATGTTTTGTGCGGCCTCGGAGGCTATCTGTTTTTCGGCGGCACAGATTTCCTGCTTCTTCGTCGATCCGGTCAGTGGTTTTCTTCCTCCGAACTTTATTCTTCTCATTTTGGCGCGCTTGGCCGTCATTGTTTTGCATGCAGCTGCAATTTCCCTTGACGTGACAGCGTTTTTTCTGCTTTTACTGTGTTTGGCTGTTTGTGCAATGGAAAGGAGATATTGTTTCTCCGGTAGTTGGGGCAATTGGTAGTATATTTTCCCTGAAATTAATTTTTACATGTATTTTTCTAGCTATTAAAAAAAAAAAAAAAGAAATGCTACGATGCGAATGGCGCTCATTTTGTTTTTCCCTCTGTTTTTTCTCCGTCGGGGACTTTTTGGTTGCAAGCAATGTTGTGAATTAAAGTGCAGCTCAGTTGGCGATTTCTTTGTTCTTGGCAAGACTCCGATTCAAAGTGCAGCTCAGTCGGGAATTCTCTGTTTTAGACAATGGGGCGAATTAAATTGTATCTCAGCTCCAAAATAACCATTTTCCTATTCCTTTCCCTTGTGCGTGATGTGTGGAGGAAAGGTCTTCGCTATTGTCTAGCGCAGTTTTTTTATTTATTTATTATTTATTCATTTAAACAATTTTTACAAGAAACCATCTTGTTTAAGAAAGAGTCAATTGACAAATAATTTTTAAACAGGAAAAAGAAAAAAAATAAGAAAGAGCAAATAAATCTTTACACTTTCAGCAATATAAGACACTCAAGTCCATAATTAGAGATCCATGAATTTAAATTTAGAGAGAACTATAACTCAGGAACTAATACAAGGAAATCCTTCTCTACTAGGAACTATACATTATCTTTAATGCTTCTCCGTCTTAGCTGAGGTGATTAGCGAAGACAAATGTCCAGGTTCAGTAAACACATACTTTTTTCCCCCTAGCCTGATTATGCACTTGCAGGGGTATCTTAAAAAAAAGGTACCCCCCAAGTGCAGAACCCCAGGCTTGAGGAGCAAAAATTGTTTCCTCCGTCGTCTCGTCTCCTTGGAGACGTCAGGAAATAACATTACTTTAAAACCCAAAAAGGGTTTATCCTTATTACGGAAAAACAAACGGAAAATCCAATTTTTGTCAGGAATCAATGCGACAGTTGCCACCAGGGTGGCAGCTGTCACCAATTCCGAATCAGAGGTCTCAAGCAAAAGAGAAACGTCAATAGGTTTTTCAGATTCTGGATTTGTGTTTTTTTCTGGGATGTAATAAACTTGTGAAAAAGGTGGAAAATCTTTTTCCAAAATATTCAAAGTTTCAAGGAAATAACATTTCAACATCTCAAGTGGAAGAACATTTTGTAACCTAGGAAAGTTAACAAATCTCAAATTGTGATTCTTAGAGGCATATTTTCAAAGCTCTTTGGGAGGCTAAGTTCCATAGGTTTCTATGGAACTTTGGGAGGCTAAGTGCTTTGAAAATGAGCCTCTTAGTGTAATTATCAAAAACCTCCATTTTTTGCCTAAGATTTGTTAAATCCTTTATCATCATAATTTGTTGCGTTTCCAAGTTCATAACTTTTTGATCAGTTTTCTCCATTTTTTCATTTAAAACTTTAATCTCTTCCTCTTGTTTTTGCAAGCCACTTTCAATGTTATTCACCTTAGGTAAAACTTCATTAAATTGTTTAAGAAAAAATTGTCCCAGGTTAGACATCAAATCCCACAGGGAATCTAAAGTCACGTCTTTTGGTTTAGTCACTAATTCGGTAGGAAAATCAAACCTTGCTGAAGACTTTACGTTCGTCTCGCTTGGTCCCTCAGCTTCTCTCAACCCGTTGCTCGGCGTCGATATGGGCAAACTGCCCTCCATTCCGTCCTCCGATGAAAGCGAAACTTCACCCCTAAGTTCTTCCGGGTCTCCTACTCCTTCCGAGGAAGACCCCGTCGGGTCAAGGAGGAACGAACTCGCGCCGAGCGGTTGAGGTGGTGGGGTGCGTGCAGCGGGGCTCAATGTTGTCTCAAGTCCGGGGGAAGCCAAAATCTCTCGTTCGCTGGCGTTCCCTACCGGAAGCATTCCGCCTTCAGGTACAGCTGCTCTTGATCTCATGTAGCGGTCAATTGGACCAGATATGGGGGGTAGAAGTGGGGAAGTTCTGCCCGCTACTCTCCCTCTTCGTTTAGGCATCTCAACGGGAATGAGGTTCAAAGCGTCCTAGCAGAGCAACGCCATCTTGGATCTCGGGTCTAGCGCAGTTTTTATGGGGGTCCAGTGTACGTCACTCTGTGTCTTTCTCATTTCCTGGTGAATAGGACTACATTGTCTAATAGTCAATTGATTAGTACTTTACAAATCTGGCCATAATATCTTAGTTCCTTTCAAGCATTTCCCTTCATGGCTATGATGTTATACAGTGTTTTTAAGAACTTAACAAACATTTTCTATGGCATAGGCTATCTGGGTCAGGTGCCATGTGGCTAGAACTACATTGCCGGATAGTCTATTGTTTGGTACTTTACAATGCTGGACATAAGATCTTAATTCCTTTCAGGAAATTTTTCTCCGTGGCTATGTTCTTATACTGTGTTTTAAGATCTTAACAAACGTTCTCTAGAGCGTAGGCTATATGGTTCAGATGCCATGTGCAATGAAATACATTGTCTGATACTCAATTGTTGCGTACTTTGCAATTCTGGACATAAGGTCTTACTTCCTTTCAGCAATTTTCTTTCATGGCTATGCGTTCTCTTTGGCATAGCAGATGACAGCTGCCTAGGCTACATGGTTCAGATGGTTCTCATATTCTAGGAGACTCAGTCCTGTCTACCGAGCACCCAGTTTTCTCAGCTGCTTTAGAAGGCATGTTTTATTCACGTCTTCTCTACTTTCCAACTGTCTTGGAGTTTCTCATGTGTTATCTTAGTTTTCTTCTAGGACTTACAAGATATATGTCCACTTAGGGAGTAAAGTTATCAGGTCAATTTGCATTTTCTCCCACTTAAGGATAGTGGGAGGTCCTCACGCCATCTACTTGTATTTTTGTTTCCTCTATCTGTTCAGCCTGGGCACATGGTAAGCATTCTGGTTTTGTCCAGTATGACCATCCATAACATCTGCTATCCCTTTCTCTTCCTTACAGATTTTAGGGTCTTGTTTCAAGCTTTCTTGACGTCAGGTACAGTCTTGTCTCCTGTGGCACAAATTCACCACCTTTTCCGTAATAGGTATTTTCCAAGTCTATTTCATTTCATTTTCATTTTATTCTTCCTCTCTCCAGAGTTTTTTTTCTCTTGGAAGGAGATTCACTCATTTTCTGTGCATTTTTTGCCATAAGGGCATAAGTGTTGCCATAATGGGAAAGGCCAAGAGTCCCCATCCTGTTTTCAGATGGGGTCAGTCCAGATTGCAAATACAACATTCATATCTCGTGAGTGTGCGTCTGTTCATCTCTGTACTCTCAGTGAGGAAGGAGGCATGACATGATACAAGGTTTGGGGAGATCCGGTAAAATTAAAGGCCAGTGTGTCTCAGTCCACGCTCAACATATGGTGATCCTTTCATTTTCATTCTATACATCCTCACTCCAGACCTTCCTTTCAATTGGAAGGGGATTCTTTCACTTCCTTTGCATTTTTGCTTAGTATATGAGTATTGTCATACGGGGAAAGTCTAAGAGTCCATTAAGCCCAGCATCCTGTCCTCAGTTGTGGTCAATCCAGGTTGCAAATACCACATTCATTTGTTATGGGTGTGGGTCGGTAGATCTTAGTACATCTCAGTATAGGAGGAGTAATGTCCACGATACGAGGATGATGAGAAGGTCCTCATTACCAGTTTTCTTGCCCTGCTCTTTCGTCTTGCGTCGGCTCCGCGCACTTTTTTCTTAAGTTATGGTCGTAGTAGCAGCAGCGCTCATGAAACAACGTCTCCTCGTTTCATCCTTTCCTAGATGTCTGGTTCATTACAGACAGTCTTATTGGCAGAGTTGTCAGGTCAAGCAACGGGTGGTGCATTTCGGGCACACTCTAGGTTACGGGGTGCATGTAGCCAGGTCTCTCATTTGATCTCTCTTTTGAGCTCTCGTGTGATCTCATTAGATTTCGTAGCATGTCTCTATTTTTTCTCTCTTTGTTTAGTCAAGTTGGCGCAGACTGTTTTTGTCTTCTCTACAAGCATCCCACTTTCTGTTTTCTCTGGATGTTCTTGGGCCTTCGGCCATTACCTTGCTCTATTTTGCAGAGTAAAATTTTACTTTCTAGCTCCCAAGAAGGAATTTTTTCTTCTTTCTCTTTGGAGTCTCGGTAGTCTTTTTTGGCAGCTTTTCACTCCGTCAATTTCGTGACCATTGGAAAAAAAAAAAAAACTTCTGGGAGTTCTCAGTGGATAGTACCTTAAGGGGAGGTCCCAGTTCTAGAACTATTTCTTTTCGCTCTGACCTTCCATGTGCCTCGCTTACTCTCTTGCTAAAAAGACTTGTCAGCGGCAGAGATAGATGCCCTCTCGTATCCAGATATTTATCTCGGATGGGATTACCTCCGCTCAGTTGGCCTCTGTATTCTCACTAGTGCATCACTTGGATCTGGTGGTTGAGATTGAGCATTCTTCCTGCAAGTATGCCGGGAGCATATACACAATGAGCAGTTTTTTGATGGCTGCATCTGTGAAAATATATATGTATATTTATAGTTCTACTACATAAGTACATATGTAATTCCACACTGGGAAAAGCTCAAAGGTCCTATCGAGCCCACCTTTCGGTCCACGGCCAATCCAGACCATGAGCACCTGGCTAGATTCCTAAACGTACAAACATTCTATACATGTTATTCCTGGAACTGTGTAGTGTTTTATGGACTTCTATATGTATCTAACAGATGAAAGGTACTAACAAATGTCTACTGTTGATTTATTCCCGTTTTCACTAATTGGGGTTTACGACAAGAGTCTCAGGTGATCTGCTTGCAGAGGCAACAGCTACAGATGATTCTTTCTCTCTCATTTGAATTGCGCTCTGAGATAGTTTTCTTCATGTTGGGTAACTGCAGCGGCTGTCAGTTTATTTGCACCTTCAGTCTAGTTTGCAGCAGGGATTTAGGTACCTTCTTCTTCTGCATAGTATTTAACTGCATTCTTGTTTTTACCTATTTAGCTTCTAGTGATCAGGTACTTTCTCACTGACAGGCTTTACATACTTCCAATCTGTTGCTAGGTCAGCAATAGTCTACGATATCGGGAGTATTGTACTTCAGGATTTTGGTTTCCACTTTCTCAGCTGAGGTAGATTCATTGCAGTTTTTTGTTTACAGGCGGCTCTGCTTCTACCTTTGCCATCTTCCTTTCAGTCGTTTTTTTGTTTTTCTCGAGTCTCTCTGTCCTTTGCGCTGCAATAGGGGGACATTATATAGCGGCCACTTGGTAGGGGACAACGTTCAGCGTCGCTTGGACTTTTCAGCTTTTTTGCTTTGTAGTTATTCTATTTAGTTTATTGGAGATTCTTGGATCGTCAAGCTTTTGGCTTCGTATTCATCCTAGTTTGGGTGTTTTCAGGGACTCTACCGCATTCTCAATGTCTGTCCCTCCCGTAAGATTACTGCTTTGGTACTTCCCAACAGTCCAATCCTGGTCCGGTCCGGAGGGACGCTAAGGAAGGAGAAATTAGATCTTACCTGCTAATTTGCTTTCCTTTAGTCCCTCCGGACCGGACCAGGCCCCTCCCATGTTCTATCAACTCTTTAGATTCTTTTTTTAAGTTTGGAAGTGGAATGTTTCAAAAAAAAAACAAAAAACAAAACAAACAGATGATACTGTATATATATATATATATAAAAAAAAAAAAAAGACTTTGCGTGGTCCATACCACTTCTCTGGTGGTTGCTGGTGAGCTCAGTTGCTGGAATATATATATATATATATATATATATATATATATATATATATATATATATATATATATATATATATATATATATAAAACCTTAATGGGTCATACCACTTCTTTGGTGAGAGTTGCTGGAATAGATATAAAGCCTTAAATATGTTATACCACTTCTCTGTTGAGAGTTGCTGGTGAGCTCAGTTGATGGAATATATATGAAACCTTAAGTGAGTCATACTACTTCTCTGGTGAGAGATGCTGGTGAGCTCTAATATGAATGGGCCATGCCACTTCTCTGGTGAGAGTTGCTGGCGAGCTCTAATACAAATGGGCCATACCACTTCTCTGGTGAGAGTTGCTGGCGAGCTCTAGTACTCGGTTTTGCCAAGTAATTTGTGGCTGCTAGGATTCCATACGGCACAGAAGTTCTTTCTTTCTTTCCTGCTTTGTTATTCAAATACTGAGGCTAAGGTCACATGGCCAGGGCTCCTATTGGCTCTCTAGAGTCAGAGTTTTTCTCAGTTTCCACCTGCTGGTATGCGGGCACAACCCAACAGTCCAATCTTGGTCCGGTCCGGAGGGACTAAAGGAAAGCAAATTAGCAGGTAAGATCTAATTTCTCCATACTGCTTATCCCAGAAATAATGGATTTTCCCCAAGTCCATTTAATAACGGTCTATGGACTTTTCCTTTAGGAAGCCGTCCAAACCTTTTTTAAACTCTGCTAAGCTAACCGCCTTTACCACATTCTTTGGCAACGAATTCCAGAGTTTAATTACACGTTGAGTGAAGAAACATTTTCTCCGATTCGTTTTAAATTTACTACATTGTAGCTTCATCTCATGCCCCCTAGTCCTAGTATTTTTGGAGAGCGTGAACAGACGCTTCACATCTACCCGTTCAACTCCACTCATTACTTTATAGACCTCTAGCATATCTCCCCTCAGCCGTCTTTACTCCAAGCTGAAGAGCCCTAGCCGCTTTAGCCTTTCCTCATAGGGAAATCATCCCTATGAGGAAAGGCTAAAGTGGCTAGGGCTTTTCAGCTTGGAGAAAAGGCGGCTGAGGGGAGATATGCTAGAGGTCTATAAAGTAATGAGTGGAGTTGAACGGGTAGATGTGAAGCGTCTGTTCACTCTTTACAAAAATATTAGTATTAGGGGGCTTGCAATGAAACTAGAAGTAAATTTAAAACAAATCAGAGAAAATATGTCTTCACTTAACGTGTAATTAAACTCTGGAATTCGTTGCTAGAGAATATTGTAAAAGCGGTTAGCTTAGCGGGGTTTAAAAAAGGGTTGGATGGCTTCCTAAAGGAAAAGTCCATAGACCATTATTAGAATGGACTTGGGGAAAATCCACTGCTTATTTCTAGAATAAGCAGCATAATGTATTGTACTGTTTTGGGATCTTGCCAGGTACTGGTGACCTTGATTGGCCACTGTTGGAAACAAACTGGACAGGCTGAAGATAGGACCCGAAGTGGTGAACTGGATTAGGAACTGGTTGACAGACAGACACCAGAGGGTGGTGGTAAATGGAATTCGCTCGAAGGAGGGAAAGGTGAGTAGTGCAGTGCTTCAGGGATCGGTGCTGGGACAGATTCTGTTCAATATATTTGTGAGTGACAGGGTTAGAAGGTAAAGTTTGCCTTTTTGCGGATGATACTAAGATTTGTAACAGAGTGGACACCCGGGAAGGAGTGGAAAACATGAAAAAGGATCTGCGGAAGCTAGAAGAATGGTCTAAGATTTGGCAATTAAAATTCAATGCAAAGTGATGCACTTAGGGAGTAGAAATCCACGGGAGACGTATGTGTTAGGCGGGGAGAGTCTGATAGGTACCGACGGGGAGAGGGATCTTGGGGTGATAGTATCTGAGGATCTGAAGGCGACGAAACAGTGTGACAAGGCGGTGGCCGTAAGTAGAAGGTTGCTAGGCTGTATAGAGAGGGGAGTGACCAGCAGAAGAAAAGAGGTTTTAATGCCCCTGTATAAGTTGTTGGGGAGGCCCCACCTGGAGTATTGTGTTCAGTTCTGGAGGCTGTATCTTGCTAAGGATGTAAAAAGAATTGAAGCGGTGCAAAAAAAAGGTACGAGAATGGTATGGGATTTGCGTTACAAGACGTATGAGAAGAGACTTGCTGACCTGAACATGTATATCCTGGAGGAAAGGAGAAACAGGGGTGATATGATACAGACATTCAAATATCTGAAAGGTATTAATCCGCAAACAAAACTTTTCCGGAGATGGGAAGGCGGTAGAACTAGAGGGCATGATATGAAATTGAAGGGGGGCAGACTGAAGAAAAATGTCAGGAAGTATTTTTTCACGGAGAGAGTGGTGGATGCTTGGAATGCTCTCCCACGGGAGGTGGTGGAGAGGAAAACGGTAACGGAATTCAAACATGCATGGGGTAAACATAAAGGAATCCTGTTGCGAGGAATGGATCCTTGGAAGCTTAGCTGAGATTGGGTGGCAGAGCTGGTGGTGGGAGGCGGGGATAGTGCTGGGCAGACTTATACGGTCTGTGCCAGAGCCGGTGGTTGGGAGGCAGGGATAGTGCTGGGCAGACTTATACGGTCTGTGCCCTGAAGAGGACAGGTACAAATCAAGGTAAGGTACACACAAAAAGTAGCACATATGAGTTTATCTTGTTGGGCAGACTAGATGGACCGTGCAGGTCTTTTTCTGCCGTCATCTACTATGTTACTATGTAAGATGCTGGGCTTGGTGGACCTTTAGTCTGTCCCAGTATGGCAATACTTATGTACTTATGATGCTTATGCATACTTGCTTTCAAAAAAATTAATAAAGGAAGGGCAAGTAGCGTGACCAACAAGACTTCCAGAAAACCGATGAGATGAGAGATGTGCTTTTTCTGTATTAGGGTGGGACTTGAAACTGCACTGTGTTTCGGCAAAAGTGCCTGCCTCAGGAGTCTAAAAATCACAACATAAAACTAATAAATTTGTATACATGGACATACATGCTAATAAGGACAATAAAGAATGAGAATTAAAAATAAATGATAATTAAAACGTGTACGTATATATTTTGTATAAAAAATTATATAAAAGCACAAGAAGTCTCAAATGAGCCTATAAGTTGTAAAGTAAGAATATTGGTATCAATGAAAAACCATTAATTATCTCATTAAAGTATGATACCAAAAACATATATAGGAATCTAAATGATTGATAAATTGTGATTAAATAGGAGGCTAGCCTTTATTTATTTGCAACCAAATGGTAAACTGTAATGTTGTACAGAGATAGCAAGGTAAAACAGGATTGAGTCAACAGTGAAAAAATAACAGGTTTATTCATAGGGCGGTAGATATACATCTAAGTTTATGTGAACATAACGGGAATAAATAGGTAGGTAGATATAGAATGTCAGGGTGAGGAAAAAATCATTTACAAAATGGGTAGGAAACCAAACATCAAAACATATTTAAGGTAATGGTTTCAAAACAATACAGAAAATAGAAACTAACTAATAAAAAAGCCCCGTTTCTGATGCAAATGAAACGGGGGCTAGCAATGTTTTCTTCTGTGTGCATGTGGGAGTGTGTGTGTCCCTGCCCTCTGGGCTCTCTCCCCTCCCCCCTCTGAGTCCTTCACTGTTACAGAGCCAGCGATTTGATTTCGTGCTCTGCTGTTTTCCTTCACTGACTGTGTTACAGAGAGGGCGGGGCAGACACTCATAGGGAAACCGGATATCTTTCCCCCTTCACACTTCCGGCTGGAGGCTTCATAGAACGTTGGTGTTGCTTTTTATATAGAGAGATAAACAGCTAAGGGGAATAATATTACTGTGCATCCTAAATGGCAAGGAAATGATAGGAAGAGAACAGAAACAGAATTGATGTCTGTAGTAGTGGGGTAGTGTGCTGTAATATATCGGTGTCGAAAAGAGAACACAATTTCTAAAGAGAAAATCTTTGGAGACAAAAGCATAGAAGAACTCTAGTGAGAGAAATGTATCTATGAAGAGATGAGAAATGGATCAATGTAGATTAAAATGAACAATAAGCTAGGGTACAGAAGAACAATGTGTTGTAAAAAAAACCCCCAAAACAAACCATAACGTACCATTTAAAAAGATTGATAATGACAGGATATTGATTGAGCAACAACAGTGATGTGTGAAGCTGAAACAAAGGGGAACAAAAAAACTGAAGAATAAGACAAGAAACTGGAAAACTAATAAGGATCTTTGTATGAATTTGCATAAATGTTTGTAGTGGATACAATTCAATATAATGGTCTTTGTATACCTCTGCCACCCAGCAATTTGGTTCTGTGCGGTTCACAATAAAAGAAGCTAGTACAATACTAGGAAGAGAGTACATCATTGATAACATAGCTTTAAAACAATTCAGTAACTTCTGAAAATTAAAAAAGATTTCAGTTTGCTCCGAAGTTTCAAATAACAGGCAAAGTATTGATAACAATCAACATAGCTTTACAACAATTCAGTAACATCTGAAAATTAAAAAAAGATTTCATTTTGCTCCGAAGTTTCAAATAACAGGCAAAGTATTGATAACAATCAACATAGCTTTACAACAATTCAGTAACATCTGAAAATTAAAAAAAATTTCATTTTGCTAATAAGTTTCAAATAACAGGCAAACAGGAGTCTGATGAGCAAAAAAAAAACAAAAAACAACAACCCTACATTCCCAAACTTAATCTTAACTTGTGCAAAAGGTGGAAACTGAAGAGTTTAAGACTATCTTGCATAACAGCTCCTTCTTGGGACTAGAAATAGAGGTCATGTAATCTGGCGCCATGCTGTAAAACATCTGAAATACAAATGTACAAAGTTTGACCAGAACTCGTGATTAAATAGTTAACTAGTGAAGTTCCATTAAAAGAGGAGTTACCGAGGGAACCCAGAACGCTACCGGAAGTGTGACGAGTGGTTCGCTCAGCGGGGAACTAGGAACGCTGCAAGAGCCGTTGAGACCTGAGGCTCAGAAAATTTCTGATGCCTCGGAGAGAAAGTCTGAGGTAAATGTCAAGAAGATTTGGCTAAAATTGCTTGAAATGAACTGGACCTTACAGAAGTACATAAGTACTGCCATACTGGGAAAAGACCAAGGGTCCATCAAGCCCAGCATCCTGTCTCCGACAGCTGCCAATCCAGGCTTCAAGAACCCGGTAAAGACCCTTAATGTTAAATGTTAAATTTGAAGAACTAAACACTACTGTTGAATCAGTTAAACAAGAACTGTCATTGAGAGTTACATCGTTACAAAATGAAATGACACAAATTCAAGAATTTAAAGCAACAGTTGCTAAGGATAATATGGACATTAGAAGGAAAATTAAACAGTTGGAAAATTATAATAGAAGGTTAAATTTACGCTTGTTGAATTTCCCTAAGCTTCCTGGGTCAAGCTCATTGGATTTATTTAAAAGATGTTTAATAGAAAATTTAAAAATTCCTCCTGAAGCCATTCCCCCATTTAACAAGATTTTCTACATACCTAATAGCCCTAAGGGAGCAGAAGAAGAAATGGGAGAAAAAAAATGAGAATATTGATGTGAATAATATTTCTGCCATTCTAGAACAATCTTTGGACAATACAGCAGAAAGGGCCACTGATTCTCTTATCTTTGAACAAGATTTGAACTCAATTATGAGACTTTACTTCAAAAATATTAATACATTTGGTGGCGAGAAAATATGGATTTATCCCGATGTTAAGAAATCAACATAGCAGAAGAGGAAAGCTTTTTTGGCTTTGAAAAAGAGGACAATAGAATTGGGGGGGGGATCCTTTTTTCTAGCTTATCCCTGTAAATGTATAAGGTTGGGGCAGACTAAACATGTGATTATTTACCTGATCAGCTGAAATCTTTTCTGGATTCAAAACAACTTAAATAATAACAGAAAAAAAAAGATGAGGAGTACAACGCTTTAGTTAACATAATCTTATTCCTTATAATCTTCTCTAATTCATATCGCCCCCCCCCACTAGACTGTGGTCTAAGAAAGCCACATAATATATATGTTCAGTTTAATTATATTGAATATGTTTTTTGCTACTATATTCCTAATTTAAAAATGTAATTTTCTTTTTGTAATAAGTGGCTGTATTTCATTTGACAGATATATTCTGTTAAAGCATATTAAAATTCAATAAATAAATATATAAAAAAAGACCCTTTCCAATTTGTTTTTCATAACTCAGATGTGCAGTGATATTTTGGATGGTATGTAATCTTTTCAAAAGTTGGACATCCAACATAACACTATATTGGAATAATCAAGCTGTGAGATGACTATTGCTTGTACTAATACCCTGAAATGATCAAACAGAATTTCTGAATTCAACAAAGACTTTTCATGTTAAAAAAATGCTTTCTTTATCAAAGAGTTGATCAGAGGTTCCATGGTTAGTTCTGAGCCCAGTAGGACTCCTATATTTGTAACTTAGATTCCATCGTAAGAGATGGTAAAGGGACCGAAGATCCTATCCTAACCATAAAAACTTGGTCTTATGTCTGTTTAATTTTAGTTTTACCTTGGCTAACCTAGTGACCAATGCACATAGTTTACCAAGCTTGCAACGTTTGCTTTAGACCAGTTGTAGCTGATCTAAAGCAAATGTTATTTAGCGAGTAATGCACAAAGGGGTTTTGCGTGGCTCCAACCTTGTGCCCTAGCAGCTACCGAGAGTCCTATGCAAATGTACTACAACAAGCTCATTAGTATTATAATGAGCATTCCGTGCCATGCACAGAAAGGTGCACCTAACTTTAATGAGCTAGATTTTACGTCTGCTCTGGAGCTGTCGGAGAGGAACCCACCAGGTAAATGGGACTTAAGGCTACTGCAAAGGCTGCCTGCTTGTACTCCCTACCTCACTGCAGTTTATCCATTTAAAAAATCCCTGGTGGTCCAGTGGACCCCTTTGTCTCCCCCCCCCCCAAACAAAAATCCCTCCTGCCCCCCCCCCTGAAACAAAAAAATCCCTGGTTTTCCAGTGGACTGCCTCCCAACTACCTCCTCACTCTAAACAACAGCATGGTGGTCTGTTGATCCCTTCATTCCCCTCTGTAGGTAGTCACAAATGATACTTATAGGAAAACACCTCCCACCAGTCTCATTTGCGCCCAGGTCCCAATTACAGAAATATTTGCAAGCAAAATACTCTGATTTCTGTCTAGGGATGAATAGAACCTGGATTGGCACCAAGCCAATGCTTCTGAAAGAGAGAAGCAAACTAAAGCCAGCTGATATATACAGGGCTGTGGAGTCGTGGAGTCGACAGCAATTTTGGGTACATTGAGTCGGAGTTGGAGTCGGCAAAAATGTACCGACTCCGACTCCTCATACATTTGAATAAAGTACTTCTCTGCTGTGAATAAAGCTTAGTACCTAGTTGTTTCACTAGTGTGAAGTCCAGCTGAACTATTTTGCTGGAGAACTTCCCTCTGCTCAGTCTCCCTTTGCATTTACTGACCTGCTGTAGAGCACCTCCTCTCTGACCCCACAGTGAACTTAAGGATCAAGAGAAGATCTTTCAGCACACACAGATAAGGCAGCAGAGAGACTCCACCCAACTTCCTCTCTCTCTGCAAGAAGAGCTTTATATTTTAGTGGAAGTGGCACACCATTCACAATGGCAAAAATAATGTCAGGAAACATGACAAAGTCTGCTGTTTATGAACACTTTACAATATCAACAGATGGGAAACATTATGTATGTCAATGTATTATAGACGATGATGATGGTGAAAAAGCATGTGATGCAAAAATTAGCAGTTTCAGTGGTTGTGAAAAAAATGCACCTACAAGAGCATCAAATTTAAAAAGACAACATTCCATCTACTTCAGGGTCAATAAAAGATCAGAAATCTACTGGAGGCCAGACACAACTATCAAGAATTTTTACAGCTGACAAAGTTACTATAACAATGACACCAGAAAAATTCAAAAACCACATCATTGAAATGGCAGTAAAGAATAGTATACCACTATCCTTTTTTTTCCACAACCAGCCATTTTAGGCTTAATGGAGAAATGGCTAAAAAGCTTGGAGTTTCTCTGGAACGAGAAAGTATAAGGAAACTTATACTTGAAGAGGCCAAATGTAAGAAGGAAGAACTAAGAAAAAGTCTGAAGGGACGTTTTGTCTTTATTAAAATGGATGCATGCACACGTCACAGAGTCAATTATTTTGCAATTAATGTTAGATTTGCTGATGAAAACAAAAAAACAATAACCCGGACATTAGGAGTAAAGGGACACTCAGGCACATCATACCAGTGAGTATCTGCAGGTTAGTGGAAGGTGTTTTAGAAGATTTTGAAATTAAAAAGGAACACATTCTATGTATTGTAACTGATAATGCTTCAAATATGTTAAGCACAATTGAAAAAATGAAGGAAGTTGATGAAGAAAGCAGCATACAAATATCAGAAGATGACAGTTCTGCAATTCAAGAAAGCTGTGAAAGTTTGGATGATATTGCTGAAGAAGCATCTAAGCTTTTTACCATTCAACATATGCGTTGTGCTGTTCATAACTAGCAATGGATTGAAGGATCGTCATGCGGCTACACTAATTAGCAAGTTGAGGCAAGTAGCTGTTGCAGCCAGGATCCCTAAAACAGATGCTATTCTGAAGAGATGTGCTGGAAAAAGAGCCATTTTGGATCAAGCAACGTGCTGGGGAAGCACTTGATGATAAAGCGTTTGCTTGAACTAAAAGACTTTCTTGAAGAACTGGACAATGTAAATGTTTCATTAAAAGAAAACCAGTGGGCTCAAGTTACAGAATTAGGCTACTTTCTTACCCTTTTGCTCTTACCAAGAAGCTGCAATATGAAGATTTAACACCAGGTAAATTCTTCTTGGAATGGAAGGGCTTGATATATAACCTTAACAAAAGTGGGGGGTTAATTGCTGATGGCATTGTATCTTCAATAAGGAAAAGAGAGGAGCTCTTGCTGGATAATCAAATTCTCTTAGCTGCTATTTATGTTGATCCAAAGAGCCGAATTTTGTTGAGCAGTGACCAAATTGCTACAGGAAAACAGGCACTCTATGACATAGCAGTTCGCATGAAAGTGTTGCTACCTGAAACTCATAAACCACTGGATGAAGCTAAAGCTATAAATACTGGTGGTAATGGTAACTCAGGTTCATCCTCTTCAAATGAAGAAGAGAATTTTCAAGCCTATTTGGACAAAATGGAAGCTTCAAAAGCACAGCGATGTCGGTTAAGCATGGAAAAGCAACCTGTAAATGTCCATATAAAGAAATTCACGCAAGAGTTTTTTAAAGGATTAAAAGAAGTGGAAAAGTTTGACCGCTCATCAAAACTGACTATAGAAGAAGCCATCATTGTTTATCCAGAGATTGTCAGTGATGCAGCTAGAACCATAACAGCAAAGCCACCCACCCAAGTCAGTGTTGAAAGACTGTTTTCAGCACTGAAAATAATCAAATCAGATTTAAGGGCTTCTATGAAGGAGGATCTGGCAGAAGCAATTCTGTTTCTAAGAACAATATAGTAGCTAATGTTGGATTATGTTTAACAGCTATTCTACAGCTATATATGCCAAGTTTAAATAATATATAAGTTGTTTTAGGTTTTCCAAATGTTTTTGATTTATATAGGTTAACTTTGATTTTGATTTAATTTGCAAAGGATGTTGTTCTAGAATTTCCAAAGGATGTGGTTGTTCCAGATTTTTATACTTGCTAATGCTATGATGACTTTATACTTGATAAAAAGAACAATAAACATAACCTTGTTTTTTTATGTGTGTTTTTTTGTTTAAACTTTAAGATTAATGAATATTTATAGTTTCTTTAATAAATAAAATAAAAAGTCACAATGACATAGATTTTAAACCCAAACATTAACATGCAGCTTTGCATGCTGCACTCTTTCAGTCAACATGCAAAAAAAAATACATATTAAAAACTGAGGAGTCGGAGGTACCATAAACTGAGGAGTCGGAGTCGAAGGATTTTTGTACCGACTCCACAGCCCTGCCTCCTCTCTCCCCTGCCCCCCCGCAGCCACCCATGTCCAGCAACCCCCTGCCCCCCTCTAGCCATCCATGTCCAGCGACCCTCTCTCCCCTGCCCCCCCTCCAGCCACCCATGTCCAACGACCCTCCTCTGGACATGGATCAGCTGTGAGGCATGTTTTTTTTTTTTTTCTCTCCCTCGGGTTCTGAAGTGATATCATAATGGCTGCGGTGATGTCAGCCTGGTCTACGGAGCCGTCCTGACCAACTTGGAATGAGCCACGGTCCCAGGCAAGTCAGAACGTTGGAGGTGAGAATTATTATATAGGATGTGGGGTTCTGTCTGTGTCATGCGTGGTTCAAGTACTTTGGTTCGGCTCATGATCAGGATGATAGAGGGAGGATGACAAGGACTGACATGCAGCCGCTTTCCTCCTCCTCCACCACTGTTAACACACTAGGAGGGGCATAATCGAAAGGGACGCCCAAGTTTTGCTGAGGACATCCTCGCAAAACGTCCCGATGGAGGGGCGGGAAAACCCGTATTATCGAAACAAGATGGACGTCCATCTTTCGTTTCGATAATACGGTTGGGGACGTCCAAATCTTGACAATGGATCGTTACAATGGGTGGCAGAGCCGGAGGCGGGACTGGTGATTGGGAGGTGGGGGATGGTGCTGGGCAGACTTATACGGTCTGTGCCAGAACCGGTGGTGGGAGGCGGGGATAGTGCTGGGCAGACTTATACGGTCTGTGCCCTGAAAAGGACAGGTACAAATCAAGGTAAGGTACACACAAAAAGTAGCACATATGAGTTTATCTTGTTGGGCAGACTGGATGGACCGTGCAGGTCTTTTTCTGCCGTCATCTACTATGTATGTTACTATATATTTAGGTTGTCCTTAGAGATGGTCGTCCCTAGACTTGGTCGTTTCTGATTTTCGGCGATAATGGAAACCAAGGACGCCCATCTCAGAAACTACCAAATGCAAGCCCTTTGGTCGTGGGAGGAGCCAGCATTCGTAGTGCACTGGTCCCCCTCACATGCCAGGACACCAACCAGGCACCCTAGGGGCACTGCAGTGGACTTCAGAAATTGCTCCCAGGTACATAGCTCCCTTACCTTGTGTGCTGAGCCCCCCAACCCCCCCCCCCACCAAAAAAAAAAAACCTACCCACCACTGTACGCCACTACCATAGCCCTTATGGGTGAAAGGGGTCACCTAGATGTGGGTACAGTGGGTTTGTGGTGGGTTTTGGAGGGCTCACATTTACCACCACAAGTGTAACTGGTGGTGGGGGGGGGGGGGCCTGGGTCCGCATGTCTGAAGTGCACTGCACCCACTAAAACTGCTCCAGGGACCTGCATACTGCTGTGATGGACCTGAGTATGACATTTGAGGCTGGCAAAAAATATTTTTAAACATTTTTTTTGAGGGTCAGAGGGGGTTAGTGACCACTGGGGGAGTAAGGGGAGGTGATCCCTGATTCTCTCCGGTGGTCATCTGGTCCATTGGGCACCTTTTTGTACCTTGGTCGTAAGAAAAACAGGACCAGGTAAAGTTGTCCAAGTGCTCGCCAGGGACACCCTTTTTTTTTTCTATTATGGGTCGAGGACGTCCATATGTTAGGCATGACCAAGTCCCGCCTTTGCTAAGCCTCAGACATGCCCCGTGAACTTAGTTGGGGACGCCCAAAATTGGCTTTCGATTATACCGATTGGGCGACCCTGGGAGAAGGACGCCCATTTTCTGATTTGTGTCGGAAGATGGGCGTCCTTCTCTTTCAAAAATGAGCCTGTAGGTCTTGGGTAAGGGAAAAATATTTGATATAGCTTGTCCTATGGTGGGAGTGTACTGTGGGAGATAAAGAGGGGCCAAGTTCAAGAAATGTGCATGGAGGGGAGGTGGTGGGAAGGGTCCTGCAGTAAACAGATGCTGCTTTCTTGGTCCCTTGCAGAATTCTGCATAGAAGGGGAATTGTGCGCAAGTTCTGTAGTGCGCATTGAGAACAGAATTTCACCAAGAATGCTTGACACTGCCTCTCGTGAGGATTCAAAGATTTTATATGGATTGCTGAATAAAGCACAGTTGTTTCCCTCCTAGAACCTATGTTATTTGGTTCCAAGGTTATCTATCTTTTCTGTGTGTGTGATGTTGGTGCTTGTGCAAATCAAAAATATTCCATAAAAGCATGGTTTTGTGTTTCCTCGTTTGTCTTTCTATTGCCTTTTCCTTTTTGATTTGACGCCATGGCTTAACTAACTGGTTCCACAATTGCTTTGCTGAGGGAAAATGAATTATTTGCCAGAAATTGAATTCTCTAGTAACAACAGCTCGCTGAAGTTAAATAACCCTGTTTTAGCAGTGTTTCTGCTTCTTTTTGAATTTTTTTGCTGTACTAATCCTTAAACTGATTGGATAATTGACAGTGCAGGAACCTGACCATGTATGTGCTGAAGTGTTTTTGTAGGTTGCTTTGGGCAAAATGTTTTGTTTCAGGAAGGTAGTTAATATGTATAAATATGATTAAAAGCTCTCTTCATGATCCTTTCGTGACTTTATGAGTTGCTGTTGGAGAAAGCAAGTTGTGGGTAAGTCAATTTTCCTGACATCTTCCCAGTGGAAGAATACCAGTAAATGTTGCTTGCTGCTTTGGGAATGAAATATGCTGCTCACATCCCTCATTTCATGCCATTCTTTTACAGCTGCTTGCATGCAGTGCACAATCCTCTTTACTAAGGAGCCATCCTCCCAGGATGCTTTGAATGGTCGTGCTGCTATCCTGCGCTGTGAAGTGGAAGATCCTACTCATGTGCAGTTTGAGTGGCTGCAGAATGGCATTTCCATCAGTGACAGTGAGCGCCGTTTCAAGGAAGGAAGCAACCTTCAATTTACTGCTGTAGATTGGAAACAAGATGCTGGGAACTTTCAGTGTGTGGCCAGAAACAGCATGACAGGAGAGGAGGCTCGTACTGTGAATGCATCCTTCAATATAAAATGTGAGTACACAGACATCTGCAATGTCAGTGTTGCACCCTCTGCAGGGAAATCTTCATAAATATTACTACATTGCTGTACTGGGAAAGCACTGGGACCGTGACCATAAGAGAATTATGGAGGATGAAGAGGTTATTACTTAGGTATCCCCACTCTGACTGATAGAAAACTGGTTGCAGGAAAAAAAAACCCACCAGAATGGCACTGTTCATACTGTCAGACTCCAGCAAGTGAAGAGGGAGGAGACTTTTATATACCAAGAAAAATATTTCCAATGGTATTGAGAGCCACAGGCTTGATTTAAAAATAAAAAAATATCCAAGCACTCTTGGGATAAGTTGCTTTTAAATGTTAACATTTTAGGAAGTCCAGAAAGAAGCTGTCTTTGGCACTATGCAGGTACTACAGCAAGCGTTAGCAGTAAATTTGAGAGACTGAGGTGCGTAGGAGTGGCCTAGTGGTTAGTGGACTTTGGTCCTGGGGAACTGTGGAACTGAGTTCAATTCCCACTTCAGGCACAGGCATCTCCTTGTGACTCTGGGCAAGTCACTTAACCCTCCATTGTCCCATGTAAGCCACATTGAGCCTGCCATGAGTGGGAAAGTGCGGGGTACAAATGTAACAAAAATAAAAATACTCCAAATACCATGGCTTAGGATTGAGGTTGATTACTGTCATGCTATCTGCAAAACTAACTACAAAAAAAAAAAAGAGAAAAGAAAAAAATCAACTGTAAAAATAAAAAATGTTCTCCAAACACCAGAAAGGACTGGACACTCAATCTAATTCAAATGAGAAAAAGGACCTCAGCATTAACGTGGGCTCTTCAAACATGGGTCCCATTAAGAAAAATAGCCACCATACAGTGGTGGAAATAAGTATTTGATCCCTTGCTGATTTTGTAAGTTTGCCCACTGACAAAGACATGAGCAGCCCATAATTGAAGGGTAGGTTATTGGTAACAGTGAGAGATAGCACATCACAAATTAAATCCGGAAAATCACATTGTGGAAAGTATATGAATTTATTTGCATTCTGCAGAGGGAAATAAGTATTTAATCCCTCTGGCAAACAAGACCTAATACTTGGTGGCAAAACCCTTGTTGGCAAGCACAGCGGTCAGACGTCTTCTGTAGTTGATGATGAGGTTTGCACACATGTCAGGAGGAATTTTGGTCCACTCCTCTTTGCAGATCATCTCTAAATCATTAAGAGTTCTGGGCTGTCGCTTGGCAACTCGCAGCTTCAGCTCCCTCCATAAGTTTTCAATGGGATTAAGGTCTGGTGACTGGCTAGGCCACTCCATGACCCTAATGTGCTTCTTCCTGAGCCACTCCTTTGTTGCCTTGGCTGTATGTTTTGGGTCATTGTCGTGCTGGAAGACCCAGCCACGACCCATTTTTAAGGCCCTGGCGGAGGGAAGGAGGTTGTCACTCAGAATTGTACGGTACATGGCCCCATCCATTCTCCCATTGATGCGGTGAAGTAGTCCTGTGCCCTTAGCAGAGAAACACCCCCAAAACATAACATTTCCACCTCCATGCTTGACAGTGGGGACGGTGTTCTTTGGGTCATAGGCAGCATTTCTCTTCCTCCAAACACGGCGAGTTGAGTTCATGCCAAAGAGCTCAATTTTTGTCTCATCTGACCACAGCACCTTCTCCCAATCACTCTCGGCATCATCCAGGTGTTCACTGGCAAACTTCAGACGGGCCGTCACATGTGCCTTCCGGAGCAGGGGGACCTTGCGGGCACTGCAGGATTGCAGTCCGTTATGTCGTAATGTGTTACCAATGGTTTTCGTGGTGACAGTGGTCCCAGCTGCCTTGAGATCATTGACAAGTTCCCCCCTTGTAGTTGTAGGCTGATTTCTAACCTTCCTCATGATCAAGGATACCCCACGAGGTGAGATTTTGCGTGGAGCCCCAGATCTTTGTCGATTGACAGTCATTTTGTACTTCTTCCATTTTCTTACTATGGCACCAACAGTTGTCTCCTTCTCGCCCAGCGTCTTACTGATGGTTTTGTAGCCCATTCCAGCCTTGTGCAGGTGTATGATCTTGTCCCTGACATCCTTAGACAGCTCCTTGCTCTTGGCCATTTTGTAGAGGTTAGAGTCTGACTGATTCACTGAGTCTGTGGACAGGTGTCTTTCATACAGGTGACCATTGCCGACAGCTGTCTGTCATGCAGGTAACGAGTTGATTTGGAGCATCTACCTGGTCTGTAGGGGCCAGATCTCTTACTGGTTGGTGGGGGATCAAATACTTATTTCCCTCTGCAGAATGCAAATAAATTCATATACTTTCCACAATGTGATTTTCCGGATTTAATTTGTGATGTGCTATCTCTCACTGTTACCAATAACCTACCCTTCAATTATGGGCTGCTCATGTCTTTGTCAGTGGGCAAACTTACAAAATCAGCAAGGGATCAAATACTTATTTCCACCACTGTAGGTCCTAAAAAAACCTCCATAACAGAAAATAGCTGGAACTTCAAAAATCCCACAGATTTATTCAGGTGTACAAATGTCAATGTCCAGGTCAGTCTTCTTAAATGCAGTCCTTCAAATACTTAACCCAACAAATATTCAGTTTCTTACAATTCTACAACTTTACAAAAAGAATAATGCGATCTACTTATTTTGAAAAGAGCAGATGTCACCGCTCATCCATTCCAGTGCTACCATGCTGAATACTTCAGGTAAACTTTCAGTTGTTCAGACTTTAGATTAATTGCCACATTCTAACACGTCCCGACAAGAACCAACTGGGCTACCTAAAGGGACTGAAAAACTCCTCACACAACACACTGCAGCATACAGAATGGTTAATAATGGCGGCTCCTACCTGCTTAAATCGCTTTGAATATTCACTAGTGAGTTATATTCACATTTAATTGAAAACAGTGAAACGACATCCATTGTTTGAAGATATATACCATATGTCTTCATGCCTTTTTATCGCCCTCTAAGCTCCCATTGTTTCCTTCCAAAGTTTCAATGTTTGTGTTCCATTGTTACATTCCTTAACAACACCTCAATTGTTTTGTAATCCATAACCAATCTGTAACAAATTGTATTTCCAACATTTAACTCTTATTGTAAGCCACACTGAACCCGCAAAAAGGTGGGAAAATGTGGGATACAAATGCAATAAATAAAAAAATACATAAGAATAGCCATACTGGGTCAGACCAGTGGTCCATCTAGCCCATTATCCAGTTTCCAACAGTTGCCAGTCCAGGTCACAAGTGCTTGGCAGAAAAAAGAACTGTAAGCACAAAAAAATAAAAAAAAATTAAATTGGGGTGAGGAACTGGTCGAGCAACAGAATGCAGAATGATGGTTGGTGGAATCCGTATTTAAGGTAAAAGTGATGAGTGGGATTGACCCAGGTCTTGGTAAGATAATAAAAAATACAAGATGTCTCATAACGCCTAAGTGCTATCCCTAGTATCCACCTGGGGCTAACCCTATGGCCACCTAGAGGGTCTGTCCCAGCATTGCCCAGGCCTGCTTACACTTGCGCACATGCTTCTACACTGGCATACCCTTCTCCCACTGCACTGCACGCCTCTGGGTGAGCCTCCACCCACAATCCCAGGGATCCCACAGTTCCTAGAAAACACCCACAGACACAGAACACAAACCATCAGGATTTTTAGTCACTCCAGGACAACAGAGCTAATAAACTAATAGGTTTATTATCAGAAAAGGATAGCACAGTGAATGGTAAATAGGTGTAAACAGCAAACAGTAGCAAGTAAAAATAACAGGAATCAACATAAATACTGAATCTAAGTAGTGCCTGGGGAGTTGAGGAAAAATAACTGCTCAGAGGTTTTGAACAGAGGGTCATGGTTCAGAGATCTTCCCACTCCGAGACTGGGGAAATCCAAAATTTTCTGGTTGGATCTTGCACTTCAGGGCCCAGAGCATTAGCACTGAGGGGTTTCTGGCCAATGGCACTGCAGGTCACTCTTTCCCAGGGGTTTCCTCTTTCCCTCAGGGAAGATAAGGTAAGAAGTAATAGATCTCTGCTATTGCTATAATTCAGAGGTCAGACACTACCTGCTGGCCAAACAAGGGAAATACACTGAAAGAGAAAATGTCATAAAAATAATATAAATCACAAGCATGAGTCTCCTGTTCTGCTACAAAAGGTGTTAACTTTTTTTTTTCTCTGAGGTCAAGCGGGCCATATTCTCGCATGTGTGTGTGACGCCATCCACGTCGCCCAGTTCAGAGCATTAAAAAGTTAATATGTCTTTAAGAGCAATTGCAGCGTCCCCACTGCACATGCACGAGTGCCTTCCCGCCCACCACTATAGCGCAGGACAACAATCTCTTCTCATCTGCTGTGAGGAGAGGGCCCTAATTCGTAGATCCTCACGTCGTCTGGTGTGTGTTTTTTGAGCGTGTTATGCCTTCCTTGAAAGACTTTTTCTTCTGTGTTTTTTCATTGTTGCCCTTTTTTTTTCTCTTTTCCCTTATTGTTTCAGGTGTTTTTCCCCCACTTTTTAGCTTTTCTTGTTTTTTTTTTCGCTCTTTATTATTATTATTACTATTTGTTACGTTTGTATCCCACATTTTCCAACCTTTTGCAGGCTCAATGTGGCTTACATATAACCGTTAACAGCGATAGCCGATTATGGTCTGAACAATTACATGGTATGAATGAATACAAAGTGATATTGTGGTAGAATGAGGTACATGTACGGTAGGTACAGTTGAGGGGAACTTAGAGAGGAGAAGGGGGAAGAAGAGTCAGGTAATGTTCGTTACGGTCTTTGGTTGCATTGTGTCATAAGTGAATAGGTGTTTTTATGTTGGGTCGGTGGGGTATGCTCTAATGAACAGAGGGTCTGTCTTTAGTGCTTTCTGAAAATTTAGGTGGTCGAGCGTAGTTTTTACTGCTTTTGGCACTGCGTTCCGTAGTTGTGCGCTTAGGTAGGAAAAGCTGGTTGCATAGGTGGATTTGTATTTGAGTCCTTTGCTGCTTGGGTAGTGGAGGTTTAGATATGATCGTGCAGATTTTGTGGATTTTCTGGTTGGCAGGTCGATGAGGTCTGTCATGTATCCCGGTGCCTCGCCGTAAATAATTTTGTGAACAGTCGTGCAGATTTTGAGTGATGCATTCTTTGGTAGCCAGTGCAATTTTTCTCTGAGTGGTTTGGCGCTGTCAAAACGTGTTTTTCCAAATATAAACCTGGCTGCTGTGTTTTGGGCGATCAGAAGTTTCTTTATGATTTGATCCTTGCATCCCGCATAGATTCCATTACAGTAATCTGCGTGGCTTAGTACCATGGACTGTACCAGGTTACAAAATATTTCCCTCGGGAAGAATGGTTGTACGCGTTTGCGTTTCCACATTGAGAGAAACATTTTCTTTGATGGATTTCGCTTGGGTCTCTAGTGATAGGTTACGGTCGATTGTAACTCCGAGAATTTTCAGGCTGTCTGAGACAGGGAGGGTGTATCCTGGGGTGTTAATGTTTGTGGATTTGTATGTATTGTATTGGGATGAGATGATGAGGCAGTGTGTTTTTTCTGTATTGAGTTTCAGTTGGAATGCATTTGCCCATGAGTTCATGATTAAGCTTAGCTTGATTTCGTTGGTGATTTCCACCAGATCATGTTTGTATGGGATGTGTATAATGTAACGTCATCAGCGTAGATAAATGGGTTGAGGCCTTGGGTGGATAGGGTTTTGGCTAGTGGAGTCATCATGAGGTTGAAAAGGATCGGTTCTAAGGCCTGAGCTCTGGTCAGGACTTTGTCCCCTGTACTTTTTTTGGTGCTTTGCCCCTTTTTCTGACACCATAAAGGTGTTTGATTTAACCACAGCTGTTTTCCTTTCCATATCATTGAAGGTTCCCAGTGGCCTTAAGCACTGTACCCGGTGCAGTAGGACCATCTCTGGAAAAGATACTCATTTTTGGAGTGTTCAGTGTTTCGGACCTTTGTGCTCTTTCCCTTCGTATGAAGAAAAGGACTCAGCTGGCCAGAGAAACTCAGTGAGAAAAAGGTTTGGACATGGTCTGAATCCTCAATGTCTGTGTTGACATCTACATCAAAAGTTGCTCCAGCATTGGATGCGTCAGTTCATATGCTACTAGGTCTGTCTTGGACACTGGGAGTGGGTGTACATCAAGTAGGTCTCCACCTGCCTCGATGCTGACTGCTGTGCTGGGCCTCAGGACTGGTTAGCATCACACCTGGTGACGTGAGGATTCAATGATGTCCTCGGCACCAAGGAGTGTTGATGAACAGCATTGGGTGAAAGCCAAGAAGTATCAGTCTCCAAGAAGCATTGGCGCCAGGAGTACTTCTCCCCCTCCATACAGAAGGTGCCGATGTGTGGGTCTCCATGCAGCCAGGACCAGGCACCCGCTTTGATTCCGGTAGTTCAGCAGCCTGTCTCTGATCTGACACCCCAGCCTTTCCCCATGGCCTCTGTCAATGAGCTCATTCAGTCCATGCACCGTGAGCGTTTGGCAGGGCCTCTTACTACAGAGTGCATCGGCATCTGGGGTGCTTGCACGTGCCATACCTCTTGCTGCTGTCCTGCAAAGCCCTCAGCCTGAGGTGAGGTCTCCAACACTGGTGCTGCCCATGCTGGCACCCCCTTGATGTCGGTGGAGGAACATTCGTCAAGAGTCGAGGGTAGAACAGACACCTTGATGCCCCTCTCGAGGTCAAGACATGGTTTCTCCTTATCAAAGCAGGCTCGATCTCTGCCCTCCCATAAGTTCTTTGCCGACACCAATGAGGAGTGCTCATGGGGAGTCTGATGAGGATCCATGGTACTTCCTGGAGTAGGAGGCCTTATAGTATCCCATCTGACCCCATCTTTTGTCAGGAAAATGGCGGCTGTCATTCCAATTTGTTTAGAGATGGAAGCCGAGCCCAGGGTCCCTCTGCCAGCAGGTGGAGATGGAAAGAACTTCTGAGGTTCCACTATATGTGGTCATGTGCAGTCACCTAAACTTCAGTATTCTCTCTACCTAGCAGGTGGAGGGTCATATCATGCAGCTCTGCACTGATAGGCTCCTGGTCCATTCCCCGGGCCGAGTTGAGCATTTCTTGGGGTTGATGTCTCCCTGCGTGGTGAGAAGGGTGCATCTGGTGGTGCCAGGTCCCTCCCTGTCTTCCCTCCCACCTGCCTCCCCCCCCCCCCCCCCCCGGTGGTCACCTGAAGTGTTGCTGAGGGCTCTGCTGTTCTCTCCTGCCTTCAGCTAATGAATTAAAAAAAAAAAAAAAAGGAGTTCTTGCAGTGCAGTACAGCTTGCAGTGCAGCTTGCAGTGCTGGAAAAAAAAAGAAAAAAGTAAGGCTCCATTTTGGAGCATGGGGAGCGGCTGCAAGTGCGTATGAGGGGGGCTTCGTTGTGACCCAGGTGCCACGTGTCATGGCGGTACCTTCCAAGTCAGTGAAGTGCTACTCCCTGTGTGGGATGTGGAGAGCAGCATTGGGGTCTTGTGCTGAATGCACTTCTGCAAAGACCTCTCTGCCATCGGTCAGCGGTCAAGAAGCATGGAGGGCAGGGGAGTGTGCACTAGCATCGGAGCTGGTATCGGTGGGTTCCTCTGGCCTTTCATCTTCGCGCCGTTTTCTTAGCTTCCCCGCATGTGTCAGCGGGATCTGAAGCACTGATGGAGGGGAATCTTGCTCAACCGGTTTTGGTGGCAGCCTCTGGCCTTCTGTTTTGCACCCTTTGTCGGGTGCCATATTTTCCCCTCCCCTGCACACATATAAGTACATAAGTAATGCCACACTGGGAAAAGACCAAGGGTCGATCGAGCCCAGCATCCTATCCACGACAGTGGCCAATCCAGGCCATGGGCACCTGGCAAGCTTCCCAACGTACAAACAATTCTATACATGTTATTCCTGGAATTGTGGATTTTTCCCAAGTCCATTTAGTAGCGGTTTATGGACTTCTCCTTTAGGAAACCGTCTAACCCCTTTTTAAACTCTGCCAAGCTAACTGCCTTCACCACGTTCTCCAGCAACGAATTCCAGAGTTTAATTACGCGTTGGGTGAAGAAAACTTTCTCCGATTTGTTTTAAATTTACTACCCTGTAGTTTCATCGCATGCCCCCTAGTGCTAGTATTTTTGGAAAGCATGAACAGACACCTCACATCCACCTGTTCCACTCCACTCATTATTTTATATATCTCTATCATGTCTCCCCTCAGCCGTCTCTTCTCCAAGCTGAAAAGCCCTAGCCTTTTTAGTCTTCCTTCATAGGGAAGTCGTCCCATCCCCGCTATCATTTTAGTCGCCCTTCACTGCACCATTTCCAGTTCCACTATATCTTTCTTGAGATGCGGCGACCAGAATTGAACACAATACTCAAGGTGCGGTCGCACCATGGAGCGATACAACGGCATTATAACATCCTCACACCTGTTTTCCATACCTTTCCTAATAATACCCAACATTCTATTCGCTTTCCGAGCCACAGCAGCACACTGAGCAGAAGGTTTCAGTGTATTATCGACGACAACACCCAGATCCCTTTCTTGGTCCGTAACTCCTAACGTGGAATCTTCCATGACATAGCTATAATTCAGGTTCTTTTTTCCCACATGCATCACTTTGCACTTGCTGACATTAAACGTCATCTGCCATCTAGCCTCCCAGTCTCGTAAGGTCCTTCTGTAATTTTTCACAATCCTGTCGCGAGTTAACGACTTTGAATAACTGTGTGTCATCAGCAAATTTAATTGCCTCGCTAGTTACTCCCATCTCTAAATCATTTATAAATATATTAAAAAGCAGCGGTCCTAGCACAGACACCTGAGGAACCCCACTAACTACCCTTCTCCATTGTGAATACTGCCCATTTAACCCCACTCTCTGTTTTCTATCCTTCAACCAGTTGTTAATCCAGAATAGGACTTTTCCTCCTATCCCATGACCCTCCAATTTCCTCTGTAGCCTTGCTACAGTGTAGGCAGATGGCACACAGGCTGGGACTGTTCCTGCTTCAGATCTGTGACCTCAATATTCAGACTCCTATGGCTCTGGATCATCAGGGAGCCCTGGCCCTCCCGCTGCCACTGTTGCCCAAATGGTTGCTGGTGGAGGTCCTTCGGCACCTGGAGAAGGCCTCCATGGTCTCTAATGGGGATGAGGACCAGTTATCTTGCAGGTCCCAACTGGCCCTCAGACTCTCTAAAAGAGGGGGAGTTGCCACCTGATGGGAGTGATGACCCCATGGTGGCGTGGCTGTTTCGCAAGGAGGAGCTCCCTGCTCTTATTATTCAGCTCTGGAAGTCTTGGACATCTTCCCCCTGGATTCTTCAGCTGTGGCCTCTGCCACTCCGTCTATATGTCTCACCTTTATCCGCTACCGGCGGGGAATAGGAGTCCTTATGGTTACCCACTGTGGATTCCTTAATTATGGCGGTCGCTAAAAAGACCGCCTTTCCAGTGGAGGGTGGCACAGCCCTGAAGGATCCCCAGGATCGGAAGTTGGAGACTTCCCTTAAAATGTCCTTTGAGGTGGCAGCCCTGTGCCTGCAGGCGTCCATATGCGGTGGGTTCAGAAAGCGGCCTTGGCAGAGGATTTGCTCAGCTCTTTACCCTCTCTGGAGGCAGATCTCGTGTATTTTGCGGATCTTCTGTATGACCTCCTTTGAGCTTTGGCTAAGGAGGTTTCATTGGTAGTTACAGCTTGCTGTTGACTTTGGCTGTGGCATTGGGCAACTGCTACAGTGTCCAAGTCTCGCCTGGAGCTTTTTGAGGGTTGCCTGGAGAAGATCGTGAAAGACCCGGGGGACGCTAAAGGTCAGCGTTTGCCTGAGGATAAGCCTAAGCCTGGCTTTTGCGCGGGGTCCTCCTGGTCCCAGTTCCGGGGAACAGAGACGTTATCGCCCTGGACACTCTGGCACTTTTTTTTAAGCCTCGTTTGTAGTCAACACAACAGCACTTCGGGGAGAGCATCACTCAGTTGGACCTTCCACTCAGCCAGCAGCTGCCACACAAAAATGAGGACATTATAACGCCTTTGTGTCGCTCCATGGTGCGACTGCACCTCGAATACTGTGTGCAATTTTGGTCACCGCATCTAAAAAAAAATGTATAGTAAAATTATAAAAGGTACAGAGAAGGGCGATGAAATTGATAAAGGTAATGGGACGACTTCCCTATGAGGAAAGGCTAAAGCGTCTAGGGCTCATCAGCTTGGAGAAAAGACAGCTGAGGGGAGATATGATAGAGGTCTATAAAATAAGTGGAACAGATAGTTGTGAATCGCTTGTTTACTCTTTCCAAAAATACTAGGACTAGAGGGCATGCGATTAAACTACAGTGTAGTAAATTTAAAACAAATCGGAGAAATAAATAATAAATTTAAAATGAATCTAAGAAAATATTTCTTCACTCAGGCCCTCATGATCAAAAGCAAACTCTGGCGCTAGAGGCTGTTAATGCCATACTAGCGCCAGAGTTTGCAGCCGACCCATGATCAGAGCCCTCGAGTGCCTGAAACAGTGCACTCGAGGGCTCTCAGCGCAAGTAGCATGCAAATGCATGCTAAACAGGGCTTCTAGCGCAATTAGCTTGCAAATGCATGCTAATTGTCGCTTAATGCATTCATCCCCAATGATCAGTGACCAGTGCGCCAAAGATTGGGTCGCTGGCCGCAGCAAAATCAACGCCAGCTCCGAGCTGGCGTTAGATTTTGCGGATCATTGGGGAGGAATGGTGAGCCCTGTCCAGCATGCAGTTGCATGCTGGCAGGCCCCCCCTTCCCCCCCAAGGCAAACGCGAACGGGGGGCTGGAGGTCCGATGGACCTCCGGTCCCCCCGACAATCCTCCCCCCCCCCCATGTTCACGGAGGGCTGGAGATCCGGTGGGTCTCCAGCACCCCCGAACCCACGCCGCCTCCCGAAAAACGCTATTCTACCCTCCCACCCACCGGACCTCCAGCCCCCCCCTCCCCCCCCGTCGCTGGGTGGGAGACAGTTTGCGCGGCGGCAGCGGCCTCGTTGTTCGGCATGCTGTTTGACAGCCCAGACCTGTCAAACAAGTGCGGGAGGTTTGTGCTGAGCGAATGCTCGGCACAATTCTCCCGCACTTATGTGTAATTAAACTCTGGAATTCATTGCCAGAGAATGTGGTAAAAGGGAAATTGGACTTGATAAACTGCCTTTCTGAGGTTTTTGCAACTACATTCAAAGCGGTTTACATATATTTAGGTACTTATTTTGTACCAGGGGCAATGGAGGGTTAAGTGACTTGCCCAAAGTCACAAGGAGCTGCAGTGAGAATCGAACTCAGTTCCTCAGGATCAAAGCCCACTGCAGTTAGCATATAGTAACATAGTAGATGACGGCAGAAAAAGACCTGCACGGTCCATCCAGTCTGCCCAACAAGATAACTCATATTTGCTGCTTTTTGTGTATACCCTGCTTTGATTCGTACCTGTGCTCTTCAGGGCACAGACCGTATAAGTCTGCCCCGCACTATCCCCGCCTCCCAACCACCAGCCCCACCTCCCAACCACCGGCTCTGGCACAGGCACAGACCGTATAAGTCTGCCCAGCACTATCCCCGCCTCCCAACCACCAGCCCCTCCTCCCAACCACCGGCTCTGGCACAGACCGTACAAGTCTGTCCAGCACTATCCTCACCTCCCCACCACCAGCCCTGCCTCCCAACCACCGGCTCTGGCACAGACCGTACAAGTCTGTCCAGCACTATCCCCGCCTCCCAACCACCAGTCCCGCTTCCCACCACCGGCTCTGGCACAGACCGTATAAGTCTGCCCAGCCCTATCCCCGCCTCCCAACCACCAGCCCCGCCTCCCGATCTTGACTAAGCTCCTGAGGATCCATTCCTTCGGCACAGGATTCCTTTATGCTTATCCCACGCATGTTTGAATTCCGTTACCGTTTTCATTTCCACCACCTCCCGCGGGAGGGCATTCCAAGCATCCACTACTCTCTCTGTGAAAAAATAGTTCCTGACATTTTTCTTGAGTCTGCCCCCCTTCAATCTCATTTCATGTCCTCTCGTTCTACCACCTTCCCATCTCCGGAAAAGGTTCGTTTGCGGATTAATACCTTTCAATCAGGGATTAAAAAGGATTTGGAAAACTTCCTGAAAGAAAAGTCCATAAACCATTATTAAATGGACTTAGGGAAAATCAGCTGTTTTATTTCTAGGATAAGCAGCATAAAATGTATTGTACTGTTTTGGGATCTTGCCAGGTACTTGTAACTTGGATTGACCATTGTTGGAAACAGGATGCTGGGATTGATGGACCTTCGGTCTGTCCCAGTTTGGCAAGACTTACGTTCTTATGTTCCCTCTGTCCACTGTACTCCTTCAAATGCTGGTGTAGTAAGAGGCTGCTGTGCATTGCATGAGCCTCTGCCCTTATTGCCACTGTTGGTTGGATTTGATGGAGCAGGGCAGAAAGCGGGGCAAGTCTAACTGTGTATTGGGGGTGGGATGGAGCAAAGAGAGACATGCTGTATATATTGGTGCGGGGATAGAGTGAGATAGTCTCTGTGTATTTGAGGGGGGGCAGAGAAGAGGGACAGTCTAGCTTCTAGAAGAGACTCCAGTGGAAGATCTTATGACTTTAAATAGAGAAGATTTATTATTTTCAGAATGCACATATTGAATGTTCATGAGATATCTTGCATGCATATCCATTGCAGTGGTGTAGCTAAGTGGGGCCACGGGGGTCTGGGCCCCCTTAAATTTATTCTAGGGCCCTGGTTTTGCTTGTGGGGGTCCCCAGCCCCCGCCAGCTGAAGCCTTGTCCAGTGCCAGGTTCCGGCCCTGCTCTTTCTTCACCATCGCGTCCTGCACATTCCTTAGTGAAATTGAGCATGCTCAGCTTCACTAAAAAGCGTACAGGACGTGAGGGGGAAGAGAGAGCAGAACAGTCAATGCGGCAGCGCCTGAGACTGGTGCTGGAGAAGGCTTCAACTGGCGGGGGTTGGGGACTCCCGCCAGCCAAGGTATTTGCTGCAGCAATGGGTAGGGAGGGAGTGGTGGTGGTGGTGGGGGAGACCAAAATTCCCCCCCCACCTCGAGGTCTGGCTCCCTCCCACCGCGAGGTCTGGCTACGCCCCTGATTCATTGTGAATATCCTGAGAACTCAACTGGCCCGGGGCTACCCCAGGACTGGTTTATCGCTGGTCTAGAACCTTTTTCTTGTCCCTCCTTACATCACTAAAAAACAACTCTGTTAGGGTTCTCCCCAATGATGTCTCTATAAACTGCCCTATCTATGCCCAAAGCCTATCCCTGCCCAAGAACTGTCCCACCATTCCACAAACTGGCCAATCCCCAAAACCATGCCTACTACTACTTCACAAGTTTGTAAACTGCCACCACCCCCAAAATCTACCTTCACCCCCTCAAATCTACCCTTTGCAACTCCCTCACCATTCTTTAAACTATCCCCACAACTCTTCCACCACCCCACAAACTCCCTGCACCCCAAGAATTTACCTCCCATAATTGCTTCAACCTGAATAGCTAACTCCTCTTGCAAATTGCTCCAAATCCATAAACTACTACCTCCCAGCAACTTCCTGCCCTACCACTTTACAAACTGCCCCAACCCCGAAATCCACCTCCTCATACAACTGTCCCACCCTCAAAAACTTATCATCCTGCAAATTTACCTTCTGTAACTGCCCTACCATTTTCCAAACTATCTTCTGCAACTGCCCCACTACTCTGCAAACTGCCTCCCCCCCTAAAAAAAAACTACTTCCTTGTTACTTGCAGCAGATGAATCCAGGAACTAGTGGGTTAAGTCCGCCTACCAGCAGGTGGAGATAGAGATAAATAAACTAAAGGCAGTGATGCTAGACGGCCAGCTCCTTTCTCAGTTAGTATATCTCTTTCTCCGAGGACAAGCAGGCTGCTTGTTCTCACGACTGGGTGACGTCCGCGGCAGCCCCCACCAACCGGAAAAAAGCTTCGCGGGACGGTCGGCACGCAGGGCACGCCCACCGCGCATGCGCGGCCGTCTTCCCGCCCGTGCGCGACCGCTCCCGCCAGTTCCTTTTTTTCCGCGCCTGGAGAGAGTCGTGCTTTGCCGCTCTCTCTACTTCAGCCGCCGGATTCTTGCGATCGCGTATACGCGGATCGCGCTTCGTTAATTTAATTTAATTTCCTTTTATTTTCTTTCTTTTTACAAAAAAAAAAAAAAGACTGCGCGTGTGGAGCACGCGCTCCCCTTTTCCCTCGCTTCCAGCGGGGACGCTACATTGCGGCCTAGTGGTCGCTCGGTCGTTTATTTTTTCGTGGTGTGATTTAGCCACCATTGACGACTTTGACTTCGCCGACGCGATTTTTCCGTCGATGTCCTCGAAGGTCCCGAGTGGATTTAAAAAGTGTGGTCGCTGCGGCCGGCCGATCTCGCAGACCGACACCCACGCTTGGTGCCTCCAGTGCCTCGGGCCGGAGCACAATCTCAAGTCGTGTGCTTTGTGTCTCGGTCTCCGGAAACGGACTCAGGTTGCGAGGCAAGTTCTGCGGGACCGTCTTTTTGGAACTTGCGCCGGCCCCTCGACGTCGACCTCGACGGCATCGGTATCGAAGGCCGGTTCTTCGGTACCGGTATCGATGCCCGAGACATCGGCACCGATGGCAGCGACCCCAGGAGAACAGGTCCCGTCGGCCCGCCGGTCCGCCGGTGAGAGTGGGGTTGAGAGGCCGCGTGGGCAGTCGGCCCCGGTCACTCCCTCAACTCGTGAGCCACGGGACCGAACCCTGTCTGACCCGGTGCCTCGAGACCGAGGGGGATCGACCTCCTCCTCTTCCATGCCCTCCGGCGCCGGTGACGTGCATCGAAAGAAGGACAAAAAGCGTCGTCACCGGACGCCCTCGGTGCATCCTGAAGAGGAGTCGACGCCGAAGCGTCATCGTCGAGAGGAGAGGTCCCCGTCGGTTGTGGAGGTACCGACGCGTCGGGGTTCCGGCACCTCGGTGCCGTCTCCTGGCTCCCAGCAGCTTCCGGCACCGACACCCTTACCGGCCCCACCGCCTTTCCCGGCAGCGGGCCTGGACGAGTGCCTCAGAGCCATCCTTCCGGGGATCCTGGAAGGGCTGATGCGCCAGGCTGTGCCGGCGCCGGGGGTGCTTGCGCCCTCGGCGCCGATGACTGTGGCGCCGGCGAGCTCTAGCCCGGCGCCGGAGCTGTCGACACCGCCGCCGCTTGCGGTGCCGGTCTCGACTGCTACGCAGGTGGAGTCCCCGTCGACGTCGATGGAGGGAGCTCCGTCCCCGCCGGCGCGGGAGTCCACCGCTCGACGATACCGAGACCTCGGTGCCTCGACGTCGAGCCGGGCCCGGTACAGGACTCAGCTACATGAGCTAATGTCCGATACCGAGGATGAGGACTCGTGGGGGGAAGAGGAGGACCCTAGATATTTCTCCTCAGAGGAGTCTACGGGCCTTCCCTCGGACCCCATGCCTTCACCGGAGAGGAAGCTCTCACCTCCTGAGAGCCTCTCCTTTGCCTCCTTTGTGCGGGATATGTCGATCACCATTCCCTTCCCCGTGGTCTCTGTGGAAGAGCCGAGGGCCGAGATGCTCGAGGTCCTCGACTATCCATCACCACCTAGAGAGTCCTCCACGGTGCCGCTGCACAATGTCCTGAAGGAGACGCTGCTCCGGAACTGGGTGAGACCGTTAACTAACCCCACCATTCCCAAGAAAGCAGAGTCCTAGTACAGCATCCACTCCGACCCAGAGCTCATGCGGCCCCAATTGCCCCATAACTCAGCGGTCGTGGATTCTGCTCTCAAGAGGGCACGGAGTTCGAGGGATACCGCCTCGGCGCCCCCGGGGCGGGAGTCTCGCACTCTGGACTCGTTTGGGAGGAAGGCCTACCAATCCTCCATGCTCGTGACCCGCATCCAGTCATACCTGCTCTATATGAGCATCCACATGCGGACCAATGTGCAACAGCTGGCGGACCTGGTCGAGAAGCTCCCGCCGGAGCAGTCCAGGCCTTATTAGGAGGTGGTCAGGCAGCTGAAGGCATGCAGAAAGTTCCTGTCCAGGGGTATTTTTGACACCTGTGACGTGGCATCTCGTGCTGCGGCCCAAGGTATAGTGATGCGCAGGCTCTCATGGCTGCACGCATCTGACCTGGACAACCGCACCCAGCAGAGACTGGCCGACGTCCCTTGCCGGGGGGATAACATTTTCGGTGAGAAGGTCGAGCAGATGGTGGACCAACTGCATCAGCGGGAAACCGCTCTCGACAAGCTCTCCCACCGGGCACCTTCAGCATCCGCCCCCACTGGTGGGCGTTTTTTCCCGGGCACGGCAGGCTGCACCCTATTCTTTTGCAAAGCGTAGGTACAACCAGCCGGCCCGAAGGCCTCGTCAGGCACAGGGACAGCCCCAGCGCGCTCGTTCCCGTCAACAGCGTGCGCCTAAGCAGCCCCCTGCGCCTCCACAGCAAAAGCCGGGGACGGGCTTTTGACTGGATCCACGGGAACATAGCCGCCCTACAAGTGTCCGTACCGGACGATCTGCCGGTCGGGGGGAGGTTAAAATTTTTTCACCAAAGGTGGCCTCTCATAACCTCCGACCAGTGGGTTCTCCAAATAGTGCGGTGCGGATACGCCCTGAATTTGGCCTCCCTGCCTCCAAATTGTCCTCCGGGAGCTCAGTCTTTCAGCTCCCATCACAAGCAGGTACTTGCAGAGGAACTCTCCGCCCTCCGGTCCATGCAGTGCACTATTCAACTTCTGGAGCTGCTGGGGTTTGTGATAAATTACCCAAAGTCCCATCTCCAACCGTCCCAGTCTCTGGAATTCATAGGAGCGCTGCTGAATACCCAGACGGCTCGGGCCTTTCTTCCCGAAGCGAGGGCCGCCAATCTCCTGGCCCTGGCTTCGCAGACCAGAGCGTCCCAGCAGATCACAGCTCGGCAGACGTTGAGACTTCTGGGTCATATGGCCTCCACAGTTCATGTGACTCCCATGGCTCGTCTTCACATGAGATCTGCTCAATGGACCTTAGCTTCCCAGTGGTTCCAAGCCACCGGGAATCTAGAAGATGTCATCCGCCTCTCCACCAGCTGCCGCACTTCACTGCTCTGGTGGACCATTCGGACCAATTTGACACTGGGACGTCCATTTCAAATTCCACAGCCCACGAAAGTGCTGACGACGGATGCCTCTCGCCTGGGGTGGGGAGCTCATGTAGATGGGCTGCACACCCAGGGTATGTGGTCCCTCCAGGAAAAGGATCTGCAGATCAACCTCCTGGAGCTCCGAGCGATCTGGAACGCACTGAAGGCTTTCAGAGATCGGCTGTCCTACCAAATTATCCAAATTCGGACAGACAATCAGGTTGCAATGTTTTACGTCAACAAGCAGGGGGGCACCGGATCTCGCCCCCTGTGTCAGGAAGCCGTCGGGATGTGGCGCTGGGCATGTCAGCACAGCATGCTTCTCCAAGCCACATACCTGGCAGGCGTAAACAACAGTCTGGCCGACAGACTGAGCAGAGTCATGCAACCGCACGAGTGGTCGCTCCATTCCAGAGTGGTACGCAAGATCTTCCGAGAGTGGGGCACCCCCTCGGTGGATCTTTTCGCCTCTCAGACCAACCACAAGCTGCCTCTGTTCTGTTCCAGACTTCAGACACACGGCAGGCTAGCGTCAGATGCCTTTCTCCTTCATTGGGGGACCGGCCTCCTGTATGCTTATCCTCCCATACCTTTGGTGGGGAAGACCTTACTGAAGCTCAAGCAAGACCGCGGCACCATGATTCTGATAGCGCCCTTTTGGCCCCGTCAGATCTGGTTCCCTCTTCTTCTGGAGTTGTCCTCCGAAGAACCGTGGAGATTGGAGTGTTTTCCGACTCTCATTTCGCAGAACGACGGAGCGTTGCTGCACCCCAACCTTCAATCCCTGGCTCTCACGGCCTGGATGTTGAGGGCGTAGACTTCGCTGCGTTGGGTCTGTCTGAGGGTGTCTCCCGGGTCTTGCTTGCCTCTAGGAAGGATTCCACTAAGAAGAGTTACTTTTTCAAGTGGAGGAGGTTTGTCGTTTGGTGTGAGAGCAAGGCCCTAGAACCTCGTTCTTGCCCTGCATAGAACCTGCTTGAATACCTTCTACACTTATCAGAGTCTGGCCTCAAGACCAACTCAGTAAGGAATCACCTCAGTGCGATTAGTGCTTACCATTATCGTGTGGAAGGTAAAGCCATCTCTGGAGAGCCTTTGGTCGTTCGATTCATGAGAGGCTTGCTTTTGTCAAAGCCCCCTATCAAGCCTCCTACAGTGTCATGGGATCTCAACGTCGTCCTCACCCAGCTGATGAAACCTCCTTTTGAGCCACTGAATACCTGCCATCTGAAGTACTTGACCTGGAAGGTCATTTTCTTGGTGGCAGTTACTTCAGCTCGTAGGGTCAGTGAGCTTCAAGCCCTAGTAGCTCATGCTCCATATACCAAATTTCATCACAACAGAGTAGTGCTCCGCACCCACCCAAAGTTCCTGCCGAAGGTGGTGTCGGAGTTCCATCTTAACCAGTCAATTGTCTTGCCAACATTCTTCCCCAGGCCGCATACCCGCCCTGCTGAACGTCAGTTGCACACATTGGACTGCAAGAGAGCATTGGCCTTCTACTTGGAGCGGACACAGCCCCACAGACAGTCCGCCCAATTGTTTGTTTCTTTCGACCCTAACAGGCTAGGGGTCGCTGTCGGGAAACGCACCATCTCCAATTGGCTAGCAGATTGCATTTCCTTCACTTACGCCCAGGCTGGGCTGACTCTTGAGGGTCATGTCACGGCTCATAGTGTTAGAGCCATGGCAGCGTCAGTGGCCCACTTGAAGTCAGCCACTATTGAAGAGATTTGCAAGGCTGCGACGTGGTCATCTGTCCACACATTCACATCACATTACTGCCTCCAGCAGGATACCCGACGCGACAGTCGGTTCGGGCAGTCGGTGCTGCAGAATCTGTTTGGGGTGTAAATCCAACTCCACCCTCCAGGACCCGAATTTATTCTGGTCAGGCTGCACTCTCAGTTAGTTGTTCTTCGTAGGTCAATTTCTGTTGTAAACTCGCCGTTGCGAGGTTCAATTGACCTGGGTTCTTGTTTTGAGTGAGCCTGAGAGCTAGGGATACCCCAGTCGTGAGAACAAGCAGCCTGCTTGTCCTCGGAGAAAGGGTATGATACATACCTGTAGCAGTTGTTCTCCGAGGACAGCAGGCTGATTGTTCTCACCTACCCTCCCTCCTCCCCTTTGGAGTTGTGTGTTTCATCTTTTGCTAGTTATTCAACTGGCGGGAGCGGTCGCGCACGGGCGGGAAGACGGCCGCGCATGCGCGGTGGGCGTGCCCTGCGTGCCGACCGTCCCGCGAAGCTTTTTTCCGGTTGGTGGGGGCTGCCGCGGACGTCACCCAGTCGTGAGAACAATCAGCCTGCTGTCCTCGGAGAACAACTGCTACAGGTATGTATCATACCCTATTTCAGCAGGTGGTGGACGGCTTTTTCTCCAGCTCCTGGGCCCAAGGCCTCTGAGGGTGCTCCTTGGCCGGTGGCCAGTTTGAGCCGGAGGTGACGGACTGGTGGTGTCCCCTTTGGCAGCATACACAGTTGCTGGGTCCCTGCTGCACCTCAAATTCCCTCTGAACAGGCTTTTGCTGTTCCTTTCCTTCCCTGTTTGTTTCTGCCTCCTCACTTAAAAAAAAAAAAAAAAAAAGAGAAAACCATAGAATTTATTTAAAAGAGAAACACAGAAGCAGAGGGAAGTGTGTGTTTGCTGAGAGCAGGTTTGTGTTACTGCTGTCCGAGTCCTGTTTTCTGTTGCCTGCTTGTCTGAGCCTCCTTCGAAGTGGAATCTGAGAGTTTTTTTTTTTTTCTTCGGCTCAGCTTTCAGTTCCTGCGCTTTCCTGGTCCGGGTTAAGTCCTGCTAGGTTCCTGTTTGGGGACGGGCGATGGCAGCCAGGTGGTAAAATGCTGTTCCCGACGTGGGAAACGGCGTTCAGTGGCGGGCCTTTGCAGCACGGGTTGCGCTGATTTGGCAGGACTCGACGGAGCGGTGCTTTCCCACCCAGAGCCTGGCGATTCTCGCTCCATTTTGCGATGGGTTGCAGAGCTCCGGTAGTGGTTTTGGGCAAAGCTTTTTCTTTGCTGGTAGGGGAGTCGGGGGGGGGGGGGGGGGGGGGGGCGTCAGGCACTGTGGGCGGTGGTGCAGGTGCTATGGCTGTGACTTCCTCCATTGCGGGGGAGGGGTTTTCGCCAGAGTTTATTTTGCTACTCCATCAGGCGTTTTTGTTGAAAAGGGCCTTGCCGCCCCCCTCACGCAGCTGCGACAGCTTCGGCCTTTGATCCTCTCTGGGGGTAACCAAGAGATTTTGGGTTTTCCCCCAGAGGATTTCTCCTCCCTTAGAATGCCTAGGCTTTCTTTGGGGTCTAAGGAGGGGTCCTGCATACGGTTGCCTGCAGCTTCCTTCGTGGTGGCTGTCTCGGAGCAGACGGGGGTAGAGGACATGGAGGACGGTGTCCTCACTGACCAATCGGAGGACTCTTCTGCCGTGAGGATTTTCCATAAGGGGGAGTTGTCCTCCTTTATCTCTCAGGTGCTGAAAGCCCTGAATATAGAGGACCCTGAGGTTGCGGCTTCTCAGGCGGTCAACACCAAGATGGCTAGTACCAGATGATCTTCTAAGGCCTTTCCGGTACATGAAGCTATTGAACAGTTGATTTCGGCCCAGTGGTCGGATCCAGATAGGGGACTGAAAGTAGCCAGGGCTATGGCCAGGCTGTATCCGGTTTCAACGGACCGTTTAGAGCAGTTTGCTCTACCTATGGTGGATGCCCTGGTGACGGCGGTCACTAAGAAGACTACTCTACCAGTGGAAGGTGGTGTGGCACTTAGGAATATGCAAGACAGACGACTAGAGGCCTCTTTAAAAACGTGCCTTTGAGGTGGCTGCTTTGACACTTCAAGCTTCTGCTTGTAGTTCTTATGCGGCTAGAGCTTGTCTCAGTTAGGCTACATTCTGTGATGGATTCGATTTCGGAGTCTGATATGCCGAGAATGCCTCAGATGTTGCTGATGGATATTGGGCTGACATACTTGATGGATGCCTTGTATGATTTAGTCCGTGCTTCCGCCAAACTCATGGCCTTGACCGTTTCCTCTTGGCATCTTCTGTGGCTCTGTCATTGGGCTGCAGATATGGCCTCTAAGCAACGGCTCATTAAATTGCCTTTCTGAGGGAAATTGCTTTTTGGGGAAGACCTAGAAAAGATTGTTAAAGATTTGGGGGATTCCAAATCTCAGCGCCTTCTGGAGGATAGACCCAAGTCTACTTCCAGGCAGGGAGCCTCAAGGTCATGTTTCAGAGAGACGCAACGGTATCGCCTGGTGCGGTCCAACGCAGCCTTTCATCGGCCTCGTTTTGGGCAGCGTTCTTACTTTCGCAACGAGAAGCGTCCGGCTGGACCCCCCTCTCATCAGGGGGCTCCTTCTTGGGCCTCCCAATGAATGGGGCACAGGTCCACTCGGGAGGAGAGCAGATAGGTGGTCGGCTTTCCCTTTTTCTTCCAGAGTGGGCCAGAATTACTTCGGACTAGTGGGTCCTCGATGTGCAAGAAGGTTACAAGCTAGAATTCTTCTCTCCTGTCACAGACATTTTTCTGAAGTCCCGCTGTGTATCGCGGGCCAAGAGGACAGCGATTCTGCAGTGTTTGCGAGACCTGCTAAAGATAGGGGCTATCGTGCCTGTTCCTCCTCTCGAAAGGCGCACAGGTCGGTGCTCCATCTACTTTGTGGTTCCAAAGAAGGGAGGGGCTTTTCGTCCTATTCTCAATCTCAGAAAAGTAAACCAGTTTTTGCAGGTTCGTCACTTCCGTATGGAGACATTAAAGGCAGTTATTGCTGCTGTTCAACCAGGCGAGTTTTTGATGGCTCTTGATTTGAGGGAAGCTTACCTGCACATTCCCATTTGGCAGCCCCATCAGAGATTTCTCAGATTTGCGGTGCTAGGTCAGCACTTCCAGTTTCGGGCCCTTCCTTTCAGAATGGCCACTGCCCCATGCACTTTTTCCAAGGTCGTGGTGGTGGCGTTCCTGCGGAAGGAGGGGATTCGAGTGCATCCATATCTTGAAGACTGGCTGATTCGGGCGACGACAGCAGAGGAGAGTCGAGTGGTCACCGACCGAGTGATTGCGGTGTTGCAATTTTTAGGTTGGGTGGTCAATATGGACAAGAGTCATCTGGTTCCTACTCAGAGTCTGGAGTATCTTGGAGTGCAATTCGATATGAAGCGGGGGAAGATGTTTCTCCCCGAGGGGTGAAGGATCAAAATGCTTTCTCAGGTACGGACCTTATTGAGTCGTCTTGCTCCCCGAGTGTGGGACTATGTTCAGCTTCTTGGTTCCATGACGGCGACCTTGGAGGTCAATGCAGCCTCTTCAGAATTTCCTTTTGAGCAGATGGTCGCCGACGTCGCTGGATTATCAACGATGCCTTCGTTGGTCGAGCTGGGCCAGGGACAGTCTCTCGTGCTGGCTCTGGTCATCCAATTTGCAGAAGGGTGTTTCTCTGGCGTCTCCCAATTGGGTGGTAGTCGTGCCGGTGCCAGTTTTGCGGGTTGGGAAGCCCATTGTCTTCATTGAGTAGCCCAGGGATCGTGGACCCCTCTCGAAGCGACTTGGCCAATAAATCGTCTGGAGTTGCGAGCAGTCATGAATGCGCTGCGGAGTTTTCAGGATCTTCTGCAGGGGTAGGCAGTTCGTGTATTCTCGGACAACACCACGACGGTGGCCTACATCAATCGGCAGGGGGGCACTCGCAGTCTTCCCTTGGCAGTGGGAAGCGTCTCATCTTCTAATAAGGGTGGAAGCGCATGTTCAGAGTCTGTCGGCAGTGCACATTGCGGGTCAAGGCAATGTTCAAGCTGGACTCTTTTGGATGCAGCAGAATGGACGCTGTCGGACTCGCCGGACTGTTTTGGACGCAGCAGAATGGACGCTGTTGGACTCGGCTTTTTGGCTGATCTGTCAACGTTGGGGAAGACCAGTAATGGATCTAATGGCCATGGCTTGCAATGCCAAAGTTCCCCAGTTCTTCAGCCGCAAACGGCAGCCAGGATCCGCAGGATTGAACGCTATTCTCCAGCCATGGCCGGAACAACAGCTACTGTATGTTTTTCCTCCGTGGCTTCTGATAGGGAGAGTTCTTTGCCGCATAGGGCAGCATCGGGGGCCAGTCGTTCTAGTGGCCCCAGACTGGCCCCAACGGCCGTGGTATGCGGATCTCGTTCGAGCACTCTCAGAGCCACCATTGCGACTTGCGGTGACTCCCAATCTGCTGCATCAAGGGCCAGTTCAGGCCTGGCTATTGAGAGGCGGCAGCTGAGGAAGAAGGGATTTTCAGGACCAGTCATTGCCACTCTTTTGGCACGAAAGCAGTCTACTTCAGCAGCGTACGCGTGAGTGTGGAAAGCTTTCTCGGCGTGGTGTGCTTTGCGTGCTGAATCGCCTTTTCGGGTGGACATTCCGGTTATTTTGGAGTTCCTTCAGCATGGTCTTCAAAAGGGATTGGCATATAATTCCCTTCGAATGCAGGTGGCTGTGCTAGCTTGTTTTAGGGGCAAACTGGACGGTTCCTCTTTAGCAGCTCATTCTGATGTGGTCCGTTTCCTACGTGGGGCTCTTCGGCTTCAGCCTCCTCTGCGGCAGCCATGCCCGGTGTGGCATTTGAATGTGGTACTGGGAGCCCTCCAGGCCCCACCGTTTGAGCTGTTGAATAAGGTTTCTGAGAAGGATCTAACACTTAAGACAGTGTTTTTGGTGGCCATTGCTTCGGCTAGGAGGATTTCTGAAATTCAGGCTTTGTCTTCCAGAGATCCTTTTTTGCAGTTTTCTGAAGCAGGGATGTCGATCCGGACGGTGCCGTTGTTTCTACCTAAAGGGGTTTCGGCTTTCCATGTCAATCAGGCGGTTTATCTTCCGTCTTTTTGAAAAGAGGATTATCCGGGGGAGTTTGCCTCGCTACGTTTCCTGGACGTGCGGAGAGCCTTATTTCGGTACTTGCAGATCTCTAACGAGTTTCGACGCTCGGATCATCTCTTTGTGCTCTTGTGGGATCGAAAAGAGGTGAGGCGGCTTCTAAGGCTTCCATTTTTCGCTGGATTAGGGAAGCCATTGGAGCGGCGTATTTGCTACAAGGGTGGGCATCTCCAGTGGCCCTGAAGGCACATTCTGCTCGGGCATAGGCGGCTTCTTGGGTGGAGGCGTCAGCCTTATCTCTGGAAGAGATTTGTTGGGCAGCTACTTGGGTATCCCGTCATACTTTTGCGAAGCATTACAGGCTAGAAGTTTCTGCTCGGGAGGATGCGAGTTTTGGGGTGGGAGTGTGGGCGTGGGGAGCGTCGGCTTCCCACCCTACTTAAGGAATGCTTTGGTACATCCCACTAGTTCCTGGATTCATCTGCTGCAAGTGACAAGGAAGGTAAAATTATGTCTTATCTGATAATTTTCTTTCATTTAACGCAGCAGATGAATCCAGGATCCCTCCCTAGTTCAGCCGACGGTTTTTTTCATTTTCCGTGCAGTGTGGCTATTTTTTCCTCCTGGGTTCTCTTTTGCAGAGTTCAGACAGATATGGGAACACGGAAAGGATTCTGATTTGTGGATTAAGTTGCAGTTATTTCGAAGTTCTTATTTGATTCTCTGTTTTTCATGGAGTGGAGTGGCGGCCTAGTGGTTAGGGTGGTGGACTCTAGTCCTGGGGAACTGAGGAACTGAGTTCGATTCCCACTTCAGGCACAGCTCCTTGTGACTCTGGGCAAGTCACTTAATCCTCCATTGCCCCAGGTACAAATAAGTACCTGTATATGTAAGCCGCATTGAGCCTGCCATGAGTGGGAAAGCGCGGGGTACAAATGTAACTAAAATAAAATAAATTATGAGGATGGTTTCTGGTTGTTATTGGTTTCATATTTTTGGCCTTGGCAAATGCTTACGAATGACATACTAACTGAGGAAGGAGCTGGCCAACTGGCATCACTGCCTTTAGGTTGTTTATCTCTATCTCCACCTGCTGGTAGGCGGACTTAACCCACTAATTCCTGGATTCATCTGCTGCATTAAAGGAAAGAAAATTATCAGGTAAGACATAATTTTACCTTCCTCCCTCACGCACACAAACAGGTTGTGAAGAATTTCATGAGCTGTGCTCTGCATTGTTTCCCCACTTGTTAATATCGCCACCTCCCATCTCATCCCTTGGTTAGTGTTGCCTGCAGTCAGTGTCATGCTGTTTGCTTCTCACGTTTTCCTTCTCAGGAGAGGCAGCATGCAGTCACTTGCTCTGTGACATACACTCTGCTTTCCCATTCCCTGTTTCTTATTTGGGCAAGGATTGAGCAGTACTGTTCTCCTTTGATGCTTCTCGGAGTCGGTTTAAGAAAAGAGGATTTAATTTTTTCTCATCTTGATTTTTACAGGGATTGAAAGTGGTAGTGTTGTCCTGAAGAATCCTGCTACTATTACGGAAATCCAGAGTGGTGCAGCTGTTACTCTGCGCTGCCACATTGATGGCCATCCACGGTAAGCAGACTCTGCTAGTTTAAAGGATTTTCTTTGTCTAAATTCAGTTGTTTCATTGTTTTATTTCTCCTCTTTAGTGTTCTTTTTAAAATGTTTTTACCATGCTATGCTGTGTAGTTCTTTTATACTGCTACATTCCAATTAGATTCTAAGTGGATCACATCAATATAGATCCTGCATAATAGGAGAATTACAATACTTGTCATCTTTAATATTGGAAAAAAGTAAAAGGGTAAAAGTCTTTAGAGCCTTTTGGAAGGTGAGATATGTCTAAATTGGTTGAATACTCAATACTCCTTGGTACAGATATGAAGACTCTAGAAAAGATTTACACTGTACCTTCCTTACAGATAATTTAATTTTAAAGAACATTCTTTATGTGCTGAACTGAAAAATGATGGAAAATCCAAATAATGAACTAAACTGGCATTATCACTATATAAAGATTTAAAAATCAAACAAGCCAGTTTAAATTTTATCCTAACATCAATAGAAAGCCAGTGAAATTTTTGCAACAGTGGGGTAACCATCTCAAATCTATCTAGCCCAAAAATCAGACTTACTGCTGTATTCTTTAAAAATTGCAGCCTGCTAATCATAAGAATATTGTGCTATACTGAAGGTCCATCAAGCCCAGTATCTTATTTCCAACAGTGGCCAATCCAGGTTACAAGTATCTGGCAAGATCCCAAAACATGAACTTTTATTGGCAACAGACGAGGAGGGGTAAGAACTGTACTTGACTTGACCAAGTTTCATCTGACTTGGGGATGCCTCAGGGGCTATAAATACCAGTAAGGTATAAAGAATGAACTTGCACGGGACCCGACAACAACTGCCACCGGGCACCTTTCCGTCTCAGCTGCCTCCAGTTTTCGAACGCTGGTATTTAGAGCCCCTGAGGCAGCCCCGAGGAAGTTACATGGGAGTACTTTTAAAACAATTAGGAGGAAATACTTTTTCATTCAACGAATAGTTAAGCTCTGGAACTCTTTGTTGGAGGATGTGGTAACAGCAGTTAGCGTATCTAGGTTTTAAAAAGGTTTGGACAGATTCCTAGAGGAAAAGTCCATAGTCCGCTGTTGAGACAGACATGGGAAGCAACTGCTTGCCCTGGGATTTGTAGTATGGAATGTTGCTACTCTGAGATTCTGCATAGAATCTTGACACTCTTTAGGATTCAGGAATGTTGCTATTCTTTGGGGTTGTACGTGGAATGTTGCTACTCTTTGAGATTCTGCATGGAATCTTGTCACTCTAGGATTCCAGAATCGTGCTATTCTTTAGTATTCTATGTGGAATGTTGCCATGATTTGAGTTTCTGCCAGGTACTTGTGTCCTGGCTTGGCCACTGTTTGGAACACAGGATACTGGGCTAGATGGACCATTGGTCTGACCCAGTATGGCTACTCTTATGAGGAGAGGGAAGACAGGAAGGAGATGCACATGGATAGAGGGGAGGGAAGAGAGGAGAAATGCTGGACATGGAGTGGAGGGCAGGGAAGACAGAGGAAGTAAATGCACATGGATGGATGGAGGGGAGGGGAGTGAGAAGAAATGTTGGTTCCATATCATCATGCTGATCAATCCATAGACTGGTGGGTTGTGTCCATCTACCAGCAGGTGGAGATAGAGAGCAATCCTTTTGCCTCCCTATATGTGGTCATGTGCTGCCGGAAACTCCTCAGTATGTTCTCTATCTCAGCAGGTGGTGGTCACACACAGCAGCAGCTCTGGCTAGGTCTCCAAGCCTAATTTTTAGGTTTTGTTGAGTACCTGGGGTTGAGGGCTCTTCTTGAGCAAGTGCAAACCTGGTGGTGCCATGTCCCTCCTTTTCTCCCCCCTCCCGCTGGCTCCGTTAAAAAAAAAAAAAAAAAAATGGACGTCCTTAAAGGCGTTTATTTCGACGTTTATTGAAAACGTTTATTGCAGCTACTCACTGGGACACCAGGTCGTTACAGCTCGGAGCGAGAAGCAGGTAATTTTTACCTTTTTATAGCGGGCAGGGGGTTCTCTGATCGATCTCCACGTGGCCTATGGCGTCGGAGGGCGAGGGTGCGAAGAATCGCTCCCCGGACCGCGTGTGCGCTTCTAGCAGGGATGCGGGGGTCTTAAAGTCTGATTCGCCCTTGTTGGGTGTCAGTTCGGAGGCCGGTCAGTGTCCCGGGTCTTCCTCCGGTGCGGCGGTTTTTCCCCGCCATAAACGCCCATCCCCCGCTGCTCGCCTCCGCCATCTTGGCCGGCCACTCTGCTCGGACGGCTTCTTCTTGGGCCGCCCTTGAGCTGGAAGACGTTAATGCCATGGCCGCCCTTGATTTGGGCGACGGCAAAAAAGCGGCTAAAGTTAAGCGCCGTTCTTCCCACGCGGCTCCTTCGCGTAGTGTCGCGCCGGACGCCATCTTGGATGCGCAGCATGTTTCTCCCCCGCTCTTGCGAGCGCCGGTTGAGGGTGCATCTAGGGCTGTGGCCCAGGCTGCTGAAGTGCACAGTCTGGGGGGTTTCTCCCCCGAGTTTATTTTGCTGCTGCATCAGGCCTTCCTTATGCAAAACGCTGCCCCTTCTCCCTTGTCCGATAAAGGGGTTGAGGCCCCCGGAAGTAAACGCCCTCGGGTGGATTCCCAGGCCTTAGAGGACTCTGTTTCCTCTGATGTAGATGAGGGCAGCGTATCTGAGTTCTCTCAACGGTCCTTTGGGGATTCCTTGGAGGAGACGGATTCCCGCTCGGATGGAGCGGATGACCCCTCTGCAGCGCGGATCTTTCGCTCAGAGGATTTGCCCAACCTGTTAGTTCAGGCCATGAGCATTTTGAAGATTTCCTCTCCAGAGGACGTCTCTCCCTCAGCCCCTGTTGGCTCCGCCATTATGCTGGGGACGAAGCTCCCGCCTAGAACCTTCCACGTGCATGATGCCATGCACACCTTAATTTCGGCTCAATGGGATGTCCCGGAAGCGAGCCTCAAAGTGGCTAGGGCTATGTCCCGCCTCTATCCTTTGCCTGAAAGTGAACGGGAGGCCTTTCTTTGGCCTACCGTGGATTCTTTAATCACTGCGGTGACTAAGAAAACGGCGTTGCCGGTGGAAGGTGGCACGGCCCTAAAAGACGCCCAAGACAGAAGACTGGAGGCGGCCTTAAGCTCGTCCTTCGAGGCGGCTGCCTTAAGTTTGCAGGCCTCAGTTTGCGGCTCCTATGAGGCCAGGGCGTGCCTCACGATTGTGCAGCGGGCTTCCCCCTCGGATCCTTCCTTGAGGGCTGATTGGCCGGCCCTGGAATCGGGCTTGGCTTATTTGGCAGACTTACTGTATGATGTCTTGAGAGCCTCAGCTAAAGGTATGGCTCAGACAGTCTCTGCGCGGCGGTGGCTTTGGCTGAAACATTGGTCTGTGGACCACGCCTTTAAGTCCCGCCTGGCTTAGTTGCCTTTTAAAGGCAAGCTGCTCTTTGGGGTCGAGCTGGACAAAATTGTGACCGATCTCGGCACGTCTAAGGGCAAGAGGTTACCAGAGGTCAGGGCTCGGGCCAGTGCTCGCCCCGGTATATCCAGAGGACGGTTTCAGGAAGCCCGTCGGTACCGCCCGGGCAAGTCGGGCTCCTCTGCCCCCTCTTCCTTCAAGAGGAACTTCTCCCCCAAGCAGCATTCCTTTCTCAGAGACCGCCGTCCCGGAGGTGCGCCCTCCGGTCCTCCCCCAGGGTCTCGTATCCAATGACGGGGTCCATGGCCCAGTGCAAATTGGAGGACGCCTGTCCTCGTTTCTGGGCGAGTGGACCAGGGTAACTTCAGACGCTTGGGTGCTGGAAGTCATCAGAGACGGCTACAAGCTAGAGTTCTGCCGACCCTTAAGAGACGGGTTTGTACTCTCTCCCTGCAAGTCTCCGGTCAAAGCTGTGGCAGTGCAGCAGACATTGGACAATCTGATCCGCCTGGGTGCGGTCGTTCCGGTGCCAGAAAATCAGCTTGGCAAGGGGCGTTACTCCATTTACTTTGTGGTACCAAAGAAAGGAGGTTCTGTACGGCCTATCCTCGACCTCAAAGGGGTCAATCGGGCCTTGAAAGTTCGGCACTTTCCCATGGAGACTCTCCGCTCTGTTATAGCGGCAGTGAAGGCAGGGGAGTTCCTGGCATCCTTGGACATCAAGGAAGCGTACTTGCATATTCCCATCTGGCCTCCTCATCAACGCTTTCTGTGTTTTGCAGTCCTGGGCCGACACTTCCAGTTCAGAGCCCTCCCGTTCGGGTTGGCTACTGCTCCGCGGACCTTCTCCAAAGTAATGGTGGTCATCGCGGCCTTCCTGCGAAAGGAAGGAGTACAAGTCCATCCTTATCTGGACGACTGGTTGATCCGAGCCCACTCTTATGCAGAGTGCGGCAAAGCTGTGGACCGGGTGATTGCTCTTTTGAGCTCCCTGGGGTGGATCATCAACTGGGAGAAAAGCCAGCTGCGCCCGACTCAGTCCCTGGAGTATGTGGGAGTTCGATTCGACACCCAAGTGGGCAGAGTGTTCCTGCCGGACAATCGGATTGTCAAACTTCAGGCTCAGGTGGACCAGTTCCTAGTAGCCTCTACGCTTCGGGCTTGGGACTATGTGCAGCTGTTGGGCTCTTTGACGGCCACGATGGAAGTAGTGGCCTGGGCCAGGGCTCATATGAGACCACTACAACACTCTCTGCTGCAGCGCTGGACTCCGGTGTCGGAGGATTATGCTGTGCGCCTTACCTTGGACCCAGCAGTGCGCAAGGCGCTGAGCTGGTGGCTGAAGACAGACAAGTTGTCTGCAGGGATGCCTCTTGTGACCCCGGAGTGGATTGTTGTCACGACGGACGCCTCTTTGATGGGCTGGGGAGCCCACTGCTTGGGAAGGACAGCGCATGGGCTCTGGTCTCCTGCAGAGGCAAAGTGGTCTATCAACCTCCTGGAACTCAGAGCCATTCGGTTGGCGCTTTTGGAGTTCCTCCCGGTACTGGCGTTGAAGCCAGTACGGGTCCTGTCGGACAATGCCACAGCTGTGGCCTATGTCAACCGCCAGGGAGGTACCAAGAGCGCCCCTCTAGCCAAGGAAGCCATGAATCTATGCCAGTGGGCGGAAGCGAACCTGGAACAGCTGTCAGCGGCCCACATTGCCGGAGTCATGAATGTCAAGGCGGACTTTCTCAGTCGCCATACCTTGGATCCCGGAGAGTGGCAGTTATCGGCTCGGGCGTTCTTGGACATCACGAAGCGCTGGGGCCAGCCGAGCCTAGATCTGATGGCGTCATCGGTCAATTGCCAAGTGCCGCGCTGGTTCAGCAGAGGACGGGACCCTCGATCTCTGGGAGTAGATGCTCTTCTCCAACAGTGGCAGACACAGGAGCTTCTCTATGTGTTCCCGCCCTGGCCCATGTTGGGCAGGGTACTAGACCGGGTGGCAAAGCATCCGGGCCGGATAATCCTGGTGGGTCCGGACTGGCCCAGACGTCCCTGGTATGCGGACAATCAGGCTCTCAGTGGTTGACCCTCTGCGGCTGCCAGTGGAGCAGGGCCTGTTGCATCAGGGTCCGGTGGTGATGGAGGATCCCTCCCCCTTTGGTCTTATGGCCTGGCTATTGAGCAGCAGCGTCTGAGGAAGAAGGGCTTCTCAGACAAGGTCATCGCCACTATGCTGAGATCGAGGAAGCGCTCTACTTCTACTGCTTACACCAGGGTTTGGCGTACCTTTGCAGCGTGGTGTGAAGCAGGCTCACTTTCTCCCTTCACTGCTCCAATTTCTTCAGTGCTGGCGTTCCTGCAAGAAGGTCTGGAGAAAGGCCTGTCGCTCAGTTCCCTTAAAGTCCAGGTAGCGGCTCTGGCTTACTTCAGGGGCCGCCTGAAGGGTGCTTCCCTGGCTTCGCAGCCAGATGTGGTACGTTTTCTCAAGGGAGTTAATCACCTGCGCCCTCCTCTGCACTCAGTGGTGCCTGCGTGTAATCTCAACCTGGTGCTAAGAGCCTTGCAGAAGCCGCCTTTTGAACCCTTGTCGAGGGCATCTCTGAAAGACCTGACGTTGAAAGCAGTCTTTTTGGTGGCTATCACTTCAGCCAGAAGAGTTTCCGAGCTCCAGGCACTCTCATGTCGAGTGCCTTTTCTGCAGTTCACTGAGGCAGGAGTGACTATTCGCACAGTGCCTTCCTTCCTGCCCAAGATTGTTTCTCGCTTCCATGTGAATCAGCAGCTCTGTCTCCCTTCCTTTCGTAGGGAGGACTACCCAGAGGAATACTCTGCTCTCAAATATCTGGATGTGAGACGAGTCATCATCAGATACTTGGAAGTAACCAATGATTTCCGGAAATCGGATCATCTGTTTGTCCTGTTTGCAGGTCCTCGTAAGGGTCTGCAGGCTGCTAAGCCTACAGTGGCAAGATGGGTCAAGGAAGCCATTGCAGCGGCTTATGTGGCCGCGGGGAAGGTGCTGCCTATCCAGCTGAAGGCTCACTCCACTAGAGCTCAGGCGGCCTCGATGGCAGAGGCCGGGTCCGTCTCCTTGGAAGAGATTTGCAAGGCGGCAACTTGGGCATCGGCCCATACCTTCTCCAGGCATTACCGCTTGACTGTGACTGCTCGGGCGGAGGCCCGGTTTGGAGCTTCAGTGTTGCGGTCAGGGATTTCAATGTCCCGCCCTGGGTGAGTACTGCTTCGGTACATCCCACCAGTCTATGGATTGATCAGCATGATTATATGGAAGGTAAAATTGTGTCATACCTGATAATTTTTCCATTAATCATAGCTGATCAATCCATAGCCCCTCCCAGGTATCTGTACTGTTTATATTCTGGTTGCATTTCAGGTTCAAGTTTAGTCTTCAGTTCCTGTTCAGGAGGATTTCGTGTTCAAGTTTTTTCAATTGGATTCTTCAAGAGTTGAGACGAGTTTGTGTTACAGTGAGCTGCTGCATTCCTCTCCCCTCCGTTTTACGGGGCTGGATTGAGACCTAAATTCTGCCGGCGCTCCCTCCCGCTTCGTGCGGCTGTAGGGCAGCTTTGTACTCCTCCCGCTTCGGCGGTGTTAGGGTCAGTCAGCTCCTCCCGCGGTTGCGGTTGCAGGATAAGCCAGATCCCCCCGCATCGGCGGGGTGGTGTCCCTCCCCTGCTCCGCGGGGATGAGCTGGACGGATTCCCCTCCCCCACTTGTGTGGGGATGAGCTGGGTTAATTCCCCTCCCCCGTTTCGGCGGTGGTGAGCTGGGCAGAGTGTCCCTTTGTGGGTGTAATTCTCTAAGTGCTGAGTCCTGCGGATGGGGATGGAGCTTGGATATCGACATACTGAGGAGTTTCCGGCAGCACATGACCACATATAGGGAGGCAAAAGGATTGCTCTCTATCTCCACCTGCTGGTAGATGGACACAACCCACCAGTCTATGGATTGATCAGCTATGATTAATGGAAAGAAAATTATCAGGTATGATACATAATTTTACCATATGGATGGAGGGGAAACTGAAGAATTTACGGGCTGATTCGGAACACTTTGAGGGCAGATGCTGAAACTGGATGAAGGATAGGAACAGGGCTACAGATGGTAGACAGGACGTATAAGGACACAGGAAGGATAGTGGACATGGTGAGAAAAAAAACATCAAATGGAAAGAAGACATTGCATAAAACAGAAGATACTGGGCTCAAAGCTAATAGAAAAACTAAATGCTCAGTCAGGGGAGGTCATCCCCGATTCCCTCCGGTGGTCATCTGGGCAGTTGGGGCACGTTTTGGGGACTTCGTGGAAAAAAAGCATCCCAAATTCTTGCTTCTGGCGCCCTTCCTTTTTCCATTATCGGCCTAGCGCGCCCATCTCTCTTCGGCCAGTAAACACGCCCCAGTCCCGCCTTCACCAAGCCTCCGACACGCTCCCCGTCAACTTTGTCCATTTCCGCGACAGACTGCAGTTGGAGGTGCCCAAAATCGGCTTTCGATTATACCGATTTGGGCACCCATGAGAGAAAGGTGCCCATCTCCCGATTTGGGCCGAAATATGGGCGTCTTTCTCTTTCAAAAATAAGCCTGAAAGTCAACATGGATTTAGTGAAGGGAAATCTTGCCTCACCAGTCTACTACATTTCTTTGAAGGGGTGAACAAACATGTGGATAAAGGTGAGCCGGTTGATATTGTGTATCTGGATTTTCAGAAGGCGTTTGACAAAGTACCTCATGAAAGACTCCAGAGGAAATTGGAGAGTCATGGGATAGGAGGTAGTGTCCTATTGCTGATTAAAAACTGGTTAAAAGATAGAAAACAGAGAGTAGGGTTAAATGGTCAGTATTCTCAATGGAGAAGGGTAGTTAGTGGGGTTCCCCAGGGGTCTGTGTTGGGACCGCTGCTTTTTAACATGTTTATAAATGACCTAGAGATAGGAATAACTAGTGAGGTAATTAAATTTGCTGATGACACAAAGTTTTATTCAAAGTCGTTAAATCGCGGGAGGATTGTGAACAATTACAAGAGGACCTTACGAGACTGGGAGACTGGGCGTCTAAATGGCAGATGATGTTTAATGTGAGCAAGTGCAAAGTGGTTCATGTGGGAAGGAGGAACCCCACTTAAAGCTACGTCATGCAAGGTTCCATGTTAGGAGTCACGGACCAAGAAAAGGATCTAGGTTTCGTCGTTGATGATACGTTGAAACCTTTTTCTCAGTGTGCTGCTGCGGCTAAGAAAGTGAATAGAATGTTAAGTATTATTACGAAAGGACTGGAAAACAAAAATGAGGATGTTATAATGCCTTTGTATTGCTCCATGGTTTGACCGCACCTCGAATATTGTGTTCAATTTTGATCGTCGCATCTCAAAAAAAATATAGTGGAATCAGAAAAGGTACAGAGAAGGACGACGAAAATGATAAAGGGGATGGGACGACTTCCCTATGAGGAAAGGCTAAAGTAGCTAGGGCTCTTCAGTTTGGAGAAAAGGCAGCTGAGGGGAGATATGATAGAGGTCTTTAAAATAATGAGTGGAGTTGAACGGGTAGATGTGAAGCGACTGTTTATGCTTTCCAAAAATACTAGGACTAGGGGGCATGCGATGAAGCTACAATGTACTAAATGTAAAACGAATCAAACAAAATGTTTCTTCACTCAACGTGTAATTAAACTCTGGAATTTGTTGCCAGAGAATGTGGTAAAGGCAGTTAGCTTAGCGGAGTTTTAAAAAGGTTTGGACGGCTTCCTAAAGGAAAAGTCCATAGACCATTATTAAATGGGGAAAATCCACTATTTCTGGGATAAGCAATATGGGTATAACAAAAGAGAGGGAACAAAGTACAAACTAAAGTCCAAACAAAAAAACAGCACCACGGGCCTTTAAAATGGAACAAAGTTCTTTAATGAATGAGCCTTGACCCGACACGGGCCGTGTTTCGGTGACTAGCACCTGCGTCAGGGGTCACAGTGATGACGTGGAAAACTTGGGGAATAACTCGAATATTTTCATCTACAATATTCCTTACCCCACGTCTCACGTAGCAAAAGTTAGAAAGCACCAAGGCACCTTCACTTTCTGTATCCAAATGGATGAAAAACATCCATTTGGATACAGAAAGTGAAGGTGCCTTGGTGCTTTATAACTTTTGCTACGTGAGACGTGGGGTAAGGAATATTGTAGATGAAAATATTCGAGTTATTCCCCAAGTTTTCCACGTCATCACTGTGACCCCTGACGCAGGTGCTAGTCACCGAAACACGGCCCGTGTCGGGTCAAGGCTCATTCATTAAAGAACTTTGTTCCATTTTAAAGGCCCGTGGTGCTGTTTTTTTGTTTGGGATAAGCAATATAAAATGTTTTGTACTTTTTGGGATCTTGCCAGGTATTTGTGACCTGGATTGGCCACTGTTGGAAACAGGATGCTGGGCTTGATGGACGTTTCTTCTTTCCCATTATGGCAATACTTATGTAAAAAAGAAAAAAAAAGATTTAACCAGGAGTCAGTGTAGAGTAGCAAGTAGAAGAGAAGATAGGTAGAGACAAGATAATTAATAAGGGCAGCAAGCTGCTGAGTTCTGAAGAAACTGGATGGGATAGAGGGTAAAAATGGTTTAGCAGGCTCAGACATCAAACATTTTATATTATTGCTTTGAGGTTTGCTGCTTTTAATGTCAGCGCCCTTTTTTAAACATTGTGGTAACATGCCATTAGTTTACTTCATCAGGCGTAAAAATAAATGAAATAAAATAACATTTCAGCACCTGAGTTAGAACACTGTGCACTGAATCTCTTCATTGTTGTAATGCATGGCTTATTACATTTGTCCTTAATTCTATAACTTGTTTCCCTCTGTCCTGAATTGGCATCTTTATGCTTGGTTATAATTTCTCTTTCCCTGTTTTCTATTTCAGCATCTTTGTACAGAGCTGTATACAGTTCTTCTTTCTTTTTCAGTGTCAGTATCTCCATTTAAAGCTGTGATTTTTCTCCCTCTTTTGTGTAGTCCAACCTGCCAGTGGTTCCGGGATGGCTCACAGGTTACAGGTGATGGCATCAACTATTCTATCAACAATAAGGCACGAACATTAACTCTGAAGAGTGTGAGCCCTGAGGATAATGGCTTATATTATTGCTGTGCCCGTAATGCCATGGGCTCCGTGTGCAGTAATGACAACTTTACACTTAACATCATAGGTAGGTGAAAGAGGATAAAAAAAGGGGTCAAGATGTGATGAGTAAAACTATGAAGGTAAGAAGACCAGGTGGGTTGCAAAAAGTGGAATTGGGGGGGGGGGGGGGGATCCACTGGCAGAAAAGATAGGGCTCTAACAGGAGAGTTGGTATGGATGGTGAAGGGCTGAATGGAGGAATCTTTATAGTGTAAAGGATAATGGGTCTGAGGGAAGGGACTTATTGATCATTGGCACGTGAAGACATTTCTAAGTATTGGGTGGGGTGGGGCAGCTGTGTATGCTTTCTTGTGTGTGTTTGGAAATGATCTTTTTATAACACTGTCCCACATAATGGTGAGCCGATTAGATGTAGTGTATCTAAATTTTCAGAAAGCTTTTGACAAAGTTTCTCTAGAGAGATTCAGGCCACTATTTTGCTTGCCAGAGGAGATGATACACCTTCCTAATATTATCAAATGTTTGGCGACCTCTAATGAAGCCCGACTGATCATCATGTACTAACTGGGGCATGTAACGTTGCAGACGATGTGAGAGGATCTTGGTAAAGAAATATCCAAGAGTGAAATTGGTCTGTAAGAGCCACACTGATGTGGGAGCTTCCCTGGTTTTAAAAGCACTGCGACACCCGCCAGTCTCCAGGACTCGGAGAGAACAGTCCCCTCCTCCCAGCTATTAAACAGGTTGGTCAGGAGCCACACTAGATATGCTTTAAGAAGTTTGTAAAATTTGGCTGTGAAACTATCTAACTCAGGTGCCTTCCCCAGCGGCATATCCTGAATAGCTCATCTAGTCACTAGGCAAAGGGATCAAATCAAGAAATTGAGTTATAACAGAAGAAGGTGTGGATTGTTCAGGTGTGTAGAAGGTTTTGTAAAATGGCATAAAAGCCTGCTGAATCTGAGATAGGGAAGTGCAATCTCGCCCTTGAGTATCACGAACGCTTAGCACCGAAATGCGGAGTTGTTGCTTTTTCAGCTTTTGCTCCAGTAGCCTCCTTGACTTATTAGCAGTTTCAAAATATTCTTAAGGATTGTAACTTAGCATTAATCTCCTCCAAGTCCAACACCTGGAGGGCAGTATGGAGTTTATTAATCACTAGAGCTTGCTCAGTGGTCAAACTCCAAGTTTTATGGGTATGTTCAAATTAATATAGTTGCTGACCTAAATTAGCCCTCTGCTGCGACTTAAGCCGCTGCTGCGATGTACTCAAGGCTATAATCTTACCACAGAGCACTGCCCTTAGAGCCTCTCAGAAGACTGCAGGGATATAATCTGAAGGTTCATTAAACTCAAAATATTCTTTTAAGTCCTTCTCCAACTAAGGATCTAAAAAGATGCTATCGGCAAGACTCCAAAATCATCTCCTGGTAGGAGCCTCCTCCAGGGGTAGGACCATGCATACAGGATGTTGGCCTCGATGGAAGTTCACCGAGGGTATTATATCTTTCTCCACTAGCCACATATCAGTCTTAGAAAAAGTATCATGTACACCTGAATGGAAGTGAAATCTCTCACCAGAGGATGTTGAAATCGCCAGATATCAATAAGATCCCACTCCTGTAGCAGAAGATGCAATTGTCTTCTATCTGCCTTGCCATAGTCCCCTACCTGAGCTGTATTATCATATGAGGTATTGTGTCTTATTAAAATCCCCCATCTCCGCACCACTAGTTTGCCTTCTGCTTTCTCCAGAAAGAGCCAACCGAGCTGCTGAAAGACTTGCTCTTGATCACTATTTGGCACATAAATATTTAAAGTATATAAAGATCCACCTAGTTCTACTTTGAGCATTAGGTATCTCCCCTCTGGGTCATGCACCACAGGGGAAAGATAAGTACATAAGGATTGCCATACTGGGAAAGACCAAAGGTCCATCAAGCCCAGCATCCTGTTTCCAACAGTGGCCAATCCAGGTCACAAATACCTAGCAAGATGCGGCAACCAGAATTGAACACAATATTTGAGGTGCGGTCGCACCATGGAGTGATACAAAGGCATTATAACATTCTCATTTTTGTTTTCCATTCCTTTCCTAATAATACCTAACATTCTATGTGCTTTCTTAGCCACAGCAGCGCACTGATAATCATAAAGATTCCATATAGCACTAGAAGAATCTGATAAATAATAGGAAAAAGCCCAAAAGCCTCTAATTCCCTTTATGGAAGACTCCCATGTCACCCCCTTTCTGCAGAAAAGATCCCTATAAGTAACTCTCTGCGTTATCCTCTTCCCTTCCATCCCTTGCCCACCCCAAGATTCCCCCCCCACCTTCGCCAAATGTGGCCATCCATATATCGGGTCAGGAGAAAAGCAATCCCACCCCCTTGATCCTCCAACCCCCAACAATGACAAACCCAGCATTCCACAGTGCTTTTCCTAGTGAATCACTAATACATCAAATGTTGAGCAAAGCAAGTATCACAACAAGTAGATATGAGGCAGTGTATTACAGAACAACAATTTCTCACCAGCAAAGGTAGAGTCTGCACAAGAAATTGAGAGTAATAACTCCACCACAAGCTCCAACTGCTCAGGTCCTAGCTTCACCAAATCAGCACATGGTTTTGTTAGTCAATTGGGCTGAGCTGTGGCAGGTAAAAGGGTATCCGAGTTTTGCTGCAGTCGCCTCTTTTGGCCTCCCCGATGCCTTCGCTGAAAGTAGGTAAACGAGACAGCAGCTGATCAGATCTGGTGCGGGGTGGTTCATCTGGCCACAGATTGACCTCCTGTAACATATGCTGCACATTTGATGGTTGCCTGATTTCAATCAGTTTATTATTCAGCCCAAAAGATAGGGTAAAGGGGTAATGCCATCAATAATGAATCTTGTGTTGAGTGAGGCAGCACGTGACCTCTCGGAACTCCCACCTCCAATGCAAAGTGATGGCAGATAAATCTACAAAGAGTTCAACCTTTGCTCCTGCCAACATATTTATTTATTTATTAGGATTTATTTACCACCTTTTTGAAGGAATTCACTCAAGACGGTGTACAGTAAGAATAGATCAGACATGAGCAATAGACAATTACAGTGGTAAAAATATTTAAAAATAATACAAAGTATGGCATAATATACTACTTACAATGTCAACACAATATGTAATAGAACATTATAATTGATAGTGAAGGGTAAAGCAAAGATGTAACATATAGATAGGTAAGAAAGTAGGAAGAGTTAGAAAGTAAGATGATTGATTTAAAGAAAGTTGCACATGAGGTCAGAGAAATGGCTAAATATTATCTCAGCTAGGGTAGGAGTGGATAAACATGTCCTGCTGCAGTATATGCAGCCCGAGTCATTCCTTGTGTGTGTGAATGAGACTAACGAGTTAGTTACTTCTTCCATTAAAGGCCTGGTTGAGGAGCCAAGCTTTCACCTGCTTTCTGAAGTAGAGATAGTCTTGTGTTAAGCGCAGCCTTTCAGGCAGTGCATTCCAGAGTGTGGAATGGCCCACTTGTCGGGCTGCTTGGAGTAGTCACTCCTTCTGAGGGAAGCAAAGAAAGCATGCAATAATATCATGTGGGTGATCAGATGCCCGAGGCTGCAAGGCACAATGTACTTTCTTAAACTCTGATGCTCAAGGCCTGGATGCGCTGCTTGCAAAAAAAGATGCCAGATATAAAACAGTACAATATATTTTATGCTGCTTATTCTAGAAATAAGCAGTGGATTTTCCCCAAGTCCATTTTATTAATGGTCTATGGACTTTTCCTTTAGGAAGCTGTCCAAATCTTTTTTAAACCCCGCTAAGCTAACTGCTTTAAAAATAAAAAAACACCAAAACTTATTTATTCATTTTACATTTATATCTAAAAACATAAATGTAATGGCAGTCTCAGAAATAAATGATTGTAAGGCATTACAATAATATATATATTACTATAAAGAAAATTTTCTTTTACATTTGTCCACAATAATTTGAATCAAGAGCTGAGAAATTATAACAAAAGGAAATATATTAATAAATTAAACTATTTATCAGCGAATGGGAGAAACGAACATTCACAGCCGATTTAACAGCATTCTCAAAATTACGGGAGTGGTTCCAGAGACGGAGCAACCTTTTCTTTTGATTCAATAAACTCTAACAGTTTCTTGGGATTAAAAAAAATGTAATTCACCAAATCAAAAGAAATACAACATCTACAAGAAAATTTCAAAATAAAAGTACCACCTAACTTTAGAACCCTTGACTTATATGTCAGGAATTCTTTTCTTTTCTTTTGAGTGACACGTGCCAAATCGGGGAAAACTTGTATCTTTTGTCCCAAGAAAGAGCCATTAATATGCCTGAAATATGACTGAAGAATGTTATTTCGATCGGGCTCAAGTGCAAATGTTACCAATAATGTCGTTCTTTCAGAAATAAGTTCATGGAAAAGAAATGTTCAAGAGAGGTTTCCAGGAATTCTGTTAGATTTAAATTAGTAGGAGGAGCAGCTTGAGGTTTATCTTTAGATAGTCCAGATATTCCTGTTATATATTGGGTTCTCGTTATGGGGGGATAACCCTCCACTGGAATCTCCAATATTTCATTGAAATATTTCTTAAGCATATCCAAAGCATTTATCAAAGGAGATTTCGGAAAGTTCAAAATCTCAAGTTGTTCCTGCGTCCATTATTTTCAAGAAATTCTAACTTTCTTTCATGGATTTCTCTTTCTTTAATTAAAGCCTCTGTAAGATTTTGTAATTTATCAATTTCTCCTTCTATTTTCTAAGTTTTAACACTCTGCTCTTGAATTTGATCGGACAGTATCTGATTAGATTTTTTTTAATCAGTTATTTCACCCTTGACTGAAGTATTCATCAAAAGTAAGGTATTGTTCATGCCCTGAATGGCATCCCATGATGTATTCATAGTCACCACTGCAGGTCTCATTAATCCTCCGGTACCCACGGTCCCGATCTCCTGGGCAGTGGAAGCAGTTTCTCGTAAAGAGTCCTGCGTCGATGTCTCTTTACCTGGGGTTGAAGTACTCATGGGTCCTCCTTCTACAAGCACTGAGGATCTAGGAAGTTCCAAGGCCTCAGAACGCTGTGACCCCACGCGTATCGAATCGCCTCTGGGTCGCGGAGGTGCTGTGTAAGATGGAGGACTCAGCGTCACTCCAATGCTCCACTCGACTCTCGAAGGAGCCGAGTCAATCAAAGTGGGTGTTCGTTCTCTAGGGATCCCGACTCGAAAGCTCTCCAAAGTCATCTGGCGAGAGGTGGGGATTGGCGGTGGAACCGCCTTCTTCCCCTGTCTCTTCCCCATCCTAGGATCGGAAAGATTAATCCTTCATCAGAGTGTTGTTAAAAACTCACTGCAGGTCCCGACTTCCGCTCCTGACGCCATCTTGATTCAGATCCGCTAACTGCTTTTATTACTTCCTCTGTCAACGAATTCCAGAATTTAGTTACATGTTGAGTGAAGAAATATTTTCTCTGATTCATTTTAAATTTACTACTTTGTATCGGTATTACGTGCCCCCTAGTCCTAGTATTTTTGGAAAGAGTAAACAAGCGATTCATATCTACACGTTCCACTTCACTCATTTTATAGACCTCTTATCATATCTCCTTTCAGCCGTCTTTTCTCCAAGCTGAAGAGCCTTTGCGTCTTCAGCCTTTCCTCATAGGGAAGTCATCCAATCCCCTTTATCATTTTCATCGCCATTCTCTGTACCTTTCTAATTCCACAATATCTTTTTTTGAGATGCGGTGACCAGAATCGAACACAATATTTGATGTGCGGTCAAACCATGGAGCGATACAAAGGTATTATAACGTCCTCATTTTTGTTTCCATTCCTTTCCTAATAATACCTTACGTTCTATTTGCTTTCTTTGCTGCTGCAGCACACTGAGCAGAAGGTTTCAGTGTATCATCAGTGATGATGCCTAGGTCCCTTTCCTGGTCGGTGACTCATAATGCAGAACCTTTGCATTACATAACTATAATTCGGGTTCCTCTTTTCCTACATGCATCACTTTGCACTTGCTCACATTAAATATCTGCCATTTGGATGCCCAGTCTCGTAAGGTCCTCTTGCAATTTTTCACAGTCCTCTTACATAGTAACATAGTAGATGACGGCAGAAAAAGACCTGCATGGTCCATCCAGTCTGCCCAACAAGATAAACTCATATGTGCTACTTTTTGTGTATACCTTACCTTGATTTGTATCTGTCATTTTCAGGGCACAGACCGTATAAGTCTGCCCAGCACTATCCCTGCCTCCCAACCACCAGCTCTGGCACAGCTTTGAATAACTTTGTGTCATCAGCAAATGTAATAATCTCACTTGTTATTCCCATATCTAGACCATTTATAAATATGTTAAAAAAGCAATGGTCTCAGTTATGTAATGCAAAGGTTCTCCTTCCTTTTCTCTCCAAATTACTTGAGCGTGCTGTTCACCGCTGCTGCCTTGATTTTCTCTCCTCACATGCTATTCTTGACCCATTACAATCTGGTTTTCGCCCTCTCCACTCAACCGAAACTGCGCTTACTAAAGTCTCCAATGACCTATTACTGGCTAAATCCAGAGGTCAATATTCCATCCTCATTCTTCTTGATCTTTCCGCTGCTTTTGACACTGTCGATCACAGCATACTTCTCAATACCCTGTCCTCACTTGGATTCCAGGGCTCTGTCCTTTCCTGGTTCTCTTCCTACCTCTCCCTCCGCACCTTTAGTGTTCACTCTGGTGGATCCTCTTCTACTTCTATCCCTCTGCCTGTCGGCGTACCTCAGGGTTCTGTTCTTGGTCCCCTCCTCTTTTCTATCTACACTTCTTCCCTTGGTTCATTAATCTCATCCCATGGCTTTTCCTACCACCTCTATGCTGATGACTCCCAAATCTACCTTTCTACCCCTGATATCTCACCTTGCATCCAAACCAAAGTTTCAGCGTGCTTGTCTGACATTGCTGCCTGGATGTCTCAACGCCACCTGAAATTAAATATGACCAAAACCGAGCTTCTCATTTTCCCCCCCAAACCCACCTCCCCGCTCCCCCCGTTTTCTATTTCTGTTGATGGCTCTCTCATTCTCCCTGTCTCCTCAGCTCGAAACCTTGGGGTCATCTTTGACTCTTCTCTCTCCTTCTCTGCTCATATCCAGCAGACCGCCAAGACTTGTCGTTTCTTTCTTTACAACATCCGTAAAATCCGCCCCTTTCTTTCCGAGCACTCTACCAAAACCCTCATCCACACCCTTGTCACCTCTCGTTTAGACTACTGCAATCTGCTTCTTGCTGGCCTCCCACTTAGTCACCTCTCCCCTCTCCAGTCAGTTCAAAACTCTGCTGCCCGTCTCATCTTCCGCCAGGGTCGCTTTACTCGTACTACCCCTCTCCTCAAGACCCTTCACTGGCTCCCTATCCGTTTTCGCATCCTGTTCAAACTTCTTCTACTAACCTATAAATGTACTCACTCTGCTGCTCCCCAGTATCTCTCCACACTCGTCCTTCCCTACACCCCTTCCCGTGCACTCCGCTCCATGGATAAATCCTTCTTATCTGTTCCCTTCTCCACTACTGCCAACTCCAGACTTCGCGCCTTCTGTCTCGCTGCACCCTACGCCTGGAATAAACTTCCTGAGCCCCTACGTCTTGCCCCATCCTTGGCCACCTTTAAATCTAGACTGAAAACCCACCTCTTTAACATTGCTTTTGACTCGTAACCACTTGTAACCACTCGCCTCCACCTACCCTCCTCTCTTCCTTCCCGTTCACATTAATTGATTTGATTTGCTTACTTTATTTATTTTTTGTCTATTAGATTGTAAGCTCTTTGAGCAGGGACTGTCTTTCTTCTATGTTTGTACAGCGCTGCGTATGCCTTGTAGCGCTATAGAAATGCTAAATAGTAGTAGTAGTAGGATAGACCCTTGCGGAACCCCACTGTCTACCCTTCGCTTTGAGAATACTGACCATTTAACCCTACTCTCTGTTTTCTTTCTTTTAACCAGTTTTTAATCCACAATAAAATACTACCTTTTCCCATAACTTTCCAATTTCCTGTGTAGTCTTTCAAAAAGTTAGTGAGTTCTGCAGTGGATAAACTGTCCCCTCTGTTTTGGCAGGGGATTTCAATCAAGTATTTGATGTGACCTTGGACAAATCTGTGTCCAAATGCACTCCTGATTCCACGACGGTAAAGGGCTACCGTATTTATGCTGCTCCCTGGGGCATACGGATGCTTGGCGCATACTACATCCCATGGAAAGAGACTACACCCACCTCTCTAGGGCGCATGGTACCTTTTCCAGAATAGTCTACATCCTAATTTCCCACTTTTTCCATCGATCAGTACCTCTCCATCTTATCACTCCCTACACTCCTCCCCGGGAATTCGATTCATCGGGTAAATCTCTCTTATCTGTACCCTTCTCCACTGCCAACTCCAGACTCTGTTCTTTTTATCTTGGTGTACCATATACCTGGAATAGATTTCCTGAATGAGTACGTCAAGCTCCAGCTCTGTCCGTCTTCAAATGTAAGCTAAACGCCCACCTTTTTGAGGCTGCTGCTTTTAACTCTTATTCACTTGTTCAGTGCCCATGTCTGTTTTATCATTCCCACCTTAAGTAATTCCCTTATCTCTTATTTGTCCTTTTTGTCTGTTTTTATTAGATTGTAAGTTCTGTCGAGCAGGGTCTGTCTCTTACATGTTCAGTGTACAGTATTGCATACTATACTGCGCTATAGAAATGACAAGTAGTAGAAGTAGATTGGACCTATAGAAATCACAGACCATGCTATTATCTGGGTGGATGTGGACTTGCAGGGTGCACACAGTGGACTTAGGGGATGTTGATTTCCTTTACACTTAGACCCTTTCTTGCAATATTTGACCCAAAAGTGGGCTGATTACGCCATCTTCAATGCGCAGCATGTACAAGATAGTGCATTATTTTGGGAAACTGCACAGGTAATTCTTTGTGGGGATATTTTGGCCTATACTACCGCTACTAGTAAACGTATATCCAGGGGGGGGGGGGAGGAGGAAGTGACATCATCCAACTGGGTGGCTGCTTAGCTCTTGAGCTCCTTCCAATCGTTTCGTTTTATATAATAAGCACTCCTGATTAGCCACAAATACGACATTTACCATTAATCACTTGATGGAATTCAGCTACACTCTGATGGTGGGCAAAAAAATGTGTCCTGATCTCCAGATATTTGCTTATACACCCCGTTGAATGCATCGGGCCTCCTTAAAGAGCAGTGGTGGCGGCCGCATTAGAGCCGCATCATGCAGCTTCTTGGGAAGGTCGGCCTGAGAGTGGAGGGACGCTATCCTGCAACAGGCACCCGCTACTAAAGATGAGCTTTATACTTGGATCTCTAAGCTTAAAGAGGCAATTTATGGCATGAAACATGAGCTGCATGCAGATGTGGAAATAGGTGGGAAAATGTGGGATACAAATGCAATAATAAAATAAATAAAATGTGGAAGGTCTTCACACGAAAATTGATGAGATGGAGCAGAGGATAAATGATTTTGAGGAGCATGTCATTATTCATGGCCAAGATGTGCTTGATCTTTATAAGTGGTGTGGCTGTCATATTAAATATGAGGAACTATTAACTAAGATAGAAGACAGAGAAAATCGGGCATGCAGAAATAACTTAAGAGCCCGCAGGGTGCCCGATGGCACTAAAGATGAGAATGAGACTGACGATGCAAAAGGTTAAAAAGTGAGGTGTGAAGGAAGCTATTAGAGCTAAAAGAAAATCCTTCATAGTAACATAGTAACATAGTAGATGACGGCAGAAAAAGACCTGCACGGTCCATCTAGTCTGCCCACGATAAACTCATATGTGTATACCTTACCTTGATTTGTACCTGTCTTTTTCAGGGCACAGATCGTATAAGTCTGTCCAGCAGTATTTCCCGCCTCCCAACCAACAGTCCCGCCTCCCATCACCGGCTCTGGCACATACCCCGTATAGGTCTGCCCTCCCCTATCCTAGCCTCTCAACCACCAACCCCTCTTCCCCCCCCCCTCTTCAGAAAAAGGAAGTAGGATCCAACTGAAAATAATAAGATGGGGGTAACTAGTGAGGTAATCAAATTTGCTGATGACACAAAGTTATTCAAAGTCGTCAAATCGCAGGAAGATTGTGAAAAACTACAAGAGGACCTTACGAGACTGGGCGTCTAAATGGCAGATGACATTTAATGTGAACAAGTGCAGAGTGATGCATGTGGGAAAGAGGAACCCAAACTATAGCTACATCATGCAAGGTGCATTAGGAGTCACGGACCAAGAAAGGGATCTAGGTGTCATCGTTGATGATACGTTGAAATCTTCTGCTCAATGTGCTGCTGCGGCTAGGAAAGCAAATAGAATGTTGGGTATCATTAGGAAAGGGATTGAAAACAAAAATAAGGATATTATTCTGCCATATTATTCTGCTCCATGGTGCGACCGCACCTCGAGTATTGTGTTCAATTCTGGTCGCTGCACCTCAAAAAAGATATAGTGGGATTGGAAAAGATGCAGAGAAGGGCGACAAAGATGATACAGGGGATGGGATGACTTCCCTATGAGGAAAGGCTGAAGAGGCTGGGGCTCTTCAGCTTGGAGAAGAGGCGGCTGAGGGGAGATATGATAGAGGTCTATAAAATAATGAGTGGAATGGAACGGGTCGATGTGGAGCGTCTTTTTATGCTTTCCAAAAATGCTATGACAAGAGGGCATGCGATGAAGTTGCAGTGTGGTAAATTTAAAACGAATCGGAGGAAATGTTTCTTCACTCAACGCGTAGTTGGACTCTGGAATTCATTGCCGGAAAAAGTGATTAAGGCGGTTAGCTTAGCGGACTTTAAGGAAGGGTTGGGCGGCTTCCTGGAGGAAAAGGCCATAGAATGTTATTGAATGGACGAGGAGTAATCCACTATTTCTGGGATGGGCGGGAGAAATTGCTTGTTTTTTTGGCCGCTGTCGGTGACAGGGTGCTGGGCTCGATGGACCCTTGCCTGTCCCAGCATGGCGATACTTATGTAGAAACAGCATAAGGAATGTCAAGTCAAAAAAAGCACTGATAAGGAAGGCAAAGAGGGACTTTGAAAAAAAGATTGTGTTGGAAGCAAAAACACATAGTAAAAATTTTTTTTAAGTATATTAAAAGCAAGAAGCCGGCAAAAGAATCGGTTGGGCTACTAGATAATCGAGGGGTAAAAGGGGCAGTCAGGGAAGACAAAGACATAGCGGAGAGATTAAATGAATTCTTTTTTTCGGTCTTCACCGTGGAAGATTAGGGAGAGATACCGGTGCCAGAAATGGTATTCAATGCTGATGAGTCAGAAAAACTGAATTAAAATCTCTATGAACCTGGAGGATGTAATGGCACAATTTGACAAATTGAAGAGTAGCAAATCTCCTGGACCGGATGGTATTCATCCCCATGTACTTATAGAATTGAAAAATGAACTTGCGGAACTATTGTTAGAAATATGTAATTTATCTTTAAAATCAAGCATAGTTCCGGAAGATTGGAGGGTGGCCAATGTAACGCTGATTTTTTAAAAAAAGGTTCCAGAGGAGATCTTGGAAATTACAGACTGGTGAGCCTGACATTGGTGCTGGGCAAAATGGTAGAGACTGTTAAAAGGAACAAAATTACAGAGCATATTCAAAAACATGGATTAATGAGACAAAGCCATTATGGATTTAATTAATGGGAAATCTTGCCTCACCAGTCAATTACATTTCTTTTGAAAGGGTGAACAAACATGTGGATAAAGGTGAGCCAGTTGATATTGTGTATCTGGATTTTCAAAAGGCGTTTGACAAAAGTACTTCATGGAAGACTCCAGAGGAAATTGGAGAGTCATGGGATAGGAGGTAGCGTCCTATTGTGGATTAAAAACTGGTTAAAAGATAGAAAACAGAGAGTAGGGTTAAATAGTCAGTATTCTCAATGGAGAAGAGTAGATAGTGGGGTTCCCCAGGGGTCTGTTCTGGGAATGCTGCTTTTTAACATATTTATAAATGATCTAGAGACGGGAGTAATTAGTGAGGTAATTAAATTTGCTGATGACACAAAGTTATTCAAAGTTGTTAAATAGCAAGGGGATTGTGAAAAATTACAAGAGGATCTTACGAGACCCAGTTGGGTTTTTAAGATTTCCAAACTATTACAAAATTAATCAAATTCATTTTAACTCACAACTACTTCCACTTTAACAATGATATCTATCTGCAAATAATGGGCACTGCGATGGGCACCAGGACAGCACCCCAATATGCCAACCTTTTTATGGCTGAGCTGGAAGAGACATTTCTGAATACATACCAGACCAAACCTCTAAAATACTACCGGTACATCGATGACATTTTTATGATTTGGACGGAGGGTGAAGAAACTCTGAAACAATTTTATTCTGCCTTCAATACATACCATCCTACAATCAGATTCAAAATTGACTACTCCTCAGAAAAAGTCAATTTTTTGGACACCATGGTCTCAATCAGTGATGGCTGTATACAAACATTTATATACAAGAAACCCACAGACAGATGCAGCTACCTCCACAACTCCAGCTTCCATCCTTCACATACAAAAAGATCCATCATTTACAGCCAAGCCACAAGATACCACCATATCTGCTCTGACCCAGGGGACAGAGACAGACACCTTAAAAGCCTGACTGAATCTTTCAAACAGAAGGGCTACAACCCCAAAATAATCTCCAAGAATAGTGCCTCCTCCCTCAAAACACCCAGGGAGAATCTGCTACAGTACAAAAAGAAAAAATCCACAGACAGAATCCCGCTTGTAGTGACATACAATCCAGAGCTGGAAAAACTGAGGAAAATCATAAGAGATCTACAACCTATACTCCAGGAGGATGAATTACTGAAAGAGATATTCCCATCCCCACCAGTACTGGCCTTCCGACAGCCACCCAATTTAAAACACAAGCTAATCAGAAGTAAACTTCCATCACAGACTGAAAAGGAACAGAAGGGCACACTTCCCTGTAATTTATCCAGTTGCAAACTATGCCAAAATATTTCACAGGACCCCAAAGTCATCCACAAAGGAAAGATATTCAACATAAAGGGATCTTTCACTTGCTCATCTTCCAATGTGGTATATATCATTCAGTGTAAAAAATGTAACGAAAGATGCTATATTGGAGAAACAGGCCAGATGCTTAAGACAAGATTCAATTTACATAGACATCATATGAACAATACTGGTGCCAGCAGGGTTCCCACGCCTGTTGGTCAACATTTTACAGGACCAGGACACTGTACCAGTGACTTCACAGTGAGAATCCTGAAAGGTAACTTTAAAACCATACAAGAACGTAAGACCTTTGAAGTCAGAATGATTGAATATTTTAACACCCAACAGAAAGGACTTAACAAGGATCTGGGGTTCCTAGCCCATTATAAACCATAAAGCTGTATGTCTCTGTTGATCACCCCACCCCTCACCTATCCACACCCATCCTGATAGAATATCAATGATATGCTTTGATGTCCCCATGCATACTTCCTACCCACCCCCCTCCTCCCACCCTGTCAGACTGTCATAGTAATGCTTGAATGTTACACTGTCAGCTAGCACATTTGCTTATTTCCGATCTGAGGAAGAAGGGCAACCTTCGAAAGCTAATCAAGAAATGTATTAAGTTATGTCCAATAAAAAAGGTATCATCTTATTTTCTTTTCCATGTTTTATTTTGTTTGATTTCTATTGATAACCTTAAGAGTGGACTAACACGGCTGCCACACTCCTCTACTTAAGATTTCCACAATGACTATGCATTCTTGATTTGCATTCACTGCTTCCAGAAGGTTTTAGATACATAGGAGGATGAACCAATACATGGAAAAACAAAAGACTGTATTGTACCAATGGGATGAATCTCACTATGACAGGAAAAAGAATCCTTGGTGAGAAATTTAGACAATATGTTTCTAGGCATATAAACTAGAACGTGGGAGTTGTATATGGAGGCAGGTCACTTCTTGTGGTTGTCCCCATCTTAAAGACAAGATGTGACAGTAGTGAGAAAAAAGGATCAAGATGGCGGCGCTAACGGTCGTGTGAGCGCTGAGTTCCTGAATCCAAGGAGAGTTGTGGGGCCAACAGAAGCTCTTACTCCATCTCTTTTTAATCGAGATGGGGAAGAGAAAGGGGAAAACTCAGGCTTCTACCTCCAAGGCCTTGATGTCAACCCCAGTCTCGCGGCAGGCACCTCTTGAGAGCTTCGAAATCAGCACTCTTGGTGGTCGGATTTCTACTTCGGCGGGCTGGACCCCGCAGGGGCCTGAGTGCAGCGCTGAGGGAGCGACGTTGAGTACTCCCAATTTCACCCCTCCTCCACAGCCCGGAAGTAAGTTGATGCTGGCGATACCACAGCAGCTCGAGTGTGTGTCTCCTGTGGATGGAGGATCTCTCAGCGTTACTATCCCGGTGAACGGAGCAACTATGCAGGGTCAGTTCCAGGCCGCTGCACCTATTCCCCGAGGACTACCTCCTGGAGAGAGTGGAGATTTGGTAAGACCAATGCGGGTGACAATGGAAGCATTGTGGGACGCAATCCAGCAGGTGAACAAAACGTTACTACAGATGAATGTTTCTATGACTGGCGAAATTAAGGAATTAAAGCAGACTTCCCAAAATTTGTCTACAGAAGTTCAGGAACATAAACAAAAACTTGGGGGTATTGAAGAAGAAGTTAAACAATTGAAGGATTTAACAGTGACTATGATAAAGAATAAAGAAATTCAAGAGAGAAAAATAGAATATTTGGAGAATAACGGAAGAAGGAATAATCTCAGGTTTTTGAGGTTTCCTAAATCTCCCTTAATCTCAGCTACTGATATGTTAAAAAAAATACTTTAATGAGATATTGGGGATACCTATGGAGGCTTGTCCTCCTATTACGAGAACTCAATACATTTCAGGAACTGAGAAAGGGGAAAATCAACCACAGAATCTTACATAGTAACATAGTAGATGACGGCAGAAAAAGACCTGCATGGTCCATCCAGTCTGCCCATGACAAACTCATATGTGTATACCTTACCTTGAATTTGTACCTGTCCTTTTCAGGGCACAGACCATATAAGTCTGCCCAGCAGTATTTCCCGCCTCCCATCACCGGCTCTGTTACAGACCGTATAAGTCTGCCCTCCCCTATCCTCGCCTCCCAACCTCCACCCCCTCTTCCCCCCAACTGCTCCGCCATCCAATTTCAGCTAAGCTTTTGAGGATCCATTCCTTCTGCACAGGATTCCTCTATGCATATCCCACGCATGTTTGAACTCCGTTACCGTTTTCATCTCCACCACCTCCCGCGGGAGGGCATTCCAAGCGTCCACCACCCTCTCCGTAAAGAAATACTTCCTGACATCTTTCCTGAGTCTGCCCCCCTTCAATCTCATTTCATGTCCTCTCGTTCTACCGCCTTCCCATCTCCGGAAAAGATTCGTTTGCGGATTAATACCTTTCAAATATTTGAACGTCTGTATCATATCACCCCTGTTCCTCCTTTCCTCCAGGGTGTACATGTTCAGGTCAGCAAGCCTCTCTTCATACGTCTTGGAACGTAAATCCCATACCATCCTCGTAGCTTTTCTTTGCACCGCTTCCATTTTTTTAACATCCTTCGCAAGATACGGCCTCCAAATCTGAAAATACTCCAGGTGGGGCCTCACCAACGTCTTATACAGGGGCATTAAAACCTCCTTTCTTCTGCTGGTCACTCCTCTCTCTATACAGCCTAGCAATCTTCTAGCTACTGCCACCGCCTTGTCGCACTGTTTCGTCGCCTTCAAGTCCTCAGATACTATCACCCCAAGATCCCTCTCCCCGTCCGTGCCTATCAGACTCTCCCCGCCAAACACATACGTCTCCCTTGGATTTCTACTACCTAAGTGCATCACTTTGCATTTCTTTGCATTGAATTTTAATTGCCAAACGTTAGACCATTCTTCTAGCTTCTTCAGATCTTTTTTCATGTTTTCCACACCCTCCGGGGTGTCCACTCTGTTGGAAATCTTGGTGTCATCCGCAAAAAGGCAAACTTTACCTTGTAACCCTTCGGCAATGTCACTCACAAATATATTGAACAGAATCGGCCCCAGCACCGATCCCTGAGGCACTCCACTACTCACCTTTCCTTCCTCCGAGCGAACTCCATTCACCACCACCCTCTGGCGTCTGTCCGTCAATCAGTTCCTAATCCAGTTCACCACTTCGGGTCCTATTTTCAGGCCGTCTAGTTTATTTAAGAGCCTCCTGTGGGGAACCGTGTCGAAAGCCTTGCTGAAATCTAAGTAGATGACGTCCATAGCACGTCCTTGATTTAATTCTCCGGTCACCCAGTCAAAGAATTCAATGAGATTCGTTTGGCACGATTTCCCTTTGGTGAAACCATGTTGTCTCGGATCTTGCAACTTATTGGCTTCCAGGAAATTCACTATCCTTTCCTTCAGCATGGCTTCCATTACTTTTCCAATAACCGAAGTGAGGCTTACCGGCCTGTAGTTTCCAGCTTCTTCCCTATCCCCACTTTTGTGAAGAGGGACCACCTCCGCCGTTCTCCAATCCCTCGGAACCTCTCCCGTCTCCAAGGATTTATTAAACAAGTCTTTAAGAGGACCCGCCAGAACCTCTCTGAGCTCCCTCAGTATTCTGGGGTGGATCCCGTCCGGCCCCATGGCTTTGTCCTCCTTTAGCTTTCCAAGTTGTTGATACACACTCTCTTCCGTGAACGGCGCTCTATCCACCTCATTTTCAGGTGTACTTTTGCCAGTCTCTCTTGGTCCTTCCCCAGGGTTTTCTTCAGTGAAAACAGAACAAAAGTATCTATTTAGCAAATTGGCTTTTTCTTCATCATTTTCTACATAGCGTTTCGTTGTATCTTTTAGTCTCACAATTCCCTTTATAGTCTTTCTCCTTTCACTAATATACCTGAAGAAGTTTTTGTCTCCCCTCCTTACATTTCGAGCCATTTGTTCTTCCGCTTGCGCCTTCGCCAGACGTACCTCTCTCTTGGCTTCTTTCAGTTTCATCCGGTATTCCTCCCCGTGTTCCTCCTCTTGAGATTTTCTATATTTCTGGAACGCTAACTCTTTAATCTTTATTTTCTCAGCCACTTGCTTTGAGAACCATATCGGTTTCCTTTTTCTCCTGCTTTTATTTACTGTCCTTACATAAAGGTCTGTAGCCCTGTTTATTACTTCTTTTAGCCTGGACCACTGTCCTTCCACTTCTCGTATGTCCTCCCAGCCCATCAGCTCCTTCCTCAGGTATTCTCCCATTTTGTTAAAGTCAGCTCGCTTGAAATCGAGGACTTTGAGTTTAGAGTGGCCGCCGTCCACATGAGCCGTTACATCAAAACAAACCGTTTGATGGTCACTGTTTCCAAGGTGCGCAGCTACTCGGACATTTGACACACTATCCCCATTTGTGAGCACCAGATCCAACGTGGCTGCCTCCCTCGTGGGTTCGTTCACCATTTGTCTGAGCAGAGCACTTTGGAAAGCATCCACAATCTCTCTACTTCTTTCCGATTTTGCAGACGGAACCTTCCAATCTACATCCGGCAGATTAAAATCTCCCAACAACAGCACCTCTCTTTTCTTCCCCAACTTTTGAATATCAGCGATCAGATCTTTATCTAGTTCTTCCAATTGTGTCGGGGGTCTATAGACAACACCCACGTGGACCAAGGTTCTATCCTCTCTTTTTCAGGTGATCCATATCGCTTCTTCCTTTCCCCAGTTCCCTGTCATTTCAGTCGCTGGGATATCATTTCTCACATACAGAGCTACACCTCCACCTGTACGTCCCTCTCTATCCTTCCTAAAAAGATTATAGCCTGGTATGTTTACATCCCATTCATGGGAACCATTGAGCCATGTCTCTGTGACTGATTTAAATCTTACTGAGTTTCTGGAAACTTCTTTGGAGATAGTCACAGAGAGAACTACGCTGATTGTCTCCTTCGCTCTTGAACTGGATAGAAATAACGTTTTAAGACTTTACTTTCGTAATTTAAATGATGTATTTTTGGGGGAAAAAATTCAAATTTTCCCAGATCTGGCAAGAAGCACTTAAAGAAGAAGGAAGGAATTTCTATCCTATAAAACCAGAGTGATTAATTTGGGTGCAACTTTCTTGCTAAAGTTTTCTTGTAAATGCTTCATAATGTATGAAGCAAATACTTATATATTTTTTTTCCCCTTTAAAATTATTACAATTCATATAATCTAAGGAAACAGTTAGATCATCTGTTGCTTTGCCTCCCTAATTTAAGCGCTGTTAAGTTGGCTGTAGATATTCGAGCTGCCCCCTCCGTTAATTATTAACTCTTCTGTTTGTTGATTGTAATATTTCCTAGTATCTTGATCCTATTATTGGGGACAAATGTAAATTTAGTGTGTTATATTTTAACCATTTGGCTGTAAGTATTGGTTTTTTCTTTTTTGCCTTCAAAGTTAATTCTGTTATTTCTAAGTCTATGTATATGGATATATGACTTTATTATTAATAAAAAAAAATTTAAAAAAATGATGTGACAGTAGTAAAGAAAGCAATGAAAACAACAGTCTTGTGAAATCACTCCTTACCAACACGACAGGAAGTTAGACTAAACAAAAAACTAAACAGAAGATGAGACTGCCACTTAAATGTAGTTGAAAAGCAATGACCACAAATGCTCACAGTCTATGCAACAAAGTTCATGATCTGCAAGCCCTGATGTTATTAGAGGCAGACAGACATTGTTGCTATCACGGAGACATGGTTCAGTGGTTCCCGTGAATGGGATGTGAACATACCAGGCTACAATCTATTTAGGAAGGATAGAGATGGTCATAAAGTTGGAGGAGTAACTCTGTATTTGAGAAACAATGTCACACTCATCTCACACCTCCCCTGCATCTGTTATCGATACAAGTGAAGCATCCATACTGCAGTGATTTCTCTCCATCTCTACAGCTCATTTTGCATTGAGAACCTTAAGACCTCTTACGCCTGCACAGGCTACATCTCGGGCTACGTCCACACTGGCTTCTGAGCTGATACCAACGCCTACCCTACATGAGAAAATCTGGGCTGTGCTCAAGGAAGAGCTTTCAGGGCTACTGCAGTCACAGTCTCTACAGGCATACAAGGTGCTTGCGCCTGCCTCAATCCAGCATATTAATTAATTTATTTATTTACAACATTTATATCCCACAATATTCCCGCCCATGGGCAGGCTCAATGTGACGTACAATAGTTAATAAACAAACCATAACACAATAGCACAAAGTACAGTGGACAGAGTCACAGGAGGGGGAAAGAGAAGTCTGATGAGGGAATGGAAGAGAGGGTGGGTGATTGGGTATCACAAAGTGAGCTGTGGGCTAAAAGGCTGCAGCTCCTGCAGGACTCGTGGTAAACGCTCTGCCAAAAAGGAAGGTCTTGAGACGTTTCTTAAAGGTTGGGTGATCTGAAGTGATTTTGATCTCCCGAGGCAGCCCGTTCCACAGTTGAGTGCTGAGATAAGGAAAAGAGGAGCCATAGATGGCCTTATATTTGAGGCCACGAGAAGCAGGGTAATGGAGAGTGAGGTACGAGCAGGATAGATTATATGGATAGATCGGAGAGAGATTCATGGGAGAGGTCCCGTAAATCGGCTTGATGTCGACCTTAGGGAGCTTGTTAGCTAGTGAGTCAGATTTGTGAGAATATCATGCCTGCTTGTCCTCTGAGAAAGGTAAGTTACTCACCTGAAGCAGCAGACGCATATTCTTACAACCTGCCCACCTCCGCTTGGAATTGTCTTCTGTTAATATGTGTTAATGACAACAGATCCCCCCCTTTTAAAGTGGGTGATCTGGTGCACCACCGCTATTATACGCACAAGACCTGGCGAGATCCCATCTATATTGGGCCCTTCAAGATCGAAGCTCTGTCAGCTACCGCTGCCAAGCTTGAGGACCACTCGTCCTGGGTCCATTTGAAAGATATACGGGCCTACCCGGATATCGAGTCAGGCCTTCTTGATGTTAGCAGCCCCTGGAGAAACCAGCCCCATCACAGACCCCATCTCCGCCGCCACTGAGCCCCAGACCACCAACACTGCACCCAACTCTTCTCAATCACCTTGACGACCAACCTTCCCCAGAGCCACAGTTGCTTGATCTGTCCGATATCTCTGTCCAGAAGATTGCAGAAACACCAGAGTCACCACCACCACCACTCTCACCCCAAGTTGCACCTGCTCTTCGCGAGTTGGTATCCACACCTCCACCTCCAAGTGTTCCTGAATTTCCACTTCCTTACGTTGATCTCCGCATCCGTATCATTAGAATCCGCAATTTAGCGGGAGAATTGGATCTGGGTGAGCCAGAGTCTGCTGAATATTCCACACTGCAGAATCTGTACCGCAATATTACCGATCTGCTCGACATTTTGCATCTATATTTCCCTAATCAGACCAGCTAGATGCCACAACAATCTAAGCCAAAGTCCAAGCCTGAAGCCATCCCTTTGCAGAAAGTTTCAAGTCCATCACCGCCTCCTCTGTGCATCCAAGCTGTTGTACCGCCACCTCCTGTTTCCCTCGTAAGTTGTACTTCACAAAGAACCTACGGCAGCTGACCTAACCGCCTTTGAAAACATCAAGGAACCTGATCCAAGTAAAACTGAACTATACCCTGTTGATCAGTGTAGCTCCGAGCAGTTGTCCGAAACCATCACCCAGTGGTCCAACGACATTGAGGACACTGACGAAGGAAGCATCGCTGAAAGCATTGCATCAGAAGAGGTCACGATGGTACATCAGTACACCCTCTTCTTCTGCTTCCCGTCAGTTCGGTTGTTTGTTGTTGGACTTGTGTGTTTTATCATATTTTGCATAGGTTTGGTGTTGTTTTTTACTGCACTGTTTGCCTTCACCACAACCAGAAACAAAAGTCTTGCTGACTATCTGCACACACTCAGTGCCTCTCCAACTGGTAACCTCACCTTACCCGTTGGAGACGCTACTGTAGCAGCAAACACTCCTGCAGCCTACACCACTCCTGCAGCCTACACTAAGTCCCAAGTAAACACCACACCAAGCCACTCACCTGAAAATACCTCCCACCACAAGTCCACAGGGGTTAGTACCATCTTTGCCAGGAACACCACCCCGTTAGCAGATACACCCACTGAGAATGAATTTCCAGCTGGAAATTATACATTGCCAGTTGAAAATTCTGAGACTACTCCTATCCTTACCGATCCTCCTACCCGGTATCCTACAAGTGCTCCCAATATTAGTGGTAGCCAGGACACTATTGTCCCCACTTCTGAAACTACTTTTGGGGATAATATTACCTTGTCTGAACTTCAACCCACCCCTCCTAATCATCCTAGCGACCCTACTCCTTCCACACATATTACCCTGAATACCCAGTATACTGAAGGTACCAACTACCAGCTCACGCAGACGCCCCACAAGACCACCTCGCTAATTTATTGCCTTCAAAAGGTTTCCCATCTAGCCAGAGTATTACAGCAAATCTATTGGCCTTACCCTTCCACCACAAGCCCCTACTAAGTGTGACAGACCCCCATATGAGCCAGAGTAACCTCCAACAAGGTGGTGTTGGGTACTGGGATCCGGCGCCCGACGATTGCCCCCTTTGGAATCCCACCGATAGGTACCATCTGTTGTGTGAACCTTTATTGCAAGCCTCAGGTCCAGGCCCCGCCAGGGTCATACAACACCTCTCCTCAATACTTCATAACGCAGTTACAGTTAAAGTAGCACGAGGTACTCTCCCATTTTTTAGACCTCAAGCAGGAGAAGAAGTAATCTTTTGGATTGTCACTTATAAGCTTTACTGTACAGATTGGTTGCCTTGGCTTTTCTTGAGAAAAGTCGGGAACAGACCCCTTGAGAAGTATTGTATTTCACCAGACGGTAGGGGTTCCTTCGCTGCTCTCCGTTTACACCTTTAATACACAAGTACATGTCCAACAGAGGAGCAGATAACCAGCCTTCTCCGCCACAGACGATACCCTCCCTTGATTTACCACCATTGTCACCCTCAGACTTCTGGGATTCAGTAATTTCCAAACCCCCGATCCACCTTTTAGATCCCCGTGAGCTAAGATATCCTCACTGGGACCCGGCTCCGCAAGACGATCCCAGTTGGGATTCATTGACCCGATATCAGACACTGTGTGAACCCTTACTCAACACCTTGACTATTGGCCCAGATCGGACTATCATTCACACCCTTGCTTTGTTTGGAGGAAGTCTAGGTTTACAAGTGGAACAAACCGAAGTACCCCTAGTTAGACCAGAAACTCGTGAGGTAGCAGATTTCTGGTTAATTACATACAGTGTGCTTAGAACTGATTGGACACCCTTTCTATTCATTAGAGAAGTAGGATCAAGACCCTTGGAGGTATTTAGTCTCTCCGAAACAGGAGCTACCAGAATCTATCCCCCTTACACTAGCAACGCCTAATGGAAAAATTCCGCATTTTTAGGTATAACTTGTCTGGAATGTTTTTACGTTTGGGGAGCGTGCCAGGTGCCCTTGACCTGGATTGGCCACTGTCGGTGACAGGATGCTGGGCTAGATGGACCTTTGGTCTTTCCCAGTATGGCACTACTTATGTACTTATGTACTTATATACTTATGTTCCTGGTGTATTTTGGAGTAGTGATTGTCATAATTGCAGCTCTTGTTAAAACCCTAGGGTTAATCTTGCTACTTACAATATTCATTGCTCACCAATTACCATTCCTACAGTCTTGATGCAGTGTTCAATCAAGAAAACTGCCAACATGATGTGCCTTGCCCCCCTACTGTGTGTGTTAGCCATGATCATGGTACCTTCCAAGTCACAAGTAATGCAACTACCAGATCGCTTGATTGAATACAAGATAGTATTAGCCCCAACCAAGGAAACGATTACAATAACCCTCGATGTGTGTGCTTACACGAGGTGTGGTGAATGGCCTTACCAACAATATTATTCAGCCTTTGAGATATACATGTGTCCCTTCTCTACATGTGGGAGTTGGGCAGAGGTATGGTGGTACACAGGCACATGGGTTCCCTACTCAGGTCAAGCCATTCCTGAACTCAAGAAGAGTATTTCCATTATGGAGCCACAGGTATTTACCAATTGTCCAATGACCAAGTGCAATCAGGTGGCTATCACTTTCAGAGGAGTAAACTCTGTCACGTACAGAGACTATTTCCTTGGAATAGTTATCACAGGCAGGGATCCGATTGGCACATTTCTTATTATCTCCCCTCCCAAACCGGAAAGAAACCCCCTAATGCCAACAAAGGCCCCAGAAGAAAAGATTCCTTACCAGGTTGTACAGATTAACAGTGCCAAAGACTTAGTTGCACTTGAAACTGGGTTTGGAGATACTAACTTGTGGCTCGAATGGGCCCACTATACCACAGCAAGTTTGAATGTTTCCAATTGTTATTTCTGCGCACATGCAAGGGCAGAATCTACAGCAGTTCCTTTCCCCTTAGATCTCTATAATGATCCAGATGGTTTTTGGTGTATGCTAGAGCTATTGCAGGTAAAAGAGGACATTAATCAGTCTTGTCAACACCTTGAAAAACATCATCCCTACTTGCCCCCTCGGCTGAGGGTGCCACCTGCATTCAGAATTCCAGACCCTGCCACAAGATATCATACATGTTTGGACCGATATGCGGTTAATAACCCACGGTTTTGGGGAAATTTGACCAATTGCATTACCACTCTAGGAAAAGGGGCCCTGCGAGGTCTGAACATTACAGACTTTGCTCAGGCTCGAGCAGATGTATGGTGGTATTGTGGAACCAACACCATCCACCATACACTTCACAGAAGTTGGACAGGCAGATGTGCCTTGGTCAAATTAGTAATCCCAATAGTTATTGCATCTTTGATTCCTCCTCATAGCAGCTCTTCCTCACTAGTGAAGAGACATGCAGTGCCCGGATCCTTTGATGACCGGGTCTATATTGATGCAATTGGTGTTCCGAGAGGGGTCCCTGATGAATTCAAAGCCAGAAACCAGATTGCTGCAGGATTCGAATCTGCCTTCTTTTGGTGGGCTACCATCAACAAGAACATAGATTGGATCAACTACATATATTACAATCAACAGAGATTTGTGAATTACACTAGAGATGCGGTTCAAGATATTGCAGCACAGTTAGATGCCACTAGCAGAATGACCCTTGAGAACAGGCTTGTTGTTGACCAATTGCTAGCGGCGGATGGAGGGGTGTGCCGGAAAATAGGTACCCAGTGTTGCACTTTTATCCCCAACAACAGTGCCCCAGATGGGTCATTCACCAGAGCCCTGAAAGGCCTCACCTCACTCTCAGAGGAATTGGCTGAAAACTCGGGTGTTGATACATCTTGGACTGGTTGGATGGATAAAGCTTTTGGTAAATGGAAGACATTTATCATCTCTGCAGCCACCACCATTATTATAGTGGTTGCCATTTTCATATTGGTAGGACGTTGCATAATCCCATGTGCAAGAGGCTTAGTAGAACGCTTAATTGAAACTGCCATAACGAAGAAAACAACAGGACAATATGTGTTGTACGAGAATCTCCTTCCTAACACCACAGGAGACAATACATTGGACTATCTCCCTATGAGGTAGACCAATCGCTATGCAAATGCTGGAGAAGCTATAGATGTACCTGCAACTATATAATAGGATAAAGCACGTGGGAATGCAATGTTGTATAACACAATTATGGAGGCTATGCAAGCATGTAATCGATAATCAATATAACCATGTAATCAATGCAAACGTATAATCAGTATATAACCAAGGAATTAATTAGCTTGATGATTTATATATATATATATATATATATATATATATATATATATATATATGTGTGTGTGTGTGTAAAAGTATTATCAAACCTGCATATTAATAGGTTAAAAAGATATTAACCTTGCAATTGTATTTTGTTGCTCAACCGCAGATATGGGTTAGTCCCAAGAGGGGTTAGAATGAGGCAGAGATAGTATCCATGTTGTGACTAGGATTCCAAAATTTTTGCCATACCAGATTTCATTCAGACTCTCTAATTTGATAGCTTTGCAGGATACCTTCTGGAATAGATGGAACCAAGCTAGACAACCCTAATGTCACCCTATGAGATAGGGTGAAGAGGGGAATGTTAATATGTGTTACAACTTGAGACCCCTCCACTGGAATAGTGGTGGGCCGAGCTCTATAGCCTAGGCTGCTAAAAAGCACTGACTAGGCCAGAAATCTGATGATGGCCTCGCAGCTAAGTACTTGCTGAAGCAGGGCCTGGTTGGCAAGCCTTATCAGGATCTGGTGTGACATCCAAATACAGTGTAAGGGCCAAGATGAAGGAATAAATGGCTAGGATATTGGAAAGTTAGGTCAAGAAAATGGAGTTTGGTTTTGTAAAGATGGCGTCCTGTTCATGAAATATGAATACTTGTCTCTGTATCTTAGAAAAGTTGTTTACAACTCAGGAAGTTACAGTTATGAAGAAATAGGTGAAAGGAGGGAGGAATGGGCTTCCGATCTGCGGTTGAGCCAAGCTGTCAGAAAATATGATTCACATATGAAAAAAAATGCGTGCCCATTAGGTTTAATGGGCAAGGAGAGGGTATTTAAGTTCTGCCAATTTAGGCGGAGTTTGGAGCTTTCCCCAACTCTGCCCAGAGGGCAGAACTACGGTCGGTCAACCTGAGACTTAGACTGATGAGCGTGCCAGAGTGATTGAACTTGCATTGGGTAAGAATTAAAATTATTATCACCACTTATCTCTCTTGTCATTTCTTGGCTACATATTCATTTCTCTGAATACACCTACACAGACAAAATTAATCTCTATGATATCCACATAAGTGAGGAAACTCCTACCTAATTACCCATAATGTGTGAGCGTAGATACACAAAGATGCACTTGGAGTCAGAAAACCGAGATCTCATTGAACAGACTTAGAATGAGCCTTCTGAAATCCTCTCTTCACCTCCGTGGGCCCGGGTCTAACGGAGGTCTAGAGAGGGGTACATAAAAACACTTCTTAACTTTAACACTATACTGCTGGTCCTACCCTTGTGCGTGGGGTGGGAAGGCACCTGCGCATGAATGGTGGGGGCACTGCCTTATAGATTTAAAGTGGCAATATACTTTGGTAGTGTCCACAATGGACTCCGTCGGATGACGTAACCCATTTGTGAGAATGTAAGACTGCTGTCCTCAGAGAACACCTGCTAAAGGTGAGTAACTTAGTTTTGTAACCTGCTTCTAAGGTGAACCTAATGAGAAATTAAATTTCTGTATCATCTGCATATGAAAAGTACTCTTTATCAATGGCCCATCAATAAACATTGAACAGGTTGTCATCCTCCATAGAGAAAGCAAAGTTGTTTAACTGTTACAGGTGGTCTGTACCATTGCCACTTCTGGCCTTCACGGATGTGTCCCTGCTTATTGTTGTCATCTGTTTGTACTGAGAACTAAAAATCAGAGAATTGTGACATGTCTTGGTGCTGCTAGGTTGCTTTTGCTTATTCTGAGTGACTCATTTTCCTTTTGTTTAGATGAAAGTTTCCCACGTCCTTTGAATATCCCACAGAGTCAGATTGTGAATAAGAATGAGGAAGCCATCTTTCACTGTCAGTTCACAGCCATGCCACCGCCTTTACAGGTGTGGTACTTTGAGGAGGAGAACTCTCCCATCAGCAACGAGACCCAGTACGTATCTCTCCAAGAACAGGCTCAGGCTCCTGGAAGCTGACTGATTTTAGGTTTCTCCCTTATCCCAGAGCTGTTTGATGGGACACTGTTTTAAGAGTCAGGGTCTGTAGGTTCATATGTGAAGATCTGTGGTCTATGATAGTCTGTGGTCTGTGATAGTCTGTGATGACGCATGGTATCTTAGCAAGGGTGAATCCAACTGATATGTTGGAGGAAATGAAAATTGCTGCAGACTAGGTGCTATTGGAGCTAGGTACAATGGTGCTTGAATAAAAACTAGACGGAAGGGCTGCATTGAGAAGCCTTACAGGATGACTTTCTGATCACTGCCTCCCCAACATTGGTGGAATGTTAAGGGACAGGAAGAGGAGGGAAATGTCATTCTTGGAGGAGGGGAAGGCTTTGTCTGATCTTCTTGTGGATTGAAATCTCAGAGGTAATCACTGTAGGGAAGAGCTGGTGACAGGATACTCTAGCATAATGCCATCTGGGTTTTAAAAATCTAGGGAGTGTGGTTCTTATTTTACTCCATTTTCCCATAGTGCTGCTCCCACTAATGGGGCTATAGACCGAATGTATAGCAAAATGTTATAGTATGGTGGGGATATGTTCTGAAGGCTTGTGTGCATTTTACATTTATGGATGTTGATAGTAAAGATGTGCATGGCTGTTCATCATTCCTCAGTGCTGTCTTTTGCTCACTTAATTCTCTCCTGTTGTGTGCACAGATTCACTGTGTTTCCTAATGGTTCCTTACTTGTGAAAACACCACGCACTGGAACCTACCGCTGTGAGGGTCGAGGACAGCGAGGCAAGCCTATTGTGCTTGAGGCAACTCTGCAACTAGCAGGTAAGAAACTAAGGTCATATTCTCCCTACTCAGTAGAGAAGAGGGAACAGTGCTTGCTCTTTTCCCCTACCCCCATAAGAACTGTCCTTTGCCCTCTTCTGCTGTCTGCCCACGCTACCCATGAAGACAAGGGTCGGTTCCTGATTTTCTACCCTTGCCTAATTGGGGAGGGAGGGGGATATTGATCTGCTTTTTTCCACCATAGTGTCACTTGGTGTCCAAGGTTGGGCTACATGTTTACTGGTTTGTAGCAAGAGCTATGGTCTTTTGCCTCTGGTTAATGACAATTGCTGTAGTGGCTGGGCTAAATTGCTTTTTTCAGTTTCAGCCAAAACTGAAATTGCCACTGAAACTATCTGAAAGCTTCTGACTGAAACCGAAACTGCAGCCAAAACGCAAGTTTGGTTGTGTAAATGGGAACCAGTGAGGGCTGCTGGGGATTGTCAGAGCCTTCAGTCTGCATCCCTCTGCTAATCCAGCAATATCCAAGACAATATATGTATTTTAGATAATGAAAGACTGTTTCCTTAGCATCTAGCTGCACTGTTCTGCACAAGTGGGTGTTATCTGCTCCTACCAGCTTTATGGAGGTAGAGAAAAACTGATCTTTACCAGTGACCTAACCAGTATTAACCGGTGGTGCTCCCTGGAAAGGTTCAGTATTTTTCTCTACCTCTGCAGATGGTAGGTCATACTGTCTTGTGCTCCTGATCCCCTGGCCTAGCTCTCCTCTCTGCTGATCACAGCTACACTGCTTGGTTGAGCCTAACAGCTGCTTCTACATAAGTACAGAAGCACCGCCATACTGGGAAAAGACCAAGGGTCCATCAAGCCCAGCATCCTGTCTCCGACAGTGGCCAATCCAGGCTTCAAGAACCTGGCTTACATTTTGTACCCTGGTACAGGGACTAAAGTTGTTTCAGAAAAAAATAAAGTTCCTTATCGTTTGCAGCAGATGAATCAGCTCTTCCTCTCTCCGACCATCACCTGATCACATTCACACTTCTTCACCCCCCCCCCCCTCCACCCCGTCCAACTTTAACCACCACCTCCAGGAACCTCCAAGCTATTGACCCCTCCACCTTATCATCTACTATCTCTAATCTCCTCCCCTCCATCACGTCCTCCGCAACTGTCGACAAAGCGGTCTCCGCTTACAATACCGCTCTCTCCTCTGCTTTGGACACCCTCGCGCCATCCATCTCCCGTCCCACAAAACGCACCAATCCCCAGCCCTGGCTGACTCCTTGCATCCGTTACCTTCGCTCCTGCACCCGATCCGCTGAGCGCCTCTGGAGGAAATCTCGTACCCTTTCAGACTTCCTCCACTACAAATTCATGCTATCCTCCCTCCACTCCTCCCTATTCCGTGCAAAACAGGACTATTACACCCAATTGACCAATTCTCTCAGCTCCAACCCTCGTCGTCTCTTCACCACCCTTAATTCCCTTCTAAAGTGCCCCCCGCTCCTACTCCCCCTTCTCTCTCTCCTCAATCACTGGCCGACTATTTCCGCGACAAAGTGCAAAAGATCAACCTTGAGTTCACGACCAAGCCACCACCTCCTCCACCCTTTAACCCTCTCCCTCATCCAACCTACCCAGGTCTCTTTCTCCTCTTTTCCTGAGATCACCGAGGATGAAACTTCCCGCCTTCTTTCCTCCTCGAAATGCACCACCTGTTCCTCTGATCCCATCCCCACCAACCTACTCAACACCATCTCCCATACTGTCACCCCTGCCATCTGTCGCATCCTCAACCTCTCTCTCTCCACTGCAACTGTCCCTGACACCTTCAAGCACGCCGTTGTCACACCTCTCCTCAAAAAAACCTTCACTTGACCCTACCTGCCCCTCCAACTACCGCCCCATCTCTCTTTTACCCTTCCTTTCCAAAATACTTGAGCGCGCTGTTCATAGCCGCTGCCTTGATTTTCTCTCCTCTCATGCCATCCTCGATCCACTTCAATCCGGTTTTCGCCCTCTGCACTCGACTGAAATGGCACTCTCTAAAGTTTGCAATGACCTGCTCCTGGCCAAATCCAGAGGTCACTACTCCATCCTCATCCTCCTCGATCTTTCCGCCGCGTTTGACACTGTCAATCATGATTTACTTCTTGCCACGCTGTCCTCTTTTGGGTTCCAAGGCCCTGTCCTCTCCTGGTTCTCCTCTTATCTCTCCCACTGCACCTTCAGGGTACACTCCCATGGATCTTCCTCCACTCCCATCCCACTATCTGTTGAGTTCCCCAGGGATCTGTTCTTGGACCCCTTCTCTTCTCAATCTACACCTCTTCCCTGGGCTCGCTGATCTCGTCTCATGGTTTTCAGTATCATCTTTATGCTGATGACACCCAGCTATACCTGTCCACACCTGACATCACCGCGGAGACTCAGACCAAGGTATCGGCCTGTTTATCCGACATTGCGGCATGGATGTCCAACCGCCACCTGAAGCTGAACATGTCCAAGACCGAGCTCCTTGTCTTTCCTCCTAAACCCACTTCTCCTCTTCCTCCACTCTCTATCTCTGTTGATAACACCCTCATCCTCCCCGTCCCATCTGCCCGCAACCTCGGAATCATCTTCGACTCCTCCCTCTCCTTCTCTGCGCATATCCAACAGACTGCCAAGACCTGTTGCTTCTTCCTCTTCAACATCAGCAAAATTCGCCCTTTCCTCTCTGAGCACACCACCAGAACTCTCGTCCACGCTCTCATTACCTCTCGCCTTGATTACTGCAACTTACTCCTCACCGGCCTCCCACTCGGCCATCTATCCCCCCTTCAATCCGTTCAGAACGCTACTGCACATCTTATATTCCGCCAAAACCGATATACTCATATCACCCCTCTCCTCAAATCACTTCATTGGCTTCCGATCAGATATCGCATACAATTCAAGCTCCTCCTCCTTACCTACAAATGCACCCAGTCTGCAGATCCTCACTACCTCTCCACCCTCATCTCCCCCTATGTTCCTGCCCGCAACCTCCGCTCACAGGACAAAGCCCTTCTCTCAGTACCCTTCTCCACCACTGCCAACTCCAGGCTCCGCTCATTCTGCCTTGCCTCACCCTATGCCTGGAACAATCTTCCTTTATCCATACGCCATGCCCCCTCCCTACCCATCTTCAAATCTCTGCTTAAAACTCACCTCTTCAATACTGCCTTCGGCGCCTAACCGCTCGAGAAATATAAAATGCCCCAATCTATCCACCCTATCAGATTAACTGTTCACTCGTCCTCTAGATTGTTCACTTGTTAGTTTGTTCTCTTGTCTTTTAGATTGTAAGCTCTTTGAGCAGGGACTGTCCTTCTATGTTTAAATTGTACAGCGCTGCGTAACCCTAGTAGCGCTTTAGAAATGTTAGTTAGTAGTAGTAGTAGTAATCTAGGAACTAGTGGGTTGTGTCCATCTATCAGCAAGTGGAGATAGAGGTTACAAAGCTGAAGGCAGTGATACCTTCACTTCAGTATATCTCTTTCTCCAGCACTCTGCGGCCGAGTTCTTTTTGGATTGCTCGCTGCCGGGGTCGAGTCATTCTGGTAGCTCCGGATTGGCCGCATTGCCCTTGGTATGTGGATGTGGTGCCTCCGTTTCGGATTCTGCTTGATTCCGGGCTTTTCCTTCAGCGTCTGTTAAAGAGTGGAGGATTCCTCTTGCTTTGGTCTTATGGCTTGGTTTTTTGAGATGTCGAATCTGAGGAACAGATTTCTTCGGACACAGTGATTACTGCTCTATTGCGAGCATTTATGCAGTCCACTTTGACCGCTTATTCTTGGGTGTAGAGGATTTTTGAGCCATAGTTGCGGCCCACGCTTGGTCTCCATTGCAGGTGTCTGTTCCTGAACGATTTTTTTTTTTTGTTACATTTGTACCCCGCGCTTTCCCACTCATGGCAGGCTCAATGCGGCGGGCAATGGAGGGTTAAGTGACTTGCCCAGAGTCACAAGGAGCTGCCTGTGCCGGGAATCGAACTCAGTTCCTCAGGACCAAAGTCCACCACCCTAACCACTAGGCCACTCCTTTCTGCAGGACAGGTTGCAGAAGGGCCTGGCCTCTAATTTGCTTAGGGTGCAGGTGGCGGTAGCCGGCTTCTGGGAGAAAGTGTCGGGCTCTTCTCTGTCTTCGCACCCAGATGTAGTTCATTTCTTGCAGAGTGCTTTTTCTCCTTTGCTGCTGCAACCTTGTTCACCCTGAAACCTCCTCGTTCTTGTTCTCCAAGCCTAGCTTAGGGCTTCTTATCTACCAAGCATTGCTACGGACTCCTTTTGATTCTTTGCAGAAGCCTTCTCTTGGGAGCTTACTCACGAGCGATGTTTTTGGTTGCCAATTCTTCGGTACGCATTGTGTCTGAATTTTTAGTGCTGCCGAGCCAATCTGCTTTTCTGCAGTTTGCTAAGCATGGAGTGCCCTTCCATATGATTCCTCCTTTTCTTACCGGCTGTGGTTTGGCTTTTCTTCTTTATCAACCTCTCTTTCTTCCCTCCTTTTGAGAGGGGGATTTTAACGCAGAGTATGCGGCACTTCATCTTCTGGATGTTTGGGGGGTTCTCCGTCATTCGCAGATGTCACATGTTTTTCAGTGTTCGGATCTTCTCTTTGTTGTTCTTGATGAATTTCTGTTGTGTTTGGTTGGTGAAGGAGGCTTCCTGGTTTCTTGTCTGATTCTGCTTGGTGATGCGACGTATACTGAAGTGAAGGAGGAGCTGACCATCTGGTATCTCTGTCTTCAGCTTTGTAATCTCTATCTCCACCTGCTGGTAGATGGATAAAACCACCAGTTCCTGGATTCTTCTGCTGCTACTAAAGGAAAGAAAATTATCAGCAGGTAGGGCATAATTTTACCATGAACACCAGATGTATTCATTGCTCAGATAAATGGTGATGGAACCCATGAGGGAAGAGTCAAAGCTGGATCTAGTGCTCACAAATGGAAGAAGTGTTTCCAATGTCCGTGTGGATGCCCTCCTATGTAATAATGATCATCACACGATATGATTTGTTATAAGAGCAAAAATAGAGTGCAGGTGCACAAAACTCCAAAGTACTGGATTTCAGGTGTACTGATTTTGGTGGAATGGAAGAATACCTGAAGAAGGAGCTCATAGCATGGGCAGGCAAAGGTGAAATAGCAATGCAGTGGTATAAGCTGAATGCTGTTTTAAATAACGCAACTGATTTTTATGCAAGGAAAGTAAACAAAAACAAGAGAAACAAGCCTGTATGGTTCTCCAAACAAGTGGCAGAAAAAATAAGGGCAAAAGAGGCTTCATTCAAGAAATACAGAAGAACATAACAAGAGGATCACAGAAAAGGTTATCAGATTAAACTCAAAGAAGCAAAGATGGAAATATGGCTAGCGAAAGCGCAGGCGGAAGGAAAAAAATGGCTAAAAGATGTTAAGACAGAATAACTTTGGAGAAAGGAGAAAAATATAGAAATGGAAATAGTAGACTGAAAAATTCTCAGAATGGCTATGTGGAGAGTGATGAGGATAAAGCGAACGTGCTAAACAAATACTTCTGTTGGATGTTCACGGAAGAAAATCCTGGAAAAAGTCCACAGTCAGCTGTCGAGGGAGTATCTAGGAATGATGTGGATATTGTGCCGTTCACAGAAAAAAACATTTGTAAACAGCTTGAGAATCTGAAAGTGGACAAAGCTATGGGGCTGGATGAGATACATCCCAGGATACTGAGGGTACTCAAAGTCCTGGCGGGACCTCTTTAGGATTTATTTAATAGATCTTTAGAGACTGGAGAAATTCCTTAGGCCTGAGGGTGAGCTGATATGGTCCCCTCTTGAAAAAAGCGGAGACAGTGGGAAGGAAGTGACGTCAGCGGAGCAAATGGCCGCTTAAACGCTGAGCTCCAGCACACCCGCGATAAAAAGAGCGTTTCCCCCCTCCTTACAGCGGCGAATTTGGGGGCAACTCGCTTTGGAACACTGCTAAAAGGCACGGAAGGCGGAGAAGGCATGCAGGCGAGCGGAGGTGCAATAAATCTCTCCCAATTCGCATTTGAGAGCTGCGCGCCAAAAAAAAAAAATGGCGGAGCAAGTAGAGATGGTCCCGAACACGCAGGAGTCTGATAGGGAGATGTTTCCCTCCCAGGAACAAACAGATCGTCTGGGGGAACTGTTACCGGAGCTAAGCGAGTGGCTTCAAGAGATCTGCTCTGATTTAAAAGCAGTCCGTGCTGAACTAGCAACTCTGGGTGCCAATCTGAGAGGAGAAATCGCAGAGGTGGGCCACAGAGTGGATGAGGTAGAGAATCGGATGGAAGATCAAACGGAAGCTCTGCACTCACTAGATATGCAGGTCTCAGATGTCAGACTGGGACAGCAGCAAATAAATGATAAACTGGAGGACTTGGAAAACAGAAGCAGACGCTGTAATTTGCGATTCTGAGGCCTACCGGAAACTCGGGCCTACCAGGACGCTGAGGCAGTGGTACAAAAAATGGTGGGTGTGCTTCTCTCAGCGTTGGAACTGTAGTGAAACTGGAGGAAATAAGGCTAGAGAGAGCACACTGGGCACTGGGCCCGACGCGACAGAACTTACCTAAAGACATCATCGCTTGCTTCAGGGAATATAAGATGAAGGAGAAAGTCCTTCAAGTGGCTCACCAAGTAGCTGACTTTAAGTGGGATACCTACCATATAGAGGTAAATCAAGACCTGGCAGCGGCAACTTTAAAGAGAAGAGCAGAGTTAAAGCCAGTGACAGCAAGTTGCGAGAGATGGGCTTTCGATATAGATGGAGGCATCCATTTGCGCTTGTGTTTTATAAAGATGGAAAGATACACCAGGTCCGATCGGTGGCAGAAGTGCGGGAGGTGCTCCCGGAGGGAGACCCATTGGAGACACCAATAGCGGGCGACAAAAGAGGACCACTGGGAGCACTGGCCACCCACCCAAAATGGCAGAGAGTGGGGCGCAAGAGGCTGCAGCGCCAGCAATCAACGGGCCAGCTGACATGAAACTTCTGGAGGCGGATGTATCCAAGCCGGAAGGCGGGTTGAAATGCACAGCATTCCAGCGGACCGAGACAGAGAAGAAGCAGGAATGAGGACAGTTGTTGCTGGTTGTTGAGTTCGACAGGGAGGGGGGATGTATGTATAGAGTTAAACATAAGGGGAGGAAGGTAAATTTCCCCCATGGAGTTGTTAATACATCAAGGAAATGTGAAGCCTATAGTAAGGGAGGCAGGGGGGTGAATGGAGGTCACTTCCTACCTGGGTAGCACCTACTGATTAAAGTAATGGTGCTTATGTTGAATAGGGGAGGGAGGGGGGGAGGAGAGGGGGAGGGAGAGGGGATGGGGAAGAAGAGATAGATTAAGGGGGGGATGTGACTGCTGGGTGTGCAGGGGAGTGGCATGTTAGGTGGGCAGTATGTTAGTAGACAAGATGGCTCTTAACTGTGTGACTTTGAATGTGAGAGGCCTTAACACTCCTCAAAAGCGTTCTCAGATGTTTAGAGAAATGGTACGAATGAAGGCAGATGTAATGTTCATCCAGGAGATGCACTTGAAGCGAGGACATGAACGGCTTGTAGGGCACTAGAGATATCCCATGATATATTATGCATCCAATAGAGATGGAAAAAAAAATAAAGCGGTTCTAATAGCGTTTTCCAGTGCGTGCCCGTGGATCATACAGGAAACGATACGAGATCCTGAGGGGAGATATCTAATTCTAGTGGCATCTTTATATAATGTACAATATACTTGATATGCGTGTATGCTCCTAATGATGAACAAAGGGGATTTATAGAAGAGTTGGAAAAGATAATTCAGAAGAAAGCTAAAGGGCATCTCCTGATAGGAGGCGACTTTAACATCACATTAGACCCACAAGTGGATAACTCGGGAGGTACAGCGGGCTATGCTCAGAAAGATAGAAGGGCACTGAGAAGTGGGATGGCACGGGAAGGTCTAGTGGATGTTTGGCGAGAGCTGCATGGGACTGAGAGAGACTATATACGTTTTATTCGCCCAAATATAAAACCTACTCGAGAATCGACTATTGGCTGGGTGATGGAGCCATAAGGGGTAAAATAATGCAGACCTAGATTGAGCCCTGTTCCTGGACAGATCATTGTATGGTGATTTTGGTATTAGCTATAAGGGGAGAACAGAGGGGGCACAGAAATTGGTGTATGAATTAAACTATATTATTGGATCCCCAAAATGTACGAGAGATTGAAAAATGCATAGAAGAATATATCAAGATTAATGATACAGGGGAGGTCCAACCTGCGAGTATATGGGAGGGAATGAAAGCAGTGGTAAGAGGCCAAATAATTGCCTTGCAGGCACACTTAAATAAGTAAAAAAAGGATAAGGAATCTAAATTAAGACGACATCTGGAAAGGCTGGAAAGAGACCATAAGGCTGATCCCACCAATAGTAAAAAAGAGAGGAAACTACAACAGATAAGAGGACAACTCAATGAAATGCAGCTAGCTGAGATAGCAATTCAGTTACAGTCAGTGCAACAAGATCATTTCGAATTTGGCAAAGCCAGCAGGCTGTTGGCTCACAAACTTAAAAAACGAGAACAGCGTAATTTTATAGCTGCAATAAAAAACACGGGGGGAGAGATGCTTACTAAAACTGAGAATATACAAGAACCTTTTTGGGAATTCTATAGTCAATTATATAAGGGGGAGCAGGCAGCCACTAGGAAGGAACTGGAGAGGTATGTGGAGGGGATAGAACTACAGAGGGTATTGGAGGATGAATGGGAGAGAATTTCAGCAACAATAACATTAGAGGAGGTAGAGGAGGCAATAACCAGTCTTCCTAATCATAAGGCCCCGGGGCCGGATGGAGTTCCAGTGAGATTCTATAAGATATACAGGAAGTGGCTGGCCCCTTTGTTGCTGAACGTGATCACCTCCTTTAACGAAGCGAGTGAGATACCCTGTTCCTGGAGGCTAGCGGAAATAGTACTAATATTGAAACCAGGGAAAGACCTGCAGCAGTGTGGTTCGTATAGGCCAATATCGCTTTTAATGTCACGTTTTCAAAGCTGGAAACTCGGTTTGTGAGCCCTTGGACCACTGCCGAGGAGCGGCAGTGACAGGCAAAACCACCCCACGCTAGAGACAGGGCAGATCTCTGACAAACAGTTAGGCTTCACCTGCACCTGGCCACTTTCCACCAAGAGTTGAGCTCAAGGCTTCAGGTGGCCGGCAGGACGTACTGGACAGGGCAGGACTGGCTAACAGCTAGGCAGCACAGGGACAGCAAGGCAGGGAAAGGATAGGCTAAAGGACAGGATTGAAAGCTGCAAGCAGCCACTGAAACAGGGAACAAACACAGCCAGACACAAGACTGAACTGAAAGCTGCAAGCAGCCACTGAAGCAGGGAACAAACACAGATAAACCCAGAACTAGGCAAGACATACAAACAAGAGACAAGACTGGGAAACAAGCAATACAGGAAACAAGCAATACTCTAAACCAGTGATGTAGCCAGACTGCCAATTTTGGGTGGGCCTGAACCCAAAGTGGGTGGGCACAAAATTTTCTCTCTTACCCCCCCCCCCCCCCCCCAGCAAAATGTAGTCGCACTCAGATGCATTTGTCACACAGGGTAAAGTGCTGCTTTTCAGTGCATCTGATTTCAGACAATTTATTTAATAGCCTAATCCTTTTCAGTGAGCTTTCAGAGGCCAAAACCTCCTGCCTCAGGTCAGTATAATGCTGTTACGGTATCCTCTCCTGACCTAAGGAAGGAAGTATTGGTCTCTGAAACTTTATTAACACCATATTACTTTATCCTAAATTAAAAATAAAATTATTTTCTTTACCTTTGTTGTATGGCCATTTACTTTTTCTCATTGTGTTGCTCCCAGTCTCTAGATTCTGCTTTCCTTTGTTTTCACTTAACTCTTCTGCCAGGGTTTCCTGGCCATTTGTCATTTTTCTCTCCTTTTTCTTTGCTTTCTTCAATATTTTTCTGCCTCTCTCTGTGTCCAGATTTAATTCATTCTTACTATCCATTCTTTAATTTCCTTCATCTACTTATGGCTTTTCATCTTTTTCTCACCCTTGTTCTCCCCATGCCCCTTCCTCTTATTCTCCAATCTTTCACTACTCCCCCTTTCCATGCAGCAGCTCTCCTCTTTCTCTCCCCCTCCTTCCAGTCTCTCCCCTCTGTCTCCCCATCCTTCCAATAGTCTCCCCTCTTTCTTTCTGCATCTTTCCATCGTGTCACCTCTTTCTCCCTACCCTTCCATCCAGCGTCTTCCCTCTTTCTCTCCCCATCCTTCCACCCATCTACCATCTCTCCTGATCCTTCCATCTAATGTCTCTCTCCCTCCTTCTAACCAGTGTCTATCTCTCTACCCTTTTCTGTTTAGTGTCCCTTCTCTCTCCACATCCTTCCAGTCTCTCCCCTTTTTCTCTGCATCCTTTCATCCATCTCCCCTCTTTCTCTGCCATCCTCCCATCTGTTTTCCCTCTCCCCATCCTCCGTTTTCCCTCTTTCTCTGCCATCCTCCCATCTGTTTTCCCTCTTTCTCTCCCCATCCTTCCATTTTCCCTCTTTCTCTGCCATCCTCCCGTCTGTTTTCCCTCTTTCTCTGTAATCCTCCCGTCTGTTTTCCCTCTTTCTCTGCTATCCTTCCATTTTCCCTCTTTCTCTGCCATCCTCCCATCTGTTTTCCCTCTTTCTCTCCCCATCCTTCCATTTTCCCTCTTTCTCTGCCATCCTCCCATCTGTTTTCCCTCTTTCTCTCCCCATCCTTCCATTTTCCCTCTTTCTCCCCAACCTGCCATCCATTTTCCCTCTCCCATTCAGGCCCACCAGCCCCAGCTCCCATTGCCGGCCACTGCTGCTTTTCCTGATGAGCAGCAGGGCTGGCGCTACAAAAAGAAGAAGCGCTCAGCTGACTGAGCTGAGCGCCAACGCATCGCTAAGGACAAGAAAAAATGTTTAAAAAAAAACGCAGCACTGCAGGCAGCTCGAAGCATTGGCTGCTGGCTCTGCAGGCTCCTTCCGTCTCTTACGTCACTGCCCCTGCTTCGCTCCAGTGCCGCGTTTTTTTAAAAACATTTTTTCTCGTTCTTAGCGACGCGTTGGCGCTCAGCTCAGTCAGCTGAGCGCTTCTTCTTTTTGTAGCGCCGGCCCTGCTGCTCATCAGGAAAAGCAGCAGTGGCCGGCAATGGGAGCTGGCGCTGGGCGGGCCTGGGCTGAAATTGGGTGAGCCTGGCCCACCCGTAGCTACGCCCCTGCTCTAAACTAAACATAGACTAACTAGAACAGGCAAGAACTAGAGCAAGGAAACAAGCTCAGGCTGAAGTGCAAAAGCACCAACATACCAGGGCCTTAGACGCAATGCAAAGGCCAAGGCAGAGAGGTTCCAAATGGCTAATAAGCCCAGCAGCACCTGGAGCTCAGCTGCAGCAATCACCAGGCAACTAAGGGTGCTGTGCAGGTTCAAACAAAACAAGCAGGTCTGGCAGTCTGGAAGATCCGGACCGGAGTAGGCTGAAATCTGGAACGGGTAGGAACAGCAAGACAGTCTATAGCAGTTCATAGCAGCCACCGGTTCTGGCCACCAGAGGGCGAGGTGAGCACGGACGTAATTTAAATACCGACTACAAGATCTTTACTAAAATATTGGCGCGTAGGCTGAGGGGGGTGATGCCACACTTGGTACATAATGATCAGACTGGGTTTATAGAGGGCCGCCAAGGTTGCAATAATATTAGATGCCTGATGCATGTGATACAGCAGGTAGAGGAAGAGACAGACCTGGTACTCCTGCTCTCAGTAGATGCAGAGAAGGCCTTTGACTGGGTAGACTGGACTTTTCTGCTCTCACTAGTGAAAAGGGTGGAAATGGGGGATAGATTTTACAAATGGATCCAACTCCTGTATGCTGAGCCCACGGCAACCCTAAAAATCAATGGTATGCAGTCTAGACTGGTACGGCTATATAGAGGTACGAGGCAGGGAGGTGCTCTCTCCCCCCTGTTATTTGCATTGACTATAGAACCCCTAGCCTGGAAAATTAGAGAATATAAAGGAATTAAGGACGTGATTAGGGGCAAATGAGAGCATAAGATTATGCTCTTTGCTGACTATATTCTATTGACTCTCTCACACCCGAGCCAATCATTGCAAGGGGTGATGGAGGTGATAACAAAATATGGGCAGATGTCAGGATTTAAAATTAATCTAGCAAAATCGGAAATTCTCAATTTGACAGTATCCCAAATAGAGGTTCAGGAGATAAAAGCGAGATATCCATTTGTGTGGGCCCCAAAATTTATCAAATATTTGGGGGTTCAGATTACCCCTAAGGTGGAGAAGTTATATCAGGCTAACTACCCATAGAATTGGACAGATGGGAGGGATTAACAGTGTCATGGGCAGGTAGAAGCAATGCAATAAAAATGATAATATTACCCAAATTGTTGTACCTTTTTGCGACCCTCCCGGTACCGATTCCGCAAGCCTTTTTCCAACATCTTCGCTGCAGAGTGTTTACATATATTTGGAAAAAGAGACCATCGAGGGTCCGTAGGGGGGCTATGCATCAGTCACCAGCGATGGGTAGTATGGTGGTCCCTGATTTTTACCTATACTACCAAGCGGCCCAACTAAAAATTTTGGCTGACTGGTCGCCGAGTAGCACCAAGAAATGGCTTCATTGGGAAAGGGCATGGATGGGCTCCCGTTTTCTAGGAAATATATTGTGGAAGCCGAAAGCAACGGTTATGGCGGAGGCACGGAAGCTCCCGATGGGGATGAATCATCTGCTTAATACATGGCTCCAAATAAGAACGAAAGTTTTTCCTGAGCGACAATACTATTTGCAAATGGCCATATGTGGTGCCCCAGGCTTCCCACTGGGAGAGGAGGAAAAAACCTACCAGGTATGGACCAACAAGGGATTATATATGCTGGGACAGTTGTGGGAAGATGGGGAGGTAAAGGGTTTTGAGGCAGTGAAAGAGGAATATGAGCTGGATGATAAAGACCTTGTTTATTATCATTGTTTGAGGAATTTCATTCAGAGGAGGGCAAGAGAGGAGCTAGAGTTGGCCGAGACAGGACTAGAGAGGGCACTGAGAGGAGGAGGGGGAAAGGGGTGTATAACACGACTATATAAGGCACTATTGCTACTGACCTCACCACAAGGCTACTATACAGATAGATGGGAAAAAGCACTACATAAAAATTTCTCAGCAGGATGGTGGGCTAGCAGTTTTAGGTTTTTTCCTGAAATCTTCAATCACCCAGCCATTGGTGGAAAACGGATATAAGATTCTATATTGGTGGTATTATACACCAGAAAGGCTCCATAGGATATACACGAATGTCTCAGGGGACTGCTGGAGAGAGTGTGGGGAAAGAGGGACATTCGTGCATATTTGGTGGGAATGCCCCGAGGTGCAAACGTTTTGGGAAAAGATTGTGGAGGTGGTCAATGAGTTGGGAAAGGAAGGATATACACGACAGATAGAAGATTGCTTACTCCATGCATGACCTAAAGAGAGTAGGGTGCAGGAACATAAATTAGTGATCCAAATTTTTGCGGCCGAAATGCAACTGGCCTGAGCATGGAAAAAAGCGGAGATGCCCTCTATGCAAAGAGTAGGATGTAAAGCTGAATATATCTATCAGATGTCTAAACTGACTACGATGAGGAAAGGTCTGATTCAAGTGTTCCAGAAAATCTGGGAGCCATATGAACGGAAAAGGGAGCTAATATGGTTGCCACCAGGGGAAGGAGGGAGGGGGGATTGGATGGAAAGAGTAGAGGGGTAGTAAGAGGGGATATGTGAACTGGTTGTAATGTAAAAATATGCACAGTTATTGTATTTGAGGTTTCTTAGACCGTGAGGTCAAAGATGTTCACAATTTATTTAAAAAAATAATAAAGAAATTACTTTAAAAAAAAAAAAAAAAAAAAGCGGAGACAGTGAAGAAGTGGGAATCTAGAGGCCGATAGGCCTCACATCGGTGGTAGGAAAAATAATGGAGTCACTGCTGAAGAAAAGGATACTTAACTTTCTAGAAGCCAACGGGTTACAGGATCGAGGCAACAATACTTTACCAAAGGAAAATCCTGCCAAATGAATCATATTGAATTCTTCGACTGGGTGACCAAAGAACTGGATGAAGAACATGCACTAGATGTAATCTACTTGGATTTCAGCAAAGCCTTTGATATAGTCCCTCACAGAAGACTCATGAATAAGCTGAGAGGGGTGAACTGGATAGGAAAGTAGTTGATAAGGATCAATGATGTGGCAATGAGTTCCATAGTGCCAGTGGCAAAAAATAGAAGGCTGACGCTCGTGTAGATTCCGATCTCACTTTAGAAGAAGATAGTATTGCCAGTCTATTGTGAATAAGTGAACGCAGCAATGGTTAAGGCAGCAAGATATGATGGAGTTTAGACTATGGCGTGCCTTATGTGTTAAGGTTAAGACTTTGAATTTAATCCTGAATTCAGTGGGAATCCAATGTATTTATTTATTTATTGCATTTGTATCCCACATTTTCCCACCTTTTTGCGGGTTCAGTGTGGCTTACAATATGATTTGAATGTTGGAAATACAATTTGTTACAGATAGTTAGAGATTAGATTATGCAGGGTTAAGCGAAGCAGTTGAGGTGTCGTTAGGGATGTACTAATGTGGCATAGGCATTGCAACTTTGGAAGGAAGCAATGGTAGTTTAGGGGCGATAAAATTCAGTGGGAATTCAGTGGGAATCCAATGTAGGTGCTGAAGAGGAGGCGTGACCTTGTTGTACTTAGAGGCATGGCAAATCTTATGAGCTGTAGTATTCTGTATAGTTTGTAATCATTTTAAATTGGCCTTTGTAATACCAGCATAAATAATGTTGCAATAATCATAACGTGTAGTAATATATGCATATGATAAAGTACACAATGAATCAAGTCCAGCATATTTTTTTTTTTTTTGAATCATTTAGTTATACATTTTGCAAAATTGTACAAAACCAGATTTAAACATCATTTTTCTCCGAAATACAACATTCTAACACGCATACATAGTCTCATTTTCTGATTCATTACCCATAAAATGTCTTCTGGTATTTCACTTAATATCCCCCCTCCCCTTCCCACCTTCCCCCCTCCCTCCCTTACTGAGTATGTGGCATTAGGATTCCACAGAGGTTTCCCTCCAGGCTGTGTAAGATTCCCAAGTCTTTTGGTACTTAGCCATACGTCCTGTCCTCATAGCTGTGAGTTTAGACATTAATTGAATGTACTCCAACTTTTCTAACACGGTTGATATGTCTGGCAATCTTGGCTTCCTCCATGCTGCTGCTAATACTAATTTGCCCGCCACAAATGTTTGTATGGCAAATTGATGTATATGCCATGGTACCTTGGGCAGCCGAAGATGCAGCAAACAGTATTCCATTTTCTGTTGATATTGTATAGCAGTCATTGAGCTGATAAAGTCTATGATGCTTGCCCAGTATCTTTGTGCATATATACATGACCACCAAACATGAGACATATCCCCATCTTCCCAACATTCTCGCCAACAACTTGCCGAGCTTAATCTGAACATTTTAGCCAAGTGGGTGGGTGTATAGTACCAGCTATATAATATTTTATGTCCATTTTCCACCATCTTGCTGGACACCGATACCCGTAGCAGGGACTTAAATATCTGTGCCCATTGTGGGGGATCATATGTTGTTCCGATTGCTAGCTCCCATTTTTGTGTATAATGTTCTACTGGACACTCCCTTGCCAACAGAGCTCCATAGATTCTAGTGATACTCCCCCGACCACCCCCTCCCGTCATCCCCTTTTCCAGTTGTGTTTCTGTTAACTCCAGTTCCTCTCCCACTGTTCGTTTAAGAAAGGTTTGCACTCTATGGTAATGAAAAGCCTGTAGCGGGGAAAGCCCATAGTCCTGACATAACTCCTGGTATGTGGGGATCGTCTCTTCATTACACATTTGTCCCAATTCACACAATCCCAATTCTTCCCAATCCTTGTATATTCTATCGTATCTGCCCAGGCCAAATTGGGTGGCAAATCTAAGGTAAGTGTGTTGAAAGTAAGTGCGTTCTGGAAAGAACTGTTCCCTGATCTTGCTCCAAACTGCCAAAGGCCACTGTAGGAGAGAGGGGCTTCCTCTAATTAACTCCTTGTGTGCGTTTAGGCAACCATAGAATTGCTCTAAGTGGATACGGACTTAGCCAATGTTGTTCTATGCCAACCCATAACTTCTCTGTGCTCTGGTACCAAGTTGCTAATAGTCTAAGGTGTGCCGCGCAGTAATAATCATAAAATGACGGGACTCCTATACCCCCTTTATCTCGAGGTTGATACATCGTATCACGCCTCACCCTGGGTGGTCTTTTTCTCCAAATAAAGGAAAAGACTCTGCCTTGCAAGCCCCTAAAGAAGCTATCTGGTATCTCTATTGGTAATGCCATAAACAGATAAAGCAGTTTCGGAAGTATGACCATCTTGATAGCATTGATTCTGCCTACCCATGATATTGTCAATCCCTCCCATCTTTCTATTTCCTGAAATAGTTCTCGCACCTTCCCAGGGAAATTGTATTCAAATAGATCTTCTACCCGACGAGGTATATTTATCCCCAGATACCTAATATATTTATTAGCCCATTTATAGGGGAATCGTTTTTTCAAAAAGGTTAGGATAGAGTTTGGTATATTTATGTCGAGTGCTTCAGATTTATCAAAGTTAATTTTAAAGCCCGACAGCTCACCATATTTTTGTATCTCTTCTCCCACCACCGGTAGGGCTACCCGAGGATCTTTTAACGTCAGCAGAATGTCATCGGCAAAGAGGAGTATCTTGGTTTCTATACCCCCTCCCCGAAGGCCCCTAATCTCTCCATTCCCTCGGATTCTAATAGCCAATGGTTCCATCACCAATGCGAACAGTAAGGGCGACAGTGCGCACCCCTGTCTGGTGCCTCTTTGTAAAGAAAACGGGCGCGTCAGCGTCCCGTTGACGCGTACTGCTGCTAATGGGGTCTGGTAGATAAGATGTACCCACTCCATGAACTTCCCTTCTATGCCCATCTTTTCGAGCACACCAAAAAGAAAAGGCCAGCTGACTTATCGAAGGCCTTTTCTGCGTCTAAAGATAATATACATAATTGGGAGTTAAGTATATGGGCCCCTTGGATCACCTGTAGTGTTCTCCGGATATTATCGAACGTCTGACGGGTATGGACAAAGCCTGTCTGATCTTCATGTATAAGCTGTGGGAGAATTTTCTGGAGTCGTGTGGCCATGATCTTTGTAAATATTTTGTAGTCCACCCCTAATAAAGAAATGGGTCGATATGAACTGCATAATTGGGGGTCTTTGCCTGGTTTATGTAGAACCGTAATTGTGGCCATATTCCATGTAGAGGGCAAGCTCGTGTTTTTATCTAGTGAGTTAAACACTTGTAGTAACAATGGGGCAAGTAGCTTTACATAAATTTTATAAAATTTGGGAGTAAACCCGTCTGGTCCTGGGGCCTTATCTGGGGAGAATGCTCGAATTGTCTGCTCCACCTCCTCTAATGTGATGGGTGTGCCCAAGGTTTGCGCGGCCTGTTCTGGTAACTTCGGGAGGTCTACACTCGCCAAGTATTCCCTTATTTACTCTTCTCCGCCTCCCTCCTCTGCCCTGTTTAAGTTTTGATAATATCTTCTGAATGCCGATTCCAGGAATTCTGGTTCCGAGTGTATCCCCCCCCCCTCCCCCCGGCATTTCTAAGTCCCCCTATCATATTCCTATTGGTGTGTTGTGTTAATTTGTGGGCCAAAAGCCTGCTTGGTTTGTCGCCAAATTCAAAATGCATTTGGCGTGTACTCTGTAATTTTTCCGCTATTTCGGCTAACTCGAGTTCCTGCAGCTGAGTACGTAATTCATATGCCTGTCCCCTTAATTGTAACGGGTTTTGGGCTGTCCCCTCTTGCAGTTGTCTTTCTACTTGTGTTAACCTCGAATGTAGATCTTTATCTTTCGCGCATCTTTCCTTCCAGCATTTAGAACGCAACGCTATCAAATGACCTCGGATCACTGCTTTGAACCCCTCCCAGACCATGGTCGGGGAGACTTCCTCGGTATCATTAAATTGGATGTATTCCCGGATATGTTGCTCTATCTGTATTATGTTTGCTGGGTCTGACAACAGGGCGTTATCCAAGCGCCATAGCCTCCTTGGCCCCGGCGGGCCCACCCCCCGGAGACGCAGGAGCACCGGGGAGTGGTCCGACCAGGTCCGCAGCAAAATAGAATGTTCTCCTATTGCTCCTAATAAAGATGAGTCCCCCAACCACATATCAATTCGGGATGCGGATTGATGTACTGTGGAAAAGTATGTGTATGCCCTCTGGTTAGGATTGTCTCTCCGCCAGTAGTCCTGTAGTTGCCAGTGGGTTATAAATTCATGAAATTGCCTTCTATCACTTTTTGCATAGTTTATCCTTCTTACCGTATTGTCTAATTGTGGGTTCAGTGTAAGATTAAAATCCCCTCCGATCAATAGGGACCCTTCAACGTGTCTGGTGAGTATTTGGTCTAGTGCTTTGAAAAATTCCCCATGTTGTGAATTTGGGCCATATATATTCACTAAAGTATATGTTCGCCCCGCCAGAGCAAAGACAATCAGCAAGTATCGCCCCCCTTTATCCCTGATAACTTTTTAAATCTCCCATGGCTTCCCCCTACCAAATGCTATAAGGACGCCTTTACTTTTCGTGTTATCTGTGCTCGAGGCAAAGTGCATAATAGGATATGCTTTGTGTGTGCATAGTCGCTCATATTTGGTTTTTAAGTGGGGCTCCTGTATCAACCCTATGTCCACCCCATGGCGCTGCAGTTCCTGGAACAGCAGCTGTCTTTTCCTGGGTATATTTAGCCCCCTGGCATTGAGCACCAAACACTTAATGTCCCCCATGCCTCTTAACATATATGAATCATTTCTTTATCTTCTCCCTTCCCTTTGATTCATTATCCTATAATCAGCCTGCATCCCATGCCATGCTAAACTGTTTCTTCCCCACCCCCCACCCCCCATCCCAGATTTCCCTCTCCCTTCCCCTCTATAAGGTTTAGGCATCCCTTATAACTCAGAGGATGCCTAGTCTAGGAGGAAGGAACAACCTGTCTCAATCCAGTCCCCCCACCGCAACAACAGCTTCCCAACGTTCTCTTATTGCCTGAACTGGATAACAGCTCACCATAATTAACCTCTAATACAACTCTTATTTAACATCCTATAACTTTACCAACAATAATGTCCTTGTTTCTTCAGGTAATTCTAGTTGCAGATTGTTGGCGCTGCAGTCTTCTCGGTCCCTTTCCAACCCGTTGCCATTTCGGTGGGGGTGGGTGAGATCCAAGCTTTGGTCTGGAGCTCGTGTCCGGCCCAGTCTCTGTGGTCATTGTCTCCGGGAAAAGTTCTTGTGCTTCCATCAGTGATCTAATTTGATGCTGCTTCCCATCTTTATAGAACACCAGTGCAAAGGGATGTCTCCATGTGTATTGGATCTTGAGATCTCTGAGATGTCGCGTAAATGGCTTCAAGTCCCCTCTCCGCTTTAGCGTCGCCGCCGCCAGATCTTGGTATATTTCGATATTATATGAGTCCCATTTAAATTCCTGTGTTTGGCGTGCTAGTTTCAGCACTTTTTCTTTTTGCTTATAGTTGGTGAAACAGGCAATAATATCTTTTGGTTTATTGTTGCGCATTGCTCCTAGTGCCCTGTGTGCTCTTTCTATCTGGATAGACTCAGGCTCCACCGATTCGCCATTCGCTGTGTACAAGTCACGCACTATTTCTTGTACCACCTTCTCACAGTCCTGGTAGGTTGGGGTTTCAGGGAGGCCCCGGAATCTGAGGTTGCTGCGGCGCCCCCTGTTTTCTAAGTCCTCTACTTTGTCCAGCAGCTGTTGTTGGTCGTTCTGCAGCCCCGCGACCTGCTGGTCCAGCGACCCGAGAGCCTCACCTTATGCCTCTACCTGCGCTTCTGTCTCTTCCAGACGTGTTCCCAGCTCTCTGATCTCTCCTCTCAAATCAGCTCCCATTGTCGCCACCTCTGCCCGTAGGGCTTTGAGATCGGAGCTGATGTTTTGTAACCACTGCTGCAGGCTCAGTTGATCCATCTCAGATGGCTCTGCCGCTGCTTGTTTCCCCAGCTGGCTGCCCTGGGGTTGGGCGCTTCCCGCCTCCGTTAAGCTCATCGTTTTTCTCGCGTCTGCCATCTTGTTTGTATGCTGCGATCCTGCTCCCTCGAACGCAAACCGGGATAGATCCACCCCCGAGGGTGGCGGTTGCATATGCGGATTCTCGTTGTGTTCACTGTCTGGTGAGTTGTATTTTTAGCCCGCCAGCTTCGCTTAAAAACGCTAATTTCGCCATTGCCGCCGCGGGGAGACCGGAGCTAGCCTTTCAGGCGTCCATCTAGGTTGGTGACGTCACTTCCTCCCAAGTCCAGCATATTTCTGACTGATTGCAGTTGACGAAGGAAATAAAAAGACTTCTTTACTACATCTGAGATCTGAGGACTAAAGGAAAGGGCTGAATCAGTGGTAATTCCAAGCTATTTAAATGAAGACACAGGTGCAGTTTGTCTATCAAGTAAGTAAAGTAGGAACTAGCAATGGTATTGGACGGGAGCCTGTAATCCATGAGGCTACTGTTATTTTCTGGATTTAAGATGATGATATTCCGCATGCCAGTTAACCACCTCCTGGAGACAGATCTGAACATTTGTCAAGTCAATGGAGAGTGGATCTGTGTAATGTACTAGTAAAAAGTCATCTGTGTAAGTAATCCTATTTGACAGAATAAGCAATGCCAGAGGACTTACATATAATTTAAACAATAGCGGAGACAGAACCGATCCCTGTGGGACACCACACAAAAGGGAATAAGACTGAGAAGTAGAATGGGGCTGAAGAACCCTGAATGAACGATCATCAAGAAATTAAGAAAACCAACTGTAGACCGTGTCAGTAATACCAAGCGATTTTATGTTTTATTTTGTTTGATTTCTATTGATAACCTTAAGAGTAGACTAACACGGCTACCACACCTAGCCACTGCAATAAAAGCTTATGATCAGTCAGATCAAACGCTGTAAAAAAAAAACCCAGGTACTTACAAGTGAAAGACTTAAGGTTCTCAATCCAAAAGCGGCAGTCAGAAACTGCTGGTTCCAAATGAAGAATAGTGGCAGAATGCTGATATGAGAAACAATGCTAGAAATCCATAAAGAATACAGGAAGATCCAGATGTGGCCACTGATATTTTTATTTCCATGATCCCCATCCTCTTTGAATGCTCCATTTTAAATTTATCTAATTTATCAGGATTTTTTGACTGTTTACTTCAAAGCTCATCCAAGACCTATTTCCTTGTTCAGAGAGTATCCTGATTACATATCTATGATTGTGTGTTTTGTCTTCTGTTTATCTATTTTTCATTCTCCGAGGACAAGCAGGCTGCTTGTTCTCACGACTGGGTTGACGTCCACGGCATCCCCTCAAACCGGAAGAAAAAATCTTGCGGGAGGTCCTGCACGCGGGGCACGCCCACCGCGCATGCGCGGCCATCTTCCCGCCCGTGCGCGACTGTTTCTGCTGAGTTTTTTTGATTTCTGCGCTGGAGAGAGACGCATCTTCGTCCCTCTCCGTGTCAGCCCCGGAAAACCGATTTGCGGCCTAGTCCGCGATTTTCTTTTATTTTCTTTCGCTTTCCGCGCGTTCGCGCGCCCCCTTTAAAAAAAAAAGACTTTCCTTTCCTTTTCGTAAAGTTTTCTCTGTTTGTTTCGCCTCATCGCGGCCTTGTGGCCGCGCGTCCGTTCTTTAATTTGTGTGTTCCTTTTTACCGCCATCATCGACGATTTTGACCTCGCCGGCGTGATTTTTCCGTCAATGTCCTCGAAGGTCCCGAGCGGATTCAAGAAATGTGGTCGGTGCGGCCGGCAGATCTCGCAGACCGATCCTCACGCTTGGTGTCTCCAGTGCCTCGATCCGGAGCATAATTCCAAGGCGTGCACCTTGTGTCTCGGCTTGAGAAAGTGGACGCAGGTGGCGAGGCAAGTTCTTCGGGACTGTCTTTTTGGAACTTGCGCCGGCCCTTCGACGTCGACCTCGGCGGCATCGGTGTCGACGGCTGGGTCTTCGGTACCGATGTCGACGTCTTCGACGCCGACTATGGCACTGACCCCAGGAGTACAGGTTCCCTTGGCCCGACGACCTGCCAGCGACGGCGGCGGCGAGCGACTGCGTGGGCAGTCCGCCCCAGCCGCTCTCGCTGCTTAGGGCCATCGGGACCGAACCCTGTCGGATCCGAACCCTAGAGGGCGGGGACACTCCACCTCCTCCTCCTCCATGCTGCGGAGCGCCGATGACGGGCATCGATAGAAAGCTGCGAAGAAGCACCGTTATTGGTCGCCCACAGCACATGGGACTGGCAGCTCCTGGACGTCGAGAGAAGATGACCCCTACGAAGCGCCAACACTGGGAGGAGCGCTCCCCCTCTATCGAAGAGGTGTTGATGTGCAGGTCGTCGGGTACCCCAGTACCGTCTCCTGGGCCCGGGCAGCTTCCAGCACCAACGCCCGCACCGGCTCCCCAGCCTCTCCCGACAGCGGGCCTAGATGAGTGCCTCCGAGCCACCCTCCCAGGGATCCTGGAGGGGCTGATGCGCCAGGCCTTGCTGGCACCTGGGGTGCTTGCGCCTGCGATGCCGTTGATGGAAGCGCCGGCTGGCTCTGGCCCTGTGATGCGGTCTTCGACACCGGTCTCGATTGCCACTCAGGTGGAATCAACGTCGATGGAGGGAGCTTCGTCCCCACCGGCGCGGGAGTCCACCTCTCGATACCATCGTCGAGGACATGGTTCCTCGGGGTCGAGACGGGCCCAGTTGCGGTCGGAGCTCAGAGAGCTTATGTTCGACACCGAGGAGAAGGCCTCGTGGGAGGAGGAGGAAGACCCCAGATATTTCTCCTCTGAGGAGTCTGCGGGTCTTCCCTCCGACCCCACGCCTTCACTGGAGAGGAAGCTCTCGCCTCCAGAGAGCCTCTCCTTCGCCTCTTTTGTCCGGGACATGTCTATCAGCATTCCCTTCCCAGTGGTCACCGTGGATGAGCCGAGGGCGGAGATGCTCAAAGTCCTCGACTATCCATCACCACCTAGAGAGTCTTCCACAGTACCGTTGCACAATGTCCTCAAGGAGACACTGCTTCGGAACTGGTTGAAGCCTTTATCTAATCCCACCATCCCTAAGAAAGCGGAGTCTATTGGGAGTCCACACAGACCCGGAGTTGATGCGGCCACAGCTGCCTCATGACTCAGCGGTCGTGGACTCTGCTCTCAAATGGGCAAGGAGTTCGAGGGATACTGCCTCGGCGCCCCCAGGGCGGGAGTCTCGCACTCTGGACTCGTTTGGGAGGAAGGCCTACCATTCTTCCATGCTCGTGACCAGAATCCAATCATACCAGCTCTACACGAGCATCCACATGCGGAACAATGTGCGGCAACTGGCGGACCTGGTTGATAAGCCCCCCCCCCCCCCCCCCCCCCGGAGCAGTCCAGGCCCTTTCAGGAGGTGGTCAGGCAGCTGAAGGCGTGCAGAAAATTCCTGTCCAGGGGTATCTATGACACCTGTGATGTGGCATCCAGAGCCACGGCCCAGGGTATAGTGATGCGCAGACTTTCATGGCTGCGTGCCTCTGACCTGGACAACCGCACCAAGCAATGGCTGGCGGATGTCCCTTGCCGGAGGGATAACATTTTTGGCGAGAAGGTCGAGTAGTTGGTGGACCAACTACACCAGCGGGAAACCACTCTCGACAAGCTCTCCCATCGGGCACCTTCAGCATCCGCCCCCACTGGGGGGATGTTTTTCCCGGACCAGGCAGGCTGCACCTTACGTTTACAGCAAGCGTAGGTACAACCACCCGGCCCGAAGGCCTCCTCAGGCACAGGGACAGTCCCAGCGCGCTCGTTCCCGTCAACAGCGTGCGCCTAAGCAGCCCCCTGCGCCTCCACAGCAAAAGCAGGGGACGGGCTTTTGACTGGATCCATGGGAACATAGCCGCCATCAAAGTAGCCGTGCCGGACGGCCTGCCGGTCGGGGGGGAGGTTGACAGTTTTTTTTACCAAAGGTGGCCTCTCATAACCTCCGACCAGTGGGTTCTCCAAATAGTGCGGTGCGGATACACCCTGAATTTGGCCTCCACCCCACCAAATTGTCCACCGGGAGCTCAATCCTTCAGCTCCCACCACAAGCGGGTACTTGCAGAGGAACTCTCCGCCCTTCTCAGCGCCAATGCGGTCGAGCCCGTACCACCCGGGCAGGAAGGGCAGGGGTTCTATTCCAGGTACTTCCTTGTGGAAAAGAAAACGGGGGGATACGCCCCATCCTAGACCTGAGAGACCTGAACAAGTATCTGATGTGAGAAAAGTTCAGGATGCTTTCCTTGGGCACCCTTCTCCCCATGATTCAGAAGGACGATTGACTATGTTCCTTGGATTTAAAGGATGCTTATACTCACATCCCGATACTGCCAGCTCACAGACAGTATCTGCGATTCCGTCTGGGGACATGTCATTTCCAGTACTGTGTGCTGCCCTTTGGGCTCGCTTCTGCACCACGGGTGTTTACGAAGTGTCTCGTGGTGGTTACGGCGTACCTGCGCAAGCTGGGGGTGCACTTGTTCCTGTATGTCGACGATTGGCTGGTGAAGAGCACTTCAGAGGCGGGAGCTCTTCGGTCCATGCAGTGCACTGTTCAACTTCTGGAGCTGCTGGAGTCCCATCTCCAGCCAGTCCAATCTCTGGAATTCATAGGAGCTCTGCTGAATTCACAAACGGCTCAGGCCTATCTTCCCGAGGCGAGGGCTCAGAACCTTCTGTCTCTCGCCTCCCAGGCCAGAGCGTCCCAGCAGCTCATAGCTCAGCTGATGTTGAGACTCCTGGGCATATGGCCTCTACAGTCCATGTGACTCCCATGGCTCATCTTCACATGACATCAGCTCAATGGACCCTAGCTTCCCAGTGGTGCCAGGCCACAGGGAATCTAGAAGATGCCATCCGCCTGCCCACCAGTTGTCGCAATTCGCTGCGCTGGTGGACGATTCGGACCAATTTGACTCTGGGTCGTCCCTTCCAAATTCCTCAGCTGCAAAAAGTGCTGATGACAGATGCATCTCTCCTGGGGTGGGGAGCTCATGTCAATGGGCTCCATACCCAAGGGGTGTGGTCCCTCCAGGAACACGGTCTTCAGATCAATCTCCTGGAGCTCTGAGCGGTCTGGAACGCACTGAAGGCCTTCAGGGATCGGCTGTCCTCCCAGATTATCCAAATTCGGACAGACAATCAGGTTGCAATGTATTACATCAACAAGCAGGGGGGCACCGGATCTTGCCCTCTGTGTCAGGAGGCCGTCAGGATGTGGCGATGGGCAAGCCAGCACGGCATGCTTCTCCAAGCCACGTACCTGGCAGGTGTAAACAACAGTCTGGCCGACAGGCTGAGCAGATTCATGCAACCGCACAAGTGGTCGCTCCATTCCCGGGTGGTACGCAAGATCTTCCGAGTGTGGGGCACTCCCTCGGTGGACTTTTTCGCCTCCCAGACCAATCACAAGCTGCCTCAGTTCTGTTCCAGACTTCAGGCACACAGCAGACTAGCATCGGATGCCTTTCTCCTCCATTGGGGGAAGGGCCTCCTGTATGCATATCCTCCCATACCTTTGATGGGGAAGACCTTACTGAAGCTCAAGCAAGACCGTGGCACCATGATTCTGATCGCACCCTTTTGGCCCCGTCAGATCTGGTTCCCCCTTCTTCTGGAGTTGTCCTCCGAAGAACCCTGGAGATTGGAGTGTTTTCCAACTCTCATTTTGCAGAACGACGGAGCGCTTCTGCACCCCAACCTTCAGTCTCTGGCTCTCACGGCCTGGATGTTGAGGGCGTAGATTTCGCTTCTTTCGGTCTGTCTGAGGGAGTCTCCCATGTCTTGCTTGCCTCTAGGAAGGATTCCACTAAAAAGAGTTACTTTTTTAAGTGGAGGAGGTTTGTCGTTTGGTGTGAGAGCAAGGCCTTAGAACCTTGTTCTTGTCCTGCACAGAACTTGCTTGAATACCTTCTACACTTATCAGAGTCAGGTCTCAAGACCAACTCAGTAAGGAATCACCTTAGTGCAATTAGTGCTTACCATCATCGTGTAGAGGGTAAAGCCATCTCTGGAGAGCCTTTAGTCATTCGATTCATGAGAGGCTTGCTTTTGTCAAAGCCCCCTGTCAAGCCTCCTGCAGTGTCATGGGATCTGAACGTCGTCCTCACCCAGCTGATGAAACCTCCTTTTGAGCCACTGAGTTCATGCCATCTGAAGTACTTGACCTGGAAGGTCATTTCTTGGTGGCAGTTACTTCAGCTCATAGAGTCAGTGAGCTTCAAGCCCTGGTAGCTCATGCTCCTTATACTACTACTACTACTACTACTTAGCATTTCTATAGCGCTGCCAGGGTTACGCAGCGCTGTACAAGTTTAAACACGGGGAGGGACAGTCCCTGCTCAAGAGAGCTTACAATCTAACAGTAACAGACTACGTAGTCAGTGTAGGTAGCAGGAATGGGGAAGGTGGTTAGGCGCCAAAAGCAAGGGAGAAGAGATGGGCCTTGAGTAAGGACTTGAAGATGGGCAGGGAGGGCGCATGGCGTAAGGGCTCAGGAAGTCTGTTCCAGGCATAAGGTGCTGCGAGGCAGAAGGGGCGGAGTCTGGAGTTAGCGGTGGTGGAGAAGGGTACAGATAGGAGTGATTTGTCCTGAGAGCGGAGGTTACGGGTGGGAACATACGGGGAGAGGAGGGTAGATAGGTAATGGGGGGCAGCAGATTGAGTGCACTTGAAGGTCAATAGGAGAAGCTTGAACTGTATACGGTAGTGGATTGGGAGCCAGTGAAGCGACTTGAGGAGAGGGGTGATATGAGAGTATCGGTTCACGCGGTAGATAAGACGTGCGGCGGATTTTTGGACAGATTGAAGGGGGGATAGGTGGGTAAGCGGGAGGCCAGCGAGGAGAAGGTTGCAATAGTCAAGACGAGAGGTAACGAGCGAGTGGACGAGGGTTCGGGTGGTCTGTTCAGAGAGGAATGGGCGAATTTTGCTAATATTATAGAGGAAGAAGCGACAGGTCTTAGCTGTCTGTTGGATATGGGCAGAGAAGGAGAGGGAGGAATCGAAGATGACTCCATGATTGCGTGCTGAAGAGACGGGGAGGATGAGGGTGTTGTCAACAGAGACGGAAAGTGGGGGAAGAGGAGAAGAGGGTTTGGGTGGAAAGATAAGGAGCTCAGTCTTTGCCATGTTCAGTTTCAGATGCCGGTTGGACATCCAGGCAGCGATGTCGGAAAGGCAGGCTGAAACTTTGGCCTGGGTTTCAACTGTGATGTTGGGAGTGGAGAGGTAAAGCTGGGTGTCATCGGCATAGAGATGGTACTGGAAACCATGAGATGAGATCAACGAGCCTAGGGAAGAGGTGTATATCGAGAGGAGAAGTGGTCCAAGGACAGATCCTTGGGGAACCCCAACAGAGAGCGGGACGGGGGTGGAAGAGGAGCCATTAGAAGATACTCTGAAGGTGCGTTGGGAAAGATACGAGGAGAACCAGGAGAGGACGGAGCCCTGGAACCCAAATGAGGACAGTGTGTCAAGAAGTAAATTATGATTGACGGTATCAAAGGCGGCGGATAGGTCGAGGAGGATGAGGATGGAATAATGGCCTTTGGATTTGGCGAGGAACAGGTCATTGCAGACTTTAGAGAGTGCTGTTTCTGTCGAGTGTAGTGGGCGAAAGCCAGATTGAAGCGGGTCGAGGACAGCCTGAGAGGAGAGGAAGTCAAGGCAACGGCTGTGGACAGCACGTTCAAGTAATTTGGAGAGGGAAGGGTAGAAGAGAGATGGGGCGGTAGTTGGAGGGACAGGTGGGGTCAAGTGATGGTTTTTTGAGAAGTGGTGTGACTACTGCGTGCTTGAAGGTGTCAGGGACAGTAGCAGTGGAGAGAGAGAGGTTGAGGATGTGACAGATTGAGGGGTTAACTGTAGGAGAGATGTTGGTAAGCAGATTGGTGGGAATGGGATCCGAGGAACAGGTGGTGCACTTGGAGGAAGAAAGAAGGTGAACAGTTTCCTCTTCGGTGATCTCAGGGAAGGAGGAAAAGGAGGCCGGGTTAGGTTGGTTGAGGGAGTGGGTTAAGAAGTCACAGGGAGGAGAAGGCTTGGAAGTGAATTCAAGGTTGATCTTCTGCACTTTATCGCGGAAGTGGTCAGCTAGTGATTGAGGAGAGAGTGAGGGGGGGTGGGAGCGGAGGGTACTTTAAGTAGGGAGTTGAGGGTGGCGAAGAGGCGACGAGGGTTGGAGCCAAGAGAATTGGTTAATTGAGAATAATATTCCTGTTTGGCAAGGAATAGGGAGGACTGGAAGGAGGATAGCATGAATTTGTAATGGGTGAAGTCTGATAGGGTGCGAGATTTCCTCCAGAGTCGTTCAGCAGATCGGGTGCAGGAGCGAAGGTAACGGATGCAGGGGGTTAACCAGGGCTGAGGATTAGTGCGCTTAGTGGGGCGAGAGACAGATGGTGCTAGGGTATCCAGAGCGGTGGAGAGAGTTTCATTGTAGGTGGAGACAGCCGTGTCGACAGATTCAGAAGACGAGATGGAAGGGAAGAGATTGGAGATGTGGGAGGATAGGGTAGGGGGGTCGACAGCTTGGAGATTCCTGAAGGCTGTGGTTATAGTTGGGCGAGGTTGAGGGGGAAGGTGATGAAGTGTGAGGGTAATTAGGTGATGATCTGAGATAGGAAGGACTGAGGTGCAGAAATTGGAAGGTGAGCAGGAAGAGACGAGAACGAGGTTGAGACAATGGCCATCACGGTGAGTAGGGGTGGTAGAGCATAGTCGGAGGTTAAAGGAGGATATCAGAGTGAGGAATTTAGAAGCGTAGGCATTGGATGGGTTGTCGACGTGAATGTTAAAATCACCAAGAATGAGGGAAGGAGATGCGGGATCAAGAAAGACGGTGAGCCAAGCGTCGAAGTCAGTAAGGAATGAAGAGAGGGGCTTGTCAGGGGGGTGGTAGATGACTGCAGCTCTGAGTGGTAATGGGTAGAATAGCCGGATGGAGTGAGCTTCGAAGGACGAGAAGCAGTGAGACTGCGGTAGGAGGAGGGGTTGGAAACTACAGGAGGGTGAGAGAAGTAGCCCGACGCCTCCACCGCGGCCATCTGGGCGAGGAGTGTGGGAGAAGAGATAGCCTCCATGACAGAGGGCCGCGACTGAGGCAGAGTCGTCAGGGGAGAGCCAGGTTTCAGTTAGGGCGAGCAGTTGGAGGGAACGAGAGATGAAGAGATCGTGGGTGAAGGGCAGTTTGTTGCCGATCGAGTGGGCATTCCACAAGGCACATGAGAAGGGGAGGGAAGAGGGGGGGGAGGAGGGGAATAGAGACGAGGTTGGAGACATCACGGAAGCGTTTGCATGGAGTTGTCCTCCTGCAGTGTCATGGGATCTGAACGTTGTCCTCACCCAGCTGATGAAACCTCCTTTTGAGCCACTGAGTTCATGCCATCTGAAGTACTTGACCTGGAAGGTCATTTTCTTGGTGGCAGTTACTTCAGCTCATAGAGTCAGTGAGCTTCAAGCCCTGGTAGCTCATGCTCCTTATACCAAATTTCATCATAACAGAGTAGTCCTCCACACTCACCCTAAGTTCCTGCCGAAGGTGGTGTCGGAGTTCCATCTTAACCAGTCAATTGTCTTGTCAAAATTCTTTCCCAGGCCGCATACCCGCCCTGCTGAACGTCAGTTGCACAATTTGGACTGCAAGCGATCGTTGACCTTCTATCTGGAGCGGACGCAGCCCCACAGACAGTCCGCCCAATTGTTTGTTTCTTTCGACCCCAATAGGAAGGGCGTCGCTGTCGGGAAACGCACCATCTCCAATTGGCTAGCAGATTGCATTTCCTTCACTTACGCCCAGGCTGGGCTGGCTCTTGAGGGTCATGTCACGGCTCATAGTGTTAGAGCCATGGCAGCGTCAGTGGCCCACTTGAAGTCAGCCACTATTGAAGAGATTTGCAAGGCTGCGACGTGGTCATCTGTCCACACATTCACATCTCATTACTGCCTTCAGCAGGATACCCAACGCGACAGTCGGTTCGAGCAGTCGGTGCTGCAGAATCTGTTTGGAGTTTGAATCCAACTCCTTGTAGCGCTATAGAAATGCTAAATAGTAGTAGTAGTAGTAACTCCACCCTCCTCCTGGACCCGGTTTTATTCTGTTCAGGCTGCACTCCCAGTTAGTTGTTCTTCGTAGGTCAATTTCTGTTATGCCCTCGCCGTTGCGAGGCCCAATTGACCATGTTTGTTGTTTTGAGTGAGCCTGGGATCTAGGGATACCCCAGTCGTGAGAACAAGCAGCCTGCTTGTCCTCGGAGAAAGCGAATGATATATACCTGTAGCAGGTGTTCTCTGAGGACAGCAGGCTGATTGTTCTCACCTACCCTCCCTCCTCCCCTTTGGAGTTGCGTTTTTCCTCATTTCTTTGCTTGTCATTTAACTGAGCGGGAACGGTCGCGCACGGGCGGGAAGATGGCCGCGCGTGCGCGGTGGGCGTGCGGGACCTCCCGCGAGATTTTTTCTTCCAGTTTGAGGGGCTGCCATGGACGTCAACCCAGTCGTGAGAACAATCAGCCTGCTGTCCTCGGAGAACACCTGCTACAGGTATGTATCATTCGCTTTATCAACGTATGCTGTACTCTGCTGAGAACATAGTAAATTGGCAGATTACAGATATATAATAGATATGTAAAATAAACCTAACTTTTTTTTTTTTTTTTTTCCAGAAATTGAGGACATGAATCCCTTCTCTGGGAAAGAGTTCACAGCAAACACAGTACAGCGGATAGCCTGTAGTCCCCCTAGGGGACTGCCTGAGCCCACTGTTTGGTGGGAAAGAAAGGGAGTAAAGATCCCCCAAAGGAACCGAGTATACCAGGATGGGAATGATCTGGTTTTTAGCCTTATAGCAGAAAAGGATGCTGGAATATATACCTGTCATGCAGCAAACAAGGCTGGAGAAAGGAAACAAGACTTGAACATCACAGTGGCAAGTAAGGAGTGAACAGACCTTCCATAGGGCCATGGGAATTTGTAAGTAGCATCTTGGGGCCTTGCAGTCTTTGTAGATAGGAACATAATTCTCTTTTGCACGTATAGCCCTTGTATCTATATGCCTGTTTCTTGAAACTTACAACCTTTGTGTATGTAGGGATCATAAGATAAGTACATAAGTAGTGCCATACTGGGAAAGACCAAAGGTCCATCTAGCCCAGCATCCTGTCACCGACAGTGGCCAATCCAGGTCAAGGGCACCTGGCACGCTCCCCAAACGTAAAAACATTCCAGACAAGTTATACCTAAAAATGCGGAATTTTTCCAAGTCCATTTAATAGCGGTCTATGGACTTGTCCTTTAGGAATCTATCTAACCCCTTTTTAAACTCCGTCAAGCTAACCGCCCGTACCACGTTCTCCGGCAACGAATTCCAGAGTCTAATTACACGTTGGGTGAAGAAAAATTTTCTCCGATTTGTTTTAAATTTACCACACTGTAGCTTCAACTCATGCCCTCTAGTCCTAGTATTTTTGGATAGCGTGAACAGTCGCTTCACATCCACCCGATCCATTCCACTCATTATTTTATACACTTCTATCATATCTCCCCTCAGCCATCTCTTCTCCAAGCTGAAAAGCCCTAGCCTTCTCAGCCTCTCTTCATAGGAAAGTCGCCCCATCCCCACTATCATTTTCATCGCCCTTCGCTGTACCTTTTCCAATTCTACTATATCTTTTTTGAGATACGGAGACCAGTACTGAACACAATATTCCAGGTGCGGTCGCACCATGGAGCGATACAACGGCATTATAACATCCGCACACCTGGACTCCATACCCTTCCTAATAACACCCAACATTCTATTCGCTTTCCTAGCCGCAGCAGCACACTGAGCAGAAGGTTTCAGCGTATCATCGACGACGACACCCAGATCCCTTTCTTGATCCGTAACTCCTAACGCGGAACCTTGCAAGACGTAGCTATAATTCGGGTTCCTCTTACCCAGATGCCAGTGAAAACAGATGTTGCCGTTTCTACTGAAGAGGAAATAAGGATGGTTGTTAGAGTACTCAGCTGCTGGGTTTTGTGCAATTATGTGAACTGTGCTTCTCCAAAGAAAAGCAGGGTAACAAGTCCTCACCATTGAGTGTTATTAACAATAGAGCCTGAAGGAGAGACTTGCTGACCTGAACATGTATACCCTGGAGGAAAGGAGAAACAAGGGGTGATATGATACAGACGTTCAAATATTTGAAAGGTATTAATCCGCAAACGAACCTTTTCCGGAGATACGAAGGCGGTAGAACGAGAGGACATGAAATGAGATTGAAGGGGGGCAGACTCAAGAAAAATGTCAGGAAGTATTTCTTCACGGAGAGAGTGGTGGATGCTTGGAATGCCCTCCCGCGGGAGGTGGTGGAGAGGAAAACGGTAACGGAATTCAAACATGCGTGGGATAAACATAAAGGAATCCTGTTCAGAAGGAAAGGATCCTCAGGAGCTTAACCGAGATTGGATAGCAGAGCCGGTAGTGGGAGGCAGGGCTGGAGGTTGGGAGGCGGGGATAGTGCGGGGCAGACTTATACGGTCTGTGCCAGAGCCAGTGGTGGGAGGCGGGACTGGAGGCTGGGAGGCAGGGATAGCGCTGGGCAGACTTATACGGTCTGTGCCAGAGCCGGTGGTGGGAGGCGGGGATAGTGCTGGGCAGACTTATACGGTCTGTGCCCTGAAGAGCACAGGTACAAATCAAAGTAGGGTATACACAAAAGTAGCACACATGAGTTGTCTTGTTGGGCAGACTGGATGGACCGTGCAGGTCTTTTTCTGCCGTCATCTACTATGTTACTAAGCAGGAACGTTTCTCCAGCTTAGATACATGTAGAAGCTCTTGAGAAACCTACTTCACATGTCAACTTCAGCCTTTTGCTGGGTGCCCATATATATGCATGTCACACTTGGGGATTATGATCTTCCTAGGAAAAATGTTATCAGATAAACTTTCTGGAATTGAGCAGTAAGGAGTAATCTGAAGCCTTTTAGAGAACATTTGGCCAACAGAATTGTTAATACAGACTGACAATCAAGTTGTGATGCTTTATATCAACAGACAGGGAGGAACAGGTTTCTACCTCCTGTGCTGGGGAAACTGTCGTAATGTGGAGCTGAGCCTCAAGGCCACGTATCTGGCAGGGAAGAACAGTGCTTTGGCAGGCAAAACTGAATCATGTTTTTAAAACCACATAAATGGTCCCTGGTTTCTGGGTTAGTTTAGATCATCTTTCAGGAGTAGGGCACACTCCTTGATAGATCAGTCAGTTACTTCTTGGAGCAGGATCATATCTCTGTTCCAGAGCAGGAAGGGTATTAGATGTCCTAAGCAAAGTTTCAGCCTTGTGTCTCCCTCACCTAAATGTTTTTGTGCCCTTAGACCTCCCTTAAAACTCAGGAATTGTGATAATCCCCAACAACACCCATCCCAGAACAATCCTGCAAAAAGGCATTAAAATATCTCATATTTTTAAATATTAGACTATATTTTTTTACTTATTTGGATTTAGTTAATACTTTTTCTGAAGTAGCTCAGCTCGAGGAAAGTTATATTCAGATATGCTACACATTTCCCTGTCCACAGAGGGCTTACAATATAATCTTGTACCTGAGGTATTGGAGGGTTAAGTTGTTTGCCTAATCATGAGGAGTGGCAGCAGAATTTGAACCCTGGCTTTCTTGGTTGTCAGTTGGACAGCTAGATGATCGAGGGGTAAAAGGGGCACGCAGAGAGATTAAATGAATTCTTTGCTTTGTTTTTACTGAGGAAGATGTGGGAGAGATACCAATATCAGAAACTGTATTTAGTACCGATGAGTCAGAGAAACTGAAACATCTCTGTAAGCCTGGGAAATGTAATGGGACAATTTGACAAACTGAAGAGTGGGAAATCGCCTGAACTGGATGGTATACATCCCAGAGTACTGATAAAATTGAAAAATGAGGGGGTCACGTGACGCTCTGCTGGTGAGCGGTCGCAAGTAAGCCGCTCTCCGGCCCCGATTCTTCTCCCCTCGAGATTCAGACTCATTGGACCCTCAAAACCGCAACGTCGAACAGTATCGGAAGTTCAACTGCAGCTCTGTCAGCTGCATAGGCGTAGACTGGGGGGGGCGAGGGGGGGCAATGCCCCCCCAAACGACGCGAGGCGCCGCCGCGCCATTAGTTAAAAAAAAAAAAAAACACATGCAGGCATGCGCTCCTCTCCATCCGCTTGGCTTCCCTGCCCTCTCTATCTGCATCCCGCCTTCCTCTGACGTCATTTCCTTTCGGGCGGGACGCAGACAGAGAGGGCAGGGAAGCCAAGCGGACGGAGAGGAGCGTGTCCGTCTACCCCTCTCCCTCCCTCCGGCGCAGGCAGCAGTCTTTTCCAGCGTTCCTGGCAGCGGTAGCGTTGTACACGCTGCCTTTGGCTCTGCTCCGAAGCCTTCTCTTCAAGTTCCTGTTCCCGCATAGGTGGGACCAGGAACTTGAAGAGAAGGCTTCCGGGGCAGACCGAAGGCAGCGTGTACATCGCTACCGCTGCCAGGAACGCTGGAAAAGACTGCTGCCTGCGCCGGAGGGAGGAAGAGAGGGGGTAAACGGAGTCACCATCTTGGACCTCGCGGGGGGGGGGGAGCAGAGGGAAGATGGATGGGACGGAGGGATGGTGAGCAGAGGAAAGGAACAGAAGATGGATGGAACTGGGAGGGGTGGGGAGCAGAGGGAAGGAGCAAGAGATGGTTGGGACTGGGAGGGGTGGGGAGCAGAGGGAAGGAGCAAGAGATGGATGGGACTGGGAGGGGTGGGGAGCAGAGGGATGGACCAGGAGATGGATGGGATTGGGAGAGGTCAGGCACAGCAGAGGGAAGGAGCAGAAGATGGATGGGACGGAGGGATGGTGAGCAGAGGGAAGGAACAGAAGATGGATGGGACTGGGAGGGGTGGGGAGCAGAGGGAAGGAGCAAGAGATGGATGGGACTGGGAGGGTGGGGAGCAGAGGGAAGGAGCAAGAGATGGATGGGACTGGGAGGGTGGGGAGCAGAAGGAAGCCTACTGGAAAGAAGACACTGCATAAAACAGAAGACACTGGGATCAAAGCAAATAGAAAAACTAAATGATCAGACAACAAAGGTAAATAAAAGTATTTTATTCATAATTTATTAATTGAAATGTGTCAGCTTTTTGAAATGTGCATCTGTGATATTTTGCCTGTAAATTTCATTTCCTTCCTCCATATTAGCATATTCATTTGCATATGTATATATGCAAATGATATGCTAATATGCCCCGCCCATTCTTTGCCCCCCCCCCCCCCCCCCAAATGAAACAGTCAAACTACGCCTATGGTCAGCTGACTGCGGGAACAGCGGGCGGCTATGGCAATGAAATCGGCCGCTAAAGAATGCTTAAGACAAAAGCAGGCGGTTTACAAAATGGCGGCTTCACCTGGAACTGCAGGCGCTACGGTCTTCTCCACGTGGGTAAGCGAAATCACTGCAGAAATGAACCACGGTCCTGGAGGACTTGTTAGAAAGAAGGGTCACCCCTATCGACACCAAACTAAAAAAACTACACACTTGCATGGAAGATCTGGCCCACGAATGCATGGCCTTTTAGATACACACGAGTGAGGTGGAAAACCGCATGGTGGAGGAGGGACAAAAGCAGCACTCTAAATGTCTGGCAGCACTGGAGCAGAAGATAGAGGATCTTGAAAATCGCTCCAGACAGAATAACCTCAGGCTAGTCTGTTTCCCTGAAGCTCTGGGAGGCAGAGACCTGGTCACCGTCCTGGAACGCTGGCTTACAGCAAGAGTAACCTTCCCAGATAAGATGGTACCGCTGCGGATTGAAAGAGCCCACCGCCTTGGCACCCACCCAGATACAGGCACCAAACCACGAGTGATAATCATGCGGATACTGAACTTTGCTCACAAACAGAAGATCCTGCAGGCATCCAGGAAAGAGGATACCTTGTATGAGCAGAAGAGGATTCTCTGCTTCCAAGATTACTCTGCAGGGGTTGCGGAGAAGAGACAGACTTTTACTCCGATATGCTCACAACTGTACAATATGAAAGTACGCTTTGCGTTAATCTATCCGGCTGTACTGAAAGCCACGCATGATGGAACAACACAAGTGTTTGAATCGGCCGAGGAGGCGAAAGGATTTCTGCGGCAACTGGAGAGAGAAGGCGCGGCGGGACCAAGCAACGCAACACAGACCTGACCAGGATCCCAGCAGGAGGAAAAACTGAATCGCATTACTATTTTGCAGGACCAGATAAGGTCTAGGAGGCACGGGACTGACGCTGCTTCAAGTTATGAGGGTTAAGTTAACAAATCTGTTGTTTTACAGTTAAATATTGCCACATGTAAGTTCATGGCTGATAGGATTTGCGGTACTAGCCCACATGCCAACGGGGTTCCTGAGGGGCCAAGCAGATGGGAACTTCACGTAACAATGGATTACACAGGGACATATAAGCACAGTAGAATATCAAGGAATGTTGCTTTATGTCAGTCCCAGATGTTGAGACATATATAAGTACATAAGTAATGCCATACTGGGAAAAGACCAAGGGTCCATCGAGCCCAGCATCCTGTCCACGACAGCGGCCAATCCAGGCCAAGGGCACCTGGCAAGCTTCCCAAACGTACAAACATTCTATACATGTTATTCCTGGAATTTTGGATTTTTCCAAGTCCGTTTAGTAGCGGTTTATGGACTTGTCCTTTAGGAATCCGTCCAACCCCTTTTTAAACTCTGCTAAGCTAACCGCCTTCACCACTTTCTCCGGCAACGAATTCCAGAGTTTAATTACACGTTGGGTGAAGAAATATTTTCTCCGATTTGTTTTAAATTTACTATACTGTAGTTTCATCGCATGCCCCCTAGTCCTAGTATTTTTGGAAAGCGTGAACAGACGCTTCACATCCACCTGTTCCACTCCACTCATTATTTTATATACCTCTATCATGTCTTCCCTCAGCCGTCTCTTCTCCAAGCTGTATAGCCCTAGCCTCCTTAGTCTTTCTTCATAGGGAAGTCGTCCCATCCCTGCTATCATTTTAGTCGCCCTTCGCTGCACCTTTTCCAATTCTACTATATCTTTCTTGAGATGCGGCGACCAGAATTGAACACAATACTCAAGGTGCGGTCGCACCATGGAGCGATACAACGGCATTATAACATCCTCACACCTGTTTTCCATACCTTTCCTAATAATACCCAACATTCTATTCGCTTTCTTAGCCGCAGCAGCACACTGAGCAGAAGGTTTCAGTGTGTTATCGACGACGACACCCAGATCCCTTTCTTGGTCCGTAACTCCTAACGTGGAACCTTGCATGACGTAGCTATAATTCGCACTGCCAGACTGAGTGGATGGGGAGACAGAGTGCAGGTGTTCCAGGCTCGCGCTGCAGATGGATGCTTGGAGAACCGTGAGATGCATGGCCCAGATATATCTCACATTTAACGGGAGCATTGGGACTCAATGGACGGAAAATGATATTACTTTATGAGAGTTTAGTTTAACTACATGTGGCAAAGCAATGAGGCAAAGACTTCTAGTATCTCCAGGAACATTAGATTAGGGGTGTTATGTTAGTGTAATGTTGTTTTGTATGAGGGGATGTGTGCGTACGGGATGAATGTGTGACTGGATATGTAAAGGAACAATATGTACCATAGAACATCAAGGGGGAATGGTTTCGGATTCTGTTTTGGTATAGCTAAAAGGGGAGGAGAGATTGGGAGGTGTTAAATGTGGCTGGTTCCCATTCTGGGAGCGTTAGAACGGGGTTACTGGGAAGGGGGGATGGGGGGAGGAGAGTGTGGGGGGGGGGGGAGGAGGGAAGATTGCGGGGCTGAGGGGGGAGAGGGGAGGGAGGGGAGTCAACCTATTTGCCGAGGGGAGACAAGGTTCATAGGAAGAGACAAGGTTCATAGGAAGAGGTCTAGATGGAAGACGTGGGAGAACCTGGGAAGGGCATAGGCTGGGATGCCTTCTTGGGGGGAAGAACTAATCCTGTAGAGTTACAATTGCGTACTAGATTGCCTAGAGACTATGGTTAGGTTGGTCACGTGGAATGTGGATCAATTCGCCAATAAAATGAACAAAAATCTTACAACAATTACAGCGGCACAAAATTGACATTGCCTTACTACAAGAAACACATTTAACCCCAGAGGAACATGCTAAATTGAACAAATGGTGGGTGGAGGAGTGCATCTCAGCAGGAGCTCAAGGAAAAAAAAAAGGGGGGAGTAGCAGTGCTTATTCGTAAAGGAGTGCTTGCAAAGGTTCATCCTTATGTGGTGGATACAGGGGGTAGATATGTTTTCGTGGAGTTGGAAGTCTCTGGTCAACAAGTATTAATATGCAATGTATATGTCCCCAACCACTATGATAAGCAGTTTTACAACCAGATCATTGGTCACCTGCTTAACTACACAGGGGCCCATATAATAATGGGAGGAGATTTTAACACAGTGTGGGACCCTTAAGTAGACAGTTCCCAAGGGAAGAGGAGTGACACTACAGCATCGAACAAAGGCTTGAAACGGATAGGACGGATATTGGATTTAGTTGACACATGGAGAGTATTACATCCAGGAGAACGAGACTATACACACCATGCGTGGGCAAATGCATCACAAGCCCGAACTGATTATATACTTACCTCAGAAGCTCTATTTGGGATGGTGCAGGCAGTGAATATCGGCCCATATACGATTTCAGACCATGCATGGGTACTAATGGATTGGGACATAGGCCTTCGAAAACCCAAGGGTAATTCATGGCAATTCCCATTGGAATTGTCGGGAGATGGAGTCTTTAAGGAGAACCTTAAAAAAAGATGGGAAGACTATGCAACCCTAAACAAACAACATGAGGGCGACTCTCTTTTATTCTGGGAGGCAGCAAAGGCTGTACTTAGGGGAGAGATCATTAGCTACTATCATCACGTATGGAAGGCTAGAAACCAAGAGATCCTCAGGCTGAGTGCACTAGTGTGCAAAGCTCGAAGGGCATATGGCCAGACACATACAGATATCCACCGCAGTAGATTATTGGAGACGCAGGCTGCCTTAAATATGTTACTACACCAAAGAGCATCAAAATCCCAATTGTATTATAAATATCAACTCTATAGGTTTGGCAATAAAGCCGGCCGCCTTTTGGCTAGATTGGCTAATCCGCGGGGCAACAAAAAGCTGGTACTGCAAATTCGGGGGGCCCAGGGGGTGGTAGAACGGCAAGAGGGGAAGATCTGCGAGGCCTTTGCTCAATTTTATCGTACCTTGTATGCAAAGGAAGCGGACGAGGGATTATCTGAGTCCCTTTACCTATAGACCTTCCATCTCTCAGTCCCCGGGATAAAGATAAGATGAACCAGCCAATCCAGATCGATGAAGTACGATTAGCTATAGCGCAGGGGAAGACACTCAAAGCACCAGGCCCCGATGGCCTATGCATAGAATTTTATAAAAGCTTAGGTGATAATATAGCGCCAACCCTAACTACATATTTCAACAAAATCGTGGACAATGAGAAACTCCCGGGGGATTTGTCCCTGGCACAGATTGTGGAACTACCCAAGCCAGGGAGGGACCCACTACTGCCGGAATCATACCGCCCAATATCGTTATTAAATATAGAGGTTAAACTATTAGCAAAAGTCATGGCCAGTCGGATGAAGAAAGTATTGCCCAAGCTAATACATGAGGCGCAAGTGGGTTTTGTAGAAGGCAGAACTATAGCTAAAAATCTCAGGAAAATTATAGCAGCCCTGGAAATGAGGAAGCACAGAAACATACCGTCCCTACTTATCAGCTTCGATGCGGAAAAAGCATTTGACAGGGTACGGTGAGCATTTCTGTTTACAGCATTAGGGAAATATGGATTTGACGGACGATTTGTATTGGCGGTCAAGGCCCTTTATTATAATCCAAAAGAGAAGGTGCGGGTTAATGGGATGGAATCGGAGGAGGTCCCGATACAGAGTTGCCCGTTGTCACCGCTGCTGTTCGTACTCTCCCTGGACCCTTTGATCTGAGATATAATAGCTAGCCCAGCAATACAAGGGGTACAGATGGGACACCTGGGATTCAAAATAGCAGCTTTTGCAGATGATCTTCTACTGATGATCACAGCGCCACAGACATCTTTGGGGGTGCTTATGGAGACCATAAAGGAGTATGGGGATTATGCGGGTTTTCGCCTAAATTTGACCAAATCAGAGGCTCTGGCCTCCTCTGGAGAGGTACAAAAGATATGGGACAGGGAATTTCCATTGAGTTGGGCAGAGGGGTCATGTAAGTATTTAGGGATCTGGATGACTATGGATTTAGAGAAGCTCTACGCCTTGAATGTCCACGCCTTGCTGGTAGGGACAAAAAATCAGCTGAGACAATGGGACGGCCTTCCCATATCTCTGAGAGGCAGGGTGAACTTAATTAAAATGGTGATATTCCCCAGATGGCTGTATCTGCTGCAGATACTCCCTCTTTGCTTGCTGTGGAAAGACCTAGCACAGATCACAGGGATCTTCAGTAGGTTTTGCTGGGCAAATAAGAAACCTAAAATTCAGTCTAAAATGATGTTGGAAGGTTGGGGAGAGGGTGGATTAGGACTTCCGGACATAGCCTTATACAACCAGGCTTGCTTACTGAGGCATGTGGGAGATTGGGTGGGCCAAACTAGTGTATTCACACCTTTGGAGACGGAGCGTGCTTATTTTGCTCCTTACGATGTTCTCACTCTGCTGCATGTAGAGAACGATCAGATCCCCCTTCAATTCAAGCGTTGTACGTTACTACAACCACTGTGCGTGGTGTGGCGGGTGTTGGTTTAAAGTATGGGGGGGAAGCCGACAGTGTCAGAGTTACTAGCCCTTAGAGGCAATCCGAATTTTGAACCCGGGCAGAGTAACACCACATTCATGCACTGGGAGAAGTGTGGCATCACTGAGGTGGATCACTTGCTTCGAAGGGATGGGGGCCTCCAAACCTATGAAGAGCTGCAAGGGAAATTAGGGATTACATGGGGAAGCCGTTTTGCCTATGCTCAGGTCAAACATTATATTTTACATTTGGATCAACCTAGTTTGCAACAGAAAATAGGTCATAAAATAGGGACTTTTTTCCAAACCTTGGAGCTAGTAGGAATGACAGTGTCCTCCCTATACAAAGCCTTGGTGATGCGTAGCCCCTCCAAAACTTTTAGCTGCATTAAACATAAATGGGAAAGGGAGTCGGGGAGGGCCCTAGATAGATGGGATATACAGGCCACCTTGAAATCGCTACTAACTATTACTATAGATGAGAGACTCAGAGAGTGTGGATATCGGGTGATCATGCTGGCGTATATGTCGGGACAGCAGTGGGGCCATACTAGCACCACACGGGAGGCGAAGTGTGTTTAAATGCGACCATACACCCCACACCTTACATCATGCCTTTTGGGACTGCCCAGGGGTGCGGATCTTTTGGAGCCAGATCCAGGGATTTATGTCCAAAATTATAGGGGCACCAGTGAGTGGAACTTGGGACCACTTTGTGCTAGACACGCAATCTGCATTTAAAAACAAGGCTAAAGGTGCTAGGATGTGGTGTCGCAAGGTATGCTTGGTGGTCCGTAAAAATGTTCTACAGCGGTGGATATCCCCAGAGCCGCTGGAGTATTGGCACTGGCGGAACCAAATACACGAGCTAGCTACCTGGGAAGCTAAGGAGGCAAAAGGAACCCGAAAAAGAAAAAACACTTCTTATTGATCTGGAATCCATGTATACAAGGGTTAAGCCCACGAGGACGTAGCTTGTTGTTAAATATGTTGTAGACCTGAATGGGGGACTAATGGTTAAGTGATAATCTATCTCCACGGAGTGGGTTGACAAGGGGGGGGGGGTAGGGGCTCACCTGGGCTATCAGAACACAAGCCCAGGGGGGACATCGGGGACAGGGATTCGAGGGGAGGAAGGGGGGAAATAGAGGGAGGGGAGGGTTGAGGGGGGAGGATAAAAGGGGGGAGGGGGATTCCATAAGGGTTGGCTACATGTTATGCTTTGCAAATACCGATGGGGAGGCAGTTTGAATTTGGTCCTTGCAAGAAGCTTGGAATATAATAAAAAGGGGTGGGTTGGGGATAAAAAAGTTAAAAGATTGGTGCCGATAAGCAATGACACATAATTGCGCAGTGTACTTTAATATAGGAAAATTTTTTTTTCTTGTGTATCATCAGAATGTGGACCTTATAAATTTAAACACGTCACCAATAAAAATGTTGAAACATAAAATTGAAAAATGAACTTGCAGAGGTATTTTTAGTAATATGTATTTTATCTTTAAAATCAAGCATGGTGGTGGAAGTGACGTCACGGAGACGAATGGCTGCCTAGACTAGTAGCTCTGACACTTCCCTACCCGATTGCAGCACCATCCGCGCTCATAGTTGTTTGTTTTCGTCAGAAACATCGTGGGAACATTAAGGGAACCCAGCGGGCTAACATGAGCAAACTACCGGCGTCGCAGCATTGGGGGAACGAGAGTAAGGTGAGAAAACGGACGGCGAGGAGCCTTTCACGCCCCGCTTCCCCGGCGATGTCGGACTCCGATTCAGCTACCTCCCACGTGACGTCGTGCTGTCCCGCGTCAACGGATAGCCAGCCGAAAGATATTACTTGCTGGTTGGAAGCGATCAGAGCAGAAATTAAAGCATCCCGAGTGGAAATTTTAGAACACGTGGATGCCATAAGCCTAGATCTAAGAGAGCTGGGAGGCCGAGTGGAATCCCTGGAGGAACGCGTGGACGAGCAGGAGGAGCAACATGGCGGGCTTGGAAAAAGGGTAGCCCTGCTGCAAGAACAATTGGAGGACTTTAAATATAAGCTTGACGATCTTGAAAACAGGGGGAGGCAGCACAACTTGAGGTTCTGCGGGATCCCAGAAAATGGCAGCGGGGAAGATGTACAGGCGGTGGTACGGGCCTTGTGTGCCAGAATAATGGGTGAGACATGGGACCCAGCTGAAGCGGCCATGGATCGGGCACATAGAGTGCAGGGCACTCGAGCAGATAACAGGCCCAGGGACATTGTTGCTCGCTTCTCTTCCTATGCATTCAAGGAACTAGTATGGCAGAAGGTTAGATAGCTTCTGTTTACCTGTACCTCTTTTAGACCCCTTCTTGACCCCTCTACACGGAGGGGTAAAGAGTGTTAGCTCATCCAAAAGGTTTTGAATTGTTTCCCTAACCTCCAGGGTTACCCCGTCCCATGGGGGTCTGTTCTGGGGAGGCATCAACTGCCGCAATTCTAAATTAATTCCCATAACCACTGCTTTTTGCCTTTCTGGATCTAGGTGTATTCTGGGCCATTTATGTTCCCACATATATATATGGTTTAATCTACTCTTTGTAGTTCAGTGAGTGTGGTTTATTTGTGTATAGTAGATAATAAGGAAAGAGTACATATAATACAGTATGTAGGAATAAAGACAAAGATAGTTTTCAGGAATAAGATCTTGTTTATTCTTACCAAGATAAAGTCTTCAGTTTAATACATACATCTGGGTTCAAATGCACAGAGCTCTGCCGTCGGTCAAGTGCTGTAGAAGCTTCTAACTTTTCTGTCTGAATGTTAACTCTTTTATAGGCACAGATCTTAATTTTTTTTCATCTTATTGCCCAATATCTCTGTACCAATTTTTTTCCCTTTTCCGGCAGATGGTCATTTGTACTTTTTGTAACATCTTGTACCAACTTCTTTCCTGTTCTAGTTATTTTGAAACATTTCTTTTTTTTCCGGCCAGGTGTCCATCTCTACCCAACTGTCTTTTCCGGTAAACATCTCTTTCTTTTGCTATTTCAAAACCTCGCATCATTTCCGTCACCCTGAACATCTTGTCTTTATCTTTTATAGAAACATCCAGTTTCACAATCTATTTTTATATAATCTTATGACCTGTGTGCCATGTTATAGAAATACAAGCTAGATTTTACAAACCATTTTTGTCTATTATTCTATCATCATATATGCTATATTCAATTTGTAATTTGTTTCAGGTTTTATTAAGACTTCATCATATGGTCCTGCGTTTGCAGGTTCTCAACTGTTATGCCATTAGTGGGTCATCAGGCCTAGTCAAGGCTTCTCTGCTGACCTAAGTCCTGTAACCTGGCTTACCACCATTCCAGTGGATACTCAAGTTCCAATCCATATTAACATTCCCCTCTTCACCCTATCCCATAGGGTGACACCAGGGTTAACGTACCATGGTACCATCCATTCCAGAAGGTATCCTTGTAAAACTGTTGTTCTGCAGAGTCTATTCTAAAACCTGATATGGTCAAATTACTGAGATTCAGATCATAACATAGGCACTACTTCAGTCATTTCTTTTATACCAATACTTTTGCTCAACCCATTAGTATGCAGGTTCTATTCTTACTCTTATATAGGTGTGTATATATATTCATAACAATCAATCATTCCTTTGGTTATATACTGATTATAGGTTATATATATATAGTTTTGCATTGATTATATAGTTATATTCTTTGTTTTTATTGCATTATTTCATAAAGCTTAACGTTCTATATTGTATCTCTGTGTGCTATATTTGATTATACAGTGGCAGACATTTCTACCATGTCTCTAGCATTTGCATAGCGATTGGTCCTTCTCAGAGGGAGATAGTCCAATGTGTTATCTCCTGTGGTGTTGGGAAGGAGATTTTCGTACAGGACATATTGTCCTGCTGTTGTCTTTTTCATTATTGCAGTTTCAATTAAGCGTTCTACCAAGCCTCTAGCACAAGGGATTATGCAACATCCTACTAATACAAAAATTGCTACCACTATGATTATGGTCGTGGCTGCTGAAATGATAAATGTTTTCCATTTACCAAAAGCTCTATCCATCCAACCTGTCCAGGATGTATCTACGCCAGAGTTTTCTGCCAACTCTTGTGACAGTGAGGTTAAGCCTTCCAAAGCTCTGGTGATTGATCCATCTGGAGCAGTGTTGTTGGGGATAAAGGTGCAACACTGTGTACCTATTTTCCGGCACACTCCGCCCTCTGATGCCAGAATCTGGTCAAGAACTAATCTATTTTCCAACGTCATCCTGCTGGTGGCATCTAATTGTGTTGCAATTCCTTGAACTGCATCTCTAGTGTAGTTCACAAATCTCTGCTGGTTGTAATATATATAGTTGATCCAGTCTAAATTCTTATTTATAGTAGCCCACCAAAAGAAAGCTGATTCAAAACCTGCAGCTATTTGGTTTCTGGCTTTGAACTCATCCGGAACCCCTCTTGGAACTCCAATTGCATCTATATAGACCCGATCATCAAAAGATCCAGGCATTGCATTTCTCTTCACTCGTGAGGAAGAGCTGCTATGAGGAGGGAGCAAAGATGCTATTACAATTGGAATTACCAATTTGACTAAAGCACATCTGCCTGTCCAACTTCTGTGAAGTGTATGGTGGATAGTACGGGTTCCACAATACCACCATATGTCTGCTCTAGCTTGTGAAAAGTCTGTGAGATTTAGATTTCGTAGAGTCCCTTTTTCTAGGGTTGTGTTACAATTGGTCAAATTTCCTAGAAACCGTGTATTTTTCACCCCATATCGTTCCAGACATGTATGATATCTGGTTGCAGGATCTGGGATCCTGAATGCGGGCGGGACCCTCATCCGAGGGGGTAGGTAGGGGTGGTGCTCGTCAAGATGCTGACAAGACTGATTGACTTCTTCTTTTACCTGCAATAACTCTAACATACACCAAAACCCATCTGGATCATTGCGGAGATCTAAAGGGAAAGGAACTACTGTTGGTTCTGCTCTTGCATGGGAACAAAAATAACAATTAGAGACATTCAAACTCTTTGTAGTATAATGCGCCCATTCGAGCCATAGGTTTGTCTCCCCAAATCCTGTTTCTAGTGCCACTAAATCTTTGGAATTATTAATCGGCACAATCTGGTAAGGAATCTTTACTTCTGGGATTTTAGTTGGCATCAAAGGATTCTTTTCTGGTTGGGCTGGGGGTGGAACAATCTTGAATTTTCCAACGGGGTCTCTACCTGAGGCATCAATTCCTAAGGAATAAGTTCTGTAGGTAACAGCCGTTACTCCTCTGAAAGTGATAGCCACTTGATTACATTTGGTCATGGGACAGAGGCCATTCACTCGCAATTTCATGATAGAAATGCTCTTTTTGAGATCTGGAATCTCACTACCTGAGTAGGGAATCCATGAACCTGTGTACCACCATACTTGTGCCCAACTTCCGCAATTGGAGAAGGGACACAGGTATACCTCAAAAGCTGACAAATATTGCTGTACAGGATGTTCCCCACACATTGTGTAAGCACACACATCAAGGGTTATTGTGGTCGTGTCTTTTGTGGTGGGTAATGTTATTTCATAAGTGGTCGTAAATTGTTGCAGAAATTTTTCTAAATCCTGTGCTCCATGTACAATGGGCATGGTGAGCACACACAAGAAAAGGGCCAGGCACTTCATGTTGGTCGTTTTCATAATCAAACACTGTATCAAGATTGTACGAAGGGTAAATGACGGCTAATGATTAAGGTAAGCAACAAAATTATCCCTAGGGTCTTAGCAAGAGCTGCTATCACAACAATCAGTATTCCAAAATATATCAAGGCTGGATATATCATTAGGCGTAACTTGAGTATGGGGGGTAAACTCTAATAGCCCCTCTTTCAATGGGATCGGGTACTTCAAAGAGACTATATATTTCCAAAGGTCCCAATCCAACCTCTCTGAGAAACAGAAAAGGTATCCAATCAGTGTCAATTACGGCGTATGTGAATAACCAAAAATCTACCACGTCACCAGTTTCTGGTCTTATTAGGAGATCGTCGGTCTGTTCCACTTGTAGACCCAAACTTCCTCCAAACAATACCAGAGTGTGAGTAACAGTTCGACTGGGGCCAAGTGTCCAATTCTCAAGTAAAGGTTCACACAGTGTCTGATATCGAGTGAGGGGATCCCAATTGGGATTGTCTTCTGGAGCGGGGTCCCAATGGGGAAATAATAATTCACGAGGATCCAGAAGGTATTCTGGGGGTACAGGGATTATCTGTTCACCTAAATTGAAAGGCGACAATGGTGGAGATTCTCTTCCACGGGACATATATTGGTAGCTCCTTTGGGATGTTAAGCTATCTGGGAGGACGAGTAGCTGGGACGGTGATATTTGGAGTGGCTAAGGTAGTATTCGTGGGAGAAGGAACGTCACTAGTAGGAACCAGATGATAAGGAGGAGGGGTGGGTCGTAATCCAGGCAAGGTAATATTATCCTCAAAAGTAATGGTACGATTGGGGACAATATGGACCGAGCTACTGATATTATTGGGAACACTTGTAGCATGAAAAACAGGAGAATTAGTGAGGACAGGAGTAGTCGCAGGGTTTTCAATAGGCACTGTAGGATTGCCAGTTGAAAAGTCTGTTGTGGCAGATGTGTCTGCCCAGGGGGTAGGATTACTGGTGGCAATGGGACTGATCTTTGTGATCGTTTGGAAGGATGTGTGTCTAAACAGGCGTGTGAATGTGGTGTTCTGTTGGGGCTCTGTGTAGGCTGCTGTAGTAGATGGGGGAGCAGTAGCAGTTGCAAGTACAGAAGTAGTTGCAAGTACTGCAGGGGTAGTTGCAAGTACTGAAGTAGTCGCAAGTACCGCTGGGGTAGTTGCAAGTACCGAAGTAGTTGCAAGTACCGTGGCGTTTCCAACGGGCAAAGTAACGTTGCCAGTGGGAAAGGCCGTGAGTGAGATCCAAAGATCTGAGAGGTTACTGTCAGCAGTATAGGTAAACAGGGTAGTGAAAAACAAAACCAAACCTATACAAAGTATGATCATGCACACAAGTCCAACAGCAAACAGTCGAACAGATGGAAAGCAGAAGAAGAGGGTGTACTGATGTAACACCGTTACTGCTGCTGAAACAACACTTGTACGGGTGCTGTTGGCATCCGTATCGTCTGGAACGGTGTCGTCTTCCAGAAAAGTGCCATCAAAGTCGTTGGACCAATGAGAATTGGTTTCAGATAACTGTTCTGAGTCACACTTATCAACAGGGTAAGGGTAAAGTTCAGTGTTCTGAGGATCTGGTTCCTTGATGTCGTCAAGGGCAGCAAGATTCTCAGCAGTCGGTTCCCTGCGGAGAACTTTGCCAGCGGGGGAGAGTGGTGGTATCAAAACTTTCACAGGAGTGGTAGGGAAAGGTGGTATAGGAATAGGAACTTTATGTAGAGAAATAGTCTGTAAGGGAATTAGTTCTTCTGGAGTGAACAGCGGCGGAACTACTTGTGGCATTTATCTGGCTTGATTCGGGAAATACAAATGTAGAATGTCAAGCAGCTCACCGATGTTGCTCTTCAATTTCTGTACTGTTGAAAAGTGAATAGAGCCAGGTTCACCCGGAGCTATTTCTTCCAAATCTGCTGCAAAGTTGCGGATTCTGATGAGGCGGATACGAAGATCAACGTAGGGAAGTGGGAATTCTGGAACACTGGAAGGTGGAGGTGAGGATGGCCACTCAAATGCAGGTTCGAGTACTGGTGGTTGTTCAGGTGGTGACTCTGGAGATTCAGGGATTGTTTGGATGATGATATCAGCAAGATCAAGGAGGTGCGATTCAGGAGATGGATGATCTTGGTTGATTAAGTGATTAAGTCTTTGATCGAGTTGATCAAGATGATTAAAGAGAGTCGGGTGTGGGGTCGGTGGTCTTGGGCTCAGTGGCGGTGGAGATGGGGTTCGTGGTCTCTCCAGTGGCTGCTGTGCTGGGAACATCAATGGAAACATCCAGGAGGCCTGATTCGGTATTCGGGTAGGCTCGTATATCTTTCAGATGGACCCAGGATGTGTGGTCCTCCAGCTTAGCAGCTGTGGCTGACAGGGCTTCTATCTTGAAGGGCCCAACGTAGATGGGGTCTCGCCAGGTTTTGTGCGTGTAATAACGCCGATGCACTAGATCGCCCACTTTGTAAGGGGGGGATCTATTGGCATCACAATCCCCTCTTCTGTCCGAAATGGCCTGTGGAATTGAGGACAGAGAACTTACAATAGTCTGCAAGATATCCCAATATACTGAGTATTGATCGGGCACTTGAGTGTCTGGATTGCCAGGTAGGAGTCGCATCTGGCGACCTGTACATAATTGGAACGGCGTCAGCTTAAGGGAAGAGGATGGGGTGGCACGGAGAGATAATAGTGCCAAAGGGAGGGCATCAAGCCAATTCTTTATCCCATTTGCCATAAGCTGACGCAATTTTGTTTTAAGCAATCCATTGTATCTTTCAACCAAACCATTACTGGTGGGTTTGTAAACACAGACGGTTCTGTGAGTAATGCCAAGTGCAGGAAGGAGGTTCTGTAAAAGTTCATTCACAAAATGCGTACCATTATCTGTGGTAATTTTGGCAGGAATACCAAATCGAGGAATAATCTCATTACACAGTGACTGTGCCATCGTTTGTGCGGTTTCTCTAGAGCAAGGGAAAGCTTCCACCCACTTGGAGAAACCGTCCATGCAGACAAGCAGATACCGTTTACCACGAACAGGTGTCTGCATATCTGTGAAATCTATATACCAATGTTGGCCAGGTCCCTGGACAACAGGCAAATGACCTGAAGGAATGACAGGTCCTCGTTTAGGTGTGTACAGGAAACATTTGTAACAATTATGAACTACAGTGTGACACATGGGCATCATTTGGGGAGCCCATAATTTGGGAGACAGTTGATTATATAATGTATTAGCATTCAAATGCAAAGGGTAATGGAGTGCATGCAAGAGGAGAGAAAGAACATGCTGTGAAACACATAATTGACCGTTGGGGTGGGTCCAAATACCATTAGGATTAAGAAAACAGCCTGCTTGCTTCCACAAGGTAATTTCTGCTTGTGTAAGTGAGGACGTGAGGGTAGAAGAGAAGTCGGAAGTTAGGGATTCAGAGATGACAGGAGGAGTAGGCTCGTTCTGAGGAAACTGTGGTGCTGGAGATAAGGGAGGGGTAATGATGGGAGGAGTAGGAAAAAGGGGAGGAGTACTTAGAGAGGAGGAATCAGATTGTGTGGAATCGGAAGGAGTTGAAGGAGGTGTGTCAAGAAGTGGTGCTTCGGACACAATGACCGGAAGTACCGCATTGGCAGCGGTTCCGGAAGGAGGACTGGAAAGGGAAGTGACCTCACGGGCTAGTTCATCAGCAGCATGGTTGCCGTTAATGGCAAAAGAAAAGACTGTCTCCTGATGTGCCTTTATCCAGGAGATACTGGTGCGGAGGCCTTTTTGATGGCGCTTCTCCAGCGCATCAAAAAGTGCAGTCCACAAAGGTAAGTGACTGAGAGGTTGCCCAGTAGAGGAAATCAGACCCCTCTGGTTCCATTTGCGAACATGGGAATGCAAGGAAGCAAAAACATAGTCCGAGTCGGTGACAATGCTCAAATCTGAGTGTAGTGCTTTAAACAATAAGACGTACAAAACCGCTGCAAGTTCTGCGGTTTGGGCTGTGAATGCATCCGGTAACCTGAATTGTACAGGATCCAGTATATCTTCTTCTGGTGTATAACGGAGGGCGGCAAAACCGGCAACTCCGTTTTGCTGAGAACCATCTGTAAACCAAACCTCGCCACTCTGCAATATTTCTGAATGCAGATGGAGAGATGCGGGTACAGACAATTGGGTAGTGCACTCATGGGGAAAGATAGCATTCTGTGCTGTCTCTGTTACGGTGAGTAATGGATCTAGGCGTTGAAGGTCAGTTAAAGTTAATGGGTGAATAGAGTGCACTACACTGAACAAAAGTACTTGATACTTTTGTAACCGGCAGACAGTCATGTGACTAATCTGTTTATCCAACAGATATTTAACATCATGGGACGTGTGGAGAATCACCGGAAGGTGAGGAATGTAGCTGTAAAGTTTGGTAACAGCCGTACTGGCGGCAACAAGACCTTTCTCACAAGTTGCAAAGGCTCTTTCAACGGGTGAAAAAGTTCCTGAAAGGTAACCACATGCAAGATCATCATGTTCTTGTGTGATTAGGCATGACCAAGTATCCTCAGTATGCACAACCCAAAGGTGCACATCCTGAGAAACATCAATGGTTGCCAATGGTGAGGAAAGCATAACATCCTTTACAAGGGCCATAAGATCAGCTGTTTCCTGAGCTGTAAAGTGTAAGGGTTCATGTTTTACTTTCTGTTTACCTTGTAGCTTCATGTAAAATGGCTGAGTCCGGGCGGAATAATTGGGTATCCAAAGGCGACAGAAGTTTAGCATGCCAAGGACACCTCTGAGATCAGAAACTGTGGTGGGCATACGCAAAGAAGAAACGTGTTGTAGGGTATCGGGACCTAGGCCCTTCTGACGGGGGCCAATGTGATGGCCAAGGAAGGTAACATGTGTCTGAGCAACTTTTAATTTCTTTCTGTTAACTTTGTAGCCCTTCGTAGCAAGAAAGCCTAGAAAGTCACAGGTGACTTGAACACAAGTGTCAAAGTCAGGGCATGTGATAAGCATGTCATCCACATACTGAACAATAGAAGTATGTGGTGGGAGAACATACCTGTCATGTTTAAATTCATGTATGTGTTCTGCTAGAGTTTGGGAAAAGATGGTAGGACTGTCAGTGAATCCCTGGGGAAGGCGAGTCCACTGATATGTTGTGTTATTGAATTGGAAAGCCGTTAACGGGCGGCTTACAGGGTCAAGGATGATCGAAAAGAAGGCGTTGGACAGGTCAATGGTGGAATGATATGTCTGCAAGGAGATACTATTGAGGAGTGTAGTTGGGTTTTCCACGTTTGGAAATACCGCGTAAGTGAGGTCATTTAGCGCCCGTAAGTCTTGTACTATACGGAAGGCGCCAGGCTCTTTCTTTGGCACTGGGAATAATGGAGTATTGTATGGTGAATTACACTTTTCAATGATGCCTTGCTGTAATAAGGAATCAATTTGTTCTTGAGCTCCAGCAATAACTTCTGGTTTTAACGGGTACTGGGCAATTTTGGGGCCTTTGCAGCCAGGTAAAAGCTGGATGCGATGGGGAGGACCGGTAACCTCACCATAGGGTTTCTCCGGTGTCGCCCAAAGAAAACCTGGTAGGTCATTTAGTGCAATCTCTATTTGTTTTTCAACCATAGAGGTGACAGCCATCATGAGTGAGGTACTCTCATCAGGGGAAGAATCAAAATGAATTTCAAAGTGAAACAATGTCAATAGATCTCTCCCAAGTAAATTGACAGGGCATAATGGAGCATACAAAAAAGGAGCAGATAGTTGTTGATCTGCATATGTAATTGGCAGGGGATCAAGCAGGGGTGTGTCCGTTGGGACACCATCAAATCCAGTGGTGGTAATGTTGTTAGGGGAAACTTTGAGAAGTTTCTGCAGTTTATGCGGAACGTGGGCCAGCACAGAACGAGAAGCGCCTGTGTCAATTAAGAAGGGGACGGGAATATCACAGATTAGCAAGGTGATCATAGGATCGTCCAATCCTGCAGTAGTGTGGACCACGCCTAGTCACTGTGGGCGGCGTTGGTCTGGGTTCCACAAAGGGAAAGACTGCCGTTCTGGAGACCTCTGCCGCGTGCGACGAGGCATAAGTCGTTGGGGGTGAGAGCATTGAGCAGCATAGTGCCCATACTGCTGGCAGCGATAACACTGGACATCCGGATAGCGATCAGGACTAGGTCGAGAACGATAGTCTCTGGATCGTCTGTTATCATCAAGAGGGCCCCTTGGGGGACCTCTCTGGGGTTGGGAGCGACGGCCTCGCTCCTCAGGATAATCTGTTCTACGGTCGGGGCGGTAGGGCCGTGTGCCCTGATTGCGGGTGTTATTGTCATATTGTTGATCGGCATACATGACGATAACAGGGGGAGAGGTCTCCGGGGTATTGGTATCAGTGTCAGAGCTCTTAGAGGCTCTTTTATCTTTGAGGTCTTCAGTCTGCAATACGTCTAGATTAGTACGTATTGTTTTGCGATTTTGCTCTTCATCTTGTTTGCTTTTAACAAGCCTTCTACAATGGTGAAGGATATGTTCGCGAATTTTAGGCCATTTTTCAAGTTGGAGACCCACTGTGTTCTCCAGCTTATTTCTAATCTCCGTAGGTAAGGTACCCTTAAGCAAATGGTAAAACACTGGGAGGGCATTATCGGAGTCAAATTTCTCCTCCGTCTCTTCCTTAAAGAGGTCTTGGAGCCTGAGTAAGTAAGCTTCAATAGGCTCTGAATCCATTTCCCATCTCTGAGAAGTGATAACTGAAAAATCTTTGAGGGCCGGATATATGGTCCGGATTTCCTGGAATACTTTGGTCTGAATCTCTGTCAATGGGTTGCCATCATATTGGGTGTCAGTTACAAATTTAGCATAGCCTGATTGAGTAAATATATCGGTGACGCTAGCGTGTGGGGTTCTGCCTAGAAGCGCTTTCATATCGCCGACTGACAGAGTGGTACCCAGGGTAATGTCTTGTAATTTCTTTAACCATCGGTTGCCTCCCATTGCAATATCTGGGAGTTGTAGTATGAGGCTATTTAATTCAACAGCTGAAAGTGGGGTGTACTCCGTATGAGGAACACCACCTGACATTTTATTTAGCAGGGGAAAGACCCTTGCTTTCTCAAAGGGTTTAATCAATGAAGATGTAAGAAGATCGATTGATGCGGTTGGGGGAAATTGATTCTCGTACTTTTTCCAAACCTGAAGACCTTGGACTAGGTAGAGGGTTGTTTTCTGATCCCAATGGGGATCAGGGTGGTCATAAATAAGATCTCTCACTAGTGAGAGTTTGTCAGACCGCAAGGATCCTTCACGTGGGAAGAGGGCGGACTGGGGTTGAAGCGCCTCGGACCATCCTGCAAGATTATCAATCCATGGTTGAACATAATACCATGAATTTTCATGTAATGCCACATATTGGGCAGGTGTGCTAGGCGGACCAGATAAGATAGGTTCTGTACAGATATTCAGACCTGTAGGGTGACAGAGACTGTCAATGACTGCAAGGCAGCGGCTAGATCCCTCATCAGTAAGATAACTTTGAGGGTGGCGCTGTCTGGTATGATGAGAAATAACATCATGTTGTTGGGGTATGTCGGATTTTGATATAGCAGATGCGGTAGTATCCGGGAGTGCTGAAATGGACTTACGTAAGGAACGAAGTCCTTCTGAAACGAATGCGAGGTCATCTCCCATACTGGCCAATGTGATGCCATGTTGTGGCATACAACATGCCTCTGAAGGAATGGGAGTGTCAAGGGGACGGGTCTTGGGTAGTTCAAGGTGAGATGAATCTCCTTCCACTGAGGAGGAGAAACTTAGCACCGGGGGAGGTTCATTTCGAATATCCTGTAGGTCAGATTTAGTTGGGAGTTGTTGTTTTAAAACTTCCCATGCTTCTTCTAATGGGGAGGGTCTAACCTTTGGTCGCGCACCCAATTGATCCCATCTAGGAGGAGTAGAACACTCAGGTTCTAGAGTCGGCATGGAAGGGTTCACTGGAACTGGGGGCGCTTTAATGAAACCCCGATCATAGAGTTCCTGACAAATAGCCCGTGTCTGCGTAGCAGGACTACATGGAATGAAGCCCATCTGTCGTAACTGAGACAGGATAGGGTAATGCAGGGATGCGGGAGGCAAGGAACCAGTTTGGACGGAGGAGTCCAAATGTGGCGGCGGAGGTGATGTCTGAGTTGAATGTCCCATGTATGGGTAGGTAGCCGTTTGAGTAGTCATGTGTGAGGTCAATCCTGATCCTGGCACAGGACAGGTGGAGGTCTGGGCAGCCGCATCAATCTGACTGATGTCTGGGTGATGGATAGTGACCGGAACCGATGGGTCCTGGACACAAGGGTAATGTTCAATAATGGGGGGGGGGTATGTCAAGCTCATAACCTCCAATAGTACGATAGACATGAGGTTGTGGAGTTAGCGTTTGGGTAGTTGCTTGCATCGTTGGGGCAGTTATAGCAGCGGGCGACTGAGTAACAGTCTGAGCCACTGGTATTATTGCAGGGGTTACGGGCGGCTGAGTTGGTGCCGACCCCTGGGACATAGGGAGAGGGTTCTTTTGAGATGGAAGAGGAGATAGATCAACAACACCAGCAATGTGCACAGTGGTAGGTGGGTCAAATATCATAGGGGCAGGAGATACCACAGGCAGCGGGGGTGTCACCGTCTGTGATCCTTGAGATGAGGAGGTCTCTGTCTGGGATCCCTGAGAATTCTGTAGGTGAGGATTTGTGGCAGGTTTATCACAATATCCAGGGGGTATTGGGGTATATCCCACTGCACATGGTAGCAGCTTAGTAGAGCTTGCGGCAGCAGCTGCGTCATAAGGTGGTGGGGCGGTAGGTGTTACTGGATCTTGGTAGGGGGCTTGGTCGCAATCGGACTTACCTAGAGCTCTATCATGCTGGTTTTGTGCAATAAGTATGAATTTATTAATGGCAGCTAAATGTTTATCCCTAGATTTTCCTGTTTTGTGGGACTCATTGTAGCAGACCAAAGCTTGGAGTTTGCCCTGATCAAATGAGCCCTTTGATGGCCATTCCAGTCCTTGATCCTTAGCGGACCAAGCAGTATGCCAGGTTTGACATAAACGGGTAAGTTCTTTTCTATCAGCGGGGAAAAAGTTAAGAACTCTTTCCAGGGGAGTAGGAGATGAGGAAGAAGACATAGGGGGCAGACAATCCACATAGGAACTCATAGAAAGGTGTAATCAATATAATGCAATATCTATAAGTAAGATGGTTTAAGTCAAATTTCTGAAATCTATAACAGGGGCAATTGAGGGATACAAATAAAAACGTGCAGGGAAAAATTATCTAAACAAAAACATGCATCATGCATATAGAAAACATTTTTATACTCACGTGTCTTCAAGAGCGTCCCGGTGGCGGAACCTAGAACAGAAATTACTAATTGGCGGAAAGCTCAATGCTTTTGCCGCAGGTTAAAGGAACAGACACTTAAAAGTCACAGAGGTGAAAGGAGAGGGTAAGAAAATTGTACCAGAGTGAGTGGTGTCAGCAATTATATATATTCTACTCTATCCCAAATTACTTATCCTCCAAAGTAGACTGCAAATGTTAGAACCCCAAAAAAACAAATGGGGGTTGCTACTACCCTTAAAGAATATGGGAGACGCGGAAGAAAGGCTCCCATAGTCGGAGGACACGGGTCTCAGGGGTCTCCGCTGGTTAGGAGTTCATCTACAACTAAAACCTCCCCTGGATCCTGGTTAGGAGTTCATCTACAACTAACCTTTAATAAATTTAAATCAGTCAGGAGTTCATCTACAACTAACTGTCCTAAAAGCCCTGGTTAGGAGTTCATCTACAACTAACCTTTATAAGATTTTAGATGCCCGAGTCAACCTGTATACAATCTCAACCAATGTCTTTAGGCGTCCCTTTATTGTCACGGCGATCATCTATACAGGTAACCCCTAGGTGGGCAATAATGCCGAATCCGCAGGCCACTCCGAAAAATGGAATGGAAGTCTGCTCCTAGTAATTGCGATACCGTCATCCATTGAAGGATTTGTGGCCCTCAAATGGATGTAAGTCCCGGACATCGGTATCAAAACCAATGGTTATAGCATGACACTAGTAGAGGAAATAATTAAATTAAAATAAAAAAAAAAGGGAAAGGAAAAAGGAAGGAAAAAAACAATAAAAAAAAATTTTGGCATGTTCCTAGAAAGAATCCCTGAAATCTAAGCCAGAGGTAGTAAGCAAAATTAGTGGAAAGAGAGAAGAGGAAGAGAAGGAAAAAATTAAAAAAAAAACTATATATAAAAAAACATGTACGCTCTTCGGGTAAGGAACATTCACTATACAGTATATAATAAGATTGCCACACAACGAACAATGAAAGGAAAACTCAAAAGCAATAAAGCGGAACAGCTGACAGGAAGGGAGGTAGGGCAAGCAGTGTGAAATCAATCATCCAAAACGAGCAGAGCAGCAAAAGTCTGAGAAATACTTGACATTGTAGAACATTAAACAAGCAGCATAATATTTTCTTCTATAGCTAACATACGTTATAAAAATAAAGGATAAATGTATAGACTGATTTTATTACAGCAAAACGAGTTGTAGATTAGTACTATAAAAATGGAAAGATTATAGATGAGCAGCGAACCAGCACTGCCATCATGAAAGTAAAACTTAAGAGTATTCGAGCACACATGTGTCTTCAAGAAAGAGCTTGTGTCTTATTAAAAATAAAGAACATAATGCATATAGGGGAATAAAGTAGGAAAGTAGGTTGAACGCGTGGCTGGGAAACAATGCTATACAGCCTTTTTCATAGGACATCAGCACAATATGATATCATTTAATAAAAAAAACGGCAGCTTCGTAACAGCAAAACAAAACATGTGGTTAAATATGCCACGGGCATCCTGGAACGCTATCGGTTAGACGTTCTACAGGAAATAGATGCATATCAATCATAGCAAGGAAAAATGTGACAATCTTGCGGATTAGTAAGACATGTATCTCTACAGGGCAAAATAAATGTTACAGATCCAACAATAAACGAACACTATTACAGTTCAGAACTGAAATCATGAAGTATCAAAGCAAAATATTAACATAATGAGATGGGGGGGCCATGCAAATATACATAATAAAGTACATGTGCCATCAATTACCCATTATACTAAAAATAAATTAAAGAAGCATCATCGGGCATGCGAGAGGTAAACCAAGGCAGAGGAAAGAAGGAGAAAGCCGGTTTTGAAGGGACAGTACAATAATTTTCTGTTTGAAGGGGAAATACATTTATAAAACCTTGTAAGCACGTTGTGGAACATGGTAAGGTCTATTAAGCTGTCAATTATAGCGTACAGGGAAAAAAAAGGAAAAAACTTGTCTCGGGGTTTAAATCAAGCCTCAGAAACGCAGTGAAAAAGCATGAAACTATCAGTCGGTCTATTGTGTTAGGGAAAATGAAATGAGATAGAAGGAAACGCCCACAAGTCAAAGCAGTGCGAGCAGAAACAGGTGCTTCCTACAGTTATGGCATACTGAGATGAGAAATAAGAAGAGCCGAGTAGTCTCACTGAAAAATCAGACGGAGTTAAGAGATGTATAGAAAGATGTAAAAGAGAGCGGAGACGCCCACGGACAACAAGGTGGAAAAGGGGAAATAAGAGTTACTACGCAGTTTTTATTAAAGACCAGGAAATGTGCATAACAGTTGAAGAGATTACAGAGAATCAATGATTGAAACTATAAACCTTTCACAGAAGGACTGCAATAGAGTTTAAAGCGTGCATGAGGAGAAAATCAAAGCGGAGGTTTCAGTGCAGCGTTAAGAAAAGGAGCCGAAGTACTTTCACAGGGCAGAGAGGAATAGACAGGCTGAAGTGTGTAAGCAAGAAGAAGTGGGGGGGTTGGAATGCATAGTGCAGACCAGAATGAATTGCAGGATGGAGAGATATAAGATTTTAGGGAGAAGAATGAACAGCTGAGCAACAGATAGGGATGGCAAAGAATTTAAGGAACATAGAGTTCACCATATACCGGATAGCAAAAAAAAAATAAAGAGAGGACAGAAACTAAAGACACGAAATGTCAAGGCGTTAGGCTAAGAATAGCCAGCATAAGACCGCGTAATGACAATCGTGGTGAAATAAGAAAAAACAGCCAGCATCTGCTAGGCTAGGTCTCCCTGCCCAGAACCGAGATGCCATTCATACCCTTTCATACACCAAACACTCAAAAGTGACAGTATATAGGTGAGGAAGAAGAGAGGACATATAAGGTGGTTATCAGATGGACAGAATGACAAAAGGACAGGAACCGAAAATACAATAGTGCCAGTCCAGCGCAGGAGAATAAGGCATGCAGGGAACAGGGGAAGAAGGCAGAAAAATAGAAGAGTATTAGAGTGAGGGGTGAGGAAAAAAAAGGAACGGACAGAATAATAGTGCCCAATACCCCTCAAGTGGGCAATGTCCGTGAGAGGCAGAAGGAGAAAGAAGAAGACATTGAAAAGGGAAATATGAGAGAAAAAGAGAAAGTAAAATAAAGTGACAGAAAGAAAACAGTGAACATTGAACGCACAGATCAAGTATCCCCTCTTGCGTTCAAATGGCGTACAAGTAGGGCTGCGGGAACGGTCAGCGATCGGCGGGTCACCACTGTTTACCTGTACCTCTTTTAGACCCCTTCTTGACCCCTCTACACGGAGGGGTAAAGAGTGTTAGCTCATCCAAAAGGTTTTGAATTGTTTCCCTAACCTCCAGGGTTACCCCGTCCCATGGGGGTCTGTTCTGGGGAGGCATCAACTGCCGCAATTCTAAATTAATTCCCATAACCACTGCTTTTTGCCTTTCTGGATCTAGGTGTATTCTGGGCCATTTATGTTCCCACATATATATATGGTTTAATCTACTCTTTGTAGTTCAGTGAGTGTGGTTTATTTGTGTATAGTAGATAATAAGGAAAGAGTACATATAATACAGTATGTAGGAATAAAGACAAAGATAGTTTTCAGGAATAAGATCTTGTTTATTCTTACCAAGATAAAGTCTTCAGTTTAATACATACATCTGGGTTCAAATGCACAGAGCTCTGCCGTCGGTCAAGTGCTGTAGAAGCTTCTAACTTTTCTGTCTGAATGTTAACTCTTTTATAGGCACAGATCTTAATTTTTTTTCATCTTATTGCCCAATATCTCTGTACCAATTTTTTTCCCTTTTCCGGCAGATGGTCATTTGTACTTTTTGTAACATCTTGTACCAACTTCTTTCCTGTTCTAGTTATTTTGAAACATTTCTTTTTTTTTCCGGCCAGGTGTCCATCTCTACCCAACTGTCTTTTCCGGTAAACATCTCTTTCTTTTGCTATTTCAAAACCTCGCATCATTTCCGTCACCCTGAACATCTTGTCTTTATCTTTTATAGAAACATCCAGTTTCACAATCTATTTTTATATAATCTTATGACCTGTGTGCCATGTTATAGAAATACAAGCTAGATTTTACAAACCATTTTTGTCTATTATTCTATCATCATATATGCTATATTCAATTTGTAATTTGTTTCAGGTTTTATTAAGACTTCATCATATGGTCCTGCGTTTGCAGGTTCTCAACTGTTATGCCATTAGTGGGTCATCAGGCCTAGTCAAGGCTTCTCTGCTGACCTAAGTCCTGTAACCTGGCTTACCACCATTCCAGTGGATACTCAAGTTCCAATCCATATTAACACTTCCCACTCTTGAATTCAAGGATGCAAGGGTCTCTGTGTTCCAGGACTTATCAGTGTTCACATTGACACAAAGGCGTGCTATGAGGCCGGTGACTGAGATTCTGAATAAGGAAAAAATTGCTTACAGATGGGCTTTCCCATTTGCCATCTGTTTTGAGCTTAAGGGACAGAAATGCAGGAACTGGAAGGTGGCAGACGCATGGAAGTGTCTATATGAGGCCGGTCTGACTACGGCCGAGATGCTGCCCACTGGGATGGCTTCTGCGACTAAGGAACGACTGCAGAAGTGGAAGAGGGTTCCGCAGAAAGCAAAGACATCGAAAGCTCAGACCTGAAGCTACAAACAGGACTATGAAGTTAATTTTCTAAGTTCCTCTATTCTGTGGAATAGAGACGGTTTGTTTGATGAATGCCAGGAGATCGTAAGAAGAATCTAGTATGGCGGGATTACATGGGGGCAAAGGGTGGTGTGCAACAGTATTGTAATAAAGGGGTAGGGTGTGTGTGAAGTGTGGGGGGAAGTTTGGGTAGTGTGTTTGTTCTGTGGGGGCCCTTCCTCTCATTTCCCATGCAGCACTGGAGGGTGTTGTTTGGTGGGTGGAAGGACGGGGGGGGGGGTTGGGTGGGGAGGGGGGGCGGGGTTAGGGAGGTGGGGGAATTTAGGGGACAGTAGGGACTCAGAACTCACCATGTACCTTTCATCAAAAGTAGAGTTTGATAAGAGAATATTTAATGGTAGACTATAAGTTTTTTACTTACAATATAAAGGGGCTGAACTCTCTTTACAAGAGACATTCTCTATTGCGTGAGTTGCATTTGATGCAGCCACGGGTGGTTTTTTTAACAAGATACTCATCTTTTAAGGAAACATGAGGGGCTTCTAGCCTCGAAACAATATCCACAGGTGGCTTGTGCTTCAGATGTAACAGGTTATAAAAAAAGGGGTGTGGCTATAATGTTCCTTAAAGATGTGCAGTTGCAGATTTTACACTCGAAGGATAGGGAGTGCAGATTTCTTTTTCTGAATGTCATGCTGGAGCAGGAGGAGTTTACATTGGTCAATGTATACTCACCCAATGAGAACCAGGAACATTTTTTCTTGCGTCTTCAGAGGGAGCTGCAGACCTTTGCAAAAGGTAAACTGGTGGTGGCGGGTGATTTCAATGCTACCATGCAACCTGGCTTGGACAGGTCATCTCCTCCTGCTCCGGTAGATCGTAAGCTTTCTCAGGCCTTGAAAAACTTTGTGGATGAATTGGGTTTGTACGATGTGTGGAGGTTGGGTAACCCTAGAGTACGGGATTATACTTTTTACTCCCCGGTGCATCTCACATACTCCAGATTGGACTATATCTTTCTTGACAAATCCTTGTCGGGGGGGGGGGGGGGGGGGGAGACTCCTTTATAGGGCACATTACCACCTCGGACCATGCTCCGGCCTGGACAATTATTCCTACCATACGGGAGGAGGTTAGAGAAAAGAGATGGACACTTAATAGTAGTTTGCTGCAAGATCCAAATATCAGGGCCAGTTTTCTCCCAGTCTTGAAAGAATATTTTGATCTCAATCTGGACTCGGGACCGACAGTAGGTACAGTGTGGGATGCCTTTAAGGCGGTTTCGAGAGGGCACTTTATTAAGTGGGCGAGTATTAAGGCCCGACTCCACAAAACACGCTTGACCCAATGTGTGGAAAAGCTGGGGGTTTTGGAAGATAGATACAGGGCTTCTGGCTCAGTGTCTGACTTTCGAAAACTACAAGCAGTGAGGCTAGAAATAGCAGCTTTACATGAGGAAAGTTTGAAATTTGTACACGCACAGTTGAATCAGGTTTACTGTGAACGTACTAATAAACCTGGAACGTTGCTAGCCACTAAATTAAGAAAACTGAGATCTGACCGACACATTTTGAGAGTAGAAAACACTAAGGGGGGCCTGCTACATAAATCAGTTCAGATCAGAGAGCGCTTCGCCCAATACTATGAGACACTGTATAAGGAGGATGCTGCTGTACAGACTGGGGACATTGATGATTATCTGGCGGCAAGGGGACTCTCGGTCTTATCAGAAGTGCAGCGGGGGGAGCTTGAAGAGCCGGTGCAGGTGGATGAGGTTATTCGGGCTATTAAAGAGCTACCTGCAGGGAAGGTGCCGGGGCTAGATGGGTTTACAAATGAGTTTTACAAGGCATATGTGATGGAGTTAGCACCTTATTTGACAATAATCATCAATGCAGTGAGAGAAGGGGCTTCTTTTCCCAAGACTATGATGGTGGCGTGGGTAGCGGTAATACCAAAGTCTGGAAAGGATAAAACCGAATGTGCCTCCTATAGACCCATATCGATACTTAATGCTGATGTCAAAATACTGGCAAAGGTATTGGCAAATCGTTTGGGGCAGGTACTTCCTAGCCTGGTTCACCTGGACCAGGTTGGCTTTGTAACACGGAGACAGGCAATGGATAATATACGCCGTACGGTGGATCTCATTTATGCAGCTCAGACAAAAAATCGGCCCTTGGTGTTACTTGGGTTGATGCGGAAAAGGCATCTGACCGGGTGCACTGGGGTTATTTGGATAAGGTATTGCACAGGGTGGGGGTTGGACAGGTTTTTAGAACGTGGATTCGGGCATTATATTCCTCGCCGCAGGCGTGTGTGAGAGTCAATGGCGGAAATTCAGGGGCATTCACATTAGGACAAGGAACTCGGCAAGAGTGCCCATTGTCTCCCTTGCTCTTTGATCTGGCAATGGAACCCTTGGCGGCAGCTATTAGGGAAAATAATGGTATCACTGGAGTGCGGGTGGGAGCAAGGGAATATAAAATTGCATTATTTGCAAATGATGTGCTTATGTCCCTCACAAATCCATTAATCTCTCTTCCTAACTTAATGCAGGAGATTGCGAACTACACCCGGATCTCGGGCTATAAACTAAATGCTAGTAAATCTGTTGGACTTGCTGTAGATGTTCCACAGAGACTGATGGATACGCTGAAGACGTCATTTGCCTTTAAGTGGACGACTAGTGAATTGAGTTATTTGGAGGTGAAGATTCCAGGGGACTTGTCTGAGCTGTTTTTACATACATGAGCTGTTTGCTGTAAATTACCCGGCTCTTAAGCGGGAGATACAGGGGGACTTAGATGGCAGTCTGCAGGCTTATCCTGGTTCGGGCGGATTGCGGCGATTAAAATGAACATTTTGCCCCGTCTTTTGTACCTATTTTAGGTTCTTCCAATGCGGCTGCCTCGGTCTTTCTTATCTGGCCTACAGGATATTTTGATTAGATTTGTATGGAACCAGAAAAGACCGAGGTTGCCCCGCGCTTTGCTATATAAGACTAAGCGTATGGGAGGATTGGAGGTGCCCAATCTGTTTTGGTATTACTGTGCAGCGCAGGCGCGAGCGGTGGTGGATTGGTTTAGGAAAGAAGATCATAAATTGTGGGTGGACATTGAACAATCCCTGATAGGAACCAGGACTTTTGGGCACTTGATGTGGATTGTAGGTAAATACAGGGGACGGGTAGATAGGTTTCCACCAACAGTGCAGGCTACTTTTTATTACTGGGACCTTATGTTCCCAGCCCGTCAGCCCATAGTGTCAGATCTGGCTCCAATAGTGGATAATCCTTTGTTTGAGCCGGGTATAGGCAATAATACTTTTGGCAGGTGGGCAGAATCTGGATTGGAGCTGTTAGGGCAGTTGCATATGGGAGAGAATCTTGTACCTTTTGAAACACTGATGGACGACTTTGGGCTCAGGCCAGGGGACCGTTATGCACATTTACAGTTGCTGTAGTTTCTGAAAGGGCCAGCCTATATAGGCTGCATGCGGCGTGAAGTCCATCCGCTGGAGGAGGTGTGTGTAGACCTGAGGGTTAAGCGTGGTTTGATATCTTTCCTTTATAAACATCTGGTGACCACTGCTAAACCTTCCCTGTTACATAGGAAGAGATGGGAGCAGGAGCTAAAGTTTTCTCTGTCGGAAGCAAGTTGGACGATCCTGGAGAAGAGGATTTTGAGATCCTCAATAGCGGTGGCTATGCAAGAGAATGCTGTTAAGGTATTCTATTGATGGTACTTAACCCCGGTAAGGCTACACCATATGTGTGCTCAGGTACCAAAGGAGTGCTGGAGGAAATGTGGCGCAGAAGGCTCCATGGGACACATATGGTGGTCTTGTCCTAAAGCGCAGGCATATTGGAGAGGGGTACAGTATCGTTTGCAAATGTGGTTGGGCCAGTCTGTGCGGTGACATCCTTTAATTTTCCTGTTGGGACAGAGGCCGGAGGGCTTAACATCTGATCAGTGGTCTTTGATGAAGGGTCTGCTGCACGCAGCTCGAATAAATTTAGCACAGAATTGGAAGTCACCGTTAGTACCCTCGCGGGTGAGATGGATAACAAAGGTGCAATACATATGTGAGATGGAGAGATTAACTGCAGTAAAGAGAAAAACCTTGTCTAAATGGGAAAGAGTGTGGGAACCTTTCTTAACCAGATGCTCTGGATGAGAGGTGCATTCATATGTTGGAAGGATGGGTGAAGGGGAAAGGGGGAGGCGATACAAGGAGAGGGATTTGGATTGGGGTACAGGGGATTTATGAATCATAAAACTGAAAAAGTTTGAAGTAGATATTGTATTTCTGATAGCATTATTGTTTTGCTGGTGTTTAATTATATGATTATCCATGGAGGTGGTTATGTATAAGTATGGTATATTGAAATGTTTTGAGATGAGAAATTAATGTACTGGTTTAACAATTCTCAATAAAGACTTCTATAAATTTAAAAAAAAATCAAGCATGGTACTGGAAGATTGGAGGGGGGTTAATGTAATGCCAATCTTTAAAAAGTGTTTTAGAGTTGATTGGGGAATTGCAGACCAGTGAGCTCATTGGTGCCGGGCAAAATGATAGACTCTTATAAAGAACAAAATTACAGAGTATATTCATAAGCATGAATTAGTGAGACAAAGCCAACATGGATTTAGTCAAGGAAAATCTTGCCACACCAATCTACTACATTTTTTTGAAGGGGTGAATTAACATTTGGATAAAGGTGAGCCGGTCAATATTATGTATCTGGATTTTCAAAAAGGCATTTTACAAAAGTACCTCATGAAAGTCTCCTGAGGAAATTAGAAAGTCATGGGATAGGAGGTAATCTCCTATTGTAGATTGAAAACTGATAAAGAGATCGAAAACAGAGAGTAGGGTTAAATAGTCAGCATTCTCAATGGAGAATAGTAGATAGTGGGGTTTTCCAGGGGTCTTTGCTGAGACCGCTGCTTGTTAACATATTTATAAATGATCTAGAGATGGGGATTGCTATTGAGGTAATTAAATTTACTGATGACAAGTGGAGGGGCATTTTCAATATGACGTCTAAGCCTGGACGTTTTGCAAAAAAACGCTTAACTATGAACCCACTCTACAGCACTCCTACCTCTCCTACCCCTACATCCCCTGCCCATTTCACCTATCTCAACCTATTTCCTAACAACTACATCATACCGCTACTATTGCTACAGCTGTGTTCTTTCTGTGATACTATGTAATTCCATACTATGTAAGCCGCAGTGAGCCTACTACCGAGCGGGAAAGAGCGGGGTATAAATGCAACAAATAAATAAAATAAATAAATACATTTTGAAAAAAGAATAACGTATTTTTTTTTTAAAGAAAATACTGTTTTGAACAAGGTTTTGTGGTTTGGATGTTTTGTTTTTTGGTCTTTTTTTTTTTTTTGGGGGGGGGGGGGGGGGGGAGAGTCCAAGTGCAAAACATACAAAATCAAGCCATTGGGATGTAGGAAGAGCCAGCATTTTTAGTAAACTGGTCCCCAGACATCCCAGGAAAGCAATAGGGCACCCTAGGGGACACTGCAGTGGAACGCTCCTAGGTACACATTTCACCATTGCTCCCTTATCTCGTTTGCTGAGTCCCCCAAAACCCACTACCCCCAACTGTATACTACTACTATAACCCTTACAAGTGAAGGGGGCACCTATATTATTATTTATTGCATTTGTATCCCACATTTTCCCATCTTTTTGCAGGCTCAATGTGGCTTACAATATATCATGAATAATGGAGATATGTAAGAAATAAACATTTAGTATTATAGAAGGATCTTGGGTAACATGATAATGTTGAAGCATGATATTAATATAACAAGCAGATAGTAAAGACAATTCTGGGTATGTAGGTACAGTGGATTTCTGGTGAGTTTTGGAAGGCTCACAGTTTCCTCCACAACTGTAACAGGTAGTGGGGGGTATGGGCCTGGGTCCACCGTCTGCAGTTCACCCACCACTAGACTACTCCAGGGACCTGCATGCTGCTCTAATGCACCTGAGTATAATATTTGAGGCTGGCAAGTAATGTTTTAAATCACATTTTTTTTGGAGGGGGGGTTGGTGACCACTGGGGCAGTAAGGAGAGGTCATTTCTCATTCCCTTCAGTGGTCATCTGGTCATTTAGAGCACCTTCTTGTGCCTTATAAAAACAGGTCTAACTCAGGAAGTTTTAGTCCTGGGTGGTTTTGTTCCATTATGGCTGAAAAACGTCCAAGTATTAGGAATGCCCAGATCCCACCCTTAACATGCCCCTGACAAGTCACTTACTCTCACATACACTCCCACCCCCTGTTGGAGTTGTCTTGAAAGCTGTGTTATTGTACTGGTTGGTCCCGCGCTTTTGAGTCGGGCAGGAAAGCATCTGCACGTGCGTGGTGGGAGTGCTGCCTCAAGCTCTTAAAGTTCCAGTAGTCTGGGCAATGTTTCTGCACTGGATGACGTCACTTATATGTAAGAATAAGTGGCCTGCTGTCCTCAAAGAATACCTGGTAGGCTGGTCCTGTAGTCAGAAGCAGCCCACCAGGGGATGCAATTTCCTCTCGTACTGAGGATGTGTCTCCAAGAACTACTGCCCAGGAGGTACGGGTTAGGACAGCTGTTGTAGTTGGTGATTCGATTATTAGGCATGTAGATAGCTGGGTGGCTGGTGGATCTGAGAATCACCTGGTCACTTGCCTGCCTGGTACAAAGGTGGCAAACCTCACACATTACCTACATAGGATTTTAGATAGTATTGGGAAGGAGCCGGTTGTCTTGGTACATGTGGGTACCAATGACATAGGAAAATGTGGGAGAGAGGTTCTGGAAGCCAAATTTAGGTTCTTAGGTAGAAAGCTCAAATTCAGATCCTCTAGGGTAACATTTTCTGAAATGCTACCTGTTCCACGCACAGGGCCCAAGAGACAGGCAGATCTCCGGAGTCTCAATGCGTGGATGAGACGATGGTGCAGGGAGGAGGGTTTTAGATTTGTTAGGAACTGGGCAACATTCTGGGGAAGGTGGAGCCTATTTCGAAAAGGATGGGCTCCACCTTAACCAGGATGGGACCAGGCTGCTGCCATCGGTATTTAAAAAGCAGATAGAGCAACTTTTAAACTAGAGACTGGAGGAAGGTTGACAGTCACTCAAAAGCGCATGGTTCGGAATAAGGTATCATTCAACATATCACCAAATTAGGGCATCCCGATAGCAAGGTTGCAATAGAGAGCATAGTAGACCTGGAGTCTTTAAATAAAAAGCAGACAGATTTTCAAGATTAAACATTATCACTGTCAAATGCTGAGCAAGATGTAAATATAAACAACAAACATAGTCTGAAATGTCTATATGCGAATGCCAGAAGCCTAAGAAATAAAATGGGAGTTAGAAAATGAAAAACAATAGATAGATATGGGCATTTCTGAGTCCTGGTGGAAGGAGGATAACCAGTGGGATACTGTCATACCAGGGTACAAATTATATCGCAGTGATAGGGTTGATCAAATTGGTGGAGGGGTAGCATTGTATGTTAAGGAGGGCCTTGAATTGAATAGACTAAAAATTCTGCAGGACATGAAACACATCTTGGAATCCCTATGGATTGAAATTCCGTGTGTGAAGAGGAAGTGATAGGAGTGTACTACCGCTCCACCTGGCCAGGGTGAAGAGACAGATGTAGAAATGTTATCAGAAATTAGGGAGGCTAACAAACTGGGGAACACAATAATAATGGGTGATGTCAATTACCAATAATATTTCACTATCCTACCTATTATGCAACGTGTTTGAGGGACACACTGGTAGATAACACAAGAAAAAAGTGGAGAGAAAAAAAGACCTCGGGTCATTCGGCTACTCCTCATTCTTAAAGGACAAGCCTTTTATATAACGAGGAAGCCATATCAGTCATAGGTCTTAAAAAAAACCTCCACATTACTGAATTTCTCATAAACATTACCATGAATCCCAACAAGCAGATGCATAGGAGACACAATTTTCATATATTAAAGGTTGGCAAGAGTACTTATCTCTATTCATGAATTCTTGAAAAGTCCAGCCTTATCCGATGTGCTCTTGACGTTCAAAAAGTCCCGACAGGGAAACCCTGTTTCGCTAAATAATATAGCTGCTTCAGGGGAATCTTTCAAAATAACAGCAAATCCAAGCCTTTAAAATATCTCCGTCTCCAAATCTCACTGGAACAGAAAATGGCGGACGGCTATTACCCCAATATTGACTGGATAAATGTAACATCAGTGCTTGCTACAGAGGTGAAATTCCTTAATGGGATCAAGGACTGCTTTATAGAGCAGCTGGTTCAGAAGCCAACAAGACGAGGAACAATTCTAGACCTAGTCCTTAGTGGAGCAAATTATCTGGTGCAGGAGGTAATGGTGCTGGGGCCTCTTGATAACAGTGATCATAAGAACATAAGAGTAGCTATACTGGGTCAGACCAATGGTCAATCTAGCCCATTTCCCACTCGCACCAAGAGGTCACCTACTTCCCCCACAAAACATTTATAAAACCTTTGCCGAATATCCATCTAAACTAGGCACCTTGCCATTAGGGAGTCGTTTTATCACCCCTTGAACTTCCCCTAATCTAATGGACTCCCTAAGCTTGGGCTCTGTCAACTTCATCCAAACATGGTAAACGAATCTGATCCAAAAACCGAGCCAAATCTACCATCTGTAGTTCTCCAGACGCAATATGAGGCTTTTGATAATATTCCACAAAACAATTTCCTATATCTACGTCAGTATAGTGCCATCCTCCACTCTCATCCCTCAACTTCTGAATCAGGGAACACCCTCTTCGCGCCCGCAGATAATGGGCTAACATTGCAGTGAATTTGTTAGCAAATTCAAAATATTGTTGCTTGAGCTTAGCTCTCATAAAATCCACCTCTGCCATCTGCAATTGTGCTAATTCCCCTCTCACTTGTTTTAGGTTTGCCCATACCTGCGGTGTAGGGTTCCTTTTGTGCATCTGTTCTAAATGCAATAACTTCTTTTGTAAGGTCTATGACAGCTGTCCTTTTTCCCTTTTCTTACGTGCCCCCCACTTAATCAAAGCACCCCCTCACCACTACTTTCAACGCATCTCATAACACCCCATCCTTTACTTCTCCATTATCATTAAAATGTCGGAATTCCTGAATAGTACACTGAATATCTTCCAGCACTTTCTCATCCCCCAGCAATGATTCATTGAGTCTCCAGACTCCTTGTCTCCCGCGTTGGCCCAGCCCAAGTAATTTAATCCACATTGGCGCTTGATCAGAAATGCAAATGGTCTCTATCTCAGCAGCCCCCATCATATGCCATCCATTACGATGCACCCATAGCCCATCTATCCGGGGGTACGTCTGAGCTGCATGTGAGTACCCCATTCATCAACCTCCAACAATCCACCACCTCCAACCCCTTCAAAAATTGTAGCAGTGCCTTCCTCCCAGGACCACTCTGCTGCCCTCCTCCTGTCGAATGATCTAACCTTACATCTGGGGCAATATTAAAATCCCCTCCTACCACAACTTGCCCTCTCACAAATCCCGGGATTTCTTCTTTTAACTTTTGAAAAAATTCCCTCTGCCCTACATTCGGAGCATAGATGTTAATGTCAACTCCTTCCCCTGTAGCCACCCTCTAAGACCCACACATCGTCCACTAGTATCTCGAAACACCTCTTTAATCACAATTCCACAAGTTTGTCTGATCAAAATAGCCACTCCCCCCATCTTTTTTGGCCCTATACTCTGATGTACCACCACTTCCCGAAAAGGCTTACGACTCAGCAATTGAATGTTCCTCAGCCTTAAATGTATTTCTTGCAAAAACGTTACATCCCACGTCAGCCTACTCAACTCCTTAAATACTCTACTACGTTTCCCCTGATTGTTTAACCCATTCACATTCCATGTTCCCACCAACAACATATCACCTTTCTCCCCTCCCACCCCCCCACTTACCTCCCCCTCAAGCTTTCTCTGCCCTCCCCCCTGCCCCAAACCCGCACACCTCTGCTCTCTTTTACTCCCAATCTCTCGCCCATCCTCTCCTACCCTCCCCTTCCCTGTAACTGATCTCTCTGCTAGAAAATCAACCATCTCACTAGGAATCCACACCCTCTCCCTGAACTTTAACCTTTCCAACGCTAATCCTCATCCCTATCATCGCCCTACTTACACCCATATTTCTTACATTCAAACATCCCACACTCCACCCCCCCAAATCCTCCATTGATTCATGCAATTCACCACTAGTCCACACAAATCTGTATTCCTTCAGGAAGCTTGCTTGTCAGAAGTCTTCCCTCGATTCACCACTTTCTGCCATGCCGAATCCGTTCTGAGCTCTCCAGCGGTTCCCCGTATCTCCGTTTGAACTGGAACATCTCTGCACCCCAAAGAGCGCAATGCTGACCACGCCTCATCCGGAGTCTTACGCGATTTGCCATCCATGGTTAGCCACATCCCAAACGGGTAGAGCCACTTATACTTAATCCCTTTTGATCTCATAAATTTTTTGGTTTCTCGGAAGGACAGACGCTTTTGCAAGGTAGACCAGGCCAAATCCTGAAATACTTCAATTTTACAATTTTTCCAAAGAATCTCTTTTTGCTGCCTGGCTTTAGCCAAAATTTTCTCCTTCAAGGGGAAATCTGCAAAACACGAGAATCCCGCTGCGGGCCAGCCACTCTGTGTGCTCTCTGGATACGAAAGTCCGGCAATTGACTTCCATCTTCAGAATTCAAAATGAACCCGCACAATTCTTGAATCACTGATGCACAATTGCTGGACCTATCCAACTCAGGAACTCCCTTAAATCGCAAGTTATTGCGGCGTGACCTATTTTCCCAAGTCTTCCACCTGCTCCCTGAGTTGTTGCAATTCCCGCATCTCCTCATTGACCACTTTATGCAGTTTCCCCAAGTCCTGCTTGTAATTTTCCATCCCTTCCTCCATCTCACCAACACGCATTCCCAAATTGCGAATGCCAGCCCTAATTTCTCTGAGGGCAGATTGTATATCCAGTCAAACCCCTGCCAAATCAGCCATTCAGGTCTTGAAACCAAGTCACCATTTCCCTTTTCACGACTTCAACAAGCTCAGAGCTGTCATCAGCATGCTCCTCCCCAAACGATGCTGGACTTGCCGCCATCTTTGCTTCGCTCTGCTCTGTCCCCTTCAACGCCATCGGAGTTTTTTTTTTGTTCTCCGTTGATAAACAGAAACGCTCCAATCCCTTCTTTGGTGGCGTTCCTCAGGGACCTTTCCCTTCAATGCACAGTTCAGGTTGCCACTTACTTCTATATGGTATACTCACTCCGCACAATGCCACAACTGAGCTCTGGACCAGGCAATATTATTTTCAATGCTGTCCTTTAATAAAGAACCCACTGCCCTCAGTACTCCACAACTCCTCTCCCAGCAGTGTCTTAGCCTCTCACTCCACCAATATGGCAATTCTTCTCTTCTCTGCAGTCCAAACTGGGCCTGCACCTCCTCCCCTTAGGGGGAAGACAACACCGCCGGGCCCCAGTCCTCCGGCGGCACCGACTACTGCCCTCTGATGTTGCCACACTTCTCCTAAGCTCCACAGCGGCTGTCTTACCCTCATCGGCACTTCGTTCTCCGCTCTCAGAGTTCCCCGCACCTGTCCGTCCATACCTGCCGCTCCACACTCTCTCGGGTTCGCGCCGCGCTCGCCACGTGCAGTCACGACTTCTCTCTCCCGATCGTCGCCGCTCCCCGTTGTCAATCTCACTAAAACAGCATCTCCTAGCCACTCACCGCTGCGTCCACCATCTCACCTCTCTCCGTGGGTAAGTGAGCTCGGACCCTACTATTATTTTTTTAAAGCATAAGTCAGGAGGGACTAGAGACACGTCCTCCTATTCCAGGCTCCATCTTGGATTCTGATCTATTTGATCTTATTGAATATTTAGTATGATGTTTATTACTAGGAGGTATAAATATTTACTTAGAAGATAATTCACATACAAATGTGATGGATTTTAAAATTTTAAATGCTTTTTTTTTTAATCACTTGGTATTGAAATGGCTAAATTTAAGCCCTCTCATAAAAATGACAGGTGTAGGAGAAATATTTATATAAAAAATAAGTAAACTTAGATATTGTTTACAGAAGCAACTTTCATGGTGTATTAATATGTGATATAGATTGGTTACTGATTCCCTGGTCTGATAATTTCCTATCTAATTTTATACTGATAAGGTATTTTCAGGACAGCTGGTCAATGACAACCTTCTCTAATAATTTAGACACAAAGCACAGATTGGAGACAGGGCTATATCCTTTTTTAGAACTGGGCGAACCACTGCATGTGTCCAAAGGGTACGGACAGAACCAAGAGAAGGCTCTGACATACCAAGTTTTTGAGTGAATTAGCCTTAGTTCTAGATACGGCAGAGTCTAGCCCTCAGATTATGCAAAACACTTAGCATAGTGATGGCAGATAAAGACCTGAATGGTCCATCAATCGACAATGAACATGATATTATAAACTTGATCATGGTCTTTCTTTGGTGTATCTGGAACATAGACCATAGAAGTCCGCCCGGCTCTGTCCTTATGTTCCTACTGGAGTTCCTGTCAAAGCTCATTCCACCGTATCCAAATCTGTCTTGTCATTTGCGGGACAAAGACTGTAAACATCTGCCTGGCACTGTCCCCACATTCCAAATTACTGGAATTTCCGTTGAAGCTCTCTTCAGCCCATCTTAAACCGGATTGCTTGGAATCTCTGTTAGCTCAACTTTGGAAAATATTGCCTCTTTAAAGAAAAGATCTGGTTCTTGTAGGAAATTTTTTCTCTGGTTTCATGAAAGTCTCTTAGATTTGAAACAATGTCATACAATCTGCTTGACAGGGGCTTGCTATGCATTAAAATTCTGCATTATAGTACATTAAGCCCAAGAATTAAATTCATTTTAATAGAAGGGCTCTCAAGTTACTTACCTGTAGCAGGTGTTTTCCATGGACAACAGGGTAAAAGTCATCACATATATACCCTCTTTCCCGAAGAGTTGTATTGTAAAGGGAAAGGGAAATGGGACTTGATATACCGCCTTTCTGTGGTATTTTGCAACTACATTCAAAGCGGTTTCCATATATACAGATACTTATTTTGTACCTGGGGCAATGGAGGGTTAAGTGATTTGCCCACAGTCACAAGGAGCTGCGCTGGGAACTAAAGTAGTGAAGCAGTCCCAAAGTGGCAGCAACATAGGTACATAAGTGTTGCCATACTGGGACAGACCAAAGGGCCACATCTGTGTACGTAGTGGAGCCCAGTATCCAATCCCTCAAATGCCTCAATAAGCAAGCTCGGTTGTAACCCCAGAGCCTGGAGTTGGAGGTGGTGGAGAAGGGTACTGAAAGGAGGGATTTGTCATGAGAGCGCAGGTTACGGGTAGGGACGTAGGGGGAGATTAGGGTAGAGAGGTGTTTGTGCAGCGCTGCGTATGCCTTGTAGCGCTATAGAAATGCTAAATAGTAGTAGTAGTAGAGGTACGGAGGGGCCGCAGATTGAGTGCATTTGTAGGTGAGTAAGAGAAGCTTGAACTGTATGCGGTATCTGATTGGGAGCCAGTGAAGTGACTTGAGGAGAGGGGTGATATGAGTATATCGGTTAAGGCGGAAGATAAGACGTGCGGCAGAGTTCTGGATGGACTGAATGGGGAGTAGATGGCTACGTGGGAGGCTGGTCAGGAGTAGGTTGCAGTAGTCAAGGCGAGAGGTAATGAGAGAGTGGATGAGAGTTCGGGTGGTGTGCTCGGAGAGGAAGGGGCGAATTTTGCTGATGTTATAGAGGAAGAAGCGACAGGTCTTGGCTATCTGCTGGATGTGCGCAGAAAAGGAGAGGGAGGAGTCAAAGATAACACCGAGGTTGCGGGCAGATGAGACGGGGACGATGAGGGTGTTCTCAACTGAGATAGAGAGTGAAGGGAGAGGGGAAGTGGGTTTGGGTGGGAAGACAATAAGTTCAGTCTTAGACATATTCAGTTTCAGGTGGCGGTTGGACATCCAGGCAGCAATGTCGGATAAGCAGGCCGAGACTTTGGCCTGGGTATCCGCAGTGATTTCTGGTGTGGAGAGATAAAACTGGGTGTCGTCGGCATAAAGATGATAGTGGAAACCATGAGAAGAAATCAGGGAGCCTAAGGAAGAGGTGTAGATTGAAAAAAGAAGGGGCCCAAGGACAGATCCCTGAGGAACTCCAACAGAGAGCGGGATAGGGGAGGAGGACTTACCATGAGAGTGCACTCTGAAGGTACGATGGGAGAGATAAGATGAGAACCAGGAGAGGACAGAGCCCCGGAACCCAAGGGAGGACAGTGTGTCAAGAAGTAGGTTGTGATTGACAGTGTCAAAAGCGGCGGAGAGGTCGAGGAGGATGAGGATGGAGTAGTGACCTTTGGATTTGGCGAGGAATAGGTCATTGCAGACTTTAGATAGTGCCGTTTCTGTTGAGTGTAGGGGGCGAAAGCTGGATTGGAGCGGATCGAGGATGGCATGAGAGGAGAGAAAATAAATACAGCGGCTGTGAACGGCGCGTTCAAGTATCTTGGAGAGGAAGGGTAGGAGGGAAATGAGGCGGTAGTTGGAGGGACAGGTAGGGTCAAGTGATGGTTTTTTGAGGAGTGGAGTGACCACAGCATGTTTGAAGGTGTCCGGGACAGATGCAGTGGAGAGAGAGAGGTTAAGTATATGACAGATGGTGGGGGTGATGGTAGGTGTGATGGTGTTAAGTAGGTTGGTGGGGATGGGGTCAGAGGAACAGGTGGTGGCTTTCGAGGAGGAGAGGAGATGGGTGATTTCCTCTTCGGTGATAGCAGGAAAGGAGGAGAAGGAGGGCTGGGTAGGTTGGATGAGAGAGTGAGATATAGGCTGAAGAGGAGGAGAGGGAGTAGTGGTGAATTCGAGGTTGATCTTCTGGACCTTGTCACGGAAGTAGTGGGCCAGAGATTGAGGAGAGAGTGAAGGGGGGGGGGTGGGAGCAGAGGGCACTTTGAGGAGGGAGTTGAGGGTGGCGAATAGACGACGAGGGTTAGAGCTAAGGGAATTGGTCAATTGGATATAATAGTCCTGCTTAGCGAGGAATAGGGAGGATTGGAAGGAGGATAGCATGAATTTGAAGTGAATGAAGTCAGTAAGGGTGCGAGATTTCCTCCAGAGGCGTTCAGCCGAACGGGCACAGGAGTGAAGGTATCGGGTGCAAGGGGTCAGCCAGGGCTGGGGATTGGTACGTCTTGTGGGCCGGGAGGTGGACGGTGCAAGGGTGTCTAGAGCAGAGAAAGAGTGGCATTGTAAGTGGAGACAGCTTTGTCAACGGATGTGGAGGACAAGATGGAAGGGAGGAGATCAGAGATAGTAGAGGATAAGGTGGAGGGGTCAACAGCCTGGAGATTTCTGGACGTAGTAGTTAGTGTTGGGCGAGAGTGAGGGGGAGGGTGCTGAAGTGTGAATGTGATAAGGTGGTGGTCGGAGAGAGGGAGAGGTGAAACGCAGAAAGTGGAGGGTGAGCAAGAAGAAGAGAGGACGAGATCAAGACTGGCCAGATTTGTGAGTAGGGGTGGTGGGGCTCAGTTGGAGGTTGAAGGAGGAGGTAAGAGTGAGGAACTGAGCAACATATGAATCGGAAGGGTTATCAGTGTGGATGTTGAGGTCACCGAGAATGAGGGATGGGGATGAGGGCTCAAGAAAGACGGAGAGCCAGGCATCGAAGTCGGTAAGGAAGGATGGGAGGGATTTATCAGGGGGGCGGTAAATGACTGCAACTCTGAGTGGCAGTGGGTGGAATAGACGGATGGAGTGAACTTCAAAGGATGAGAAGCTGTGAGACTGAGGTAGGTGGAGAGGTTGGAAGCTACAGGCGGGCGAAAGTAGTAGTCCGACGCCGCCACCGTGGCCGACTGGGCGGGGCGAATGGGAGAAAAGATAACCTCCGTGGCATAGGGCTGTGATTGAGGCAGAGTTGTCCAGGGTGAGCCAGGTTTCAGTTAGGGCGAGCAGATGAAGGGAATGGGAGATGAAGAGATCGTGGGTGAAGGGAAGTTTGTTGCAGATTGAGTGGGCGTTCCACAGGGCACACGAGAAGGGGAGGGAGGAGGGGAATAGGGATGAGATTGGAGATATCGCGGGATCGTTTGCATAGATGAGATGAGGACGAGGACAGGTGTGGGGGACCTGGGTTGGGATTGATGTCACCCGCGGATAGCAGGAGGAGGAGCAAGAGAGTGCGGAGAAGGGTGGGTGAGGAAGGGCGACGAAGACGGGATGCGCTTAGGAGGAAAGGGGAAGGGTTCATGGCAGGAAGGAGGTGTTGAAGGTTGAGAGCTAGGAAGGAGGAGGAAGACAGTAGGGATGGAGAGGTGGTGGGGGACAGGGGTAGGTAGGGGAGGGCGGAAGAGGACAGGGATGGGTAGTGAGATCGTGTGGAAGACAGCGGTGAGAGGGAGAAAAGATTAGGGAGGGACAGGGCAAGGAATAGGATGTGAATGGGGGCCATGGGTAGTGACTGAGGTGTTCAAAGGGAAGGTAGGTGGGCTGGGAGACAGGCAGGTGAGGGTAAGCAGTCGGGCAGGAGAGTGATGAGCTGGTAGGAGGATGGGCTGGGAGGCAGGCGGGTTTCAGGGTGGGTGGTAGACAGTCAGGTGATTGATGGTAAGTCAATGATTGGCTAGTAGTCAGGTTGAGTGGCAGGCTGGAGTGGTTTGAAGCAGGAGCTGGCGGACTAGGACAAGCTGATGCAGACAGACTGGAACAGGCTGGGACAAGCTGAAGCAGACGGACTGGAACAGGCTGTATCAGGCAGACTGGAGTAAGCTGGCTGGAGGAGAGGGCCTGGAGTAAGGGAGTAGCTGGAGCAGGCAGGCTGTAACACGCTGGATCAAGTAGACTGGAACAGGTTGAGGCAGATGGACATGTATTCCTTCTCTAATGTTACCACTCCTCCTTTCCCACTCATTGCTGGCGAATCAAAAATTTCACCCACCCACCATCGCTTCAATTTCTCATGTTCCATATGCGATAAATGTGTCTCTTGCAAGAAGGCTATTGTGGCATTCTGGTCGTTAAGTACTTTTAGCAACTTTTGCCTCTTTATAGGAGAGTGTATACCCCCTACATTCCAAGTAACAATATTCAAAGCAGTCATTCCTCAATCAACCATAGGCCTTCATTCCACTTGCTACTTCCATTCACACCAGAGGAGTGTCCCAGCTTCCACCCCTCCAGTACCCCCACCATAATAGGACTACTCTTTCCTGATACACCTGATAGCAAAGAGCTCCGCAGCACTACAACCTTTCAATCTGAAGGAACCTTTCTCTACCCTCCCTCCCCCCCTCCCTTAACTTCCTTTCCCCCCATATCAACCACCTTCCCCACCTCCCTCTATCTCCTCCCACATTTTACCCAGCGCCTGCTTCTCAGCAGCTGACTTCCAGTCTCTGAGCTCAGAACATCCGAAAGCGATGTGGAGGAAGCTAATCCTCAGTCCTTCCCTCCAACCTTTTTATCTCCATATTTCGCCAACAGTAGTATATCTATTGTGTTTATTACCACAGTAGTCCGTGCAAAGTTCTCCAACAATAGAAGTCCAGTAGTTTTGACTTTCCCAGTTAACATCACACCAATACCTTTTAGTCCTTACCGATTCAAATAAAGTCTCACCCCCAGTACAGTGGGAGCCTCAGCGTCCTCTGTCCTCCCTTAGAAAAACGCCCTTGTGAATGTCCTTCTTCTGCTGACTCCAATCCTCATTCAGTTGACGCTGTCGCTGCCGGTTCAAGCTTCTCCACATAAGCCTTAGCTTCCTGAACTTTATAAAAAAAGATCACTTTCCCATTGTCTATCAACTTCAATTTCGCCAGATACAATAGGCTGAACCTGTATTTTAGACTGAACAGTTTAGAGCATATGGGCACAAACTCCTTTCTTGCTGCTGAAACTTTCGTGGAGTAATCCTGGAAGCATAAGACTTTGGAATTATTATACTCAAGATTTTTCCCCACTCTCAGGGACTGTAATAACTCCATTTTATGGGCATAATTAAGAAGCTTAAATATGACCTCTCGAGGTCTCTCTACAACTTCTCTCCTCTGCCCCTGCCTGTGAGCTCTTTCTATCTTCAGGGCTCCCACTAGATCCGGTAATGACAATGCTGAGGGCAGCCATGTCTCCAGGAACTTGCAAAGATTTCTGTCTGTTAAAGTCTCTGGGAGCCCCACAAACCTCAAGTTGTTTCTTCTGGAGCGGTTCTCAAGGTCTTCTAATTTGTCTTCCACCTCTGAAAGACGCGCTGCCATCTTTGGTTGCTCTGACGTTATCTTTTGGATTTCCTCCTCTGCTTGACCCAGCTGCTGCTGTGTCGCCTTCAACTCTGTGACCAAAGCCACATGTCTTTCTTCCATACCATCCAACTTATCAAGTGTTAGCTGTAATTTTTGTCCCACTGCCTGTTCCTCTGCCGCTTTGACCTCCTCTGTGATTTCGGCCGCCCATAAGGAGCTGGGGGTCGGCGAAGACGGCGCTCCTCTGTCTGCCATTTTGGCTTCTCCTGTTTGCGCCTTATCGTTCAAGTCTTTTCATGTCGCTTTAGTCACCATTCAGCTCCTCACTAAGCACCTTGCCGTACACTCTCAATGCGTGGTCAGATTATATACTAATTTCCCTGCTGCACTTCAGAGAAGGGTGGCGTTTCATAACATAGTAGATTTCGGCAGAAAAAGACCTGCACGGTCCATCTAGTCTGCCCAACAAGATAATTTCACGTGTGCTACTTTTTGTGTATACCTTACCTTGATTTGTATCTGCCATTGTCAGGGCACAGACTGTATAAGTCTGCCCAGCACTAGCCCCCGCCTCCCACCACCGGCTCTGCCTCCCAATCTCAGCTAAGCTTCTGGGGTTTTGAGTGCAAGATGTTCGGGTGTCCTGGAGCAGCTCTCCCGTGTGACTTCGTTACTCCATAGCCCAACCGGAAGTCCCCACCCTCCTTTATGCAGAATATATTTGGCCTGGGCTTCCAGGATGGTGTTTTTGAACAGCATCCATGCCTGATGTAAATTTTTGACCCTCGCAGCCGCACCTCTAAGTTTTTGGTTTTTTTTTCACTGTTCTTCTCATTTTATCATAGTCTCCTTTTAAAAGTTAAATGCTAACATATTTGATTTTCTATGTAAACCTACTTCAAAGCTAATATTAAATCCGATCATATTATAATCACTGTTATCAAGCAGCCCCAGCACCATTACCTCCCGCACCAAATCATGCGCTCCACTAAGGACTAGGTCAAGAATTTTTCCTTCTCTCATCAATTCCTTTACCAGCTGCTCCATAAAGCAATCCTTGATTTCGTCAAGGAATTTTACCTCCCTAGCGTGCCCTGATGTTAGATTTACCCAGTCAATATCGAGGTAATTGAAATCACCCATTATTATAGTGTTGCCCAGTTTGTTTGCATCCCTAATTTCCTTTAACATTTCTGCATCCGTCTGTTCATCCTGGCCAGGCGGACAGTAGTACACTCCTATCACTATCCTTTTCCCACAGTGATGCCAAGAAGTGTTTTGTTTCCTGCAGAATTTTCAATCTATTTGATTCAAGGCTCTCGTTAATACACAATGCTACCCGTCCACCAATTCGATCCACCCTATTGCTATGATATAATTTGTGCCCCGGTATGACAGTGTCCCACTGGTTATCCTCCTTCCACCAGGTCTCAGAGATGCCTATTATATCTAATTTTTCATTTAGTGCAATATATTCTAACTCTTCCATCTTATTTCTTAGGCTTCTGGCCTTCGCATATAGACATTTCAAAGTATGTTTGTTGTTCCTATTTACATCATGCTCCGTACTTGACAGTATTAATTTGCAATCTTTTGTCTGATTTTTATTTTTATTTAAGGACACCTGATCTACTGTGGTCTCTTTTGAAACCTCAGTATCGGGATACCCTGCCTTCCCTGTTTTGGTGATATCTTTGAAAGATACCTTATCCCGAACCAAGTGCTTTTGAGCGATTGTCAGCCTTCCTCCAGTTTCTAGTTGGAAGTGATTCTCATGAACAAATAGGCCTCTCAAGAGTGTCTAGATAAATCTAAGCTAGAAAAGCTTTCCCACTTCAGACTCCATTGAAACATTAACCATTGGTGAGCAGGACACCACCTACAAGTAAGTAACTTGGCATTTCATCTAGGAACAGTTCCTTTACTGCAGACTAATTTTGGCAGCCACAAAGGCAATAGATGCATTGAACCCTGTCAAGGAAATGTTTTGTCAGTCACAGCTTTGTTCATTACAGCAAGAAATTGGGGATGATTTCAAGTGATAAGGCACCACCAGTGCTTGGTTAACATCCGGATTTATGAGCCTGGTGAAAGCAGGTGCCCTCATATCGCTGTTAGTCACTGCATCATTAAGCACTCGCCTAAAAAAATGCTGCTTCAGAAATTGAAGGCTGTCATGTCCATTGCTATTTAGGTCATGAGCTCCATGCATTTATTTGTATGAGCAGATCATAAATTGTATTAGCTGGTTGTGATGCATTTTAGACGTTGCATGTAGTTGGATGATGGACTATCAAAACCTTTTAAAATGGCTGTGTTAAACTACTTCTAGGCGTTGGAAACTACAAATATTTTGTAGGATCTTAATCTATGTGCCTATTTTCTAAACAATTTCTACATATATTTAAAAAAAAATGAAGACAACCTATAATCAATGTCTATGAAAAACTTTAATGGAAAAACAGTTGGTTCATTTAAAGGCACAGGGAAATAGTTCAGTGGCCCCAAAGATGGTACAAAGGCAGTCGATCCCGGGACGTCTCCAATCTCGTCTCTATTCCCCTCCTTCCCCCCTCCTCCCTCCCCTTCTCATGCGCTTTGTGGAATGCCCACTCAGTCTGCAACAAACTGCCTCTCACCCACGATCTCTTTATCTCTCGCTCCCTTCAACTGCTCGCCCTAACCGAAACCTGGATCTCCCCGGAAGACTCTGCCTCAGTTGCAGCCCTCTGCCATGGGAGCTATCTCTTCTCCCACATGCCCCGCCCAGTTGGCCGCGGTGGAGGTGTTGGGCTACTACTCTCACCCTCCTGTAGTTTCCAACCCCTCCACCTTCTGCAGTCTCACTGCTTCTCATCCTTTGAAGCCCATTCCATTCGGCTATTCTACCCATTACCACTCAGAGTGGCAGTCATTTACCGCCCCCCTGATAAATCCTTCCCTTCCTTCCTTACTGACTTTGATGCTTGGCTCTCTGTCTTTCTTGACCCCTCATCTCCGTCCCTCATTCTCGGAGACTTTAACGTACATGCTGATGACCTATCTGACCCCAATGCTTCTAAGTTCCTCACCCTAACATCCTCCTTCAACCTCCAGCTGTGCTCCACCACCCCTACTCACCGTGACGGCCATTGTCTTGACCTCGTCCTCTCCTCCTCCGGCTCACCCTCCAATTTCCACGTCTCAGCTCTTCCTCTCTCCGACCATCACCTGATCACATTCACACTTCTTCACCCCCCCCCCTTCACCCCGTCCAACTTTAACCACCACCTCCATGAACCTCCAGGCTATTGACCCCTCCACCTTATCATCTACTATCTCTAATCTCCTCCCCTCCATCACGTTCTCCACAACTGTCGACAAAGCGGTCTCCGCTTACAATACCGCTCTCTCCTCTGCGTTGGATACCCTTGCACCATCAATCTCCCGTCCCACAAAACGCACCAATCCCCAGCCCTGGCTGACTCCTTGCATCCGTTACCTTCGCTCCTGCACCCGATCCGCTGAGCGCCTCTGGAGGAAATCTCGTGCCCTTTCAGACTTCCTCCACTACAAATTCATGCTATCCTCCCTCCACTCCTCCCTATTCCGTGCAAAACAGGACTATTACACACAATTGACCAATTCTCTCAGCTCCAACCCTCGTCGTCTCTTCACCACCCTTAACTCCCTCCTAAAAGTGCCCCCCGCTCCTACTCCCCCTTCTCTCTCTCCTCAATCACTGACCGACTATTTCCGCGACAAAGTGCAAAAGATCAACCTTGAGTTCACGACCAAGCCACCACCTCCTCTTCACCCTCTAACCCTCTCCCCCATCCAACCTACCCAGGTCTCTTTCTCCTCCTTCCCTGAGATCACCGAGGATGAAACTTCCCGCCTTCTTTCCTCCTCGAAATGCACCACCTGTTCCTCTGATCCCATCCCCACCAACCTACTCAACACCATCTCCCATACCGTCACCCCCGCCATCTGTCGCATCCTCAACCTCTCTCTCTCCACTGCAACTGTCCCCGACACCTTCAAGCACGCCGTTGTCACACCTCTCCTCAAAAAACCTTCACTTGACCCTACCTGCCCCTCCAACTACCGCCCCATTTCTCTTTTACCCTTCCTTTCCAAAATACTTGAGCGCGCGCCGTTCATAGCCGCTGCCTTGATTTTCTCTCCTCTCACGCCATCCTCGATCCACTTCAATCCGGTGTTCGCCCTCTGCACTCCACTGAAACGGCACTCTCTAAAGTTTGCAATGACCTGCTCCTGGCCAAATCCAGAGGTCACTACTCCATCCTCATCCTCCTCGATCTTTCCGCCGCGTTTGACACTGTCAATCATGACTTACTTCTTGCCACGCTGTCCTCTTTTGGGTTCCAAGGCCCTGTCCTCTCCTGGTTCTCCTCTTATCTCTCCCACTGCACCTTCAGGGTACACTCCCATGGATCTTCCTCCACTCCCATCCCACTATCTGTTGGAGTTCCCCAGGGTTCTGTCCTTGGACCCCTTCTCTTCTCAATCTACACCTCTTCCCTGGGCTCGCTGATCTCGTCTCATGGTTTTCAGTATCATCTTTATGCTGATGACACCCAGCTATACTTCTCCACACCTGACATCACTGCGGAGACTCAGACCAAGGTATCGGCCTGTTTATCCGACATTGCGGCATGGATGTCCAACCGCCACCTGAAGCTGAACATGTCCAAGACCGAGCTCCTTGTCTTTCCTCCTAAACCCACTTCTCCTCTTCCTCCACTCTCTATCTCTGTTGATAACACCCTCATCCTCCCCGTCCCATCTGCCCGCAACCTCGGAGTCACCTTCGACTCCTCCCTCTCCTTCTCTGCACATATCCAACAGACTGCCAAGACCTGTCGCTTCTTCCTCCTCAATATCAGCAAAATTCGCCCTTTCCTCTCTGAGCATACCACCAGAACTCTCGTCCATGCTCTCATTACCTCTCGCCTCGATTACTGCAACTTACTCCTCACCGGCCTCCCACTCGGCCATCTATCCCCCCTTCAATCCGTTCAGAATTCTGCTGCTCGTCTTATATTCCGCCAAAACCGATATACTCATACCACCCCTCTCCTTAAATCACTTCATTGGCTTCCGATCAGATATCGCATACAATTCAAGCTCCTCCTCCTTACCTACAAATGCGCTCAGTCTGCGGCTCCTCACTACCTCTCCACCCTCATCTCCCCCTATGTTCCCGCCTGCATCCTCCGCTCACAGGACAAAGCCCTTCTCTCAGTACCCTTCTCCACTACTGCCAACTCCAGGCTCCGCTCATTCTGCCTTGCCTCACCCTATGCCTGGAATAATCTTCCTTTACCCATACGCCATGCCCCCTCCCTCCCCATCTTCAAATCTCTGCTTAAAATTCACCTCTTCAATGCTGCCTTCGGCGCTTAACCGCTCGAGAAATATAAAATACCCGAATCTATCCACCCTATCAGATTAACTGTTCACTCGTCCTCTAGATTGTTCTCTTGTCTTTTAGATTGTAAGCTCTTTGAGCAGGGACTGTCCTTCTATGTTTGAATTGTACAGCGCTGCGTATCCCTAGTAGCGCTTTAGAAATGATTGTTGTTGTTGTCCAAATTTCAAAAGATGCAGATTTTATTGAAGGACCTGACGGCACGTGTGTCGGCATGATGCCTGCATCAAGGGTCAGTGGTAGTCCCCAAAACACCATGCTTCCTGAAGTAATTTCACAGTAAAAACAGCAGGTTGATCTGAGATATCTGTTTGCTGTTCTGAAAATAGTAGTAGGAGGGACCGAGAGGTGATTCAGTTTAGTGAAAAAAGTTCACTCATAAGTGTAGATTTTCACTGTTGAATTTCTAGTCCCGAGTTATCAATAGAAATCAAACAAAATAAAACATGGAAAAGAAAATAAGATGATACCTTTTTTATTGGACATAACTTAATACATTTCTTGATTAGCTTTCGAAGGTCGCCCTTCTTCCTCAGATCAGAAATAAGCAAATGTGCCAGCTGACAGTGTATATAAGTGAAAACATTCAAGCATTACTATGACAGTCTGACAGGGTGGGAGTCCCGAGTTTAAATTCTTTGGGTTGCTCTGGAGCTATTTATCTGTGTAGCACTAATGTGTGTGCAGCGCTTTATGTGAACAAAAACGAGAAGAAGGGGGCAGACTAGTGTGTTTCTAAAATAAGTGGTTTATTGAAGAAACACAATAAAATGACTTGATACAGTCCTGCGATTCAGCGCCACATGTGCCTGCTTTAGGAGTCAAATTGTTTCAGCCACAGATGACAAAATGCAGATGCGAGAGCAAAAACCTCCAAAGATACAGCATCTGAAGTGCTGACAAATGAAGTGCCGAAGTAGAGAAGTGTGTGAATAGACATGCATCTCTACTTTGACAATTGGTTTCTCAGCACTTCGGATGCTGTATCTTTGGAATTTTATACTCTCACGTTTGCATTTTGTCATCTGTGGCTGAAACAATTTATTTGACTCCTGAAGCAGGTGCACGTGGCGCCAAAGCGCGGGACTGCGTTGTCATTTTATCGCTTTTCTTCAATAAACCACCTGTTTTGGAACTACGTTGGTCTGCCCCCTTCTCATTTTCGTTGCTGTGTTATGGACCGTTGTTAGGGGGACACTTCTACTGTTCATTGGCTTTGTGCATTTTATGGGAAGACATGAAACGGTTTCTGCTTGTTGAAGCTTACTTTCTAGTTAGGATTGATAAGCCACGCAACAGAAGACAAGAAGCACTGATTTAAAGTGATGTTCTCATGATAGGGAATATGTGGAGCTGGGACCAGAGCTGTGACTAATATTTTTTTTATTTATTCGAGACTTGCTATACTGCTTTAACTAACAAGTAGGGCAAAGTGGTATAACAGGAAAGTCAAACATTCATCCCAGCAAACAGATGGTACACGGTGGTGTCAAGCATGTCTTAATCCATTTCATAGAAACATGACGGCAGATTAAGGCCACGTGACCCATCCAGTTGCCCATCCTCTGTTACCCCTAATTCTTCCTGTTCCTAAGCGATCCCACATGCTTATCCCATGCCTTTTAAAATTCTGGAATAGTCCTCGACTCCACCATCTCCACCGGGAGGCCATTCCACGCCTCCACCACCCTTTCTGCGAAATAATACTTCCTTAGGTTACTCCTAAGCCTATTCACTCTTAACTTTGTCATATGCCCCCTCATTCCAGAGCTCTCCTTCATTTGAAAAAGGCTCTCTTCCTGTACATAAATGACCTTGAGATATTTAAATGTCTCATGTTTCCTCTCTCCCTCCTCTCTTCCAGCATGTACATGTTGAGGTTCATAAGCCTGTCCCTATAATTTCTGTATTCAAGACCGCTTACTAATTTCGTAGCCGCCCTCTGGACCGACTCCATCCTGTATATATCTTTCTGTAGGTGTGGTCTCCAGAACTGCACACAGTACTCCAAATGAGACCTCACCAGAGGCTTATACAACTGCACTATCACCTCCTTTTTCCTGCTGGTCATGCCTCTCTTTATGTACCCAAGCATCCTTCTGGCTTTGACCGTCGCTTTTTCTACCTGTTTGAAAGCTTTAAGGTTGTCAGACACAATCACCCCCAAGTTCAATTTAGTAGGCTTGCTGGAAAAGCCATGTTTTAATTTACAGTTTTAAAATGCTTTAAAGATAGTTTGCTGCATACTGGGAAAAGACCAAAGGTCCGTCGAGCCCAGCATCCTGTCCTCAACAGCGGCCAATCCAGGTCAAGGGCACCTGGCAAGCTACCCAAATGTACAAACATTTTATACAAATTATTCCCGAAATTGTGGATTTTTCCCAAGTCCATTTAGTAGCGGTCTATGGACTTATCCTTTAGGAAACCGTCCAACTCCTTTTAAAACTCTGCCAAGCTAACCGCCTTCACTACGTTCTCCGGCAATGAATTCCAAGTTTAATTACGTGTTGGGTGAAGAAACATTTTCTCCTATTTGTTTTAAATTTACTACACTATAGTTTCATCGCATGCCCCCTAGTCCTAGTATTTTTGGAAAGTGTAAACAGACGCTTCACATCCACCTGTGCCACTCCACTCATTATTTTATATACCTCTATCATGTCTCCCATCAGCCATCTCTTCTCCAAGCTGAAAAGCCCTAACCTCCTTAGTCTTTCTTCATAGGGAAGTCGTCCCATCCTCACTATCATTTTTGTTGCCCTTCGCTGCACCTTTTCCAGTTCTACTATATCTTTCTTGAAATGTGACGACCAGAATTGAACACAATACTCACGGTGCGGTCGCACCATGGAGCAATACAACGGCATTATAACATCCTCACATCTGTTCTCTATCCTAATAATACCCAACATTGTATTCGCTTTCCTAGCTGCAGCAGCACACTGAGCAGAAGGTTTCAGTGTATTATCAGCGACGATACCCAGATACCTTTGTTGGTCTGTAACTCCTAACGTGGAACCTTGCATGACGTAGCTATAATTCGGGTTCTTTCTTCCCACATGCATCACCTTGCACTTTTTCACATTAAACATAAGTACATAATTAATGCCATACTGGGAAAAGACCAAGGGTCCATCGAGCCCAGCATCTTGTCAACGACAGCGGCCAATCCAGGCCAAGGGCACCTGGCAAGCTTCCCAAACGTACAAACATTCTATACACGTTATTCCTGGGATTTTGGATTTTTCCAAGTCCGTTTAGTAGCGGTTTATGGACTTGTCCTTTAGGAAACCGTCCAACCCCTTTTTAAACTCTGCTAAGCTAACCGCCTTCACCACATTTTCCGGCAATGAATTCCAGAGTTTAATTACACGTTGGGTGAAGAAAAATTTTCTCTGATTTGTTTTAAATTTACTACACTGTAGTTTAATCGCATGCCCCCTAGTCCTAATATTTTTGGAAAGCGTGAACAGATGCTTCACATCCACCTGTTCCACTCCACTCATTATTTTATATACCTCTATCATGTCTCCCCATCAGCCGTCTCTTCTCCAAGCTGAATAGCCCTAGCCTCCTTAGTCTTTCTTCATAGGGAAGTCGTCCCATCCCCGCTATCATTTTAGTCGCCCTTCGCTGCACCTTTTCCAATTCTACTATATCTTTCTTGAGATGCGGCGACCAGAATTGAACATAATACTCAAGGTGCGGTCGCACCATGGAGTGATACAACGGCATTATAACATCCTCACACCTGTTTTCCATACCTTTCCTAATAATACCCAACATTCTATTCGCTTTCCTAGCCGCAGCAGCACACTGAGCAGAAGGTTTCAGCGTGTTATCGACGACGACACCCAGATCCCTTTCTTGGTCCGTAACTCCTGACGTGGAACCTTGCATGACGTAGCTATAATTCGGGTTCTTTTTTCCCACATGCATCACCTTGCACTTGCTCACATTAAACGTCATCTGTCATTTAGCCGCCCAGTCTCGTAAGGTGCTTCTGTAATTTTTCACAATCCTCTCGCGATTTAACGACTTTGAATAACTTTGTGTCATCAGCAAATTTAATTACGTCGCTGGTTACTCCCATCTCTAAATCATTTATAAATATATTAAAAAGCAGCGGTCCTAGCATTGACCCCTGAGGAACCCCACTAACTACCCTTCTCCATTGTGAATGCTGCCCATTTAACCCCACTCTCTGTTTCCTATCCTTCAACCAGTTTTTAATCCACAATAGGACATTTCCTGCTATCCTATGACCCTCCAATTTCTTCTGTAGCCTTTCAAGAGGTACCTTATAGTCAACGGTAAGGAGAAATGTTACTCTGAGTAAAACTTTAAGAATAAAGGCATCTTATTTATTTATTACTTATTATCACATTTATACCCCACATTTTCCCAACTTTGTCAGGCTCAATGTGGCTTACATCGTACCGCAAAGGCAGACGCCAATATAGTAAATTAAGCTAATCCAAGATAAAACCTACATAAGAAATAATGGCGAGAATGGGGAAGGAACGAAAGGAACAGGGAAACCAGGGGAGCGGAGGGAAGAGTGGATGTGTCCAAAATTGTCATTAAATTGATGTGTATCAAGAAGGAGACACAGGCTGAGTCCTTGGGGTAGGCTTTACCAAATAAGATGGTCTTAGGAGATTTCTTGAAATCTAGATGGTTTTGGATGGTTTTTATGGTTTTTGGCAGAGCATTCCATAGTTGCGAGCTGATGAAGGAAAAGGATGAAGCATATGTGGATTTATACTTAAGACCGTTGCAGCTTGGGTAATGAAGGTTTAGGTATGAACGGGATAGTCTTAATGCATTCCTGGGTGGTAGAATGATTATAGGCAGGGAGGAAGGTTTGTGCTATGATGGTGGGTCCCACTGGCATGTCATATGCTATTTTATGGCTGAGCTACATGCATAGCAATCTGCACAACTATTCACTATTAGACACCACTGTATGATGAATATGATCTAATTTTTTACATATATAATAAGGGAAGTTTCTAATTTGATATACTTTGGTAGAATGATTAGTCATGTAGCCCGGGACTTCACCATAGAGAATTTTATGGACTAGGGAGCAAATTTTAAAGGTGATTCGATCCTTGACAGGAAGCCAATGTAATTTCTCTCGAAGGGGTTTGGCACTTTCAAATTTGGATTTTCCATAGATTAATCTGGCCGCTGTGTTTTGGGCGGTCTGCAGTTTCCTAATAAGTTGCACTTTACATCCTGCGTAAACTCCATTACAATAATCCAAGTGACATAAAATGATTGACTATTAGGTACGAAATACCTCTCTCAGGAAAAAAGGTTTTATCCGTTTTAGTTTCCACAGCGAGAAGAACATCTTATATGTAGTGGAATTTATTTGGCTTTCAAGTGAAAGGTTGCGGTCAAGGGTGACTCCCAATATTTTTAGGCTTTCTGAGATGGGAAGGGTAAGGGTGGAGGTGATTAAGGTTGAAGGTCTAAACTTGTTGTGTTGAGATGATAGAATAAGGCAGTGCGTTTTTTCAGCATTCAGTTTTAGTTGGAAAGAAGTTGCGCAAAAGTACATCGTGTTCAGACTGTGATTGATTTCATTAGATATCTCGGTCAAATCATATCTGAAGGGAATATAAATTGTAACATCATCAGCATAAATAAACGAGTTAAGTCCTAAGTTACGTAAGGTCTTGGTCAATGGAATCATCATTTTATTGAAGAGTGTGGGAGATAGAGGTGAGCCTTGAGGGACTCCACAGTCTGCTTTCCACGGTGGTGATACATCTGAGTTGGTGATTACTTGATAAGATCTAGAGGAGAGAAAGCTCTTAATCCAGCTATGAACATTTCCACAGATCCCTATGTTATCGAGAAGGTTGAGTAGAATTTTGTGGTTGACCATGTCAAAAGCACTCGACATGTCGAACTGTAGCAACAGTATACTTTTGCCTAGAGCTATTTCCTGCCTAAAATTATTGAGTAGAGTGATGAGCATGGTTTCGGTGCTGTGAAGGGGCCGGAAGCCAGATTGGGATTCATGGAGAATAGAAAACTTGTCAAGGTAATCATTAAGTTGTTTCGTCACCATGCTCTTCATCTTAGGAGTTAATTTTAGAAAACCAGCAGCCAGTGGCATGGGTGAGGGATTTCTCATAGTACCCTCAGATAGATGTGCACTTCTAAAGTGCTGTAGCTTCAGTCTTCATCCGATTGTCTTCTTACAGGTAGTTAAGTGTTTTTCTTTGTTACCATGGTAGGTGAGTTTTTACAAGAGAACAAAACAGCAGTAACAACTTGTGTAGAAGTTAAATAGGCAGATTGTTTATGACACTAAGATTTATATATACTTTTATATAGCCTAATCTCTAGATGATTCTTATGTTAGTGTGATATAAAATATAGACTGCAGAAAATCCAGGAATAATATTGGACCTCCTTACCACAGAAGCATAGGAATTTGGAGTCCTACAAATGTCTGTTGTTTATATTTCTCCACAGCAATTCCTAAATGGTTGGAGATGCCTGCAGATAGCTTTCTGGAAGAGAGTAAGCCAGGATATCTTCACTGTCTCACCAAAGCCTCCTTGAAGCCAACAGTTGAATGGTATCGCAATGGCAACCGCATTTCTGATGTGAGTATGTTAATAGTATACAAGCTATGACTTTGTTCCTCAATCCACATGTGACCCTTTCGTACTGCTATCCCCCCTAGCTTTAAAAGAGAAACACTGCACATGGAAGGCAGATCCAAATACGGAAAATAAGAAAGAGCATAAATCTCTGCTTTGAAGGTGATCTTGCCTGCCACTGCCGCTCCACGGTAGTGGCCCCAAGGGCTCATAAACCCAGTGCTTCCAGGGAAGAAGCCTGACAGAAGGGTGGGTCTGAGAAAGTCCTTCCTAAAGCACTTTGGCCCCTAATACCACTGCCTGACATGAGGCCACATACAGTCTATAATGCTTGGCAAAGTATGCAATATGGACCAAATGGCCACCTGACAAAGGTGATACCACCCAGCATTCGCCCAGAACTTGGATATCTTTCTAGTGGAATGTGCACTGACTCCCAAAAGAGGCACCTTACCATACAGCAAGTATGTAGATACAACTGTCTTCTTCAGTCAATGAGCTATTGTAGGCTGCAACACCTCCTAACAAGATAAAGGAGCTACCCTGCTTGTTCGCGCTTTTTTTTTTCTCAGAGCAGTGTGGCTGTCTCTCCCAGGTCTCCAAACACTCTTTCCCCACACTTCACAGCGAAGAAAGCTCTTGCCTGCACAAATATTAAGAACGGGAGGAGGCTGGGGCCAAGAGACCTGGATGGTCAGAAATACTTCCCATGTCTGCGGTGTCAAAACCACATCAGGCAAAGACCTTATATAATGGCGTAGTTGAAACATAGTAAGGAAATTCACCCTCGTAATTCCATACTCCTCCTGTATATGTTCTCGGTTTATATGCAGATGGGATGACCTGCCCCCCCCCCCCCCCCACACACACACACTTTAGAAACCAGCCAATCCACCACCCAACCATTATATCAAGAAACTGCTCAAGACCTACCTTTTTGTCAGAAACTTTTCACCTAGTTCTGTGCTCATTAGGAAAGGAATGGATAATATTATATTGTCTCTTTCCTTGTCATCTATACCCCAACGGGAGGCCTTCTGAACTCTTTCGCAACCTAGGGAGGGCCACACCTCCATCGAAAAGGAAGAATGACTCATCGCTCAGTCTTCCATCTGTCAGTCACAGAAAACAGCTCAACAGTGAAGAATAGCCGAAAGCCAGCTAGCCGAGTTCCTTAAGCACCCTCGGGTGTATCCCATCAGGCCCCATCGCTCTGTCTACTTTTAGTTTGGCAAGCTCCTCACGAAGTAAACGGGTCTTGGTCTACCATACATCCACCCCTTTAGCCTTTGTTTTCTGCAGCCCTACCCCCGGTCTTTCATTCGTGAACACAGAGCTAAAATTGTTAAGCAGTTCAGCTTTATCCTTATCATCTTCCACATATTTCTCTTCCTCAGCTTTGAGCCTCACAATGCTATTATGGCACTTCCTCTTGTTATTTACATATCTGAAAAAGGTCTTATCCCCCAATTTTACCATATTAGCTATCTTTTCCTCCATTTGACGCTTCGCTTTCCTGATAGCTTTTCCAGCTTCTCTTCGCTTATTTAGGTATTCTCTCCTGTCTTCATCTTTCTGAGTCGTCTTATAACATGCAAAGGCTAGCCTCCTTCCCCTTATCTTTTCAGCTACTACATTCGAGTACCAGAGAAGCCTTCTTTTCCTCTAACATTAAGGTTAGTTGCCTTTAATATAACTACTTTCAGTCTCGTCCATTGTTGTTCTACATACTTCAGCTGTTCCCATCCGCTAACTGTTCCTTGAGAAATTCCCCCATCTCGTCAAAGTTAGTTCCTTTGAAATCCAGGACCTTCAATCTCGAATGAGTCCTCTCTTCTGTTTTAATATTGAACCATACCATACGATGATCACTAGATGCCAAATGGTCTGCCACCTTGACGTCAGAAACGTACTCTCCATTCGTAAGCACCAGGTCCAGAAGAGCTCCATCCCGCGTCGGTTCCGTTACCCACTGCTGGAACAATTCTTCCTGTAGGGAATCTAAGATCTCTTTGCTTCTAGACGACCCCGCAGTCGGGACACCCCAATCAACATCCGGCATATTGAAGTCACCTATCAGTAGTACTTCCCCTTTCCTAGCTATCTTGCGGATGTCTTCAATTAAATCCCTGTCCATTTCCTCCGACTGTGAGGGTGGTCTGAATATCACTCCGATATAGATACATTTTCCTTTCCCTCTTTCCAGTTTAACCCACAGCGCTTCTTCTATACCCCACGTCCTGCAGTTCTGTCACTTGGATATGATTCTTAGCATATAATGCCACACCACCTCCATTTTTTTCTACTCTGTCCTTCCTGAATAGATTATAGCGAGGTATAGCAACATCCCAGTCATGGTTCTCCGTGAACCGCGTCTCCGTGACCGCCACTGAATCCAAGTCCGCTTCCATCATTGTATCCTTAAGATCTTGAAGTTTGTTTCCCATACTACTGGCATTGGTATACAAGGCTTTCCAGATTTTACTCTTTTTATTCTCTTCTATAGAGGCATTAGATGTCCTACCTTCCTTGGGGTTAATTATGGCTTCGTGGCCTTTTATACCCATCCCCATCAATTTTAGTTTAATGCCCTCTTTAGTACTTTAGCCAGCCTGTTGCTGAAGACACTCCTTCCCTTCCTTGACAGATGGACACCATCACCGCTTTGTACCTCTTGGAAAATCATCCTATGGTCTACGAAACCAAAGCACTCTTGTCGGCACCAACCACGCAGCCACACATTTACTGTATCTCCAAGATGCAAGCTTCTCTCATTCGACCTTTACCTTCGACAGGGAGGATCAATGAGAACACCACCTGCGCACCTAGATGCTTCACCCTCTGACCCAAAGCCACGAAGTTTCATATGATATGTTCAGTAGGATATTTAGCTGTATCATTTGTGCCAACATGGATGAATAGCATAGGAGCGTGGTCCATAGGCTTGATGAGTCTAGGCAATCTTTCCACAATATCGCGAATTTTTGCACCAGGCAGACAGCCAATTGTCTGACTGATGGCATTTTTGGTCATTGTTTCCTCCTGTTTTTTTTTAGATATTTCTAGCTCTTCTACCTCCAGGGCTGTGAACCGATTCTTTAGTTGAGGATGGAGTTGGAGGATTGATCTTGTGGGTCTTGGTGACCTGCTTCCAGCTGTGCTCTGTCTGCCCAAGGTCTTCTCTCCCTTTGGTGGAAGTCCTCAATGTTTTGACCTGCGTCTCCGGGACAAACCTATAGAGTGCATAGCTTAAGGACCCTTAGCAAGAGCTAAGGGGTGCATTTTTCTTCCTACTGAGCAGTAAAAGTGGGGTGGTATCACAGGGAATGGAGAGTGCGAAAGCCCAGAAATCTTCCTCACATTCCTGTAGAGCACTGTGTTGTGGATATGAAAGGAGAATTAAGAAGCCCTTCTTACTAAGTGTTGGAGATGGTTTGGAGGAAACGGGTAAGAGCTCAGAGGAAACTTAGGGGCCCTTTTTACTTCTTACTGAGTATTGTGCAAGTGCTTGGGGTTTCTTTTTGCTAGCATTCTGGGATGGGGAGAAGTGTGCAGAATCTTGAGGTTTCTAGTTCCTAGTTCTCACTTCATTGAGTATTTGGGATGGGGAGGAGAAATGTTATCAGCTCAGAGTAATTTATCCATTTCCTGCAGAACACTGCAAGGATAGTTCTACCATGGAAAGGGGATCTTTCTGTGGTTACACAGTGGTTTACATATTATATACAGGTACTTATTTTGTAACTGGGACAATGGAGGGTTAAGTGACTTGTCCAGAGACACAAGGAGCTGCAATGAGAATCAAACCCAGTTCCCCTGGTTCTCAGGCCACTGCACTAACCATTAGGCTACTCGTAGGGTTTTCGGTGTAGAAACGCAACAATCCCCAGGTTTCCAGTAATGAGTTGCTGTAGAGAAAGGAATCATGCAAGGGGGGGGGGGGGGGTGATGTCCCTGTAGGAAAAGCCATGCAAAGGATGGGGAAGTATGTAGCTTCTATAAAGGGAGGGTGCTTGGTGCTATACCATGAATTTCATTGTTTAGAATCTGGTTCTTTTCTCTCTAGCAGGATTCACGTTTTCTCATCTTCGAGAATGGGACACTGCGAATCAGCAGTGTAGATGTATACGATGGGACTGTGTATAAGTGTGTGAGCAGCACCCGAGCTGGAAGCATTGATGCTCAAGCACGCGTCACTGTGCTGGGTAGGCTTTTTCTAATACCATGTGGGGAGCTCAGTTGACTGAGATGTACTATACTTTTCTGTTGTTAGTATTCTTGTACCTGCCTAGTTATGTTTGTTTAGCTCTGTTACACCTACTTTTTGTTTTTGGGGGGCAGATGCAAAAATCTTTCTGCACAATTTACCATGGCTTTAACATTTTTTTTTTCTCAAAGAAGAAGCAGGACATAATCTCACATATGGATATTGTCATCGACAGAGTCCAACGTGTAGATGCTTCCCAGCTTAATTTCCAGAAGGCTTTGGAAGCGTGATGGTGAATAAGACTGAAAAAACTATAATGCCTTTGCATCGCTCCATGGTTGTCTGCACCATGAGTATTGTGTTCAGTTCTGGTCACCGTATCTCAAAAAAGATATAGCGGAATTAGAAAAGGTTCAAAGAAGAGTGACCAAAATGATAAAAGGGATAGATCTCCTCTCATATGAGGAAAGGCTAAAGAGGTTAGGGCTCTTCAGCTTGGAAAAGAAACAGATGAGGGGGGATATGATTGAGGTCTACAAAATCCTGAGTGCTGTAGAACGAGTAGAAGTACATTGAGTTTTTACTCGTTTGAAAAGTACAAAGACTAGGGGACACTCGAGGAAGTTATATGAAAATACTTTTAAAACAAATAGGAGGAAATATTTTTTCACTCAAAGAATAGTTAAGCTCTGGAACTCTTTGCCGGAGGATGTGGTAACAGCGGTTAGTGTATCTGGGTTTAAAAAAGGTTTGGACAAATTCCTGAAGGAAAAGTCCATAGTCTGCTATTGAGACAGATATGAGTAGCAACTGCTATCCCTGGGATTTGTAGTATGGAGTGTTGCCACGATTTGGGTTTCTGCCAGGTACTTGCAACCTGGCTTGGCCACTGTTTAGAAAACAAGATACTGGGCTGGATGGACCTTTGGTCTGACCCAGTATGGCTACTCTTATGTTCTTTTATATTGCATATTGTGAAGACCAGGCTTCTCCTCCCGCTTTCCAGCAAGCCTCACTGGCTCCTGAGCAGGACTCCAGCCGGTCTCTTCCCAGCATCCTGAACACTCCAACCTCAAGATCCTGGGCCCTTTTTTCACTCAGGGTGAGCTTGCAGGAAATATGCAGATTAGATGCAAATCACTCAAGTTCAACACAGCATATTCACCAAGCAGCTCTTTATTCCAACCCCCTGGGCACACTTCTTCCAGCTTATAAACACTGTCCGTCTTCCAGCTTAAAACATTATCACAAGCTTAAAACTCTTTCACAGATCTTCCCACTGAGCCACACACCCATAGACACCTGGGCTCAGTGCTAACAGCCTTCTGTCCTCCAGCCCCTGGCTGCTAGTTCCCTGGTCTTCTTACACAGTTATATATACAACAGATTAACACAACAGTCTCTCTAGAGCCCAGCCAGTACCTTCAGGGAATCCTCTTTAGCTGCCAGCTCTCCAGTTCCTTTCTCTTCTCCTTTCCAAACTCAGGCAGGTATAAAATGGGTGACTAGCTTCTACACCCCTTTAGGCTCTTCCCCCTAATTCCAGGCAGGACCCAGCCCATAACAACCTTCACCTGTTTCCAACCCAGGACTCTCCCAGGTCCTAGTGACCTCCATCTAGATGTTCCCCTACTGGCTAGTGACTAAGTAGCTAAGTATAAGCATTTCCCCCCATTCCTATGGGAACAGCACCACCTAGTGGCCTACCCAGGATAGGACAGCCCCTTATTCTTCACAATATGGGTGCGCCTTCCTGATTGCTGTTGCTGTGTGGGGCCAGGGCAGTCTCTTCTCATTTTCGGAGCAAAGAAGATGTTTAGCTTTTATCTTCTGATTTTTTTTTTTCAGGCAATTTTCTTTTTCCTTCTAGTGTATATCACACCTTCCCCATAGTTTTTTCAGCACTTTTGAAGTTTCCTTTATTTTCCGCGTATCACTAGACCCTTTTAAGCCTCAAGCATCCTGGTTGGGTACCTTTTTTCTATAATTGAGTCATTTGATTTTGCCCTGGTTGTCTTCCCCGACATGTCCCAGAAAACTCCCAGTGATTTTAAGAGTGCTTCTGATGTGGCAGGATCATGTCCTTAGCAGACACCCATGACTGGTGCCTGTCATGTCTGCGGCCTGACCATAATCCTCCTTTTGTAAACTGTGTTCACAGATGGCAAAAAGAAGTATTAGGAGTCATGAGAAGTGGTGTAAAAATGTTTTTCTATTTTATTTTTTCTAATTTCCATAATTCGATCACAACAGTAACATAGTAGCATAGCAGATGAGGGAGATAGACTTGAATTGTATATCCAGTCTGTTCAGCAGTCACACTCATGTGGTATAAAATACTTGATCCTGGTCTTTCAGAGACATAGACCTCTGTCCTCATGTTCCAACTACTGGAGTTGCTATCAAAGCCCTTTGTTTTATTTTATTTTTTTATTTTTTATTTGTTACATTTGTACCCCGCACTTTCCCACTCAAGGCAGGCTCAATGCGGCTTACACGGGGCAATGGAGGGTTAAGTGACTTGCCCAGAGTCACAAGGAGCTGCCTGTGCCTGAAGTGGGAATCGAACACAGGACCAAAGTCCACCACCCTAACCACTAGGCCACTCCTTAAGCCAAGAACTTCTTATAACTTCTGAGTTAGCGCTGCGTGCGTCTGGTAGCGCTATATAAATGCTATTAGTAGTAGTAGTAGTAGTCCCGACAAGTCAAGAAATATTGTAACTTTTGATTCCAAAAATAATTAATCTATAAAGCAAAAAAAAAAAGTCTAAGAACTACATTATGGTCCTTTTCCAATGCAGATGTCACCACCAAAGTGGACTTTTGGGTAATTTATTTCCAAAGTTGACTAAAAGCTCCACTAAATTCATTACAGAAACTGCACCCTGCACTAGAATTGCAGAATCAGTTTGACCCACTACTGTTAAATATTAGGCTTTCACCAAAGGTGGTAATGTTTCCAATGGCATCTTCAAATTTCTCACAAATATTTAGGGACCATATCCAAAGGAGCCACTAAGGGAGACTTAGGGAAATTCAAAAATCTTAAGGTGTTTTTCCTTGATTGATTCCCTAAAAACTCCATCCTTCTATGTAGAATAAGTTTGTCCTTAACCTATGATTCATATATATCCTGCAATTCAATCTGAGGACAAGTAAGGATTCAACATTGACCTCATTGGAGCTGACAGACATCCATTCTAGGCGGAAGCCAAGAAGCATCGATGTCAGTCCCCATCGAGGCACAATATCAGGAGCACCAGGGTATCAACATCCTCGATACCTAAAAAGCATCCACAGCATGCCAGCTTCCACTGAGCCGGGACCTGGTGTCTGATGTCTTCTGCAGACATGATCACACTGGCTGGGTCTCATCCTTTACTGATGGCCAACCTCGAGGATCAGTCTGGGTGCTGCTTCAGGAAGAGATGGAGCACCTTCTCGCTCAGTGCAAGACCGAGGCATCGAGGGCCTAAATGTTGGATCCAGTAGAACCTCTGCCCATCCTGGCGGCCTGTGCTCTGCCTGTTGACAGTGCATCAGACAAATTATAATCAATAATCAAAAGGAAATCTCCCTCTAATTTTCTCAACAAAATAATAAATACAAAAAAGGAGGAGATATATAGAAAATATCATCAGCTCAATTTACTGACCAAAAAATACACTCAATTGATTAAGGGAGATGTTGCCTCAAGAAGCCCCCGGCTCTATTATATATGGAGCTCATGGGGGCTGGATTGCTTCATCATCGGCAACACCACCACACATATAAAGCAGCCTATACCCAACATATATTTAATTCTTTTTTTCTATTTTGTTGAATTTTTAGCTTATGATGGGCATTTGTAAAGTTAATATATAACGGCTACTTAGCTTTTACAAGGTCCGATCCCTCTTACAGTTAGTTACATCCATGACGCGACCAAGACCAACAATGGCCAGCGTTTCGTCGCCTGCGTCAGGGTCAAATGGTCTGCGTCTAACTGAAGAAGAAAAAACACAAATGTTAAAGTATAAAGACCGCCATCCAGCGCTGCATTACTTATTTCTCTCAATATTTTTCAGTTAACCACCTCCATTGAAGGATCTAACATCTACAACGGACCAGCTCAAAGTAAAGATGGCTTCACTTATTTAAAGATTTTATTACGTCAGACGCCAATGATCAGATAGACCAATCAGCTTGTGTTTTTCACTTTACCTTCTACTTACACGGAACACAATTTGTCAAGCAGCTATTAATAATCTGAGCACACTACCTAAAAAAGTATGTTTCTAAATAGTATTATCAACTATACAGAATATCCAAATGCTCTCAAAGAAAGGATATTCAAGTTAGAAAAAATGTCCCCATTCAATTCTTGCATTTAAACCCATAGGGGTTAATGAGTTCAAACGGTATATCCACTTTTGTTCACATTGGAAAAGGATCCTTTTTCTATCAACCCCAATGCGAATTCGGGATGCTTCTATTTGTTGTAAGACAAAGCATCTTAATTCGGCAAAGGAGTGTTGTGCTGTGTTGCAATGGAGTACCAGAGGTGTAAGCATTCTTTGTGTGTTTAACACACTCCGGTGCTCAATCAATCTAACATACAGGGTCCTTGAAGTCTGTCCCACATACAGTAAACCGCATGGGCACACTAAACAATAGACAACATAGTCAGATTTACAGTTAGTGTTCACTCTCAAATCAAATTCTCGAAAAGATTTTGGATGGATAAAAGTCTCTTTCTCCAGCATTATCCCACACATGCAGCATGAACCACATTTTTTATGCCCTGCATATATAGGGAGCATATCTCCGTTGAATGGTAATACTGACGGACACAGTAATTCCTTCAGGTTTTTTGATCTGCTGTAAGCAACTTATCTAAAGAAGAATGGAAAGCTTTAAATCATCTAAAGAATAATACTCAATTAGTAATACGACGAGCAGATAAGGGAGGTGCGGTGGTGATACAAGATCGTTCTGCCTATGAATATGAAGTATATAGGCAATTAAACAATGCGAATGACTATATACCTCTGGATACTGACCCCACTGAGATGTTGAAGTCTGTCATTTTTCAATTGACGGGTGTTGCTTATGCGGATAATTTGATTACTCAGAAAGAATTTCAATTTCTCAATTCCAATGCCCCACACATACCTGTTTTCTATATGTTACCTAAAGTACATAAGACTTTATGCAATCCACCTGGACGCCCGATCGTTTCAGGGAAGTGCTCGTTGCTGGAACCTCTTTCCATTTATATAGATACCTTTCTGCGTCCATTAGTCCCTGCTGTCAAATCATACATTAAAGACTCGACGCATTTCATGCAGAAGCTGAGTATGTGGAATAAAGATCTAGAGGATATTGTGTTAGTAACCCTAGATGTGGTTGCACTCTATACATCTATTCCTCAAGACGAGGCTCTGGAAGTGATAGAATTGTCACTATTGGAGAAACATGGAACGGCGCTTACGTCATTTATACTGAAACTAGCTACATTGGCTATGAAGAAGAACTATTTTCAATTTGATCGAAAGATTTTCCAGCAGATTTCGGGTGTAGCGATGGGTGCAACTCTAGCACCTTCAGTGGCTAACTTATTTATGTCAGTCTTCGAGGAGAAATTTGTATACAAGTCCACTTTCTGGTCCCACATTAAGATGTGGTGTAGATTTATTGATGATATATTTTTTATTTGGGAGGCCGATATACACACTTTGGAACTGTTTATTGAGTTTCTAAATCGATGCCATCCCAGGATTAAATTCACAGGACATCATGAAATACACACCATCAGTTATCTCGATGTGCAAATCAGTAAAGCTGAAACGTCTTTTGTCACTACAATTTACCGGAAAGAGACTGACGTTAACAGCTTGTTACAATATACAAGCTGTCACCCTAAGTGTCTCAAAGATAGTCTCCCCTTTTCGCAGATGCTGAGATATCGCCGCTTGTGCTCAGATACTTCAGATTTTCAAGCACAAGCAAGAATACTGAGCAAGCGACTGCATGGTAGGAGCTACCCGAAGAATATCGTGAGACAGGCATATCGAAGAGCTAAATTTAACCATCGAGATACATTACTATGCCCGAATGATAACAATGAAAGATCTAGTGATGAAGAAGACTTTATCACATGCGTTTTACGTTTTGATAAAGATGTACATAGGGTTAGTAAAATCCTTAATAACCATTGGGGGATATTACAGACCCTTCCAGTATTCACCAATAAGAGGATCTGCTTTGCTTACAGCAGATCAAAAAACCTGAAGGAATTACTGTGTCCGTCAGTATTACCATTCAACGGAGATATGCTCCCTATATATGCAGGGCATAAAAAATGTGGTTCATGCTGCATGTGTGGGATAATGCTGGAGAAAGAGACTTTTATCCATCCAAAATCTTTTCGAGAATTTGATTTGAGAGTGAACACTAACTGTAAATCTGACTATGTTGTCTATTGTTTAGTGTGCCCATGCGGTTTACTGTATGTGGGACAGACTTCAAGGACCCTGTATGTTAGATTGATTGAGCACCGGAGTGTGTTAAACACACAAAGAATGCTTACACCTCTGGTACTCCATTGCAACACAGCACAACACTCCTTTGCCGAATTAAGATGCTTTGTCTTACAACAAATAGAAGCATCCCGAATTCGCATTGGGGTTGATAGAAAAAGGATCCTTTTCCAATGTGAACAAAAGTGGATATACCGTTTGAACTCATTAACCCCTATGGGTTTAAATGCAAGAATTGAATGGGGACATTTTTTCTAACTTGAATATCCTTTTTTTGAGAGCATTTGGATATTCTGTATAGTTGATAATACTATTTAGAAACATACTTTTTTAGGTAGTGTGCTCAGATTATTAATAGCTGCTTGACAAATTGTGTTCCGTGTAAGTAGAAGGTAAAGTGAAAAACACAAGCTGATTGGTCTATCTGATCATTGGCGTCTGACGTAATAAAATCTTTAAATGAGTGAAGCCATCTTTACTTTGAGCTGGTCCGTTGTAGATGTTAGATCCTTCAACGGAGGTGGTTAACTGAAAAATATTGAGAGAAATAAGTAATGCAGCGCTGGATGGCGGTCCTTATACTTTAACATTTGTGTTTTTTCTTCTTCAGTTAGACGCAGACCATTTGACCCTGACACAGGCGACGAAACGCTGGCCATTGTTGGTCTTGGTCGCGTCATGGATGTAACTAACTGTAAGAGGGATCGGACCTTGTAAAAGCTAAGTAGCCGTTATATATTAACTTTACAAATGCCCATCATAAGCTAAAAATTCAACAAAATAGAAAAAAAGAATTAAATATATGTTGGGTATAGGCTGCTTTATATGTGTGGTGGTGTTGCTGGTGATGAAGCAATCCAGCCCCCATGAGCTCCATATATAATAGAGCCGGGGGCTTCTTGAGGCAACATCTCCCTTAATCAATTGAGTGTATTTTTTGGTCAGTAAATTGAGCTGATGATATTTTCTATATATCTCCTCCTTTTTTGAATTTATTATTTTGGCAGTGCATCAGAGTCAGTGCCAGTCGAGGAGGTGTTCCTGTCCAGTCCCTTTGGAGGGGGGGAAGGGCGATTCCTCTGGACTCGGGAGAACCCTTGTTCTTTGGCGCTCCTACCCTTTGCCTGGCAGCAGTCCAGTAGACCGAGGCAGGTATGAGTCTGATTCAGACTAATCCTGGGAGTCTAACCAGGAACCAGAGGTCCTCTTAGAGGAGGGATCCCTAGGTATTCTGTTGGACCACTCCCCTCCCCATGAGAGGAAAGTTTCTTCACCTCTTTTTTTTTTTTTTTTTTTACAGGAGATGGCTCTGTCCATCCTATTTCAGATGAGCCCAACTGGACGTCCTTGATTTTAATACCCCCCACCCAAAAGGAAGTTGTGACAATGCATGTGCACTGGATCCTTTACAGATGAAGCAGTGGGAGACTCCCTCCCCCCCAAGCCTATTCTTTAGAAGGCCAGCTGTATGTATAGGGTCCAGAGGGCTCCCAGATTCAAAAAGCTTCTGCTTCCTCACCACTCTATGGTGGTGGAATCCACTCTCAAAAGATCCAATAGCTCCAGGACTCACTCTTCGGTTCCCCTTGGAGACTTTTGGGAGGAAAGTGTTTCAGAAGGATATGCTAGTCTCCCACATGCATTCTTACCAGCTCTTCTTGAGCATGCTCTTGCAGAACTTAGAATGCAGTGTAGCAGAGTTTGCAGACACTGTACTCCAAGAGAAGACTGCAGAGCTTTGCCAGCTAGTAGCTAAGCAGCAGGAGTGTAGAAAGCACATGTCACAGGCAACCTGTGATGTTTATGTAGCGTCTAGGTCCTCTGCCATGTGTATTAGGATGTGCAGACTCATCTGGCGCTGTGCCACAGACCTGGAACCTTTGGTTCAGAAGAAGCTGGCATACATCCCATGTTGGGGTGACAATCTTTTCATTGACAAGGTGGCGGAGTTTGCTGACCTCATCAAGAAGCATGGCTTCCATTTCCAGAAGGTAGTTCAGGAGCCGACAAGAGAAGGAAAAATACTAGACTTAGTCCTTAGTGGTGCTCATGATCTAGTGCAGGGGGGTAACGATACGAGGGCCGCTTGATAACAGTGATCATAATATGATCGGTTTTGATATTGGCATTGAAGGAAGTGAAACTAGGAAATCAAGTACGCTAGCGTTTAACTATAGAAAAGGTGATTACGACAAAATGAGAAAAATGGTGAAAAAAAGACTGAAAGGAGCAGCTCGCAGAGTAAAAAACTTGCATCAGGCGTGGATGCTGTTTAAAAACACCATCCTGGAGGTTCAGGACAAATATATTCCACGTATTAGAAAAAAGGGAAAAAAGACTAAACGTCAGCCGGCGTGGCTAAACAGTAAGATAAAGGAAATCATTAGAGCCAAAAAACAATCCTTCAGAAAGTGGAGAAGAGAACCAACTGAAAGTAACAGGATAGATCATAAGGAATGCCAAGCCAAATGCAAAGCGGAGATAAGGAGGGCAAAAAAGGACTTTGAGAAGAAATTAGCGTTGGAAGCAAAAATACATAGTAAAAACTTTTTTAGATACATTAAAAGCAGGAAACCGGCCAAAGAGTCGGTTGGGCCGCTGGACGAAAATGGTGTTAAAGGGGCGATCAAGGAGGACAAAGCCGTAGCGGAGAAATTAAATGAATTCTTTGCTTCGGTCTTCACCGAGGAGGATTTGGGGGGGACACCGGTGCCGGAAAGAATATTTGAAGCGGGGGAGTCGGAGAAACTAAACAAATTCTCTGTAACCTTGGAGGATGTAATGGGTCAGTTCAGCAAGCTGAAGAGTAGTAAATCACCGGGACCTGATGGTATTCATCCCAGAGTATTAATAGAACTAAAAAATGAACTTGCGGAGCTACTGTTAGAAATATGCAATCTGTCCCTAAAATCGAGTGTAATACCGGAAGACTGGAGGGTAGCCAATGTTACTCCGATTTTTAAGAAAGGTTCCAGAGGAGATCCGGGAAATTATAGACCGGTGAGGTCTGACGTCGGTGCCGGGCAAGATGGTGGAGGCTATTATTAAGAATAAAATTGCAGAGCATATACAAAAACATGGACTGATGAGACAAAGTCAGCACGGATTTAGTGAAGGGAAGTCTTGCCTCACCAATCTAATGCATTTTTTTGAGGGGGTAAGCAAACATGTGGACAATGGGGAGCCGGTTGATATTGTATATCTGGATTTTCAGAAGGCGTTTGACAAAGTGCCGCACGAAAGACTCCTGAAGAAATTGCAGAGTCATGGAATCGGAGGTAGGGTATTATTATGGATTAAGAACTGGTTGAAAGATAGGAAGCAGAGAGTAGGATTGCGTGGCCAGTATTCTCAGTGGAGGAGGGTAGTTAGTGGGGTCCCGCAGGGGTCTGTGCTGGGTCCGTTGCTTTTTAATGTATTTATAAATGACCTAGAGATGGGAATAACTAGTGAGGTAATTAAATTCGCCGATGACACAAAATTATTCAGGGTCGTCAAGTCGCAGGAGGAATGTGAACGATTACAGGAGGACCTTGCGAGACTGGGAGAATGGGCGTGCAAGTGGCAGATGAAGTTCAATGTTGACAAGTGCAAAGTGATGCATGTGGGTAAGAGGAACCCGAATTATAGCTACGTCTTGCAAGGTTCCGCGTTAGGAGTTACGGATCAAGAAAGGGATCTGGGTGTCGTCGTCGATGATACGCTGAAACCTTCTGCTCAGTGTGCTGCTGCGGCTAGGAAAGCGAATAGAATGTTGGGTGTTATTAGGAAGGGTATGGAGTCCAGGTGTGCGGATGTTATAATGCCGTTGTATCGCTCCATGGTGCGACCGCACCTGGAGTATTGTGTTCAGTACTGGTCTCCGTATCTCAAAAAAGATATAGTAGAATTGGAAAAGGTACAGCGAAGGGCGACGAAAATGATAGTGGGGATGGGACGACTTTCCTATGAAGAGAGGCTGAGAAGGCTAGGGCTTTTCAGCTTGGAGAAGAGACGGCTGAGGGGAGATATGATAGAAGTGTATAAAATAATGAGTGGAATGGATCGGGTGGATGTGAAGCGACTGTTCACGCTATCCAAAAATACTAGGACTAGAGGGCATGAGTTGAAGCTACAGTGTGGTAAATTTAAAACGAATCGGAGAAAATTTTTCTTCACCCAACGTGTAATTAGACTCTGGAATTCATTGCCGGAGAACGTGGTACGGGCGGTTAGCTTGACGGAGTTTAAAAAGGGGTTAGATAGATTCCTAAAGGACAAGTCCATAGACCGCTATTAAATGGACTTGGAAAAATTCCGCATTTTTAGGTATAACTTGTCTGGAATGTTTTTACGTTTGGGGAGCGTGCCAGGTGCCCTTGACCTGGATTGGCCACTGTCGGTGACAGGATGCTGGGCTAGATGGACCTTTGGTCTTTCCCAGTATGGCACTACTTATGTACTTATGTACTTATGTAAGGTACTCAATTGGAGGTACTCAAAAGTGTAGGTTCTTTCCTTCACCCCAGGCAGCTGAGAGCTTCCGCCACGAGCTTCCACCCCTGCCAGCAGCAATAGAGAGCTCAGAAGTCCCAGCTGGCTCCCCAATCAAAGCAAGGGGTGAGCTTTTGACTGGCTCCAAATGAGATTTCCCTGCCCACCTTGATTCCCCATGATTCAGAAAAACGGTTGGCTATGCGCTGACCTTAAAGGATGCCTGTACCCACATTCAGATACATCCTAGTCACAGGAAGTATCTGAATAGGGAAACACCACTTCCACCAGTATTGTGTCCTGCCTCCTGCCTTTTAACCTCGCCTTGGCTCCCAGAGTATTCACAAAATAGCTTGCAGAAGTTGAGCATTGCTGAGCAGACTGGGAGTGTGCGTTTCCCTACCTAAATGATTGGCTAATAAAGAGCACATCAAAGGAAGGAGCTCAAAAATCAGAACAATAAACTATTTGGGTGCTGGAGCTACTAGGGTTCATTATAAACTACCCCAAGTCCCATCTTTTCCTCTACAATGAACAACGAATGGAGGAGTTGTAGCACTTCAAGTTTTTTGAGAGGCAGCAGGTTTCAGCTCAGAGGATGTTCAGACTGTTAGGCCACTTGGCCTCAAATGTATATGTCACACCCGTGGCATACCTCCAGTTTAGGCCAGCCTAGTGAACTCTAGCTTCTCAGTGGTCCCAAGCCCCAGGGAACCTAGTGGATACCATCACTGAAAAGTCTTGGTCTGGGTTGATAATTTGAAGCAATTTGACCATGGGAGTGTCTTTCCAAATTCCTCCTCTTCACAAGACTTTTGATGACAGATGCATACAACCTGGGTTGGGGAGCTCATGTAGATGGGTCCCACACCCTGGGAGGTGGTCCCTCTCAGGAGATTCAACATCACATCGACCTTCTGGAACTACAAGCCATTTAGGCTTTCAGAGATCAGCTAAATCACCAAATTATCTTTATTCAAATGGGCAATCAGGTTGCAAAGTATTATGTCAACAAGCACAGGGTCATACATCCTGTGTCAGGAAGTGAGGATGTGGTGTTGGGCATCCAACCTGGACGACTGGTGTGTCAGCCTGGGTGTAGCTGAGATAAATCTGGTTCCCCCTGCTTTGGAGCTAGCCTCCAGAAACCTGTGGAGACTGAAATGTTTTCCAACTCTCATCATTCAAAACATAGTAACATGGTAGATGACGGCAGAAAAAGACCTGCACGGTCCACCCAGTCTGCCCAACAAGATAAACTCACATGTGCCATCTTTTGTGTATACCTTACCTTGATTTGTACCTGTCTTTTTCAGGGCACAGACCGTATAAGTCTGCCCAGCACTATCCCCGCCTCCCAACCACTAGCTCCGCCTCCCACCACCGGCTCTGGCATAGACCATATAGGTCTGCCCAGCACTATCCCCACCTCCCAACCACCAGCCCTGCCTCCCACCACCGGCTAAGTTTCTGGGGATCCCTTCTTTCTGAGCAGGATTCCTTTATGTTTATCCCACGCATGTTTGAATTCCGTTCTCCGAGGACAAGCAGGCTGCTTGTTCTCACTGATGGGTGACGTCCACGGCAGCCCCTCCAATCGGAAACTTCACTAGCAAAGGCCTTTGCTAGTCCTCGCGCGCCCATGTGCACCGCGCATGCGCGGCCGTCTTCCCGGCCGAACCGGCTCGTGTTCGTCAGTCTTCTTTTGTCCGCGCTCGGTACGGTCGTGTTTCGCCGTTCGTGCCCCGGAAAGTTGACCTCGCGCGTTGTTTTCGACTCGTTTCTTTTGAGAAAGTATAGAAAGTGTTTCGGAAAGACCTCTTTTGGTTTTTCCCTTCCCGTATTTCGAGCTTTTCGCCCCGGTAAGTTTTCTTTCGTCGTCGGGGTAGGCCTTACTTAGGCCTCGGTCGAAATTTTCTTCTCTCTATTTTTCTGGTGCCAATTTTCGCCATTTCGAGTTTTGATCTCGCCGGCGTGATTTTTCCGCCCATGACATCGAAGCCTTCCAGCGGCTTCAAGAAGTGCACCCAGTGCGCCCGGGTAATCTCGCTCACTGACAGGCACGCGTCGTGTCTTCAGTGTCTGGGGGCTGGGCACCGCCCTCAGGCCTGTAGTCTGTGTTCCCTTTTACAAAAGCGGACTCAGGTAGCGAGGTTAGCCCAGTGGAACATTTTGTTCTCGGGCTCTTCGTCGGCATCGGCACCGGGGGTATCGAGTGCATCGACGTCTTCAGCGTCCAGACCTTCATCCTCGGCCGCCAGTGCATCGAGTGTATCGAGGCATCGACCCTCTGCATCGGCGCTGAGACATCGGACGACTGTATCGACGTCGGTGGTACCGGGACCTCGTCTGCTGATGTCGTCGGACGGTGGTGCTTCGTCTGGAGTGCAGGTGAGGGCTGTCCATTCCCCTGCTGGTGGCGGTGAGCCTTTGGGTGGGTCTCCCCCTACCCTGAGGGCTCCTGCGGTACAGCCCCCCCGAGATCGACCCTCCGGTCTCGGCCCCGCGGAAGAGACGGCTGGATTCTACGTCCTTGTCGGTGCCGGGAAGCGCCGGTGACGTGCTTTGCTCCAAAAAATCGAAGAAGCATCGACACCGGTCCCCTTCCCGGGTCGGCACCGAGAGCTCTGGGTCGCCGAGGGAGTCGGCACCCAGCAGGCATCGGCACCGAGAGGACCGCTCACCCTCTGTCCAAGAGGTGTCGATGCGCTCCACTCTGGACAGCCCGGAACAGGTTCTGACGTCGACGCCTGCGTCGACTTCCATGCCTTTTTCTGCAGCCGCTCTGAACGAGAGCCTCCGGGCCGTTCTCCCAGAGATTCTGGGAGAGCTGTTGCGTCCTACCCCTCCGGTACTGGCGGTGCTTGCGCCACCGGTACCGTCGAGCGTGGCGCCGGCTGGTCCATCGCCCGGGGTGAGGTCTCCGACGTCGGTGCCACGTGCGGTACCGACTGCGGTCGCCTCCCAGGAAGGCTCCCCGACTACCTCGGCGGAGGGAGCTTCGCCGATGCGGGCGAGAGAGTCTACCTCTCGACGCCTCCATCGTGGACGTGGCTCCACGGAGTCGAGCCGGACGCGGTTGCAGACACAGGTTCATGAACTTGTGTCTGACACCGATGGTGAGGCCTCGTGGGAAGAAGAGGAAGACGTCAGATATTTCTCTGACGAGGAGTCTGAGGGTCTTCCTTCTGATCCCACTCCCTCTCCTGAAAGGCAGCTTTCTCCTCCCGAGAGTCTGTCTTTCGCTTCCTTTGTCCGGGAGATGTCTACGGCCATCCCCTTCCCGGTGGTTGTGGAGGACGAGCCCAGGGCTGAAATGTTTGAGCTCCTGGACTATCCTTCTCCACCTAAGGAAGCGTCCACAGTACCCATGCATCATGTCCTAAAAAAGACATTGCTGGCGAACTGGACCAAGCCTCTAACTAATCCCCACATTCCCAAGAAGATCGAGTCCCAGTACCGGATCCATGGGGACCCAGAGCTGATGCGCACCCAGTTGCCTCATGACTCTGGAGTTGTGGATTTGGCCCTAAAGAAGGCCAAGAGTTCTAGGGAGCATGCTTCGGCGCCCCCAGGCAAGGACTCTAGAACCTTGGACTCCTTTGGGAGGAAGGCCTACCATTCTTCTATGCTCGTGGCCAAAATTCAGTCCTACCAGCTCTACACGAGCATACACATGCGGAACAATGTGCGGCAGTTGGCGGGCTTGGTGGATGCGCTCCCCCCTGAGCAAGCCAAGCCTTTTCAGGAGGTGGTCAGGCAGCTGAAGGCGTGCAGAAAATTCCTGGCCAGAGGGGTGTATGACACCTTTGATGTTGCGTCCAGGGCCGCTGCTCAAGCTGTGGTGATGCGCAGGCTCTCATGGCTGCGTGCCTCCGACCTGGAGAATAGACTCCAGCAGCGGATTGTGGACTCGCCTTGCCGTGCGGATAACATTTTTGGAGAGAAGGTCGAACAAGTGGTAGAGCAGCTCCACCAGCGGGATACCGCATTCGACAAGTTCTCCCGCCGGCAGCCTTCAGCATCTACCTCTACAGGTAGAAGATTTTTCGGGGGAAGGAAGACTGTTCCCTACTCTTCTGGCAAGCGTAGGTACAATCCTCCTTCTCGACAGCCTGCGGCCCAGGCTAAGCCCCAGCGCGCTCGCTCTCGTCAGCAGCGTGCGCCTCAGCAAGGCCCATCGGCTCCCCAGCAAAAGCAAGGGACGAGCTTTTGACTGGCTCCAGCAGAGCATAGCCGACATCCAAGTGTCAGTGCCGGGCGACCTGCCGGTCGGAGGGAGGTTGAAAGCTTTTCACCAAAGGTGGCCTCTCATAACCTCCGATCAGTGGGTTCTTCAAATAGTCCGGCAAGGATACACCCTCAATTTGGCCTCAAAACCTCCAAATTGTCCACCGGGAGCTCAGTCTTACAGCTTCCAGCACAAGCAGGTACTTGCAGAGGAACTCTCCGCCCTTCTCAGCGCCAATGCGGTCGAGCCCGTGCCATCCGGGCAAGAAGGGCTGGGATTCTATTCCAGGTACTTCCTTGTGGAAAAGAAAACAGGGGGGATGCGTCCCATCCTAGACCTAAGGGCCCTGAACAAATATCTCATAAAAGAAAAGTTCAGGATGCTTTCCCTGGGCACCCTCCTTCCCATGATTCAGGAAAACGATTGGCTATGCTCTCTGGACTTGAAGGACGCCTACACGCACATCCCGATACTGCCAGCTCACAGACAGTATCTGCGATTTCAGCTGGGCACACGTCACTTCCAGTACTGTGTGCTACCCTTTGGGCTCGCCTCTGCGCCCAGGGTGTTCACAAAGTGCTTGGCTGTAGTAGCAGCGGCACTTCGCAGACTGGGGGTACACGTGTTCCCATATCTTGACGATTGGCTGGTGAAGAACACATCCGAGGCAGGAACCCTGCAGTCCATGCAGATGACTATTCGCCTCCTGGAGCTACTGGGGTTTGTGATAAATTATCCAAAGTCCCATCTTCTCCCAGTGCAGAAACTCGAATTCATAGGAGCTCTGCTGGATTCTCGGACGGCTCGCGCCTATCTCCCAGAGGCGAGAGCCAACAACTTGTTGTCCCTCGTCTTGCGGGTGCGAGCGTCCCAGCAGATCACAGCTCGGCAGATGTTGAGATTGCTGGGCCACATGGCCTCCACAGTTCATGTGACTCCCATGGCCCGCCTCCACATGAGATCTGCTCAATGGACCCTATCTTCCCAGTGGTTTCAGGCTGCTGGGGATCTAGAAGACGTGATCCACCTGTCCACGAGTTTTCTCAAATCCCTGTATTGGTGGACGATTTGGTCCAATTTGACTCTGGGACGTCCTTTCCAAATTCCTCAGCCACAAAAAGTGCTGACCATGGATGCGTCTCTCCTGGGGTGGGGAGCTCATGTCGATGGGCTTCACACCCAAGGAAGCTGGTTCCTCCAGGAACGCGATCTGCAGATCAATCTTCTGGAGTTACGAGCGATCTGGAACGCTCTGAAGGCTTTCAGAGATCGGCTGTCCCACCAAATTATCCAAATTCAGACAGACAACCAGGTTGCCATGTATTACGTCAACAAGCAGGGGGGCACCGGATCTCACCCCCTGTGTCAGGAAGCCGTCAGCATGTGGCTCTGGGCTCGCCGTCACAGCATGGTGCTCCAAGCCACATATCTGGCAGGCGTAAACAACAGTCTGGCCGACAGGTTGAGCAGGATTATGCAACCTCACGAGTGGTCGCTCAATTCCCGTGTAGTGCGACAGATCTTCCAGGTGTGGGGCACCCCCTTGGTAGATCTCTTCGCATCTCGAGCGAACCACAAAGTCCCTCAGTTCTGTTCCAGGCTTCAGGCCCCCGGCAGACTGGCATCGGATGCCTTCCTCCTGGACTGGGGGGAGGGTCTGCTGTATGCTTATCCTCCCATACCTCTGGTGGGGAAGACTTTGTTGAAACTCAAGCAAGACCGAGGCACCATGATTCTGATTGCTCCTTTTTGGCCGCGTCAGATCTGGTTCCCTCTTCTTCTGGAGTTGTCCTCCGAAGAACCGTGGAGATTGGAGTGTTTTCCGACCCTCATCACACAGGACGAAGGGGCGCTTCTGCATCCCAACCTCCGGTCCCTGGCTCTCACGGCCTGGATGTTGAGAGCGTAGACTTTGCCTCTTTGGGTCTGTCAGAGGGTGTCTCCCGCATCTTGCTTGCTTCCAGGAAAGATTCCACTAAGAGGAGTTACTTCTTTCTATGGAGGAGGTTTGTCGTCTGGTGTGACAGCAAGGCCCTAAATCCTCGCTTTTGTCCTACACAGACCCTGCTTGAATACCTTCTGCACTTGTCTGAGTCTGGTCTCAAGACCAACTCCGTAAGGGTTCACCTTAGTGCAATCAGTGCATACCATTACCGTGTGGAAGGTAAGCCGATCTCAGGACAGCCTTTAGTTGTTCGCTTCATGAGAGGTTTGCTTTTGTCAAAGCCCCCTGTCAAGCCTCCGACAGTGTCATGGGATCTCAATGTCGTTCTCACCCAGCTGTTGAAGCCTCCTTTTGAGCCACTGAATTCCTGCCATCTGAAGTACTTGACCTGGAAGGTCATTTTCTTGGTGGCAGTTACTTCAGCTCATAGAGTCAGTGAGCTTCAGGCCCTGGTAGCCCAGGCCCCTTACACCAAATTTCATCATAACAGAGTAGTCCTCCGCACTCACCCTAAGTTCTTGCCAAAGGTTGTGTCGGAGTTCCATCTGAACCAGTCAATTGTCTTGCCAACATTCTTTCCCCGTCCTCATTCCTGCCCTGCTGAACGTCAGCTGCACACATTGGACTGCAAGAGAGCATTGGCCTTCTATTTGGAGCGGACACAGCCCAACAGACAGTCCGCCCAATTGTTTGTTTCTTTTGATCCCAACAGGAGGGGAGTGGCTGTAGGAAAACGCACCATATCCAATTGGCTAGCAGATTGCATTTCCTTCACTTACGCCCAGGCTGGGCTGGCTCTTGAGGGTCATGTCACGGCTCATAATGTTAGAGCCATGGCAGCGTCGGTAGCCCACTTGAAGTCAGCTACTATTGAAGAGATTTGCAAAGCTGCGACGTGGTCATCTGTCCACACATTCACATCTCATTACTGCCTGCAGCAGGATACCCGACGCGACAGTCGGTTCGGGCAGTCAGTGCTTCAGAACCTGTTCGGGCTTTAGGATCCAACTCCACCCCCCGAGGGCCCTGTTTGTTCTGTTCCAGGCTGCACTCTCAGTTAGTTGGTAAATTTTTTAGATCAATCTCAGTTATGTCCTCGCCGTTGCGAGGCCCAATTGACCATGGTTGTTGTTTTGAGTGAGCCTGGGGGCTAGGGATACCCCATCAGTGAGAACAAGCAGCCTGCTTGTCCTCGGAGAAAGCGAATGCTACATACCTGTAGAAGGTATTCTCCGAGGACAGCAGGCTGATTGTTCTCACAAACCCGCCCGCCTCCCCTTTGGAGTTGTGTCTTCCCTTGCCTTTGTTTTTGCTACATATGGGACTGACGAACACGAGCCGGTTCGGGCGGGAAGACGGCCGCGCATGCGTGGTGCGCATGGGCGCGCGAGGACTAGCAAAGGCCTTTGCTAGTGAAGTTTCCGATTGGAGGGGCTGCCGTGGACGTCACCCATCAGTGAGAACAATCAGCCTGCTGTCCTCGGAGAATACCTTCTACAGGTATGTAGCATTCGCTTTACCGTTTTCCTCTCCACCACCTCAGGTGGGAGGGCATTCCAAGCATCCACCACTCTCTCTGTGAAAAAATACTTCCTGACATTTTTCTTGAGTCTCCCCCCTTCAATCTCATTTCATGGCCTCTAGTTCTACTTAGAGACTTTACGTTCATCATTATTTATTATCATTATTTTTATTGTTGTATTTTATTATATGTTGACCTCTTATTGTATATTTATTACTTATTTTAATGTTGTATTTATTTGATTCTGTATATGTATTTGTTTGAAAGATTTATTTGATTTATGTTTTTATAGACTCCTGATGCAGGCCTGAAGGCCGAAACACAACAGTTGTGTCGAGTCTTTTCTTCAATAAAGAAGTTTTTATGATATTGTCTCCAGGATTTGTATTTCCGTAGTCAAACATCCCACTTTTTACCTATATCTCTAGTTCTACCGCCTTCCCCTCTCCAGAAAAGGTTCGCTTGCAGATTAATACCTTTCAAATATTTGAACTTCTGTATCATATCACCCTGTTTCTCCTTTCCTTCGGGGTATACATGTTCAGGTCAACAAGTCTCTCCTCATACGTCTTGTAACGCAGATCCCATGCCATTCTCGTAGCTTTTCTTTGCACCCTTCTGCATCCCCAGCCTTCAATCCCTAGTACTCATGGCTTGGAAGTTGAGAGGCTAGGAGTTGGATTCTTCAACTGCATGAGAATGTCTTTTGTATCCTGCTAGCTTTCAAGAAAGATTCCAGTAAAGAGTTCATATAAGTTTAAGTGAAGGGGGGTTTAAATAGGTTTGCATGCAATTGAGGCAGTGCTTGCAAATCTATCTCATGCATATTTATTGTGGATATTCTGAAAACCCGATGGGACTAGTTGTGCGTTGAGGACTGGGTTGGGAATTGCTCCCATGGACAGTCCACCCAGCTTTTTGTTTCTTTTGAGCCTAACAGTATGGAAGCAGCCAGTGGGAAACGCACACAATCCATTTGACTAGCGGACTGTTCCTTTACTTATGCCCAGGCTGGGCTGACTGGAGGGTCCTATCACAGTTCACAGAGTTAGAGCTATGGCTGCATCAGTAGCCCTCCTAAGATCAGCTGCCATAGAGGAGATTTGCAAGGCTGCAACATGGTCATCGGTCCACACATTCACATCTCATTACTGTTTAGAACAGGATTCCTGACGCAATAGACAGTTTGGTCAAATAGTCTTTCAGAATTTATTTGGGGCTAGAATCCAACTCCTCCCTGTCAGCCCATTATTTTTCTGTTCCAGATGGTTCTGTAAAAAAAAAAAAAAAACTTCAAATCATTATAAAATTAAAAATAAATACATCTTAGTCCTTGAATGTTGCAGGCCTATTTTTTTTCCTCCCCTTTTTATTTCAGGCAGCCTGGTAGCTAGGGATTCCCAAGTGTGAGATTGTCCTGCTTGTCCTCAGAGAAAGTAAAGTTACTCACTTGTAGCAGATGGTCTCCAAGGACAGAAGGACATATACTCTCACATACCCGCCCACCTCCCCTAGGAGTTGAAGTCTATTTGCTATTTAATTAGACTGCCCTGGTCCCATGCGGTGATGACAGGCAGTAAGGCATGCTTATAAAGGCTTCTGGAAATTAAGCTGAGAAGCATCTCCATTCTGGGTTCCATCAATGACATCACCTATATGTGAGAATTCCTGCTGTCCTCGAAGAACATCTGTTACAGCTGAGTAACTTCGCATTACCATGGGTTAGCAGTGCAGAAAGAGTTTCAGCGTGGGTGTTAATGCATGCGGAAACCCTGACCTTACACTGAATTAAAACAAATGTAAATGTGGTGATTACCCATTCCTTGGCCATGCAAGAAAAAAAATGTTTTTGCCATTCTGCCAACACGGGAATATTTTTACCAGGTATGGGGCAGTGTAGAAGGGTTGGTTGAGAGGAGTGGGTGTCTACCGTCACCCCTTCTCTCCCCTGAACCCTGCCCCAGATTTTTTTTTTTGCATTGGCTCCTATCTCATTCCAACCCCCCCTATGCACACTTCAAAAATCTTTCCCTGGTAGTCTAGTGCCCCCCACCTCACCCACACTTCAGAAACATTTTCTTGGTAGTCTAGTGGCCCTTTCTCAGCCGAATGCCTCTTTCCCCGACTAAAAAAATGTGAACAACTAATGCAGTGCTTCTCAACCCAGTCCTTGAGACACATCTAGTCCCATCAGGTTTTCAGGGTATTCACAATGAATATATACCAAGAAGGCTGTGCATGCAAATCTATCTCCTGCATATTCATTGTGGAATTCTGAAAACCTGATGAGACTAGGTGTGTCTCAAGGACGGGGTTGAGAAACACTATCTTAGTGTCTAGTGGCACCCTCTCAACTGGCACCCTGCCTTGTGTGGTGTATCCTGGGAATGTTCCGCCATGGGTCAGTCTGCCATACAAGGGGAAAAGATGGCAGTGCTTGGAGGCAGGAGCAAGTGGGCATTGCTCCTGCATCTTAAGGTATGACGGGGGGGGGGGGGGGGCAGGGATTGGGTGGGGGGAGGGGTACCACTGGATACTGGGGATTAGTTTTTTGAGTTGGGAGGAAGGGACTGAAGGATGCCAGTAAACAGGGAATGTTTTTTTTATGTCCGGGGAAGGGGATACCTGGGAGAGGGGCAGTGCAGGTGGGGGTGCCACTAGATACCAAGGATTAGTTTTTTTTGAGTTGGGAGGAAGAGAATGGAGGTTGCTACTAGATAGCATGGAATTGGTTTTTTTTTGTGTCTCGGGAGAGAAGGGAGACATGGTGGATGGGGGTGCCACTAGACACCAAGGATTAGTTTTTTGAGTCAGAAGAGGGAGGGGGAGGTCCATGTTGGGTGGGGGAATTTTTTTTCTGAAGCAGAGGGTAGTCAGGTCAGTGGTGGATGCAGCTAGAAACCAGGTATTGGGAGTTCAGCAGAAGGAAGTGTTACGATGCAGATACCGACAGCTTGGCTCTGTCGTATGCTTCTGTTTTTATATGTTGCTGTTTCTGTCAGTGTCTGAGCCAATCACCGCTCACAGGAAGAGTGAAATTTTGAACGAGCTTTGGATTGGTGCCATGATTCTAACGGAACAGTAATTTACTTGTTCTTTGCTTATAGCAGTGGTTCCCAAACCTGATCCTGGAGGCACCCCAGCCACTCAGGTTTTCAGGATATCCACAATGAATATTCATGAGATAGGTTTGCATGAGGTGGAGGCAGTGCATGCAAATCTTTCATGAATATTCATTGTGGATATCCTGAAAACCTGACTGAGGTGCCTCTAAAGCAAGGTTTGGGAACCACTGGCTTATAGCATGCCGCAGTAATTTTGCAGCACTAATTTCAGCTCTACTGTGAAACTTTCTGCATTGGTCCCTCTGTCAGTTACTGTAGATGTTGATCCTTTTTTAGGGTATGGTTCTTCTCTAGGGCATCCTGGATGTTAACAATGTGCAAAATAATTTCTGTACTCTTTTAGAGAAGCTGAAATTTACTCCTCCCCCTCAGCCCCAGCAGTGCCTGGAGTTTGAGAGACCAGCAACATTGCTATGTTCTGCCACAGGACAGGAAAAGCCCTCCATTTACTGGACAAAATTGGGTAAGTGTAGGTCAGGCTGTAACTTGAGGATAAGTCCTATATGGGAAGCAAAAAGAACATCTGTTTCACCAGTCTTGATATTCTCTTTCTCTCCCTCTCTCTCAGACGGAAGCAGCATGCCAACTCATGTTCAGCCAAACTCAGGGATATTGTACTTCCGCAATGTGACTCGGAGCGATGCTAGCAACTACACTTGCATTGCATCTAACAGCCAGCAGGGGGAGATCAGAGCTGTAGTGCAGCTCATTGTTGCGGGTGAGTACTGAAGCTTGCCACCGGCCTAGGACAGCCCACATATGTTATACAAGGAAAAAGGGATCTTGACAGGTTTCTCTGAGGACAAGCAGGCTTATAAGTACATAAGTATTGCCATACTGGGACAGACCAAAGGTCCATCAAGCCCAGCATCCTGTTTCCAACAGTGGCCAATCCAGGTGACAAATACCTGGCAACATCCCAAAAAAGTACAAAACTTTTTATACTGCTTATCCCAGAAATAGTGGATTTTCCTCAAGTCCAATTTAATAATGGTCTATGGACTTTTCCTTTAGGAAGCCGTCCAAACCTTTTTTAAACTCCGTTAAGCTAACCGCCTTTACCACATTCTCTGGCAACGATTTCCAGAGTTTAATTACACGTTGAGTGAAGAAAAATTTTCTCTGATTCGTTTTAAATTTACTAGTCCTAGTATTTTTGGAAATAGTAGACATGGAGCAGACACAGTGAAGGATATTAAAAACATTTTTCAATTAGGGAAGCTGTGGAGGAAGTCCACAGCAGACAGTCCACTACCACGAAGAGTCAGAGACCAGTTTCAATACAGAGGAAGGGGAAGGGGGAGAAATTATCAACTATCTGCCTGATATTCAACACTATTTAACTGGCCAGGAATGTCTTCTGACCAGTCAAATAGCGCTTAACTGGTTATCTGGGAATATTCAGCGGGAGAGAGCCGGTTATCTCCCGCCAGATATTCCCAGTTAGTGCTTTGCAGATAACCGGCTACATCATGCGATATAGCCAGCTATCCGCAAATACTCAGCGCATTGCCAGCTAAGTCTAGTGGCCAAATTGGGCTGCTGAAATAGCAGGTCTATCTTTGGTCAGTTTAAACTCAACCGGTTAGCACTAAATATTGACTTGGCCAGTTATGTTTAAACTGGCCAAAAATCAACCAGATATTCAGTGCCAGTCACCAGAAATGGCCCGGCACTGAATATCTGGGCTCAGCTCTGACCACGAGAGTCAGCCTAGCCTGGCTAACTGTCGCAGTCTGAATATTGGCCACTATGATTCTACAAAAAAGGTTTTTAATTTCTTCAACTGTGTCTGCTTCTATGTCTATTTCTGGGACCTCCTTTTCTTTTGGACAAAACCTCCTTTGGCAGTAATGAATTGGTTAGTTAATTTTAGAAATTTGACCTTGAGTCTTGGTTGGTTCTCTTCATCCATTGGCAATATTGTGTTGACGCCAATTCCTAAAGCAGCTGGCCTAGATCTGTCCCAGGTTGTAAATTTTTGACAATACCAACTATACCTTTTCTTTCAAAATTGATTGAATTTTTGGCAGGCCTTCAGATGTCTGATTACCTTGAAAAATGTATCTACTTCGGGTTTCTCAATATGGATTCAGGCATTTTCACAGTATTGAGACCCTACTACTTGTTTTGACCTCTAAGTGAAAAGTAATCTTAGTAAAGGTGGTCAAATGGCCTTGCTGCAATTTGACATCTCGGTGGCATTTGATACAGTAGACCATAAAATTCTATTGTTCAAGCTATCAGAACTAGGGTTTACAAATTATTTTTTTTGATTTTCAAAAACTTGTATTGAGTCTCCACAGCTTACAGTATACAATATTGGGGTGATATCCCTAATATCGTCTAACAACAGTACTAAGATTCCATGCTCTAGGCTAATACAACCCCCAACTGTATTCCTTCCACCCCTTCCCTCCCTCCCCGTATCATGGTGGTGCTGATCTCTGTTCTCGAAATTGTTCATATGGTTGCCAAACTTTGTTAAAGGCTCCCATTTCACCTCTCTTTACTGCAGTCAATTTTGACATTTGGTAAATAAAGTCCACTTTTTGAAGTACTCTTTGTACCTCAGGTGGCTGCTGCTGTTTCCAGGCTCTGGCTATAGCTATTTTTGCCGCCACCAGATATTGAATAGCCAACTTATGCTGGACTGCTGCAATTGATGCCGGCTTAAAATGTAAAAGACAGTTTTCCGCTCTACATGGAAAGGGCTGCTGAAGAACCTTACTGATCAGCGCAGTCACAGTCCTCCAAAAATCTTGTATCCTTGAGCATTCCCACCAGATATGCATGAATGACCCTCTGGCTCCACATGCCCGCCAGCACTCTGCCGATAACTCTGGGTATATGCGCTGCAGCCTATCTGGTGTATAATACCACTAGTAATATATTTTAAATCCATTCTCAGTCGTACCCTGTGCCATGGATGGTTTAAACCGATACCGGTAGCCTCTCTTCCAGGTCTCCTTTGAGAATGAGCATTGCAAGGCCATCTCCCATCTATTTACATAATATACCTGGGAGTCTGTTCGCTGTAGCAGCACCAGGTAAAGGCACGACACACTCCCTCTGCCACCACCCTTTCTCAATGCTATATCCAAAGAAGTTTCCCCCAGACCCAATTCCTCCCGTGCCTGGGAGTGAATATAATTACGCACACAACAGTAAAACCCTTGATCCCTAGGCGACAGCCCATACTCCTCCTGCAATTCTGCAAATCCAATTACCCTATCATTGTCCCATAGCTGGCTCAATGTGTGTAACCCCGCTTGGGCCCAATGCCTGTATACCAACTCAGTGTCCCCTAGTGGAAAGCCCGGGGCCCTGCATATAGCTGTCTGAAGAAAATACTTTCGCTTTGGGAACCATCGCTTCCTTATTTGATACCAGGTGGACAGTATATGACTTACTCCTATTGGCACCCTTCGCCATATGTCCCTCAGGTCCTTCCCCGGTATCCACAGTATATCCCCCACTGCATGCATCCCCAGCCAGGCCCTTTCCCAGTGTAGCCATTTTTTGTTAACTGTAGGATGCCAGTCTGCCAATATTCTCAATTGGGCCGCTTGATAATATAGAAAGAAGTTTGGAACTCCCATCCCCCCCCTCGCCGGAGGTTGTAACATTATGGCACGCCTCACCTGCGGTGGGCGCTTCCCCCAGATAAAAGCAAATACCTTTCGATTGAGGCGAGCAAAGAAGCTCTGAGGAATTGGGATGGGGAGTGCCATAAAAAGATACAGCAATTTAGGAAGCATTAATGCGCCCCATCCACAAAATATTCAGTCCCTCCCATCTATCAAGCTCTGCTAATAACTCTGCTATCTTCGTTGGAAAATTTGCCTCAGAGAGCTCCTCCACTTTCAGAGTTATCTGTACCCCCAAAAACTTAATAGATTTAGTTGCCCACACAAAAGGGAACGCTGCTGTCATCCGTGGTAACCCCTGCCTAGGCACCGTGATATTGAGTAGCTATTTCTTATTGATGTTTACCTTAAATCCCGACCTTTCCCCATATTGCCTCATTAATTCAACAGCTCTCCTCACAGAAGGCTCGGGATTCGTCAGTGTCAACAGGATATCATCAGCGAACAGCATCAGCTTATGCTCCCTCTTCCCTCTAACCACTCCTCTGACTCCTGAATCTGCCCAAATGGTACAGGCCAGGGGTTCAATAGACAGGGCAAACAGTAAAGGTGACACTGCACATCCCTGTCTAGTTCCCCTTTGGAGCTTTATTGGCTCAGATTACGTACCATTGATTTTTAAGATCGCTAGTGGGGCCTGGTATAGTAGTTGCAGCCATTTCAGATAGCATCCCCCTATCCCTACTCTTCTCACCATAGCAAACAGGAACGGCCATTCCACTCGATCAAACGCTTTTTTGGTGTCGACCGATAGCAGTACAGCCGGCTCCTGTTCATCCCTCACCTGTTGTATCACATGCAACAAACACCTGGTGTTATCAAAGGCCTGGCGCCCTGATATGAACCCCGTCTGATCCTCATGGATTAGCTTAGGCAATACTATTTGCAACCTTTTTGCTAGAATTTTTGTGAGAATTTTATAGTCTACGTTTAAGAGAGATATCGGCCTATAGGATCCGCACTGCTGTGGATCCTTCCCAGGTTTAAGCAGTAGTATTATAGCTGCCGGTCGCCATGAGTAAGGCAATTCTTGCGCCTGATCAAATGACTTAAAAAACCTTAGTAATAACGGCGCCAATATAGATACATATAACTTATACACTGTAGTGGGGAACCCGTCTGGACCCGACGCCTTGGCCTGCGGAAGATCCCTGATAGCTTCTTTGAACTCTTCCAACATTATTGGTGCCGATAGTTTTTCCCTTTCCCCCTGTGACAGCCTGGGGACATCTACCCCTTGTACATACTCCTCTATATTTACGGGGCCAGATTCCACTTCCGATTTATAGAGGTTTGAATAGAATTCATGAAAGGTTGCTTGAATGTCCCCTGTTTGGGTGACTATCCTGCCTTGCGGGGTTATAAGACTAGTGATAAAATTACAATGGGCTTGCTTTTAAGTTTGTTGGCTAGCAACCTGCTCGCTTTTTCCCCAAATTCATAATATTCCTGTTGCACTTGCTGTAACTGACTGGCCACCTCCGCCATCTGTAACTCATTAAGCTGTAATCTATTCTTATGACGCTCCCTCAGGGCTCTCCTATCCGTGGGGTCTGCTTTATGTTGCCGCTGTGCTTGCCTTATATTTTCCCCCACTTTCAATTCCTGAGCATCTACTACTACTTCTACTTAACATTTCTAGAGCGCTACTAGGGTTACGCAGCGCAGTACAGTTTAACAAAGAAGGATAGTCCCTGCTCAAAGGAGCTTACAATCTAAAGGACGAAATGTCAAGTTGGGGCAGTCAAGATTTCCTGAATAGAGGTATAGTGGTTAGGTGCCGAAGGCAACATTGAAGAGGTGGGCTTTGAGCAAGGATTTGAAGATGGGCAGGGAGGGGGCCTGGCGTATGGGCTCAGGGAGTTTGTTCCAAGCATAGGGTGAGGCGAGGCAGAAAGGGTGGAGCCTGGAGTTGGTGGTGGTGGAGAAGGGTAACGAAAGGAGGGATTTGTCTTGAGAGCGGAGGTTACGGGTAGGAACGTAAGGGGAGATGAGGGTAGAGAGGTAAGGAGGGGCTGCAGATCGAGTGCATTTGTAGGTCAGTAGGAGAAGCTTGATCTATTAGATTGTAAGCTCTTTGAGCAGGGACTGTCTCTCTTTGTTAAATTGTACAGCGCTGCGTAACCCTAGTAGCGCTCTAGAAATGTTAAGTAGTAGTAGTAGTAACTGTATGCGGTACCTAATGATGAGGGTCCCAGAAAGCAACAAGGCAAACGATCTGCAAAATCCAACGTGGAAAACAAACCAGCAGATGTATAATATCCAAAAAGACTTTATTGAGGATACCGTGTATGAAACAAATGCCCGACACAGGCCGTGTTTCGCCCAACAATAGGGCTGCGTCAGGGGCTATAATAAATAACAAACGTATAAAATTAGAAATATGTGAAATTATAAAACATAAAATTACATAAAATATATATAAAATATAAAACATGAATTATACTGTACGTGTAAAACATAGACATGAATTATAAACACTAAAAGTGCTTTTTTAATTCAAAATTTTATAAAATAACATTGGACATTAATATATCAGAGAAAATTATGATAATATAAAAATACATATACATATGCATACAATATATACAGTGAACATCTAAAATAACAGACATCAAATTAATATTTGAACATATAATATAAAAATATATAAGAATATGCATTAAAGCGAATGCTACATACCTGTAGAAGGTATTCTCCGAGGACAGCAGGCTGATTGTTCTCACTGATGGGTTGACGTCCTCGGCAGCCCCCTCCATCGGAAAGTTTACTAGCAAAGGCCTTTGCTAGTCCTCGCACGCCCCTGCGCACCGCGCATGCGCGGCCGTCTTCCCGCCCGAAACCGGCTCGAGCCGGCCAGTCCAGTATGTAGCAAGACAATACACTTCAAGGGAAGACTCAACTCCAAAGGGGAGGCGGGAGGGTTTGTGAGAACAATCAGCCTGCTGTCCTCGGAGAATACCTTCTACAGGTATGTAGCATTCGATTTCTCCGAGGACAAGCAGGCTGCTTGTTCTCACTGATGGGGTATCCCTAGCCCCCAGGCTCACTCAAAACAACAACCATGGTCAATTGGGCCTCGCAACGGCGAGGACATTAATGAGATTGACCTAAAAAATTTACCAACTAACTGAGAGTGCAGCCTGGAACAGAACAAACAGGGCCCTCGGGGGGTGGAGTTGGATCCTAAAGCCCAAACAGGTTCTGAAGAACTGACTGCCCGAACCGACTGTCGCGTCGGGTGTCCTGCTGCAGGCAGTAATGAGATGTGAATGTGTGGACAGATGACCACGTCGCAGCTTTGCAAATTTCTTCAATGGAGTCTGACTTCAAGTGGGCTACCGACGCAGCCATGGCTCTAACATTATGAGCCGTGACATGACCCTCAAGAGCCAGCCCCGCCTGGGCGTAAGTGAAGGAAATGCAATCTGCTAGCCAATTGGATATGGTGCGTTTCCCTACAGCCACTCCCCTCCTATTGGGGTCAAAAGAAATAAACAATTGGGCGGACTGTCTGGTGGGCTGTGTCCGCTCCAGGTAGAAGGCCAATGCTCTCTTGCAGTCCAATGTGTGCAGCTGACGTTCAGCAGGGCAGGAATGAGGACGGGGAAAAAATGTTGGCAAGACAATTGACTGGTTCAGCTGGAACTCCGACACAACCTTTGGCAAGAACTTAGGGTGAGTGCGGAGGACTACTCTGTTATGATGAAATTTGGTGTACGGGGCCTGGGTTACCAGGGCCTGAAGCTCACTGACTCTACGAGCTGAAGTAACTGCCACCAAGAAAATGACCTTCCAGGTCAAGTACTTCAGATGGCAGGAATTCAGTGGCTCAAAAGGAGGTTTCATCAGCTGGGTGAGAACGACATTAAGATCCCATGACACTGTAGGAGGCTTGACAGGGGGCTTTGACAAAAGCAAACCTCTCATGAAGCGAACAACTAAAGGCTGTCCTGAGATCGGCTTACCTTCCACACGGTAATGGTATGCACTGATTGCACTAAGGTGAACCCTTACAGAGTTGGTCTTGAGACCAGACTCAGACAAGTGCAGAAGGTATTCAAGCAGGGTCTGTGTAGGACAGGAGCGAGGATCTAGGGCCTTGCTGTCACACCAGACGGCAAACCTCCTCCAATGGAAGAAGTAACTTCTCTTAGTGGAGTCTTTCCTGGAAGCAAGCAAGATGCGGGAGACACCCTCTGACAGACCCAAAGAGGCAAAGTCTACGCCCTCAACATCCAGGCCGTGAGAGCCAGGGACCGGAGGCTGGGATGCAGAAGAGCCCCTTCGTCCTGAGTGATGAGGGTCGGAAAACACTCCAATCTCCACGGTTCTTCGGAGGATAACTCCAGAAGAAGAGGGAACCAGATCTGACGCGGCCAAAAAGGAGCAATCAGAATCATGGTGCCTTGGTCTTGCTTGAGTTTCAACAAAGTCTTCCCCACCAGAGGAATGGGAGGATAAGCATACAGCAGGCCCTCCCCCCAATCCAGGAGGAAGGCATCCGATGCCAGTCTGCCGGGGCCTGAAGCCTGGAACAGAACTGAGGGACTTTGTGGTTCGCTCGAGATGCGAAGAGATCCACCAAGGGGGTGCCCCACGCTTGGAAGATCTGGCGCACCACTCGGGAGTTGAGCGACCATTCGTGAGGTTGCATAATCCTGCTCAGTCTGTCGGCCAGACTGTTGTTTACGCCTGCCAGATATGTGGCTTGGAGCACCATGCCTTGACGGCGAGCCCAGAGCCACATGCTGACCGCTTCCTGACACAGGGGGCGAGATCCGGTGCCCCCCTGCTTGTTGACATAGTACATGGCAACCTGGTTGTCTGTCTGAATTTGGATAATTTGGTGGGACAGCCGATCTCTGAAAGCCTTCAGAGCGTTCCAGATCGCTCGCAACTCCAGAAGATTGATCTGTAGATCGCGTTCTTGGAGGGACCAACTTCCTTGGGTGTGAAGCCCATCGACATGAGCTCCCCATCCCAGGAGAGACGCATCCGTGGTCAGCACTTTTTGTGGCTGAGGAATTTGGAAGGGACGTCCCAGAGTCAAATTGGAGAAAATCGTCCACCAATACAGGGATTTGAGAAAACTCGTGGACAGGTGGATCACGTCCTCTAGACCCCCAGCGGCCTGATACCACTGGGAGGCTAGGGTCCATTGAGCAGATCTCATGTGAAGGCGGGCCATGGGAGTCACATGAACTGTGGAGGCCATGTGGCCCAGCAATCTCAACATCTGCCGAGCTGTGATCTGCTGGGACGCACGCACCCGCGAGACGAGGGACAACAAGTTGTTGGCCCTCGCCTCTGGGAGATAGGCGCGACCCGTCCGAGAATCCAGCAGGGCTCCTATGAATTTGAGTTTCTGCACTGGGAGAAGATGGGACTTTGGGTAATTTATCACAAACCCCAGTAGCTCCAGGAGGCGAATAGTCATCTGCATGGACTGCAGGGCTCCTGCCTCGGATGTGTTCTTCACCAGCCAATCGTCGAGATATGGGAACACGTGCACTCCCAGCCTGCGAAGTGCCGCTGCTACCACAGCTAGGCACTTTGTGAACACTCTGGGCGCAGAGGCGAGCCCAAAGGGTAGCACACAGTACTGGAAGTGGCGTGTGCCCAACTGAAATCGCAGATACTGTCTGTGAGCTGGCAGTATCGGGATGTGTGTGTAGGCATCCTTCAAGTCCAGAGAGCATAGCCAATCGTTTTGCTGAATCATGGGGAGAAGGGTGCCCAGGGAAAGCATCCTGAACTTTTCTTTTACGAGATATTTGTTCAGGGCCCTTAGGTCTAGAATGGGACGCATCCCCCCTGTTTTCTTTTCCACAAGGAAGTACCTGGAATAGAATCCCAGCCCTTCTTGCCCGGATGGCACGGGCTCGACCGCATTGGCGCTGAGAAGGGCGGAGAGTTCCTCTGCAAGTACCTGCTTGTGCTGGAAGCTGTAAGACTGAGCTCCCGGTGGACAATTTGGAGGTTTTGAGGCCAAATTGAGGGTGTATCCCTGCCGGACTATTTGGAGAACCCACTGATCGGAGGTTATGAGAGGCCACCTTTGGTGAAAAGCTTTCAACCTCCCCCCGACCGGCAGGTCGCCCGGCACTGACACTTGGATGTCGGCTATGCTCTGCTGGAGCCAGTCAAAAGCTCGCCCCTTGCTTTTGCTGGGGAGCCGCGGGGCCTTGCTGAGGCGCACGCTGCTGACGAGAGCGAGCGCGCTGGGGCTTAGCCTGGGCCGCAGGCTGTCGGGAAGGAGGATTGTACCTACGCTTACCAGAAGCATAGGGACCAGTCTTCCTTCCCCCGAAAAATCGTCTACCTGTAGAGGTAGAGGCTGAAGGCTGCCGGCGGGAGAACTTGTCGAATGCGGTGTCCCGCTGGTGGAGAGACTCTACCACCTGCTCGACTTTTTCTCCAAAAATGTTGTCCGCACGGCAAGGCGAGTCCGCAATCCGCTGCTGGAGTCTATTCTCCAGGTCGGCGGCACGCAGCCATGAGAGCCTGCGCATCACCACACCTTGAGCAGCGGCCCTGGACGCAACATCAAAAGTGTCATAAACTCCTCTGGCCAGGAATTTTCTGCACGCCTTCAGCTGCCTGACCACCTCCTGAAAAGGCTTGGCTTGCTCAGGGGGAAGAGCATCAACCAAGCCCGCCAACTGCCGCACATTGTTCCGCATGTGTATGCTCGTGTAGAGCTGGTAAGACTGGATCTTGGCCACGAGCATAGAAGAATGGTAGGCCTTCCTCCCAAAGGAGTCTAAGGTTCTAGGGTCTTTGCCCGGGGGCGCCGAAGCATGCTCCCTAGAACTCTTAGCCTTCTTTAGGGCCAGATCCACAACTCCAGAGTCATGAGGCAACTGAGTGCGCATCAGCTCTGGGTCCCCATGGATCCGGTACTGGGACTCAATCTTCTTGGGAATGTGGGGATTACTTAATGGCTTGGTCCAGTTCGCAAGCAATGTCTTTTTCAGGACATGGTGCAAGGGAACAGTGGACGCTTCCTTAGTTGGAGAAGGATAGTCCAGGAGCTCAAACATTTCAGCCCTGGGCTCGTCCTCCACAACCACCGGGAAGGGGATGGCCGTAGACATCTCCCGGACAAAGGAAGCAAAAGACAGACTCTCGGGAGGAGAAAGCTGTCTCTCAGGAGAGGGAGTGGGATCGGAAGGAAGACCTTCAGACTCCTTGTCAGAGAAATACCTGGGGTCTTCTTCCTCTTCCCACGAGGCCTCACCCTCGGTGTCAGACACAAGTTCACGGACCTGTGTCTGCAACCTCGCCCGACTCGACTCTGTGGAGCCACGTCCACGATGGGGGCGTCGAGAGGTAGACTCCCTCGCCCGCATCGGCGAAGCTCCCTCCGCCGACGTAGTCGGGGAGCCTTCCTGGGAGGTGGCCGCTGTCGGCACCGCACGCGGTACCGACGTCGGGGACCTCAACCTGGGCGATGGGCCAGCCGGCGCCACGCTCGACGGTACCGGAGGCGCAAGCACCGCCGGTACCGGAGGGGTAGGGCGCAACAGCTCTCCCAGAATCTCTGGGAGAACGGCCCGGAGGCTCTCGTTTAGAGCGGCTGCAGAGAAAGGCTGAGAGGTCGATGCAGGCGTCAACGTCAGAACCTGTTGCGGGCGAGGAGGCTGTTCCGGGCTGTCCAGAGTGGAGCGCATCGACACCTCCTGAACAGAGGGTGAGCGGTCCTCTCGGTGCCGATGCCTGCTGGGTGCCGAATCCCTCGGCGACCCAGAGCTCTCGGTGCCGACATGGGGAGGAGACCGGTGTCGATGCTTCTTCGACTTCTTCCGAAGCATGTCACCGGAGCTCCCCGGCACCGACGAGGAGGACGTAGAATCCATCCGTCGCTTCCTCGGGGCCGAGACCGAAGAGGGTCGATCCCGGGGGGGCTGTACCGCAGGAGCCCTCAGGGTAGGAGGAGACCCACCCGAAGGCTCACCGCCACCAGCAGGGGAATGGACAGCCCTCACCTGCACTCCTGACGATGCACCTCCGTCCGACGACATCAGCAGACGAAGTCTCGGTACCACCAACGTCGATGCAGTCGCCCGATGCCTCGGCGCCGATGCAGAGGTCCGATGCCTCGATGCAGTCGATGGAGCGGCAGCCAAGGAAGATGGTCCGGACGCTGACGACGTCGATGCACTCGATGCCTCCGGTGCCGATGCCGACGAAGAGCCCGAGAACAAAACGTTCCACTGGGCTAATCTCGCTACCTGAGTCCGCCTTTGTAACAGGGAACACAGACTGCAGTTCTGAGGGCGGTGCTGGGCCCCTAGACACTGAAGACACGCAGAGTGCCTATCAGTGAGCGAGATTACCCGGGCGCACTGGGTGCACTTCTTGAAGCCGCTGGAAGGCTTCGATGTCATGGGCGGAAAAATCACGCCGGCGAAATCAAAAGCCGAAATGGCGAAAATTGGAGCACCAAAATTTAGAGGGAGAAAAATCTCGACCGAGGCCAAAAGAGGCCTACCCCTACAACGAAAGAAAACTTACGGGGCAAAAACTGAGAAATACGGGAAGGGCAGAAAACCCGAAAGGGTCTTCCGGAACACTACCGGAGCGCTTCCCGAACTTTTTCAAGGAAAAAACAGCAAAAAAACACGTCGAAAAGGACGCGCGAGGTCGACTCTCTGGGGCACGAACGGCGTAACACGACCGTACCGAGCGCGGACGAAAGAAGACTGGCCGGCTCGAGCCGGTTTCGGGCGGGAAGACGGCCGCGCATGCGCGGTGCGCAGGGGCGCGCGAGGACTAGCAAAGGCCTTTGCTAGTAAACTTTCCGATGGAGGGGGCTGCCGAGGACGTCAACCCATCAGTGAGAACAAGCAGCCTGCTTGTCCTCGGAGAAATATATAAATCTGTCAAAAACCAACAGGATAAGAACATATGTACTACATATATATTCCAAAATACCAGTAAAAGAAGGGCACGAACATAAAAATTGAATAAACCATTAAAAAACAAAACCATTAGGAAAAAACCAAAAAATTGAGGACACCTACCTAGTCTGTATCTTTCTTAAATAAGATCAGCTGAAAAAGGAACAAATATATAGAGCACCCATAATTATCTCAAATATTTAGGAATAGTAAAACAGCTCAGAAAATCAGAATAATTAAAAAAAATTAAAAATAAAAATAATAATTAAAAAATGCCAAACAAATAAATGTAAAATACTTACTATCAAATTATATGTCAAAACAAGGATATAAGGAACCTTCTTCATAAAAAACCAGCATGAGCAGCATAAAATAGAATATCCCTGGATGAGTAAAAATGATAAAGAATTATAAATAATAAAAAATACAAAATAAAAATAAATAAATGTATAATAAATAAAGAATGAAATTCTTTTTGAAAAATGATAAAATAGTAATAATAAAAAAGTAATAAAACAATAATGAAAAAATAATAATAAAATAATAATGAAGTGAAAGCAAATGTATGAGAAAAACTGATAGATTATGGACTAATGTGCAATATAATATATAAGTGATGTGAATGATGGAATCATCATTATAATACCAACAACAAATGTGTAAACTATATATAATATACGATGATGCTCTAACAAGTTCACAGAACTGTCAATTGTGAATCATCTTTGATACATGCAAATCAAACGTCGCGTTCAAAATAACCTAGCATGTGCTTACTAAAGCGTCTGTATATGAGTCTACATCCAGAGATTTAACCATAATGTGTCTAAAGAAAACCATGTGCTGCAAAAAAATATATAGAGGTGCTGATCTTAGTCCCTGTAGTAGGAGCAAACAACATCAGAGAGTGATGTGTATACAATTCATTGCTAACAACAAGGGGCTCCTGCTGAGAAACAGCTAACTATTGTAAATCACATTGCCGCTTGAAAGGGCGAATTTTGCTAATGTTATAGAGGAAGAAGTGACAAGTCTTGGCTATTTGCTGGATATGCGCAGAGAAGGAGAGGGAGGAGTCGAAGATGACTCTGAGGTTGTGGGCAGATGAGACGGGGAGGATAAGGTATCAACTAAGATAGTGGAGGGAGAGGAGAAGTGGGTTTGGGTAGGAAGACAATAAGCTCTGTCTTGGCCATGTTCAGTTTCAGGTGGTGGTTGGACATCCAGGCAGCAATGTCGGATAAGCAGGCCGATACTTTGGCCTGGGTTTCCGCTGTGATGTCTGGTGTGGAGAGATAAAGCTGGGTGTCGTCGGCATAAAGATGGTATTGGAAACCATGAGATGAGATCAGGGAGCCCATGGAGGAGGTGTAGATTGAAAAAAGAAGGGGTCCGAGGACAGATCCTTGAGGAACTCCAACAGAGAGCGGGATGGGGGTGGAGGAAGAACCATGAGAATGTACTCTGAAGGTACGGTGGGAGAGATAAGAGGAGAACCAGGAGAGGACAGAGCCCTGGAACCCAAATGAGGACAGTGTGGCAAGAAGTAAATTGTGATTGACAGTGTCAAAAGCGGCGGATAGGTCGAGGAGGATGAGGATGGAGTAGTGACCTTTGGATTTGGCAAGGAACAGGTCATTGCAGACTTTAGATAGTAATAATCTAACAATTACTGGAGAATTCAAGCTCTAAATAAAATATTCCAACCTGATAAGTGGAGCTTGATGTGAAAATATAGTAAGTTTGGAGGTGTCCCTTTAAGGAATGGGGAAAACTCCAACCTTAACAAACTTTATCTAACAAATGGAACCTCAAACTTCCAAACAAGGGACCATACCAAAGTATTCATAACACCTTGTATACACAGGAGTAAATTACTATCATAGGTTTCTACTAAGGAGGGAGAAGAGAAAAAAAGCCCAAACGCAAAAACTCATCTTAAATGAGAAAACCTCTAGAGGGGGGAGGAGAGTTTTTCATCCCATACGGTTTTCTCATTTAAGATGAGTTTTTGCGTTTGGGCTTTTTTTCTCTTCTCCCTCCTTAGTAGGAACCTATGATAGTAATTTACTCCTGTGTATACAAGGTGTTATGAATACTTTGGTATGGTCCCTTGTTTGGAGGTTTGAGGTTCCATTTGTTAGATAAAGTCTGTTAAGGTTGTTCCCCATTCCTTAAAGGGACACCTCCAAACTTACTATATTTTCACATCAAGCTCCACTTATCAGGTTGGAAGACTTTAGATAGTGCCATTTCTGTCGAGTGTAGGGGGCGAAAGCCGGATTGAAGCGGATCGAGGATAGCATGAGAGGAGAGAAAATCAAGGCAAGTATCTTGGAGAGGAAGAGTAGGAGGGAAATGGGGCAGTAGTTGGAGGGACAGGTAGGGTCAAGTGATGGTTTTTTGAGGAGTGGTGTGACTACACCATGCTTGAAGGTGTCAGGGACAGTTGCAGTGGAGAGAGAGAGGTTGAGGATATGACAGATGGGGGGGGGGGTGACAGTAGGAGAGATGGTGTTAAGCAAATTGGTGGGGATGGGGTCAGAGGGAACAGGTGGTGCATTTCGAGGAGGAAGGAAGATGGGCGGTTTCCTCTTCGGTGACATCAGGAAAAGAGGAGAAGGAGGCCTGGGTTGGTTGGTTGAGGGAGTGGGTTATAGGGTGAAGAGGAGGAGATGGCTTGGTGGTGAATTCGAGGTTGATCTTCTGCACCTTGTCGCGGAAGTAGTCAGCCAGTGATTGAGGAGAGAGTGAGGGGGGGGGGAACGGAGGGCACTTTGAGGAGGGAGTTAAGGGTGGCGAAGAGACGACGAGGGTTAGAGCTGAGGGAATTAGTCAGTTGGGTGTAATAGTCCTGTTTGGCAAGGAATAGGGTGGACTGGAAGGAGGAAAGCATGAATTTATAATGAATGAAATCAGTATGGGTGCGAGATTTCCTCCAGAGGCGTTCAGCCGATCGGGCGCAGGAGCGAAGGTATCGGGTGCAAGGGGTCAGCCAGGGCTGGGGATTAGTATGCCTTGTGGGACGGGAGATGGATGGTGCAAGGGTGTCCAAAGCAGAGGAGAGAGTTGCATTGTAAGTGGAGACAGCTTTGTCGACAGACTCGGAGGACAATGATGGAAGGGAGGAGATTAGAGATACTAGAGGATAAGGTGGGAGGGTCGACAGCCTGGAGATTCCTGGAAGTAGTGGTTAGTGTTGGGCGGGACTGGGGGAGGGTGGTGAAGTGTGAAGGTGATCAGGTGATGGTCAGAGAGAGGAAGAGCTGAGGCGCAGAAATTGGTGGGTGAGCAGATAGAGGAGAGGACGAGGTCAAGACAGTGGCCAGATTGGTGAGTAGGGGTGATGGAGCTAAGTTGGAGCCTGAAAGAGGAGGTTAGAGTGAGGAACTGAGAAGCGTAAGAGTCGGATGGGTCATCAGTGTGTATGTTAAAGTCTCCAAGAATGAGGGATGGGGATGAGGGCTCAAGAAAAACGGAGAGCCAGGCATCGAAGTCGGTAAGGAAGGAAGAGAGGGACTTCTCAGGGGGGCGGTAAATGACTGCAACTCTGAATGGCAGCGGGTAGAATAGACGAATGGAGTGAACTTCAAAGGATGAGAAGGAGTGAGACTGCGGTAGGAGAAGAGGTTGAGACTGCAGGAGGGCGAAAGTAGTAACCCGACGCCGCCACCGCGGCCAACTGGGCGTGGAGAATGGGAGAAAAGATAACCTGCATGGCATAGGGCCGCGACTGAGGCAGAGTAGTCGGGGGTGAGCCAGGTTTCAGTTAGGGCGAGCAATTGAAGGGTGCGGGAGATGAAGAGATCATGGGTGAAGGAAAGTTTGTTGCGGACCGAGTGGGTGTTCCACAGGGCACACGAGAAGAGGAGGGGGGAGGAGGGGAATAGAGATGAGATTGGAGACATCGCGGAAACGTTTGCATGGATGAGACGAGGACAGGTGTGGGTGACCTGGGTTGGGATTGATGTCTCCCGCGGATAGCAGGAGAAGGAGCAAGAGAGTGCGGAGGAGGGTGGGGGAGGTAGGGCGACGAAGGCGGGATGCGCTTAGGAGGAATGGGGAAGGGTTCATGGCAGGAAGGAGGTGTTGAAGGTTGAGAGCTAGGAAGGAGGAGGAGGATAGAGATGGTGAGGTGGTGGGGGACGGGGATGGGTAGGGTATTGCAGTAGTGAGCAGGACGGGAGAGGACATAGATGGGTAGTGAGTTTGTGCGGTATACAGCGGTGGGGGGCGGGGGAAAAGTTTAGGAAGGGATAGGGCAAGGAAGAGAATGTGTATGGGGGCCATAAGTAGTGACTGAGGTAGTTGTGCAGGCTAGGAGGCGGGAGGGGAGGCAGGTAGGTAGTTGTGCAGGCTAGGAGGCAGGCGGGGAGGCAGGTAGGTAGTTGTGCAGGCTAGGAGGCAGGCAGGTTGTTGATGGGCAGATAAGCAGGCAAGTTGAAGGGCTGATAGCAGGCAGGCAGGTTGGTTGATTGGCTAGCAGGCAGGCAGGAGTGCAATTAACTGCCCCCTCAGCACTACCTTTAAGCCCTCCCACAGGCTCACTGGATGGACTTCCCCCACATCGTTAAATTCAAGGTATTCTTTTATATATTGCTCTATCCTCCCAATATTCTCCGGATCGTTAAACATTGCCTCATCTAGACGCCAATATCGTGGCCCACCTGCTTCTCTTCCTACCCTTAACCTCATTAGTACTGGAGCGTGGTCCAACCATGTGCATGGTTCAATTTGTATTTTCTGCAGAGCCTTAACCACTACCCCATCCTCCAACCAGAAGTCTATCCTAGAGTATGTATTGTGTGTTGGAGAATAATATGTATAGTCCTTTTCCTTGGTATGGGTTACCCTCCACAGATCAATCAGGCCCCACCTAGCCATGAATCCTGCCAAAACCGCTCTCTCTTTCTTAGCATATCCCACTTGTACCGCTGAATTGTCTAAAGGGGGATATATCGTCAAATTAAAATCTCCTCCCATTACACTGGTAAACGGCATTTTTGTTACAAAGAATGTGAATGGTGTTCTTAGCTAAGTCACGGGTGCTGAATTCGAAAATGAAATCAGTTTTTGCCTATCGGGCTCAGTTTTCTTGTGACACGCTACTCTTTTTATAAAAATCCTTGAAAACGCTGCTTTCCTTTACGGCACGAACAGCTTGTTGGGTTTGTACCACAGTTTGGTGTTGCTGGGTCCTCTTCCCTGATGGAAGCCCCAGTTGGCGAAACGGGACCGTTGGGGAGGCCCGTAATTAAAGCGGCAAACAAGCTAAGTAGCTGTGGTTTTTGTCATTTAGCAGTGACGTATGGCATCCATAGACATTAGATGCTAGAAGCGCATGAATGAAACATCTAGGAGGAAGTTGGTCGTAGAGGATCAGTGATTACATTAAGGTGACCATATTGATACGATCTTATTGATCAGAAACTGTCACGAGTCTGAGGTCCTCTTCCCCTCTGAGATTAATATTCATATCTCACAATTTATTGTGTTTTTTTCCGCTGTTTCTCCAGTTGTTATTGGATACAAATGTAACAAATAAATAAAAATAATATGTAATTTATCTTTAAAATCGAGCATGGTACCAGAAGATTAGAGGGTGGCCAATGTAACACCGATTTTTTAAAAAAGTTCCAGAGGAGATCTGGGAAATTATAGACCGGTGAGCCTGACGTTGGTGCCGGGCAAAATGGTAGAGACTGTTATAAAGAACAAAATTACAGACTATATATATATTTTTTTGTTACATTTGTACCCCGCGCTTTCCCACTCATGGCAGGCTCAATGCGGCTTACATGGGGCAATGGAGGGTTAAGTGACTTGCCCAGAGTCACAAGGAGCTGCCTGTGCCTGAAGTGGGAATTGAACTCAGTTCCCCAGGACCAAAGTCCACCACCCTAACCACTAGGCCACTCCTCCACTCGTATGGATTAATGAGACAAAGCCAACATGGATTTAGTGAAGGGAAATCTTGCCTCACCAATCTATTACATTTCGTTGAAGGGGTGAACAAACAAATGGATAAAGGTGAGCCGGTTGATATTATGTATCTGGATTTTCAAAAGTCGTTTGACAAAGTTCCTCATGAAAGACTCCAGAGGAAATTGGAGAGTCATGGGATAGAAGGTAGTGTTCTATTGTGGATTAAAAACTGGTTAACAGAGAGTAGGGTTAAATGGTCAGTGTTCTCAACAGAGAAGGGTAGATAGTGGGGTTCCCCAGGGGTCTGTGCTGGGAGTGCTGCTTTTTATGTTTAAATTGTTTTTATTTGCACAGATAGATAACATAACTTTACAAAACATTTAGACACGTCTGTACATCTGCAGTCATCTGTTCAACAACAACATCCATGTACATTTTACTTTCCCTCCCCCCCCCCAACTCTATTACTCCCCTAAATGCTACTATCATAACATCATGTGCCTTGTTACCAAAAGTATAAAGCTTTTAATACAGTGCCAAGTTATGAAAGGGTCCATAAAGTTATCTGCAAAGCGTCCTTGACAGCGTGCATGGTGTTCTTTTGCCTGAGGTGCCTGTCATCTAGTGCCTTGAGCTGTTGCAGGCCCTTACTCTTGTGATCCTTCGCCGAAGATTGGCACCTCTGGCGTACATCTTCAGGTTTCTGGTAAATAAATTAGCAAATCTAACCGGTTGTTGACCTCTTCCCTTCCTAATCCCTCCCCCCTCCCCTTTCTTATCCCTCCCCCCTCCCCTTCCTTAAACTCCCCCCTCCCCCCGCACCTTTCCCCTCCCTCAATACAAGACTTCAATCTCTGGGAAATCGCTGCTTTGTCTGCAATTTGTTAATTTAGAATTCTACTGCGTGCTGTGGGTTGCAGAGTGTCCCAAAAGTTCGCCCACGTGTTTTGGAGGGTCTGACCCTCTGGTGACGTCAAATCATGAACTCCACGCCTCTCCAGCTTCAGCAATTCTATCATTTGTTTTTTGTTTTTTTTTAGTTTTTTATTTATATTTTTTCCATAACCATATAACATCAACATTAAACATTTACCTTTCACAAATTAGATAACTTTTGGAATGATTGCTTTTTACAGTTCTCTTCAGCTATTAACATCATTGTGCTAATCTCCATCTCCCACCCTCCCCTCCCCCCTTCTTCCCCCCCCCTTCTTTCCTTGTTAGCAGTCTCTATGTCCTTGTATGTTCACTGATGATGCCGACCAAGTGAGATATGAATCCCATATCTTCTGGTGTTGGGCCATTCGTCCTTTATTCATCGCTGTGAGCTTGGACATCAGTTGTATGTATTTCAGTTTTTCCAGTACCACTAAAATGTTAGGTAGGCTAGGTTTTTTCCAGGACGCCACCAGCGCTAATTTACCTGCCACAAACACTTGTGTGGCAAACTGATGCACATGTATTTGGATTGCCGGCGGTTTGAAGTGGAGTAGGCAACATTCTGCCTTCAGCTGGTAGTGTGCGGCAGTCACTAAGTTTAAATAGTCCACAATTGCCTTCCAGTATCTCTGTGCATGTACACATGACCACCATATATGATACATATCGCCCTCACAGGTTATGTCCTCCTACCAGCAGAGGGAGACTGAGAAAACACTAAGCTTTTGAAGCCTGTATATATAACCTGTGCAGAACCTCCACTAGCCAGTATAACCCTGACAAAGCAGAGAAACAAAAAACACTAACAACAACTAGCAACCCTGTACGTGGTCACAGTAAACTGCAAAAACAAGAAACATCTTCCGCTTGCTCTTACGGAAACATGTTCCTTTCACTTTTCGTGCGTCCGCCATTTTGTTTTTTGGCGTTGTCGCATCTCCCGCAAATGCGAACCGTGAAAGATCAGCTGCTGTCCGACGATGATTCATACGCTATCGTGGCGCCGTTACACAAGTTAGTGCTGCTGATGATTTTAGCTCTCCAGCGTTGTTTTAAGTTGCGATTGTAGTCGTTTTCGCTGCGAGGCCACCGGAGCTATTAACTCAAGCGTCCATGCTGCTTGATGACGTCACTTCCTCTCCCCAACAATTCTATCATTTGTATCCTCCAGACACCTATGAGCGGTGCCCTGTTGTCTGTCCAGTGGAGCAGAATAACTCGTTTCCCCATCAAAATGGCCCTCTGAAGGAAAGAACGAATGCCTGGGAGGGTGGGTTTTGAGAGTTCAAATGCGCCAAATAACAGAAGAGGCTGTCTCAAACATCTCCTTATCTCATTGAGAATACAAGACCACAAGTTAGATGTATAACAACAAAACCAAAACATGTGGCCAAGTGATGCGCGAGACACACCGCACCATGGGCAGTTGTCAGTGGAATGCTGCTTTTTAACATATTTAGAAAAATATACAAAGCAGATCGTTGATGGATAAAAATGATTTTAATAATAAATTAGAATATGCATACAATAGCCTGACACAGGCCGTGTTTCGCCCTACTGGGCTGCTTCAGGGGCTACAAAACAAAATAATATATAATAAATAATCAAATATAAAGTTAAAATTGAAATTAGAATTAAAAAATTCAATCTATCTGTTCTTTTTTATATATATGATATTTACGATATATATATGTATATTTTGATTTATGTGATATTTTACTATATATATATGTATGTTTTGATTTATCTGTTCTTTTATATACATGTAAATTCTGTGGGATTTAGATTGAATTTTTTAATTCTAATTTCAATTTTAACTTTATATTTGATTATTTATTATATATTATTTTGTTTTGTAGCCCCTGAAGCAGCCCAATAGGGCGAAACACGGCCTGTGTCGGGCTATTGTATGCATATTCTAATTTATTATTAAAATCATTTTTATCCATCAATGATCTGCTTTGTATATTTTCCATCTTGGAGCTTGCAGATCGTCTGCCCCTTTGTTTCCTTGGACCCTCCCTCTTTTAACATATTTATAAATGATATAGAAATGGGAGTAACTAGTGAGGCAATTTAATTTGCCGACGACACGAAGTTATTCAAAGTTGTTAAATTGCAAGAGGATTGTGAAAAATTAGAAGAAGACTTTACGAGACTGGGAAACTAGGCATCTAAATGGCAGATGGCATTTAATGTAAGCAGGTGTAAAGTGATGCATGTGGGAAAGAGGAACCCGAACTATAGCTACGTAATGCAAGGTTCCACATTACGAGTCACCAACCAAGAAAGGGAATTAGGTGTCTTCATAGTAGATGACGATGATGACGGCAGAAAAAGACCTGCACGGTCCATCCAGTCTGCCCAAGAAGATAAATTCATATGTGCTACTTTTTTATTTGTACTGTCCTCTTCAGGGCACAGACCGTATAAGTGTGGCCAGCCCTATCCCCGCCTCCCAACCACCAACCCCGCCTCCCACCACCAGCTCTGGCACAGACTGTATAAGTCTGCCCAGCACTATCCCCGCCTCCCAACCACCAGTCCCGCTTCCCACCACCAGCTCTGGCACAGACCGTATAAGTCTGCCCAGCACTATCCCCACCTCCCAACCACCAGCCCCGCCTCCCGATCTTGACTAAGTTCCTGAGGATTCATTCCTTCGGCACAGGATTCCTTTATGCTTATTCCATGCATGTTTGAATTCCGTTACCGTTTTCATTTCCACCACCTCCCGCGGGAGGGCATTCCAAGCATCCACTACTCTCTCCGTGAAAAAATACTTCCTGACATTTTTCTTGAGTCTGCCCCCCTTCAATCTCATTTCATGTCCTCTCGTTCTACCACCTTCCCATCTCCGGAAAAGGTTCGTTTGCGGATTAATACCTTTCAAATATTTGAATGTCTGTATCATATCACCCCTGTTTCTCCTTTCCTCCAGAGTATACATGTTTAGTTCAGCAAGTCTCTCCTCATATGTCTTGTAACGCAAATCCCATACCATTCTCGTAGCTTTTCTTTGCACCGCTTCAATTCTTTTTACATCCTTAACTAGATACGGCCTCCAAAACTGAATAAAAAGTAATGTTTATTACAACAAGTTGACTCAACACAGCCGTGTTTCGGCACCGTGGTGCCTTCTTCAGGAGTCTATAAACAAATATAAAACATGAATAATGCAAACCTAGGCAACCAATAATAAATTTATAAAGCAGTCAAATTTATAAAGCAAACGCTTACATATAAGATCAGCTCAATGGACCCTAGCTTCCCAATGGTGCCAAGCTACAGGGGATCTAGAGGATGTAATCCATCTCTCCACCGACTTTTGCCATTCCGTTCAGTGGTGGAGCATACGATCCAGTTTGACTTTGGGGCGTCCATTCCAAATTCCTCAGCCTCAAAAAGTGCTGACGACGGATGCATCCCTCCTGGGGTGGGGAGCTCATGTAGATGGACTTCACACTCAAGGAGCCTTGTCCTTCCGGGAAACAGGCTTCAGATCAACCTCCTGGAACTACGAACGATCTGGAACACCCTCAAGGCTTTCAGAGATCGGCTGTCCCATCAAATCATTCTAATCAAGGCAGACAATCAGGTTGCGATGTATTACACCAACAAGCAGGGGGGCACCGGATCTTGCCCTCTGTGTCACGAAGCTGTCTGGATGTGGCTTTGGGCGTGCCGTTACGTCATGTTTCACCAAGCCACTTATCTGGCAGGCGTAAACATTCTCCGAGGACAAGCAGGCTGGACATCATCACGCAGGAGACCGGAAGTCAAAACAAAAAACTTTCAAAAGTTCCAGAAGCGGCATGGCGCGCACGGGGACAACACACCGCGCATGCGCGAGTGACTTCCCACCCGTGACGCCCGCGCACTTCTCTGTTTCTTTTTCTCCGCGACTGCAAAGGGGTGGTGTTTTTCGCTGCTCCCTGTCAGTATTTGCCCAGGAGATCGTTTTTTCGCATGTATCGAGTCTTTTTTTTCTTTCTTTTTCTAATAGTTACTTAATATTTTTTTTTAAAAAGTAGTTTTTTCCTTTGATTTTCAGTTTTTTCTTATTTTTTCACCTGTGCCTTTTTAAGTGGCACCATCGAGCTGTTTGATTTCGCGGACGCTATTTTCACGCCCATGTCAACGAAGACTCCCAGTGGCTTCAAGCGCTGTACTCGTTGCAACCGGACCATCTCCTCTACCAACCCTCACGCGTGGTGTCTCCAGTGCCTTGGGGCCGATCATCTTCCAGCTGCTTGCAAGCTGTGTAAATTAATGAAGAAAAGGACCCAGGTAGCTCGAGAGGCTCAACGCGAGAGACTTTTTTCGGATCAGTCCGGTCCTTCCACGTCGGCATCGGTACTGAGGTCGATTTAGAGGGAAGCAGCACCAAGAGTCCAGGTAATGGCTGCCGAGAGACCACTTCAAGCTGGGAGCAGCGAGGCATCGAGCGGGTCGCCACCCGTCTCGAGGCCTAGTGCTATGCAAGCCCCACGGGACCGACCTGAGTCAGACCCGGCCTCGAGGAGGCGTGAGGATTCCACGTCCTCCTCATCGGTACTGAGGAGTGTCGATGACGGGCGTCGGGCGAAGGCTAAGAAGCATCGCCATCGATCTCCTTCCAGACATGGTAGGGCACCCGAGAAGCGTCGGCTCTGGGAGGACCACTCACCCTCAATTCAGGAGGTGCCGATGCATCGGTCGTCCGGCAGCCTGGTACTGGCTCTTGAGCCCCCTCAGATTCTGGCACTGACTCCTGCTCCGGCCCCACATTCTTTTCCGATGGCAGCGCTCGATGAGCGTCTTCGGACCATTCTTCCAGAAATTCTGGAAGGACTGCTCCGTCTATCTGCTTCGGTACTGGAGGTGCTTGCGTCTCCCGTTCCTACTGCTGAGACTGTGTCTGGCCCATCTCCTGTGAGGAGGTCCCCGCCCTTAGTACTGCTTACGGTACCGGAGCTGGTTGCCACCCGGGTCGACTCTCCCTCGATGTCGGTGGAGGAAACTTTGCTGGAGTCCAGGCAGGGGTCGACTTCTCGACATCCCCCACGAGGACGTCGATCCTCGAAGTCGAGACAGGCTCGGGTTCAAGCTGCTCTTCAAGAGCTTTTGTCCGATACCGAGGAGGGGAGCGTTCATGGGGAGAAGAGGAAGACCCCAGGTATTTTTCGGAGGAAGACTCCTGTGGGCTTCCTTCTGATCCTACTCCACTTATTGAAGTCAGACAGTCTCCACCTGAGAGTCTTACTTTTTCATCTTTTGTGCAGGAAATGTCTAAGGACATTCCATTTCCCATGGAGGTTGTAGATGAACCCAGGGCGGAGAAGCTCGAGGTCCTGGATTATCCTCCTTCACCTGCAGAGGTTGCAACTGGCCCCCCTGCACAATACGCTCAGGGAAGCAATGTTGGGGAATTGGTCTTGGCCTTTCTCTAATTCAGTTGTCAACAAGAAGTCCGAGTCCCAGTACAGAGTCCATGGTGAGCCTGTGATGGTGAAGGCCCAACTTCCTCACGATTCTATGGTGGTGGACTCTGCTCTCAGAAGAGCCAAGAGTAGTAGAGACTATGCCTCGGTGCCCCCGGGCAGAGAGTCTAGAACCTTGGATTTTTTTGGCAGGCGTACGTATCAGGCTGGAATGCTCGCTGCCAAGATCCAAACATACCAGCTGTGCACAAGCATACCCTTACGGAACTCGGTGAGGCAACTGTCCAATTTAGTTAAAGCTCTCCCTCCAGAGCTTGCTGAACCTTTTCACCAGGTGGTCAGGCAGCAGAAGGCGTGTCGCAAATTCCTGGCCGGGGGGGCTTACGACTCTTTTGATGACGCATCCCAAGTAGCTGCTCAGGGTATCATGATGCACAGAACTCTCATGGCTGCGTGTCTCGGACCTGGATCAGAAGACCCAGCAGCGAATGGCGGATGTTCCTTGCCGGGGGGGGGGGGGGGGGAATCTTTTTGGAGAGAAGGTTGAGGATATGGTAGATACCCTCAAGAAGCATCATGATGCAATGGATTCTCTCTCCCGCCGGACACCTTCTGCTACTATCTCCTCCACTAGGAGGTTTTTTGGAGGGAGAAAGAGTGCTCCCTATTCCTATACTAGGTGTAGGTACACTCCTACCTCTCAACAGCCTGTTCAAGCTCACTCCCTGCAGGCTCGCTCTCGTCAGCGGCGTGCGCCTAAGTCCCCTCCCGCTCCCCAGTAAAAGCAAGGGGCGAGCTTTTGACTGGCTCCAGAGCAGCATAGCTGTGGTAAGAGTATCTGTGCCGGACGATCTACCTGTTGGAGGGAGGTTGATATTTTTTCACCAATGGTGGCCTCTTGTAACCTCCGACAGGTGGGTTCTTCAAATAGTCCGGTTAGGATACGCTCTCAATCTGGTATCCAAACCTCCAAATTGCCCACCGGCAGCTCAATCCTTCAGCTCCCAGCACAAGCAGGTACTTGCAGAGGAACTCTCCACCCTTCTAAAGGCCAATGCAGTTGAACCCGTACCACCAAGGGAAGAAGGGCTGGGATTCTATTCCAGGTACTTCCTTGTACAAAAGAAACGGGGGATGCGTCCCATCCTAGACCTAAGGGCCCTGAACAAATTCCTGCTCCGAGAAAGGTTCAGGATTCTTTCCCTAGGCACCCTTCTTCCCATGATTCAGGAAAACGATTGGCTATGCTCTCTGGACTTAAAGGACGCCTATACTCACATCTCGGTGCTCCCAACTCACAGGCAGTACCTTTGATTCCGCTTGGGAAATCAGCACTTTCAGTACTGTGTACGGTCTAGCATCTGCGCCCAGGGTCTTTATAAAGTGCTTGGCAGTTGTCGCAGCATCGCTACGCAGACTGGGAGTGCATGTGTTCCCTTATCTCGACAATTGGCTGGTAAAGAACACCTCGGAGGCAGGAGTTCTACGATCCATGCAGAGGAGTGTGGAGGAGTGGCCTAGTGGTTAGGGTGGTGGACTTTGGTCCTGGGGAACTGAGGAACTGAGTTCGATTCCCGGCACAGGCAGCTCCTTGTGACTCTGGGCAAGTCACTTAACCCTCCATTGCCTGCCACATTGAGCCTGCCATGAGTGGGAAAAAGCGCGGGGTACAAATATGACAAAAAAAAAAAAATTACTATTCAACTGCTCGAGCTGCTGGGGTTTGTCATAAATTATCCCAAGTCCCACCTGATTCCAGTACAGAAGTTGGAATTCATAGGAGCTCAGTTGAACACATGGACATCTCTAGTTTATCTCCCCCAGGCAAGGGCAGACAATCTTCTGGCATTAGTGTCCTCAGCTCGAACATTTCAACAGATCACAGCTTGGCAGATGTTAAGGCTTCTAGGCCACATGGCCTACACAGTTCATGTGACTCCATGGCACGTCTACATATGAGATCAGCTTCCCAGTAGTGTCAGGCTACGGGGGATCTTTCCACCGATTTTTGCAATTCCCTTCAGTGGTGGACCATTCGCTCCAGTCTGACCTTGGGACATCCATTCCAAATTCCTCAGCCACAAAAAGTGCTGACGACGGATGCATCCCTCCTGGGGTGGGGAGCTCATTTAGATGGACTTCGTACTCAAGGAGTTTGGTCTTTTCAGGAAACCGGTCTTCAGATCAACCTCTTGGGATTAAGAGCAATCTGGAATGCTCTAAAGGCATTCAGAGACCGGCTGTCCAAACATATTATCCTAATTCAGACAGACAATCAGGTTGCAATGTACTACACCAACAAGCAGGGGGCACCGGATCTCGCCCTCTGTGTCAGGAAGCCGTCCAGATGTGGCTTTGGGGTCGCCATCACAGCATGTTTCTCAAAGCCACTTATCTGGCAGGCGTAGACAACAGTCTGGCCGACAGGTTGAGCAGGATAATGCAACCTCACGAGTGGTCACTGAACATGGACGTTGTCCGCAAGATCTTCCGAGCGTGGGGCACCCCCTCGGTGGATCTCTTCGCCACTCAGACCAATCACAAGGTCCCTCAATTCTGTTCCAGACTTCAGGCCCATGACAGACTAGCGTCAGATGCTTTTCTCCTACATTGGGGGACAGGCCTTCTGTATGCGTATCCTCCATTACCTTTAAAAGGGAAGACTCTTCTGAAACTCAGGCAGGAGCGCGGAACCATGATTCTGATAGCACCTTTTTGGCCCCGTCAGATCTGGTTTCCTCCTCTTCTGGACTTGTCCTCCGAAGAACCGTGGAGATTGGAGTGTTTTCCGACCCTCATCACCCAGAATGAGGGGTCGCTTCTACATCCCAACCTCCAGTCTCTGGCTCTCATGGTCTGGATATTGAGAACCTAGAAGTTGCCTCTTTAGGCCTTTCAGAGGGTGTCTCCCGAGTCTTGCTTGCTTCCAGGAAAGATTCCACGAAAAAGAGTTATTCTTTTAAATGGAGGAGGTTTGCCGTCTGGTGTGACAGCAAGGCCCTAGATCCTTTTTCTTGTCCTACACGAACCCTGCTTGAATACCTTCTACACTTATCAGAGTCTGGTCTCAAGACTAACTCCATAAGGGTTCACCTTAGTGCTATCAGTGCTTATCAGATGTAGAAGGTCAGCCTATCTCTGGACAGCCTTTAGTTGTTCGATTCATGAGAGGTTTGCTTTTATCAAAGCCCCGTGTCAAACCTCCACCAGCGTCATGGGATCTCAACGTCATTCTCACCCAGCTGATGAAACCTCCTTTTGAGCCACTAAATTCCTGCCATCTGAAGTACTTGACCTGGAAGGTCATTTTCTTGATGGCTGTTACTTCAGCTCGTAGAGTCAGTGAGCTCCAGGCCCTGGTCGTTCATGCTCCTTATATTAAATTTCATCATAACAGAGTAGTCCTCCGCACTCATCCTAAGTTCTTGCCGAAGGTGGTGTCAGAGTTCCATCTGAACCAGTCAATTGTCTTGCCAACATTTTTCCCTGTCCACACACCCGCCCTTGTGAGGACAAGTTGCACACCTTGGACTGTAAGAGAGCATTGGCCTTTTACGTGGAACTGACTAAGCCCTACAGACACTCCGCCCAATTACAGGTTCTTTTGATCCCAACAGGAAGGGAGTCGCCATCGGAAAACGCACAATCTCCAGTTGGCTAACAGATTGCATTTCCTTTACTTATGCCCAAGCTGGGTTGACTCTAGAGGGCCATGTGACGGCTCATAATGTCAGAGCCATGGCTGCGCCAGTGGCTCACTTGAAGTGAGCTTCTATTGAAGAGATTTGCAAGGCTGCAACATGGTCATCAGTCCACACATTCATATCTCACTACTGCCTTAAGCAGGATACCCGACGCGACAGTCGGTTTGTGCAGTTGGTGCTGCAGAATCTGTTCAGGGTTTAGAATCCAACTCCACCCTCCTAGGCCCATTTATGTTCTGTTCCAGGCTGCACTCTCACTTAGTTGTGTTTCTTTTCAGGTCAATCTATGTTATGTCATTGACCAGTGTTTATTGTTTTGAGTGATCCCGGAGGCTAGGGATACCCCAGTCTTGAGAACAAGCAGCCTGCTTGTCCTCGGAGAAAGTGAAGATTCATACCTGTAGCAGGTATTCTCCGAGGACAGCAGGCTGATTGTTCTCACAAACCCACCCTCCTCCTCTTTAGAGTTGTTCCAGTTCTCTATTTTGCTTTTTATTCAACTGAGGAGGGCACGCTCACGTCGTGGGCGGGAAGCCGTTTGCGCATGCGTGTTGTGTTCTAACCGCGCGACGGAGCGTTCTCGAGAGTTCTTGCTTGCTATGCAAGTTTGCCAGTCTTCTGAGCCGTTGCGGGCGACGACCCAATCATGAGAACAATCAGCCTGCTGTCCTCAGAGAATACCTGCTACAGGTATGTATCTTCACTTTGTGTGTATAGAGCTAATTAATTAATTTATTTATTTATTTATTTGTTGCATTTGTATCCCACCTTATCCCACCTCTTTGCAGGCTCAAAGTGGCTTACAATACATCATGAGTAGTGGAAGAATGTTAGTAGATAAATATTTGGTATTGCAGGATCTTGGTCAGCATGATGTTAATAAAACAAACAAAATAAAGAAGTCATAGTATACAAGCAGATATTATGAAACAGTTCTGAATATAGATGTGCGCGTTGTGCATATTAATTTGTTTATCTTTGTGGTACGCTTTATTAAAGAGATGTGTCTTCAGTAATATGCAGAAGTTCATTCTTTCGTATATCGATTTCAAGCTGCGCGGCAGTGCGTTCCATAACTGTGTGCTCAGGTAGGTAAAGTTTGGCGCATGCATTATTTTGTATTTCATTCCTTTACAGCTGGGGAAGTGCAGATCAAGGAATGTGGGGGATGATCTTTTGGCATTCCTCGGTGGTAGGTCTATCAGGTCTGACTTATACAGTCTGTGCCAGAGCCGGTGGTTGGGAGGCAGGGCTAGTGCTGGGCAGACTTATACGGTCTGTGCCCTGAAGAGCACAGGTACAAATCAAAGTAGGGTATACACAAAAGTAGCACACATGAGTTGTCTTGTTGGGCAGACTGGATGGACCTTGCAGGTCTTTTTCTGCCGTCATCTACTATGTTACTATGACATGTAAGCTGGTGCGTCTCCATGGATAATTTTATGAACTAGAAGACATATTTTGAACGAGATGCGTTCCTTAAGTGGGAGCCAGTGTAATTTTTCTCGTAGGGGCTTGGCACTTTCAAACTTTGGTTTGCCAAATATGAGTCTAGCTGCAGTGTTCTGGGCTGTCTGGAGTTTCTTGATTATTTGTTCTTTGCAGCCGGCATATAGTGCATTGCAATAGTCTAGATGACTGAGCACCATTGATTGTACCAGGTGGCGGAAAACACTCCTTGAGAAGAAAGGTCTTATTCTTTTTAATTTCCACATTGAGTGGAACATCTTCTTAGTTGTGTTTTTCGCGTGGTTCTCTAGTGTTAGCTGTCGATCAATAGTGACTCCAAGAATTTTTAGGGTTTCTGAAATAGGAAGGTTTAGAGTTGGTGTGTTAATGGCGGTGAATTCTTTCTTGTTGTGTTGTGAGGTGAGTATTAGGCACTGGGTTTTATCTGTATTGAGTTTTAGCCAAAATGCGTCTGCCCAAGAGTGCATGATATTGAGACTTTGGTTGATGTCATTTGAAATTTCTTGTATATAATCATTGTATATGTGCTAACCGTTGTATATATCTTAATCATTGTAGAATTTAGCTCCTCTAATAAAGGTCTTATTTACTTGATATGAATCCAAAAGAATCCACAGTAATTATTGAGCAGTCTGTGTCAGTGAGGCAGGCTGTAAATCCATAGCAATTCAATAATGCGTTTGTATTGCTCCATGGTGCGACCGCACCTCGAATAATGTGTTCAATTCTGGTCACTGCATCTCAAAAAAGATATAGTGGAATTAGAAAATGTGCGGAGAAGGGCGACAAAGATGATAAAGGGGATGAGATGACTTCCCTATGAGGAAAGGCTAAAACCGCTAAGGCTCTTCAGCTTGGAGAAAAAACGGCTGAGGGGGGAGATATGATAGGGGTCTATAAATTGAGTGGAGTGGAAAGGGTAGACATGAAGAATCTGTTTACTGTTTCAAAAATACTAGGACTAGGGGAGAAAATTTTTCTTTAGTCAACATGTAATTAAACTCTGGAATTGGTTGCCAAAGAATGTGGTAAAGGCGGTTAGCTTAGCGGGGTTTTAAAAAGGTTTGGACGGCTTCCTAAAGGAAAAGTCCATAGACCATTATTAAAATGGACTTGGGTAAAACCCACTGCTTATTTCTGGGATAAGCAGCATAAAATGTTTTGTACTTTTATGGGATCTTGCCAGGTATTTGTGACCTGGATTGGCCACTGTTGGAAACAGGATGCTGGGCTTGATGGACTTTTGGTCTGTCCCAGTATGGCAATACTTATGTACTATGTTCTAAAGCTAATGTCAAGCCTCTTAAAATTTACACTCCAGCCCATCCCTCTCTATTCAGTCACGATTAGGGCGTAGACTGTAGAAGTCTGCCCAGCTCCCGTTTTGTTTCCAGTTACCGGCGTCGCCACCCAATGTCCGCTAAGATTCCATGGAACCATTCTTTCTAAACAGAATTCCTTTGTGTTTATCCCACACATGTTTTCCATTACCGTTTTCATCTCCACCACCTCCCGCGGGAGGGCATTCCACATATCCACCATCCTCTCCATGAAAAAATACTTTCTGTAGAAGTCTTCCAAGGTCACTCTTGGTGGCCATTTTGAATCGGTGCTGCTATGGGAGGGAGCAAGACAGTCTGCAGCCATTCCGGGCAGGAAAGAGGGGGCTCTTTCCTGCCCTGAAGAGGTCACTAGACCACCAGGGCAGTACAGTAAGGTAAGGGGAGGGAAGGATAGGACACCCTTAGGGGCTGTGACGGGGGCTGGGTGAGGCAGTATGCGACGGGGTAGTGTGTGTCGGTGTGGGGTATTTGTCCACTTTTTTGGGGGAGCAAATATTGGCAACCCTATGCACATCACAAGTTTGATTAAAATGCTGCATCTTCATCATACCTAACAGAGCCTGGAAATTCTTTAGAATCACCTAAATAGTATCCAAGCAGAATATATGTAAAAATTTAAATAATGAAAGACCATATTTTACCTCCAAGCAAAATAGCCTCTGCACGCAAGGATCTTAGCTAATGAAAACTGAAACTAAAAGCCACATTTGGAGTGACAGCTGATGTGATATCTCCACAGAGAGCCTAATTCTTAAAGAGCTTATCATCCCAAATTTACAGACTTAAATTCCTACTAAACATCTGTATGAAAAGCATTTCTTTTTGGAGCAGTCTCTTTACCATAGAAACTACTATGCAAGATCATAACTACATTACTTCGCATTATAACTCTCCCAGACTACCTTACAGTCCCTTGCAGTCTAGTGGTGTAACCAGGGCAAGAGTGATCCCTAGTCACTCTTGCCCATGTCAGCTGTATTCTCAAAATGGCTGCTGTAACCTCTTGCGGCAGTCTTGTCAGATTGCATTTTGAGAGCAGAATCAGCATGGGCAGGAGTCACTGGGGATCATTCCTGCCCTGAATACACCTCTAGACCACCAGGGATTGTAAGATAGGCCTGAGGGAGGCACCTACAGGTGGATAGGGGAGGGGGAGGGAGGGAAAACAGGACAAATCACAAATTTTTGGTTTTACCAAAAACATACGGTCTGTTTTGGCAGAAACAAAACCACGGCCTTAGCCTTTTGACCAAAACAATCAGAAAAAAGATTTTGGGCCAGTTTTGGCACCAAAACCGAAATTCAGTCAGCCTCAATTTTGATAGAGTAGCGACTCTTCAGTCAATGCTGTGTGAATTCAGTGGAGATGGGGGGGACTATGATGAGATCATGCAGTATTTGATCAGAAAGGAAAGGGCTGGCTGTGTTAAATGTACTTTGTAGTCAACTGTGCCTCAAAATCAACTGCCAGCATGAAAGAGAGCATGGTAGTGCTCTGTTTTCTGAATGGTATTAAGATGTTTTTTGTTTTTACTGTTTCTTGCTTATTTTATTCAGTTTTTATAAGCTTTAAGCTGGAACCAGAGAACACAACTGTCTATCAGGGTCACACAGCTGTTCTGCACTGTCAGGCTATGGGAGATCCTCTACCACAGATACAATGGAAGGGAAAGGACGGTATCCTGGATTCCAGCAAATATGCTCCCAGGTATGTGCCTCTCTGTCGCCTCACATCATTGAAATCTGAGACTCTGTATTAAAGCTCCCCTTGAAGGTCATTCACTATCCAAGTGCTTCCACTCTGTTCACATCTAATTAAAAGATAGGAAACAGAGTAAAACTAAATAGCTTCCCAACACAAAGAGGTAAACAGTAGATTGTCTGAGTTACTGTAATGTGATCAGCATTGTCAAACTTGGTCATTAATGATTTAGACAAGTGACCAATGAGTTGTAGTGATCCAAACTACAGATTAGGTAGCTAAAAAAGCTGAGGATTATGAGGAACTGCAGGAGGACATCTGTTTGGGAGATGAAATTTAATGTGGACAGGCACAACATGATGCACATAAAGGAAAAGTAATCCTATTGAGGATGGTAATTTTCTTTGCTGGCAATGATTGCACACTTGCGGGCTGCTGTACGCAGTGGAAAACTTTTTTAACTTTAACAATTTTTTTATTGAGCATGACATATCAATACACAATGCTACCATAATGCTGTACAGATATTGACCATAATGCCATTCACTGCGCCCATATACTCTATCTTGATCTTAACTTTTTATAATACATTCTCTTTCTCTTCTTCTTCCCTATAACTACTAGACCCTTAAGCCCCTAAATCCCCAACCCCCTCCTTCCTCCCTTAATAAAACCGAGACTCTCCGGTCATATGTTTTCTCTTTTTTAACTGGTCCCTGCAAACAGGGAGTTAATAAATGTCAACTCTTTACAAACAGTTCCTCATAACTAAGCAGCAAGTTCCTGAGCCCCTACGTCTTGCCCCATCCTTGGCCACCTTTAAATCTAGACTGAAAGCCCACCTCTTTAACATTGCTTTTGACTGGTAACCACTTGTAACCACTCGCCTCCACCTACCCTCCTCTCCTCCTTCCTGTACACATTAATTGATTTGATTTGCTTACTTTATTTCTTGTCTATTAGATTGTAAGCTCTTTGAGCAGGGACTGTCTTTCTTCTATGTTTGTGCAGCGCTGCGTACGCCTTGTAGCGCTATAGAAATGCTAAATAGTAGTAGTAATAGTAGTAGTAACTCTTTACAAACCGTTCCTCATAACTAAGCAGCAACTGTAAAACTTGGAAATTTCAACCAGTATTGAAAAGCCAATAACCCTCCCCCTATTGCCCTATATCTCCCTCTTTCTTCCCTTCCCTCCTTCCTCCCACCCTACCTACATCTCATTATTCCTATTTACCCATCCCTCTCTCCCCAACCCTGCATGCGTACCTCGTTCCCCAGTTCTATATCCTATTGGACTCCCCACGGGAAACTATTCAAGACTTAACTGCATGCCCTTGGGGATACCTTATTTAAGTAAGCTCCCCATACTTCTAAGAATTTCTGCCGCCTTTTGGGTGAAAGTCGTGCCCCATAAGATTCCCACAGCATGAGCTGATGCAATTTGTTCCTCCAGTACCAGTAGGAGGGGGATCTGTCCGACACCCAATGGTTAAGAATGCACTTCTTCCCTAATATTTTTATTTTTATTTATTTGTTGCATTTGTATCCCACATTTTCCCACGTATATGCAGGCTCAATGTGGCTTACAATGTATCGTTATTGGTGGATAATAGATTGGAAGATAACAATTAGTGTTACACAGAGAACATGGATGACATAATAGAAATTAAACAATTGAATTAAGCAAGAAATTAAACAAGCAGATATAAGAGAAAAAGAACAGTTCTGATTATAGGTAGGGTGGAGATGTGTTACATTTGCAATTGCTGATCTTTGTGGTATGCCTTGTTGAAGAGGTGGGTCTTCAGAGATTTACGAAAGTTAGTTAGTTCATAAATAGTTTTTAAGTTGAGCGGCAATGCGTTCCATAACTGTGCTCAAAACTTTTTGCTCCCCTTGCGTTCCCGCTCCCCACAGGTTATTATAGCTGAACATCACCTTCTCAACTGTGAGAACTATTGGATACCCTAATACCCTACGGAAAAAACTGGAGCGAGCTGACCAAAACAGTCTGATGCATCTGCACTGCCACATGCAATGCAAAAAAGAAGCGCACATTTCTGACACTGGTCTGTTTCCACTACCCCCGCATGAAATGCCCTCTTTTGAGAGAAATAGGATCTGTGCACTGTCCTGAAATGGCATTCTTGTCACTCCGCACTATTCACCATCCGAGTTACCCCTGCAAGTGATGTCGGAGTTCCATCTGAACCAGTCAATTGTCTTTCCAACATTTTTTCCCTGTCCTCATACCCACCCTGTTGAGCGTCAGTTGCACACATTAGACTGCAAAAGAGCATTGGCCTTCTATCTGGAGTGGACAAGCCCATTCAGACAGTTCGCCCAAATGTTTGTTTCTTTTGATCCCAACAGAAGGGGAGTGGCTGTCGGGAAACGCACCATTTCTAATTGGCTAGCAGATTGCATATCCTTCACTTATGCCCAAGCTGGGTTGACTCTAGAGGGCCATGTGACGGCTCATAATGTCAGAGCCATGGCAGCGTCAGTGGCCCACTTGAAGTCAGCCACTATCGAAGAGATTTGCAAGGCTGTGACATGGTCTTCAGTCCACACATTTACATCGCACTATCTGCCTTCCTTCAGCAGGATACCCGACGCGACAGGCGGTTCGGGCAGTCGGTGCTCCAGAATTTGTTTGGGGTTTAGAATCCAACTCCACCCCCCTAGGCCCATTTTTATTCTGTTCCAGGCTGCACTCTCAGTTAGATGTTCTGGTTCATAGGTCAATTCTTGTTATGACCTCACCGTTGCGAGGCCCAATTGTTTTGAGTGAGCCTGGGGGCTAGGGATACCCCATCAATGAGAACAAGCAGCCTGCTTGTCCTCGGAGAAAGCGAAAGGTACATACCTGTAGCAGGTATTCTCCGAAGACAGCAGGCTGATTGTTCTCACCAACCCGCCCTCCTCCCCTTTGAAGTTGTCTCTTCCCTTGTCTTGCTTTGTAAGTTGACTGAGGGGCACGTTCGCGCGATGGGCGGGAAGACGGCCGCACATTCGCGGTGTGCGCACGAGGGCTGTAGCAAACTTTGTTGCTAGGAAGAATTCCGGACCTGGGGCTGCCGTCGGACATCAACCCATCAGTGAGAACAATCAGCCTGCTGTCCTCGGAGAATACCTGCTACAGATATGTATCTTTCGCTTTCTCTCCCCCCCCCCCCCCCCCCCCCCGGTGAACAGTCCAACAGCTCTCTCTCCTCTTTTGGCCCCACCCATGGTTCTTTCTCAATTGCCTCTCCCCACCGGTGCCTGTGGTTCTCTTTCAATTACCCCCCATCCCCATGGTACATGTGGTTCTCTCTCAATTCCCTCCCTCCCCCCAACCCCCACATGATGCCTGCAGTTATCTCTCATAAGAACATAAGAATAGCCATACTGGGTTAGACCGATGGTCCATCTAGCCCAGTATCCTTTTTCCACCAGTGGCTTTGTCTGTCTCAATAGCAGACTATGGACTTTTCCTCCAGGAACGTGTCCAAGCCTTTTTTTAAACCCAGATACACTATCTGCTGTTACTACATCTTCCTGCAAAGAATTCCATAACTTAACTATTCATTGTGTGAAAAAATATTTCCTCCTATTTGTTTTAAAAGTGTATCCATGTAACTTCATTGAGTGTCCCTTAGTCTTTGTACTTCTTAAAAGAATAAAAAATCGATTCACTTCTACTTGTTCTATACCACTCAGGATTTTGTAGACCTCAATCATATCTCCACTCAGTGATCTCTTTTCCAAGCTGAGGAGCCCTAACCTGGAGGTGAGGAGTATCTATCCTAGTGGTTCATGCAGTGGACTTTGATCCTGGGGAACTGAGTTCAATTCCCACTGCAGCTCCTTGTGACTCTGGGCAAGTCACTTAATCCTCCATTGCCCCTGGTACAAAATAAGTACCTGAATATATGTAAACCGCTTTGAATGTAGTTGCAAAAACCTCAGAAAGTCGGTATATCAAGTTCCATTTCCCTTTCCCCTTTCCTTAACCTCTTTTGTCTTTCCTGATATGAGAAGAGGTCCATCGCCTTTATCATTTTGGTTGCTCTTCTTTGAGCCTTTTCTAATTCCGCTATATATTTTTTTGAGATACGGTGACCAGAACTGAGTGCAATACTCAAGATGAGGTCGCACCCATGGAGTGATACAGAGGCATTATAGTATTCTCGGACTTATTTACCATCCCTTTCCTAATTCCTAGAATCCGGTTTGCATTTTTGGCCTCCACCACACACACAGCAGATTTCAGCGTATTGTCTACAACAACACCTAGATATTTTTCTTGGATGCTGACCCCCCAAGGTGGACCCTAGCATTAGGTAACTATGATTCCAATTATTCTTCCCAGTCTGCATTACTTTGCATTTGTCCGCATTAAATTTCTTCTGCCATTTGGATGCCCAGTCTTCCAATTTCCTAAGTTTTTCCTGCAATTTTTCACAGTCTGCTTCTGTTTTAACAACCTTGAATAGTTTTGTGTCATCTACAAATTTGATCACTTCACTCTTCGGTGATTTCCAGATCATTTATAAATATGTTAAATAGCACCTGTCCCAATACTTATCCCTACGTCACTCCACTATTCACCCTCCTCCATTGAGAGAAATGGTCATTGAACCCTACACTTTGCTTTCTGTCCAGTAACCAGTTCCTAATCCACAACAGAGCATTGCCTCCTATTCCATGACTCTGATTTTCTCAGGAGTTTCTCATAAGCAACTTTGTCAAAAGCTTTCTGATAATGTAGATACACTACGTCAAGCGGCTGATCTTTATCCACATGTTTATTCACGTCTTCAAAGAAATGAAACAAATTGGCTGAAACCATGCTGGCTCTGTCCCATTAAACCATGTTACTCGGAGGACAAGCAAGCTTCCATCTTCTCACAAGTGGGTGACTCCAATCCGCATTACCTGGTCCGGCATTTTGCCAAAGCTAAAAACAGAGCTTTGTGGAGCACGAGAACTTCCCGCCCATCAAGCGAATGCAGTCTCAGTTCTTTTTTTTTTTTTGCGTGAGGAGAGAGTGCGCTTTTTCAGTCTTCACTCGCCCAGTTCAAAAGTGCTTTTCAGTGCCGTTCGACTATTTTTTTCCTCAATTTTTACTGTGATTCTTTTATTTTCTTCTTTTAAACCCCTTCTTTTTTTTTCTTTTGCCGGGGTTAGTTTGCTTAGGTTATTTTGCCTTCTTTTTCAATGTCATCTGGCTGTTTTTGGGCCCTGACTCCGGTCGGATTCTTCCCTTTTCTCTGTGCCTTGCCCCTTTTTTAGGCACCATCGAGTCATTTAATTTGGCCGATGAGGTTTTCCCATCCATGTCCACAAAGACTCCCAGTGGCTTCAAGCGCTGTACCCGGTGCAATTTAACTATCTTGGGAATGGACACCCATTTTTGCTTTCTGTAGTGTCTTGGGCCCAACCATATCCCCACTAACTGTGTCCTTAGCATGAAGTAGAGGACCCAGGTTTCCTGAGATGCTCAACAAGAGAAGAGTTTTGGAGCCACATATGGTTCCTCGACATTGGCATCAAGATTGGAGACGGCATTGACGTCAAGTATGCACCAGCATCGGGAGTGTCAGTAATCATGGCTGCTTCAAGACCCTTAGACACTGGGAGCAGTGAGGCATTGAGTGGGTCTCCACCTGTCTCGAGGCCTTCTGCTGTGCAGGCCCCCCGGGACTGTCCAACATCGGACTGGACACTAAGGTGACATGAGGATTCAACGGCACTGAGGAGCCTAGGTGACATGCTTCAGGTGAAGGCCAAGAAGCATCGTCCTCAGTCACCCTCGAGATATGGTGCCGGGAGCTCTGGGGCATAGAAGGATTGAGCACCCGAGAAGCGTCTGTGCTTGGGAGTATCACTCTCCTTCCATACAGGCGGTGCCGTTGCGCCTGTCTCCAAGGAGCCAAGATCCTGCTCCTGCATCGACTCCAGCAGTTCTGCATCCTGCACTTCAACTGGCACTCTAGCTTTTTCCGGTGTCAGCCCTCGATGAGCGTATCCAGGCCTTGCTACATGAGTTGCTGGATGTCCTTATGCACTGGTGTGCATCGATATCGGGGGTGCTTGTGCCTGCCATACCTCCCACTGTGGCCCTGCCTGGCCCTCAGCCTGCGTGTGGTCTCCAGCACCGCTTGTGGCCCTGGTGTTGACCGCCACCCCCTCTACATCGGTGGAGGAAACTTCACTGGAGTCAAGACAGGAGCCGGCTTCTCGACACCGCTCTCGAGGACATGGTTCTTCAGTATCAAGGCAGGTTTGATCTTTATCATCCCATAGGGAGATAGTCTCCGACACCGTGGAGAAGCACTTGTGGGATTCAGATCCTAGTTACTTTTCCTCAGATGAGTCTAATGGGATCCCCTCTGAACCCTCCCCACCACCTGAAAAGAGACAATTTCCAAAGGAGAGCCTTTCATTCCCATCTTTTGTTAACGAAATGGCCGATGCCATTCCATTTCCTTTAGAAGTGGAGAATGAGCCCAGGGCCAAGATGCTCAAGGTCCTGGACTACACATCTCCTCCTGAGGAGGCTGTGACTTCCCCTCTCCATGAGGTACTCAAGGAAGTCCTTGTCAGGAACTGGACGTCCCCTATGTCGATCCCTGTCATGCCCAAGAACATTGACACCCAGTGTCGAATCCACAATGAACCTGGGTGTGTTAGGCATCAGATGCATCATGATTCCTTGGTAGTAGAGTCCGCTCTCAAAAGAATGTGCCTGCCCCCCCCACCCCCCAGGCAGAGACGCTAGAACCCTGGATTCTTTTGGGAGGAAGATGTACCAGGCTTCAATTCTGATCTCCCATATACAGTCTTACCAGGTCTTCATGAGCATTTACTTGCTAAACTCGGTGCGACAGCTGTCAGACTTCGTGGATGCGCTCCCTCCGGAGCAGACTAAGCCTTTTCGCCAGTTGGTCAAGCAGCAGAAGGTGTATCGAAAGTTCTTGGCCAGGGGCACTTTAGATGTGGCATCCAGGATCTCTGCTCAAAGTATAGCAATTTGCAGACTCTTATGGCTGCGTGTTTCTGACTTGGAACAGTCTGTTCAGCACAGGTTGGCAGATGCACCTTGCTGGGGGGATAAACTTTTTGGAGAAAGTTTTGAGGAGGTTGCTGACCAAATCAAAAAACACACTGATACTATCTATTCTCTCTCCCACCGGGCGTCTTCTGCAGCCACCTCCTCATCTAGGAGTGTTTTGGCAAGCCACGGAGCAGTCCCTACTAGTATACTAGGCATAGGTACAACCCTTCAGCCTACTCAGCCCCAGCATGCTCATTCACGTCAACAGCATGTGCCTAAGGCCCCTGCTGCTCCCCATTCAAAGCAAAGGACAAGCTTTTGACTGGCTCCAGCAGAGCATAACTGCAGCAAAAGTGTCTGTCCTGGACGACTTGCCGGTCGGGGGAGGCTAAAAGTTTTTCATCAAAGGTGGCTTCTTATAACCTCCGACTGATGGGTTCTTCAAATAGAGGCAGATGCATCAACCAAATGTTAAAAAATCTAAATCGTTAAAGTCCCTAACGATTTTAAAAAAACGAAGAATGCACCAAAAGAAAAAGTCACACATGCTCAGATCGGTATTGAAACGTACAATGTATCAAAGAATCACAATACACGTCGGTATTCGGCCCCTAAATCATGCGCAGAGCAGCCAAGCGTTTTGCTGGCTGCTCTGCGCATGCTGCAAACGTCAAAACAAAAAAAAAAAGCCACAACACATACACGTGGCTACCCGGTCAGCAAAATACAAAAACAAAGGATCAGGAGGAGGCAAGGGCGCTCGTCCGGAGCGTCCTGTATGGACGGCCTTGCCCCCCCCCTCCCCGCTGCTCCCCACTTTCCGCCGCTTCCCCCCCCCCCCCCCCCACGAAAAGCAAAATTCTAGCAGCCCCCGGTCCCCCTCCCTTCCTGTTCTTCTGTTTTGCAAAAGCTAACTCCGCCTCCTGTCATTCTTCCGCCCCGTGCCCCGCCCCCGCTGCCCCCCTGAGGTTGACTACGCCGCTCCCCCCCCTCCACCGAGACCCCCCTCCCTATTACCGACCCGAGCAGCGCCTCTCACCTCTTTCTGAAGCGCTGCACGGGCAGGAAGATCTGTTGTGTTGGTCGCAGAGTCTCCATGACGTCTCTTCTTCCCTGGCCTAGGCCCTCCTCAGAAGGAGGCGGGGCCTAGGCCAGGGAAGAAGAGACGTCATGGAGACTCTGCGACCAACACAACAGATCTTCCTGCCCGTGCAGCGCTTCAGAAAGAGGTGAGAGGCGCTGGTCGGTAATAGGGAGGGGGGAGCGGCGTAGTCGACCTCAGGGGGGGCAGCAGGGGCGGGGCACGGGGCGGAAGAATGACGAGAGGCGGAGTTAGCTTTGCAAAACACAAGAACAGGAAGGGAGGGGTACCGGGGCTGCTAGAATTTCGCTTTTTCTTGGTGGGTGGGAAAGCGGTGGAAAGTGGGGGGGTGCACGGGGCGGAGGAATGATGGGAGGCGGAGCTAGCTTTTGCAAAACAGAAGAACAGGAAGGGAGGGGGAGAGGGACCGGGGCTGCTAGAATTTCGCTTTTTCGGGGGGGGGGGGGGGAGTGGCGGACAGTGGGGAGCAGCGGGGGGGGGGGGGGCATGGCCGTCCATACAGGACGTTCTTGATGAGCGCCCTTGCCCCCTCCCGATCCTTTTTTAAATTTTTTTAATTTGATGTGTTTTATGACAAGTTTTCTTACAGCTCAAACACAGCTCTTTTAGACATATGTAATGCAACGTCCTTTTGACCAATCACAGAGCTTTTAGCTCTGCTAATGCGCTGGGATTGGCTCAAAGTTTGTTTGTTTTTTCACTTTACGATTTTTCCTGGCACAGAGCTGTCCTAACGAGAGGTCCAGACCTCTTGTTAGATTTCCTGCCTTTTTTCTGCGTAAAGGCAATCGGAAAAGGTTAGTGCATCTCGTTTCAATGGGGTTTTTACACTAATTGCTCATCTGCACTCTGTTTTCGTTAGCTGCTAGCTTCCTCGGTAAAAGCCCTTTGATGCATGCAACGGCTCAAAATTCCTCGTTGGAGGGTCGTTAAAGGCTCATTAAGCTTTGGTGCATCTGCCTCATAGTCTGTCTCTGATTTGCCCTCAATTGGCTCTCCAAATTGCCCACCAAGAGCTCATTCATTCAGCTCTCAGCACAGGCAGGTACTTGCAGAGGAACTCTTCACCCTTCTAAAGGCCCATGCGGTCAAACCCATTCCACCAGGGGAAAATGGGCAGGGATTCTACTCCAGGTACTTTCTTGTGCAGAAGAACATAAGAATAGCCATACTGGGTCAGACCAATGGTCCATCAATCCTGTTTCCAACAGTGTCCAATCCAGGTCACAAGTTCCTGGTAGAAACCCAAAAAGCAGCAACAGTCCATGCTAAGGAAAGCGGAAAAGAGCCAAAGAATGCATTCCCATCTGTTGTATAAATCATGGAAAGCCCTATAAAAAAAATATATTCCATATCATCATGCTGATCAATCCATAGACTGGTGGGTTGTGTCCATCTACCAGCAGGTGGAGATAGAGAGCAATCCTTTTGCCTCCCTATATGTGGTCATGTGCTGCCGGAAACTCCTCACTATGATCTCTATCTCAGCAGGTGGTGGTCACACACAGCAGCAGCTCTGGCTAGGTCTCCAAGCCTAATTTTTAGGTTTTGTTGAGTACCTGGGGTTGAGGGCTCTTCTTGAGCAAGTGCAAACCTGGTGGCGCCAGGTCCCTCCTTTTCTCCCCCCTCCCGCTGGCTCCGTTTAAAAAAAAAAAATTTGGACGTACTTAAAGGCGTTTATTTCGACGTTTATTGAAAACGTTTATTGCAGCTACTCACTGGGACACCAGGTCGTTAGAGCTCGGAGCGAGAAGCAGGTAATTTTTACCTTTTTATAGCGGGCAGGGGGTTCCCTGATCGATCTCCACGTGGCCTATGGCGTCGGAGGGCGAGGGCGCGAAGAATCGCTCCCCGGACCGCGTGTGCGCTTCTAGCGGGGATGCGGGGGTCTTAAAGTCTGATTCGCCCTTCTTGGGTGTCAGTTCGGAGGCCGGTCAGTGTCCCGGGTCTTCCTCCGGTGCGGCGGTTTTTCCCGCCATAAACGCCCATCCCCCGCTGCTCGCCTCCGCCATCTTGGCCGGCCACTCTGCTCGGATGGCTTCTTCTTGGGCCGCCCTTGAGCTGGGAGACGTTAATGCCATGGCCGCCCTTGATTTGGGCGACGGCAAAAAAGCGGCTAAAGTTAAGCGCCGTTCTTCCCGCGCGGCTCCTTCGCGGAGTGTCGCGCCGGACGCCATTTTGGATGCGCAGCATGTTTCTCCCCCGCTCTTGCGAGCGCCGGTTGAGGGTGCGTCTAGGGCTGTGGCCCAGGCTGCTGAAGTGCACAGTCTGGGGGGTTTCTCCCCCGAGTTTATTTTGCTGCTGCATCAGGCCTTCCTTATGCAAAACGCTGCCCCTTCTCCCTTGTCCGATAAAGGGGTTGAGGCCCCCGGAAGTAAACGCCCTCGGGTGGATTCCCAGGCCTTAGAGGACTCTGTTTCCTCTGATGTAGATGAGGGCAGCGTATCTGAGTTCTCCCAACGGTCCTTTGGGGATTCCTTGGAGGAGACGGATTCCCGCTCGGATGGAGCGGATGACCCCTCTGCAGCGCGGATCTTTCGCTCAGAGGATTTGCCCAACCTGTTAGTGCAGGCCATGAGCATTTTGAAGATTTCCTCTCCAGAGGACGTCTCTCCCTCAGCCCCTGTTGGCTCCGCCATTATGCTGGGGACGAAGCGCCCGCCTAGAACCTTCCACGTGCATGATGCCATGCACACCTTAATTTCGGCTCAATGGGATGTCCCGGAAGCGAGCCTCAAAGTGGCTAGGGCTATGTCCCGCCTCTATCCTTTGCCTGAAAGTGAACGGGAGGCCTTTCTTTGGCCTACCGTGGATTCTTTAATCACTGCGGTGACTAAGAAAACGGCGTTGCCGGTGGAAGGTGGCACGGCCCTAAAGGACGCCCAAGACAGAAGATTGGAGGCGGCCTTAAGGTCGTCCTTCGAGGCGGCTGCCTTAAGTTTGCAGGCCTCAGTTTGCGGCTCCTACGTGGCCAGGGCGTGCCTGACGATTGTGCAGCGGGCTTCCCCCTCAGATCCTTCCTTGAGGACTGATTGGCCGGCCCTGGAATCGGGCTTGGCTTATTTGGCAGACTTGCTGTATGATGTCTTGAGAGCCTCGGCTAAAGGTATGGCTCAGACAGTCTCTGCGCGGCGGTGGCTTTGGCTGAAACATTGGTCTGCGGACCACGCCTCTAAGTCCCGCCTGGCTAAGTTGCCTTTTAAAGGCAAGCTGCTCTTTGGGGTCAAGCTCGACAAAATTGTGACCGATCTCGGCACGTCTAAGGGCAAGAGGTTACCAGAGGTCAGGGCTCGGGCCAATGCTCGCCCCGGTATCTCCAGAGGACGGTTTCAGGAAGCCCGTCGGTACCGCCCGGGCAAGTCGGGCTCCTCTGCCCCCTCTTCCTTCAACAGGAACTTCTCCCCCAAGCAGCATTCCTTTCGCAGAGACCGCCGTCCCGGAGGTGCGCCCTCCGGTCCTCCCCCAGGGTCTCGTACCCAATGACGGGGTCCTGGTCCATGGCCCAGTGCAGATTGGAGGACGCCTGTCCTCGTTTCTGGGCGAGTGGACCAGGGTAACTTCAGACGCTTGGGTGCTGGAAGTCATCAGAGACGGCTACAAGCTAGAGTTCTGCCGACCCTTAAGAGACGGGTTTGTACTCTCTCCCTGCAAGTCTCCGGTCAAAGCTGTGGCAGTGCAGCAGACCTTGGACAATCTGATCCGCCTGGGTGCGGTCGTTCCGGTGCCAGAAAATCAGCTTGGCAAGGGACGTTACTCCATTTACTTTGTGGTACCAAAGAAAGGAGGTTCTGTACAGCCTAGCCTCGACCTCAAAGGGGTCAATCGGGCCTTGAAAGTTCGGCACTTTCGCATGGAGACTCTCCACTCTGTTATAGCGGCAGTGAAGGCAGGGGAGTTCCTGGCATCCTTGGACATCAAGGAAGCGTACTTGCATATTCCCATCTGGCCTCCTCATCAACGCTTTCTGCGTTTTGCAGTCCTGGGCCGACACTTCCAGTTCAGAGCCCTCCCGTTCGGGTTGGCTACTGCTCCGCGGACCTTCTCCAAAGTAATGGTGGTCATCGCGGCCTTCCTGCGAAAGGAAGGAGTACAAGTCCATCCTTATCTGGACGACTGGTTGATCCGAGCCCCCTCTTATGCAGAGTGCGGCAAAGCTATGGACCGGATGATTGCTCTTTTGAGCTCCCTGGGGTGGATCATCAACTGGGAGAAAAGCCAGCTGCGCCCGACTCAGTCCCTGGAGTATCTGGGAGTTCGATTCGACACCCAAGTAGGCAGAGTGTTCCTGCCGGACAATCGGATTGTCAAACTTCAGGCTCAGGTGGACCAGTTCCTAGTAGCCTCTCCGCTTCGGGCTTGGGACTATGTGCAGCTGTTGGGCTCTATGACGGCCACGATGGAAGTAGTGCCCTGGGCCAGGGATCTTATGAGACCACTACAACACTCTCTGCTGCAGCGCTGGACTCCGGTGTCGGAGGATTATGCTGTGCGCCTTCCCTTGGACCCAGCAAGTGCGCAAGGCGCTGAGCTGGTGGCTGAAGACAGACAAGTTGTCTGCAGGGATGCCTCTTGTGACCCCGGAGTGGATTGTCGTCACGACGGACGCCTCTTTGTCGGGCTGGGGAGCCCTCTGCTTGGGAAGGACAGCGCAGGGGCTCTGGTCTCCTGCAGAGGCAAAGTGGTCTATCAACCTCCTGGAACTCAGAGCCATTCGGTTGGCGCTTTTGGAGTTCCTCCCGGTACTGGCGTTGAAGCCAGTACGGGTCCTGTTGGACAATGCCACGGCTGTGGCCTATGTCAACCGCCAGGGAGGTACCAACAGCGCCCCTCTAGCCAAGGAAGCCATGAATCTATGCCAGGGGGCGGAAGCGAACCTGGAACAGCTGTCAGCGGCCCACATTGCCGGAGTCATGAATGTCAAGGCGGACTTTCTCAGTCGCCATACCTTGGATCCCGGAGAGTGGCAGTTATCGGCTCAGGCGTTCTTGGACATCACGAAGCGCTTGGGCCAGCCGAGCCTAGATCTGATGGCGTCATCGGCCAAGTGCCGCGCTTTTTCAGCAGAGGACGGGACCCTCGATCTCTGGTTGTAGATGCTCTTCTCCAACAGTGGCCGACACAGGAGCTTCTCTATGTGTTCCCGCCCTGGCCCATGTTGGGCAGGGTATTAGATCGGGTGGCAAAGCATCCGGGCCGAATAATCCTGGTGGGTCCGGACTGGCCCAGACGTCCCTGGTATGCGGACTTGATCAGGCTCTTAGTGGATGACCCTCTGCGGCTACCAGTGGAGCAGGGCCTGTTGCATCAGGGTCCCGTGGTGATGGAGGATCCCTCCCCCTTTGGTCTTACGGCCTGGCTATTGAGCGGCAGCGTCTGAGGAAGAAGGGCTTCTCAGACAAGGTCATCGCCACTATGCTGAGAGCGAGGAAGCGCTCTACTTCTACTGCTTACGCCAGGGTTTGGCGTACCTTTGCAGCGTGGTGTGAAGCAGGCTCACTTTCTCCCTTCACTGCTCCAATTTCTTCAGTGCTGGCGTTCCTGCAAGAAGGTCTGGAGAAAGGCCTGTCGCTCAGTTCCCTTAAAGTCCAGGTAGCGGCTCTGGCTTGCTTCAGGGGCCGCCTGAAGGGTGCTTCCCTGGCTTCGCAGCCAGATGTGGTACGTTTCCTCAAGGGAGTTAATCACCTGCGCCCTCCTCTGCACTCAGTGGTGCCTGTGTGGAATCTCAACCTGGTGCTAAGAGCCTTGCAGAAGCCGCCTTTTGAACCCTTGTCGAGGGCATCTCTGAAAGACCTGACGTTGAAAGCAGTCTTTTTGGTGGCTATCACTTCAGCCAGAAGAGTTTCCGAGCTCCAGGCACTCTCATGTCGAGAGCCTTTTCTGCAGTTCACTGAGGCAGGAGTGACTATTCGCACAGTGCCTTCCTTCCTGCCCAAGATTGTTTCTCGCTTCCATGTGAATCAGCAGCTCTGTCTCCCTTCCTTTCGTAGGGAGGACTACCCAGAGGAATACTCTGCTCTCAAATTTCTGGATGTGAGACGAGTCATCATCAGATACTTGGAAGTGACCAATGATTTCCGGAAATCGGATCATCTGTTTGTCCTGTTTGCAGGTCCTCGTAAGGGTCTGCAGGCTGCTAAGCCTACAGTGGCAAGATGGGTCAAGGAAGCCATTGCAGCAGCTTATGTGGCCGCGGGGAAGGTGCCGCCTATTCAGCTGAAGGCTCACTCCACTAGAGCTCAGGCGGCCTCGATGGCAGAGGCCGGGTCCGTCTCCTTGGAAGAGATATGCAAGGCGGCAACTTGGGCATCGGCCCATACCTTCTCCAGGCATTACCGCTTGACTGTGGCTGCTCGGGCGGAGGCCCGGTTTGGAGCTTCAGTGTTGCGGTCGTGGATTTCTATGTCCCGCCCTGGGTGAGTACTGCTTCGGTACATCCCACCAGTCTATGGATTGATCAGCATGATGATATGGAAGGTAAAATTATGTATCATACCTGATAATTTTCTTTCCATTAATCATAGCTGATCAATCCATAGCCCCTTCCAGATATCTGTACTGTTTATATTCTGGTTGCATTTCAGGTTCAAGTTTAGTCTTCAGTTCCTTCAGGAGGACTTCGTGTTCAAGTTTTTTCAATTGGATTCTTCAAGAGTTGAGACGAGTTTGTGTTACAGTGAGCTGCTGCATTTCTCTCCCTTCCGTTTTACGGGGCTGGATTGAGACATAAATTCTGCCGGCGCTCCCTCCCGCTTCGTGCGGCTGTAGGGCAGCTTTGTACCCTTCCCGCTTCGGCGGTGTTAGGGTCAGTCAGCTCCTCCCGCGGTTGCGGTTGCAGGATAAGCCAGATCCCCCCGCATCGGCGGGGTGGTGTCCCTCCCCCGCTCCGCGGGGATGAGCTGGACGGATTCCCCTCCCCCACTTGTTTGGGGATGAGCTGGGTTAATTCCCCTCCCCCGTTTCGGCGGTGGTGAGCTGGGCAGAGTGTCCCTTTGTGGGTGCAATTCTCTAAGTGCTGAGTCCTGCGGATGGAGCTTGGATATCGACATACTGAGGAGTTTCCGGCAGCACATGACCACATATAGAGAGGCAAAAGGATTGCTCTCTATCTCCACCTGCTGGTAGATGGACACAACCCACCAGTCTATGGATTGATCAGCTATGATTAATGGAAAGAAAATTATCAGGTATGATACATAATTTTACCTTATAGGCGTGTTCACCATATCAGATCCTCATGTGCATTTCCACCTGAGGAGCAGCACTTCATGCTCTTGTCACAGAGATAGTTTGAAAGTTTCTTTCTACTCATTGTATTTAACTGGGCTCTACCGTCTCAAAAAGTGCCTATACTAATTCATATCGCTGTGGATTCAGCATATTACAACATCTTTCCCTCTGAAGAGTAAATCCAAACATTTTAACAATCTGAGGTGGCAAATTGAGGCCTATTCTTCCCAAATACAAGACACCAAACCCAATAATTGTGTCAACAAAAATAACCAATGGTTTGATGAATAAAAGTAATCCCACTTCACTACTACTACTACTACTATTTAGCATTTCTATAGCGCTACAAGGCGTACGCAGTGCTGCACAAACATAGAAGAAAGACAGTCCCTGCTCAAAGAGCTTACAATCTAATAGACAAAAAATAAAGTAATCAAATCAATTAATGTGTACAGGAAGGGGGAGAGGAGGGTAGGTGGAGGCGAGTGGTTACAACTGGTTACGAGTCAAAAGCAATGTTAAAGGAGAGTCCTAGTGGTTAGAGGACTGGTCTTGACATCATAAGTACATAAGTATTGCCATACTGGGAAAGACCAAAGGTCCATCAAGCCCAGCATCCTGTTTCCAACAGTGTCCAATCCAGGTCACAAATACCTGGCAAGATCCCAAAAAAGTACAAAACATTTTATACTGCTTATCCCAGAAATAGTGGATTTTCCCCAAGTTCATTTAATAATGGTCTATGGACTTTTCCTTTAAGAAGCCAGCCAAACCTTTTTTAAACTCTGCTAAGTTAACTGCCTTTACCACATTCTCCGGCAAAGAATTCCAGCGTTTAATTACACTTTGAGTGAAGAAAACTTTTCCCTGATTTGTTTTAAATTTACTACATTGTAGCTTCATTGCATGCCCCCTAGTCCTAGTATTTTTGGAAAGCGCAAACAGACGCTTCACATATACCTGTTCAACTCCACTCATTATTTTATAGAGCTCGATCATATCTCCCCTCAGCCGCCTTTCCTCATAGGGAAGTCATCCCATCCCCTTTATCATTTTCGTCACTCTTTCACTCTTCTCTGCACCTTTTCTAATTCCACAATATCTTTTTTGAGATGCGGCAACCAGAATTGAACACAATTTTCGAGGTGCAGTCACACCATGGAGTGATAGAAAGGCATTATAACATCCTCATTTTTGTTTTCCATTCCTTTCCTAATAATACCTAACATTCTATTTGCTTTCTTAGCCACAGCAGCACACTGAGCAGAAGGTTTCAACGTATCATCAGTGAAGACACCTAGATCCCTTTCTTGGTCCGTGACTCCTAACGTGGAGGCTTGCATGACGTAGCTATAATTCGGGTTCCTCTTTCCCACATGCATCACTTTGCACTTGCTCACATTAAATTAGTGTCCAGTGTTCCTCGTGATAAGCCATATGGGAACAGATTGATGGGAACATTGGACACTAAAAGGTTAATTGTAATCTACCATATAGACGCCTAGTCTCCCAATCTCATAAGGTCCTCTTGTAATTTTTCACAATCCTCCCGCGATTTAACGACTTTGAAAAACTTTGTGTCACCAGCAAATTTAATTACCTCACTAGTTACTCCCAACTCTAGGACATTTATAAATCTACTATAATAAAACTCACCCTCAACGTTCTGAAGACAACGTTCTGAAGTCACTCAGTCACTCACTGAAGGGTTCATGGATTCATGGTGGTGAAGCCATAACACTGACCATGTCTCTCTGCCCCGCCCTCGCATGACGAACCAATCAGAAAAAACACCCTCAACATTCTGAAACACAAAGGACCATGACAACACCGTTCCCAGGCAACACTAGGCAACGTAAGACGGACCAATCAGAGGAAACTACGTGACAATAAGGGAGGAGCATTCCCCAGCAGAATGGCTCATTATCTGTGCAGCACGGAGAGCACAGAACCACCGCTGGAACGAGAGAAGAATATTCCTGCTGTGGGTATGTGCAAAAATAGACCAGGGGAGGGTGGGGGGAGAAATTTTTAAATGCCTAATGCCAGTACTGAAGAGTGCCAGAGGGCCTATAGCACAGACTATATTTGGGATCGCTTGACATGGAGTCAGAGGAGCCGGAAAACAACGTGCCCGTCACCATCTGGGACGTGGGCGAACAGGACAAGCTGCGGCCCAGCTGGAAGGATTACCCGCGACCCAGCCAGCAGCGAACAGCGACCAAGGAAGGGGGAGGAGTACTCCTTCCCTGCCTAGGAATCGCTGGAGACTGGCTGCCAAACTAACGAAACAACCGCACACCGACGCACCACCTCCATCATTTGAAAGGCATCCACTCTTTCTTCAACAGAAATGCAAACTAATAATACAAAACAAACAAAGAATACATGGTTTCTCAGGCGGCTGCAGGTAACTCCCCACCCCCTTCCTCTTCCCCTTTTGCCGAAGCGGCCAAGGACGTGCCCAAACATCCCCAGCCTCAGGCAAGCAGTCTCCCACCTCGGGGATTCCCCGAGCACCTGGAAAAAGACGGCGCTGATTCCTGCAGCACATAAATGTTCCAGCATTCCCCTGCAGCCGGCCTGAAATGGACCAAACATACCCGATCACCCCCCGATGGCCCAAGACCGTGCTCTTCTCCCTTCTGCCAACTTAAAACAACCATCCCCGTCCTCAGGCAAGCTGTCACCCACCTCCAGGATGCCCAGAACCCCAGCACAATGGAAAAAGATGGCGCAGCTTCCAACAGCACATTTCTCTTCCAGCATTCCGGCCAAAAAATACCGACAGACAAAGAACGTGCTCCTCTACCTTCCGCACATCTAAAACAACACTGCTGCCTCAGCACAACACAAAAAAAAAAAAAAAACACTCAACAAAGGCTGACCCCCCCCCCTACAACCACATTTACATTTGACCAACAGAAAGACCCCCCTCTACAAACCTCCTTGACAGACAAAACCACACACACACAATACAACAGAAACACACCCTCAAAGCCACACACTAATCCAACCCACTTTGCCAGCACAGCACATCCCCCAACTCCCAAGCAAAAAACAAAACAAAAAAAGACACACATCAACAACCTGCACACACACCGCACCCTCACACACTCACACACACACATACACACACAAAATAACTCTATGACACATACACACACACACACAAAAAAACCACATGCTAGCGTCCGTTTCATTGGTTTCGGAAACGGGCCTTTTTTACTAGTATGTTATAAAGCAGCAGTCCCAGCACAGACCCCTGGGGAACCCCACTAACTACCCTTCTCCATTGAGAATACTGACCATTTAACCCTACTCTTTGTTTTCTATTTTTTAATCAGTTTTAATCCACAATAGAACACCTCTTATCCCATGACTCGCCAATTTCCTCTGGAGTCTTTCATGAGGTACTTTGTCAAACACCTTCTGAAAATCCAGATACACAATATCAACTGGCTCAACTTTATCCACATGTTTTTTATCCACATGTTTGTTCACCCCTTCAAAGAAATGTAGTATATTGGTGAGGCAAGATTTCCCTTCACTAAATCCATGTTGACTTTGTCTCATTAATCCATGCTTTTGAATATGTTCTGTAATTTTGTTCTTAATAATAGTCTCTACCATTTTACCTGGCACCGACGTCAGACTTCCAAGAAGTGTTTTGTTTCCTGCAGAATTTTCAATCTATTTGATTCAAGGCTCTCGTTAATATACAGTGCTACCCCTCCACCAATTCGATCCACCCTATTACCACGATATAATTTGTACCCCGGTATGACAGTGTCCCACTGGTTATCCTCCTTCCACCAGGTCTCAGAGATGCCTATTATATCTAATTTTTCATTTAGTGCAATATATTCTAACTCTCCCATCTTATTTCTTAGGCTCCTGGCATTCGCATATAGACATTTCAAACTATGTTGTTTGTTCCTATTTACATGATGCTTAGTACTTGAGAGTATTAATTTGCAATCTTTTGTCTGATTTTTATTTTTATTTAAGGACACCTGATCTACTACGGTCTCTTTTGCAACCTCACTATCAGGATACCTGATCTTTGAAAGATACCTTATCCCGAACCGTGCGCTTTTGAGGGACTGTCGGCCTTCCCCCCATTTCTAGTTTAAAAGCTGCTCTTTCTCCTTTTTAATTGCCGACGCACTCGAGATTCACAAAGCCCTAACTTTTTTCATGTCCACTTTTCCTCATCGCGCTCCACATAGCGGTTCCCAGTATCTTTCAGTCTTACAATTCCATTTCTAGCCTGCCTCCTTTCACTAATATACCTGAAAACGTGTCTTGGCACCTCTATTACATCTCTAGCCATTTTTTTGCTCTGCCCATGATTTTAGCAGCCTTATTTCTCTTCTCTTCATTGAGTTTTTTTCCAGAATTTTTTTTCTGCATTCCTCTTCTTGTGTTCTGCATTTCATGAACACCACTACTTTTGCCGTTCTTTTTTCATCCATTTGTTTGGAGAGCCATTTCTGTTTCCTTTTTCTCTTGTTGTTTATTGTCTTTACATAAAGAACTGTTGCCATTTTTATAACTCCTTTCAGCTTGGACCACTGTGTTACCACTTCTCCTATGTCTTTTCATTCCACCAGCTGTTTCTTCAGGTACTCCCTCATTTTACTATAGTCAGCATGTTTGAATTCCAGGACTCTTAAGCTTAGCGTGTCTGCGCTTCCCTTTTACCTTATATCAAACCATAACGTGTGATGATCACTGCTGCCCAGGTGAGCACTCCAAAGTTCAACACACTTTCTCCATCCAGTGTCACTCCTTCCTTATGGGTTCTGTCACCATTTGAGCAGAGCACTTTGATAGGCCTCCGTGATCTCTGTACTTTCTGTTTCTGAATCCAATTCACTTCTAACAGGTTGAAGTCTCCCAGCAACACCACCTCCTCTTTTTTTCCCAGGTGTGTAGATGACACCCATAAAGGTAGAGGTTCCATGAGAATTTGTGTTTTCATCTATCTAAAGTAGAAAAATCTCATCCATGTGGATTGGACTATTTTGGTCTTTGCTCAGTATTCAAAAGGATCTACCCAGCTAAGTCTTTACTTAGCTGATTAGATCAAAGCTTTTAAAAATTGGCCAGACTAACGGATGAAATTTAAATATTTATATTTTTCTAAGCAACTAACTTTCGCCAGTGAAACTGTAGCAATGTTTTTTTCATGCAGTGCACACAAGCTGTGAAATTTGTTGCCAGATGATGTGATCAAGCAACTCACATAGCAGGATTCAAAAGAGGATAGGAAAAATCCATAAATAATTATTAGCCAGATAGATTTGAGAGAGTCATTGCTGATCCTGGAAATAGCCTATGAGAAATAGATCTGTTTTTTGGGATCTGCTGAGTTCTTGTGACCCAGAAACAGCCACTGTTGGAGACAAGATGCTGGACTCAATGGATCTTCATCTATTCACCTTGTCTTTTATGTTTTTATTCTGAGTCAGCCAAATGAATCTAGGAGATTGGGTAGGAATTTCTGTAGTCATTTTAATTTGATTGTTGCACTTTTTATGGAAACCTAAAGCACAGGCTGCACAAATGTCACCACATTATTTTTCTGGTAATAAACATTTTTCAGACTTAAAATCAGGCTCAATAAGATGTCTCAATTTACCAACTGTGATTTACAGAACACTTTTTGAATAAAGAAATTACATTTTGACGTCTTGGGATGTGTGTGATAGGACAGTAAAATGGTGGCAGCTTTTGTCATAACCTTATTCTTAAGAGAAGTGGGAAGAAGGTTGCCTTTAGTGATGCTTTCTGCTAGGATAACTGTTTCAAGAAGTTGTTTATTGATAATATGCCTTTAGTCTATATTTTATGGGACTTGTTGACAGGATCCAGCTCATGTCTAATGGTTCTTTAGTGATCTATGATGTCACCAATGAGGATTCTGGAAAGTATACCTGCATTGCTGGAAACATCTGTAACATCAAGCATAAAGATGCATTCCTGTATGTTGTAGGTAAGTGAGAGTTGTTGTCTTGGGGATATTGTTTGTCAACATTGGTAGACAGGTGAGAGGGATTGATTTCTGTAGGAGCTGGAGTGATCAAGAGTAAGTACAGATGTACAGAAAAGTTACAGATTACTAATCTTATATTCTGCAATAACCATTGAGTTCCATGCGGACTACAACATTTTGAGATTCTAGACAATTCCCAGAAAAATTACAAAAATTCATATATAATAGACATAAAAATAAACCTTAACATAGCAAAAATTTCTTAAATAAACTGCTTTCAGGAGTTTCCTGTATAAACTATTATTAATCGTAGTTCTAACCTGTATTGGTAAATCGTTTCAGATCCGTGCTGCTAAAAATGGAAAATTAGATGAAAATATAGATGTAAGACGGACACCTTTAGGACTCGAATATTGATACTTCAACTCTGTTTATATCTGGGAAATAAATTAGATACAACATATAAGCGGGCATATTCTCATATAGAATGTTAAAAATCATTATACATAACTTAAACTGAATATGTGCCTCGACTGCAAATTTACTAATAAAGAGGTAACCTTCGCCCTTTTTTGTGCACTACTACTACTTATCATTTCTATAGCGCTACTAGACATACGCTGCGCTGTGCACTTGAACATGAAGAGACAATCCCTGCTCGACAGAGCTTACAATCTAATTAGGACAGACAAACAGGACAAACAAGAGATAAGGGAATATTAAAGTGAGGATGATAAAATAAGGGTTCTTAACAAGTGAACAAGGGTTAGGAGTTAAAAGCAGCATCAAAAAGGTGGGCTTTTACCTTAGATTGTGCAGAGAATATCATTCTAGCAGCTGTATTTTGTATTCTCCAAGGACAAGCAGGCTTATTAATTCTCACAAATGGGTGACTTCGAACTGCGTCGCTCAGTCCAGGATTTATAAAAGCATAAATAGAACTTTATGAAGCGTGATACACACTTCACCGCACATGTGCAAGTTCCTTCCCGCCCACTGCGTGAATGTGGTCTCAGTTCTTTCTTCTGCGGCATGTTTTTTTTTTTTTGCTGTCTCCTCACATCGCTTGGTCCTGAAGACCTTTTTGGTGCCTTTTGGCTATTTTTCGTATATTTTTGTCTCTCATTATTTTGTTCCTGTTGTGGCACCTACTTTCTTTGTTTACCCTTAAGTTTTTTAGTTCATTTTCCCCGGGTTTGAGTTTGCTTTATTTTTCGTCATCATTGGGCCACTTTTAGGCCTCGACTTTGGCCGGGAACTTTCCCTTTCTTTTTGTCGTTCCTTGCCCCTTTTTCAGTCACCATCGATTTGTTTAATTTAGCCAAGGAAGTTTTTCTTTCTATGTCCACGAAAGTTCCCAGTGGCTTTAAGTGCTGTACCCAGTGCAATCGGACAATCTCTGGGAAAGACACCCATTCTTGGTGTCTACAGTGTCTTGGGCCCGACCATAGCCCCACTAACTGTGTTATCTGTCTTCACATGAAGAAGAGGAACCAGATTTCCAGAGAGGCTCAATGTGAGAAGATTTTTGGAGCCAAGTCAGTAAGCATGGCTGCTGCTAAACCCTTAGACACTGGGAGCAGTGAAGCATCGAGAGAGTCTAAACCTGTGTCGAGGCCTCCTCCTGTGCAAGGTCCACAGGGACAGTCCATAGTCGGACTCGACCCTGAGGCGATGTGTGGATTCGATGTCCGCACTGAGGAGCCTCGGTGATGTTCTTCGGACGACAGCCAAGAAGCATCATCATCGATCAACCACGATGCATGGTGCCTGGAGCTCTGGGGCATCGAAAGATTCAGCACCCGAGAAGAGTCTGTGCTGAGAGGATTGCTCTCCCTCCACACAGGAGGTACCAATGTGCCTGTCTCCAAGAAGCCGAGATCCTGCTCCTGCATTGACACCAGTGGTTCTGCAACATGCACTTGAGCCAACACCCAAGCCTTTCCTGGTGTTGGCCCTCAATCAGTGTATCCCGTCCTTGCTTCCTGAGCTGCTGGATGCTCTCATGCAACGGGTTGCTTCAGCATTGAGCCTGCTTGCACCTACCTTGCCTCCCGTTGCGGCCCCGCTTGGTCCTCAGTCTGTGGTGCGGCTCCAGTGTTGACTGCCACCCAAGCAGGCACTCCGACGTCTGTGGAGGAAGCTTCGCCAGAGTCAAGGCAGGAACTGACTTCTTGATGCCGTTTTTGAGGACATGGTTTCTTCATGTCGAGGCAGGTTTGGTCTGAACACTCATCAGGCGGTATTGTCTGACATTGAACGGTAGCACTCATGGGATTCAGAGGAGGAACCAAGGTACTTTTCCTCTGATGACTCCTATGGAATTTCCCCTGAACCCTCTCCTCCACCTGAAAGGAGAAAAGCTCCTCCGGGGAGCCTTTCATTACCTTCTTTTGTAAAGGAAATGGCTGATGCTATTCCCTTTCCTTTGGAAGTGGATGATTTATTTATTTATTTATTTATTTTGCTGCATTTATATCCCACATTTTCCCACCTATTTGCAGGCTCAATGTGGCTTACAATATAATACAACTACAATCACATTGATGGAATAGAGAATCAGAGTACATATAAGGTGCATATGAATATTATGGCAATCACATTAACGGAGAAGAAATTCAGAATTATTGCTGTTAAGGTTCATACGAAAATTATGTTGATTAAGAAGTGGGTACGTGGATAACAACATAATATAATGATATCAGGACAAGGTATAATTGTCAGTAATTAGGATAAATGGATAACAACATAACATAATGATATCAGGACTGGGTATGATTATCAGTAATTAGGGTGTAAATAAAATAGGCAAAATAAGAGTTCCAATATAAAATTGTGTCTGGTGTAGTTTAGGAGTCAGATCGTTATGAGGGATCCATTTTGTACGCTTTTTTGAACAGGTAAGTCTTCAGTAGTTTCCGGAAGGTCATCAAGTCGCGTGTTTTTCTTATAGTGGTTGGTAATTCAAGATCTGCACGATTGTACACAAAATCATTCACGCAGACGCCCCAGTCTACATGCTAAACCTCGTGGACCTACCTCCCAGAAATGCCACAAGATCATCCCGCAAATTTCTCAATCTACACTTCCCCAGCTGTAAAGGACTAAAATACAAGCTGATGCACGCCACTACCTTCTACATGAGCACGCAGCTATGGAATGCATTACCTACAGACCTGAAAACAATCAACGAAATAACCAACTTTCGCAAATCTCTGAAGACATATTTCTTCAACAAGGCCTACAAAGAGAACCTACAGCCCTACTAATCCACCTCACCAACCCACCCAGTTATGAAAGTCCACCTTCTATACTTATCCGCCTAACACTTTCCTGCTTTCTTCCCTTACTTAATCTTTGCACATTACTAATTGTATCTGATAACCTGGAATGTCAATGTCATAACAAAACTGTGTAAGCTACATTGAGCCTGCAAATAGGTGGGAAAATGTGGGATACAAATGCAATAATAATAATAATTCATTCCATCGTTGTGTACAGATGTATGAAAAGCTAGATGTATGAATTGATTTGTATTTAAGTCCTCTGCAATTGGGATATTGGAGGTTTAAGAAAGGATTAGCCCAGGGCCAAGATGCTCGAGGTCCTGGACTACACATCACCTCCTAGGGTGGCTGTGACTGTCCCTTTCCATGAGGTACTCCAGGAAGTCCCCATTAGGAACCAGGAGTCCCCTCTGCTGGTCCCAGTCATGCCCAAGAAGGTCGACATCCAGTGTGGGATCCACAGCGCACCTGGTTTTGACAAGCCTCAGTTGCCTTACAATTCCATGGTGGTGGAGTCTGCTCTGAAAACACGCAGCCATGAGAGTTCCAGGAACTATGCCTCGCGCCCCCAGGTAGAGAAGCCAGAACCCTGGATTTTTTTAGGGAGGAAGATGTACCAGGCTTCAGTGCTCATCTCCCGTATACAATTATATCAGCTCTTTATGAGCATCCACTTGCGAAACATGGTATGCAAATTGTCGTACCTGGCTGAGACGCTCCCTCCTGAGCAGGCTTCACCAGTAGGTCAAGCAGCAGAAGGCGTGTAGAAAGTTCTTGGCCAAGGACGCCTATGACACCTTTGACATGGCATCTAGGATATCTGCTCAGAGTATAGCAGTGCACAGACTCTCATGGCTGCGTGTTTCTTACTTAGAGCATTCTGTTCAGCAGAGGTTGGCGGATGCCCCATGCCGGAGGCATAACGTTTTTGGAGAGAGGTCACTGACCAAATTAAAAAACATACTGATACCTTCTGTCCTCTCTCCCGCCATTCGCCTTCTGCATCAGCCTCCTCAGCTAGTAGGATTTTTAGCAAACCAAGGAGAAGTACCTATTACTATTAGAGGCGTAGGTACAACCCCTCGGCTCACCATCCTGTTCAGTCTCAGCCCCAGTGTGAACAATCATGTCAACAGCGTGCACCTAAGGCCCCTGCTGCTTCCCATTCAAAGCAAGAGACGAGCTTTTGAATGGCTCCAGCAGAGCCGCAGTAAAAGTGTCCATCCCAGACAACTTGCCGGTCAGGGGGAAGCTGAAGGTTTTCCATGAAAGGTGGTCCCTTATAACCTCCGACTGGTGAGTTCTTCAAATAGTCTCTCTCAGATATGCACTGAGTTGGTATCAGTATCAAAGACCTCCAAATTGCCCACCAAGAGTTCATTTATTAAGTTCTCAGCACTGGCAGGTACTTGCAGAGGAACTAGCCAAAATTTCTGAAGGCTCATGAGGTCGAACCCGTTCCACCAGGGGAAGAAGGGCAGGGATTCTATTTCAGGTACTTCCTTGTGCAGAAGAAGATGGGGGGGATGCGTCCCATCCTAGACCTAAGGGCCCTGAACAAATTCCTAGTCCAAGAAAAGTTCAGAATGGTTTCCCTGGGCACCCTTCTCCCAGTGATTCAGAAAAACGATTGGCTGTGCTCTCTGGACTTAAAGGTGCATATACTCACATCCCAATACTTCCAGTCCACCGGAAGTATGTTCGATTTTGGCTGTAATCACATCACTTTCAGTACCACATGTTGCCTTTTGGCCTCCCGTCAGCACCCAGGGTCTTCACCAAATGTCTAGCAGTAGTTGCAGCACTGCTATGCAGACTGGGAGTCCATGTGTTCCCATATCTCAGCGATTTTCTGGTTAAGAGCACATCTCTGGAAGGAGCTCAGGAGTCCATGCGAATGACTATTTGGGTGCTTGAGCTACTAGTCTGTTTTAAACTACCCTGTCCCATCTTCGCTCTGTCCAGTGATTGGAATTCATAGAAGCCCATCTCGATACACAGAGGGTTCAAGCCTACCTTCTGGCTACGAGAGCAAACACTCTTGTTGCACTCGCATCCAAAATTTGAGCCTCTCAACAGGTCACACATTGGCAGGTCACCAGGGAATGTACTATCCTCTCGCACTGAGGATATGTCTCCAAGTGCTGCCCGGGAGGGAAAGGTTAGACAGCTGTTGTAGTTGGTGATTCGATCATTAGGCATATAGATAGCTAGGTGGCTAGTGGACGTGAGGATCGCCTGGTGACTTGCCTGCCTGGTGCGAAGGTGTCGAACCTCACACGTCACCTAGATAGGATTTTAGATAGTGTTGGGGAAGAGCCGGCTGTCTTGGTACATGTGGGTACCAATGACATAGGACAATGTGGGAGAGAGGTTCTGGAAGCCAAATTTAGGCTCTTAAGTAGAAAGCTCAAATCCAGATCCTCTAGGATAGCATTTTCTGAAATGCTACCCGTTCCATGCACAGGGCCCAAGAGACAGGCAGAGCTCCGAAGTCTCAATGCGTGGATGAGACGATAGTGCAGGGAGGAGGGTTTTAGATTTGTTAGGAACTGGGCAACATTCTGGGGAAGGGGGAGCCTATTCCGAAAGGATGGGCTCCACCTTAACCAGGGTGGGACCAGGCTGCTGGGATCAGCACTTAAAAAGGAGATAGAGCAGCTTTTAAACTAGAAACGGGGGGGGGGGGGGGGGGGGAGGGAGGGAGGTGAAGGCCGACAGTCGCTCAAAAGCGCACGGTTCAGGATAAGGTATCTTTCAAAAATATCACCAAAACAGGGAAGATAGGGTATCCTGATAGTGAGTTTGCAAAGAGACCGTAGTAGACCAGGTATCCTTAAATAAAAATCAGACAAAAGATTGCAAATTAATACTCTCAAGTACTAAGCATGATGTAAATAGGAACAACAAACATAGTTTAAAATGTCTATATGCGAATGCCAGGAGCATAACAAATAAGATGGGAGATTTAGAATCTATTGCACTAAATGAAAAATTAGATATAATAGGCATCTCTGAGACCTGGTGGAAGGAGGATAGCCAGTGGGACACTGTCATACCGGGGTACAAATTATATCGTGGTGATAGGGTGGATCGAATTGGTGGAGGGGTAGCATTGTAAATTAACGAGAGCCTTGAATCAATTAGATTAAAAATTCTGCAGGGAACAAAACACTTCTTGGAATCACTGTGGATTGAAATTCCATGTGTAAAGGGGAAAAAGAGAGTGATAGGGGTATACTACCGTCCACCTGGCCAGGATGAACAGACGGATGCAGAAATGTTAAAGGAAATTAGGGACGCAAACAAACTGGGCAACACGATAATAATGGGTGATTTCAATTACCCCGATATTGACTGGCTAAATATAACATCTGTGCACGCTAGGGAGGTAAAATTCCTTGATGAAATCAAGAACAGTTTTATGGAGAAGCTGGTACAGGAGCCGAAGAAAGAAGGAAAAATTCTAGACCTAGTCCTTAGTGAAGCGCATGATCTGGTGCGTGAGGTAATGGGGCCGCTTGATAATAGTGATCATAATATGATCGGATTTGATATTAGCTTTGAAGTAAGTAAGTTTACATAGGAAATCAAATACGTTAGCGTTTAACTTTAAAAAAGGAGACTGATAAAATGAGAAGAACGGTGAAAGAAAAACTTAAAGGAGCGGCTGCGAAGGTCAAAAATTTACATCAGGCCTGGATGCTGTTCAAAAACACCATCCTGGAAGCCCAGGCCAAATATATTCCGCTTATTAAAAAAGGAGGACGGAAGACCTAACGACAGCCGGCGTGGTTAAAAAGTGAGGTGAAGGAAGCTATTACAGCTAAAAGAAAATCCTTCAGAAAATGTAAAAAGGAACTGACTGAAAATAATAAGAAACAGCATAAGAAATGTCAAGTCAAATGCAAAGCGCTGATAAGGAGGGCTAAGAGGGACTTTGAAAAAAGATTGCGTTGGAGGCAAAAACATATAGTAAAATTTTTTTTTAGGTATATTTAAAGCAGGAAGCCGGCAAAAGAATCAGTTAGACTGCTAGATGACCGAGGGGTAAAAGGGGTGATCAGGGAAGACAAAGCCGTAGCAGAAAGATTAAATGAATTCTTTGCTTCGGTCTTCACCGAGGAAGATATAGGTGGGATACCGGAAATGGTATTCGAAGCTGGAGGATGTAATGGGGCAGTTCTACAAACTGAAGAGTAGCAAATCTCCTGGACTGGATGGTATTCATCCCAGAGTACTGATAGAACTGAAAAATGAGCTCGCGGAGCTATTGTTAGTAATATGTAATTTATCATTAAAATCAAGCGTGGTACCGGAAGATTGGAGGGTGGCCAATATAACGCCGTTTTTTTAAAAAGGTTCCAGAGGAGATCTGGGAAATTATAGACCGGTGAGTCTGACGTCGGTGCCGGGGAAAATGGTAGAGACTATTATTAAGAACAAAATTACAGAGCATATTCAAAAGCATGGATTATGGAGACAAAGTCAACATGGATTAGTGAAGGGAAATCTTGCCTCACCAATCTACTACATTTCTTTGAAGGGGTGAACAGACATGTGGATAAAGGTGAGCCGGTTGATATTGTGTATCTGGAATTTCAGAAGGCGTTTGACAAAGTACCTCATGAAAGACTCCAGAGGAAATTGGAGAGTCATGGAATAGGAGGTAGTGTTCTATTGTGGATTAAAAACTGATTAAAAGATAGAAAACAGAGAGCAGGGTTAAATGGTCAGTATTCTCAATGGAGAAGGGTAGTTAGTGGGGTTCCCCAGGGCTCTGTGCTGGGACCGCTGCCTTTTAACATATTTATAAATGACCTAGAGTTGGGAGTAACTAGTGAGGTAATTACATTTGTTGATGACACAAAGTTATTCAAAGTCGTTAAGTCGCGGGAGGATTGTGAAAAATTACAAGAGGACCTTACGAGACTGAGAGAACTGGGCATCTAAATGGCAATGACGTTTAATGTGAGCAAGTGCAAAGTGATGCATGTGGGAAAGAGGAACCCGAATTATAGCTACGTCATTCAAGGCTCCATGTTAGGAGTCACGGACCAAGAAAGGGATCTAGATGTCGTCATTGATGATACGTTGAAACCTTCTGCTCAGTGTGCTGCTGCGGCTCAGAAAGCAAATAGAATGTTAGGTATTATTAGGAAAGGAATGGAAAACAAAAATAATGATGTTAATATGCCTTTGTATCGCTCCATGGTGCGACTGCACCTCAAATATTGTGTTTTATTCTGTTTGCCGCATCTCAAAAAAGATATTGTGGAATTAGAAAAGGTGCAGAGAAGGGCAACAAAAATCATAAAGGGAATGGGACGACTTCCCTATGAGGAAAGGCTAAAGCGGCTATGGCTCTTCAGCTTGGAGAAGAGGCAGCTCAGAGGAGATATGATACAGGTCTATAAAATAATGAGTGGAGTTGAACGGGTAGATATGAAGTATCTGTTCACACTTTCCAAAAATTCTAGGACTAGGGGGCATGCAATGAAGCTACAATGTAGTAAATTTAAAACGAATCGGAGAAAATGTTTCTTTACTCAACATGTAAGTAAACTCTGGAATCGTTGCCAGATAATGTGGTAAAGGCGGCTAGCTTAGTGGAGTTTTAAAAAGGTTTGGACGGTTTCTTAAAGGAAAAGTCCATAGACATTATTAAATGGACTTGGGGAAAATCCACTATTTCTGGGATAAGCAGTATAAAATATTTTGTACTTTTTTGGGATCTTGCCAGGTATTTGTGACCTGGATTGGCCACTGTTGGAAACAGGATGCTAGGCTTGATGGACCTTTGGTCTTTCCCAGTATGGCAATACTTATGTACTTATGGTAGTGATTTTTGCTTTTGAGCCATACCACAATATAGTTCTGAAACTTTCCTTTAGACATTTGATTACGCAGTTGTTGGGTTCGAAAGAGCGCATATTTCCTGATCTTTCAAGAGAGACATAGATGTGGTGCAAAATGTTTCTGGCCTTTCAGCCTAGGGTACAAGCTTTGGGAGCCAACTTTGTGCTTAGGTTTCCTTGTATGTGTTTTTTAATTTATGAGGGTAAACAATTACATTTCTTTCACTGTAAACAGCTGGATGAATTTCTTGTTGATAAAAAGGAGTTCAAATTTATAACATAATCCTGTATGTACACTACTAGAGGCAGGCTTGGGATGGTTGTTGGTGTTTGTGTCTGACTGATTGACACCGTATTTTCTTGAATGTTAATTTCTGATTCCTTGGATCTCTCTTTCTCCTAAGTTGTGGATGGAACATAAGAATAGCAATACTGGGTCAGAAAATGGTCTATCTAGCCCAGTATCCTGCTTCCAGCAGTTGCCAATCAAGGTTACAAGCTCCTGGCAGAAACCCAATTAGTAGCACCTTTCCGTGCTACCAATCCGAGGGCAAGCAGTGGCTTCCCCCATGTCCATCTCAATAGCAGGCTAGGGATATTTACTCCTGGAACTAGATATGCTAACTGCCATTACCACATCCTGTGGCAACAAGTTTCAGAGCTTGACTATTCTTTGAGTGATAAATATTTCCTCCTATTTCTTTTAAAAAGTATTTCCTTGCAAATCCATTGAGTGTCCCCTGGTCTTTGTACTTTTTGAATGTGAAAAATTGATTCACTTATACCCATTCTACACCACTCTGGATTTTGTAGATCTCAGTCATATCCCCTCTCTTTAGCCTTTCCTCATAAGGAAGCAGTTTCATCTGCTCTTATCATTTTAGTTGCTCTTCTTTGAACCTTTTCTAATTCTGCTATATCTTTTTTTGAGATACAGTGACCAAAATTGAACGCAATACTCAAGATCACATCACACAGTGGAGCAATACAGAGGCATTATAATATTTTTGGTCTTATTTTGCAGCCCTCTCCTAATTATTCCTAGCATCCTAGCCACCGCCAAAAAAGATTTCTTTGTAATTTTCAATTACCCCAACATTGACTGTATAAATATTTCATCAGGGAGTGCCAGGGAAATAAAAGTTATAGATGTAATAAAAGAATGCTTCTTGGAGCAGCTGGTCCAGGAAACGACAGGAGGAGGAGCCATTTGGATCTGTTCCTTGGTAGCTTGTAGGGCATAGTGCGAGAGGTGGTGTTGGTTCACCTGGGAAACTGTGATCGTAAGATGATCAAGTTTGAGCTACTATCTGGGATGAACCCGCAAAGTAAATCTACTGTAGCTGCATTTAATATTCAAAAGGGCGACTATAATTAAATGAGGAAAATAACTAAAAGGATCAGCTGCAAAGATTATGACACTAAATCAGGCGTGGGCGTTATTCAAAAATACCATCTTGGAAAACCAGTCCAAATGCATTCCATGTATTTGCAAAGGTGAAAAGAAGAGAAAACGTTATCCAGCATGGTTAAAAGGTGAAGTAAAAGAGGCCATTACAGTCAAAAGGTTGTCCTTCAAAGAATGGAAAAAGGACCCAAATTAAGAAAATAAGAAACAACATAAGCACTGGCAAGTCATATGCAAAGCATTAATAAAGAAGGCTAAAAGAGACTATAAAGAGAAACTTGCCGCAGAGGCTAAAACTCACAGTAACAACTTTTTCAGGTACATCAGTTCAACTCCACTCATTATTTTATAGATCTGTATCATATGTCCCCTCAGCCGCCTTTTCTTCAAGCTGAAGAGGCCTAGCCGCTTTAGCCTTTCCTCATAAGGAAGTCGTCCCATCCCCTTTATGATTTTTGTTGCCCTTCTCTGTACATTTTCTAATTCCACTATATATTTTTTGAGATGCGGTCGCATCATGGAGCAATACAAAGGCATTATAACATTCTCATTTTTGTTTTCCATTCCTTTCCTAATAATACCTAACATCCAGCTTAAATACTAAATAATAAGACTTTACACAACATAGACGTAACTGGAATCTTATCACTTGACTGATTAACCTCTTTGCCATTAATAAATTAGCATCACCACTTCAAACTTTATGTTGAATATGGTCACTCCATAGCCGATGATCTAAAGTATGATACAACCCAATTTCTTACTCAGAAACTTTCATGTATTACCATAATTTATTCTTCCTTACCATGTATATGCACATGATATATATGTCCTCAATCACTGGCTGACTATTTCCGTGACAAGGTGCAGAAGATCAACCTTGAATTTACTACCAAGCCACCTCCTCCTCTTCACCCCCTAACCCACTCCCTCAACCAACCAACCCATGCCTCCTTCTCTTCTTTTCCTGATATTACCGAGGAGGAAACCGCCCACCTTCTCTCCTCCTTGAAATGTACCACCTGTGCCTCTGATCCCATCCCCACCAACTTACTAAACACCATCTCTCCTACTGTCACCCCCCCCCCCATCTGTCATATCCTCAATCTCTCTCTCCACTGCAGCCGTCCCCGACACCTTCAAACATGCTGTAGTCACACCACTCCTCAAAAAACCATCACTAGACCCTACCTGTCCTTCCAACTACCGTCCCATCTCCCTCCTTCCCTTCCTCTCCAAGATACTTGAACGCGCCATCCACAGCCGTTGCCTTGATTTTCTCTCCTCTCATGCCATCCTCGATCCGCTTCAATCCGGTTTTTGCCCTCTACACTCGACAGAAACGGCACTCACTAAAGTCTGTAATGACCTGTTCCTTGCCAAATCCAAAGCTCACTACTCCATCCTCATCCTCCTCGACCTGTCCGCCGCTTTTGACACTGTCAATCACAATTTACTCCTTACCACACTATCCTCATTTGGATTCCAGGGCTCTGTCCTCTCCTGGTTCTCCTCTTATCTCTCCCACCGTACCTTCAGAGTTCACTCTCATGGATCTTCCTCAGACCCTTGCTGAATTCTTTCACAACAAGGTTCAAAAGATAAACCTTGCTTTCTCTACCTCACTACCTCTCCCTCCACTAGTCCATTCCCCTCTCTCTCCTTCCCCTCATTCCCTTTCCTCCTTTCCTGAAGTTACTATTGAGGAAACTACACTTCTCCTTTCTTCCTCAAAATGTACCACCTGTTCCTCTGATCCCATTCCCACCCACCTTCTTAATGCCATCTCTCCTGCTCTTATTCCTTTTATCTGTCACATTCTCAACCTCTCACTTTCCACTGCGACTGTCCCTGCTGCCTTTAAACATGCTGTGGTCACACCTCTCCTTAAGAAGCCTTCACTCGACCCTACTTGTCCCTCTAATTACCGACCCATCTCCCTCCTTCCTTTTCTCTCCAAATTACTTGAGCGTGCTGTTCACCGCCGCTGCCTTGATTTTCTCTCCTCACATGCTATTCTTGACCCACTACAATCTGGTTTTCGCCCTCTCCACTCAACCGAAACTGCGCTTACTAAAGTTTCCAATGACCTATTACTGGCTAAATCCAGAGGTCAATATTCCATCCTCATTCTTCTTGATCGTTCCGCTGCTTTTGACACTGTCGATCACAGCATACTTCTCGATACCCTGTCCTCACTTGGATTCCAGGGCTCTGTCCTTTCCTGGTTCTCTTCCTACCTCTACCTCCGCACCTTTAGTGTTCACTCTGGTGGATCCTCTTCTACTTCTAGCCCTCTGCCTGTCGGCGTACCTCAGGGTTCTGTTCTTGGTCCCCTCCTCTTTTCTATCTACACTTCTTCCCTTGGTTCATTAATGTAATCCCATGGCTTTTCCTACCATCTCTATGCTGATGACTCCCAAATCTACCTTTCTACCCCGGATATCTCACCTTGCATCCAAACCAAAGTTTCAGCGTGTTTGTCTGACATTGCTGTCTGGATGTCTCAACGCCACCTGAAATTAAATATGACCAAAACCGAGCTTCTCATTTTCCCCCCCAAACCCACCTCCCCGCTCCCCCCGTTTTCTATTTCTGTTGATGGCTCTCTCATTCTCCCTGTCTCCTCAGCTCGAAACCTTGGGGTCATCTTTGACTCTTCTCTCTCCTTCTCTGCTCATATCCAGCAGATTGCCAAGACCTGTCGTTTCTTTCTTTACAACATCCGTAAAATCCGCCCCTTTCTTTCGAGCACTCTACCAAAACCCTCATCCACACCCTTGTCACCTCTCGTTTAGACTACTGCAATCTGCTTCTTGCTGGCCTCCCACTTAGTCACCTCTCCCCTCTCCAGTCGGTTCAAAACTCTGCTGCCCGTCTCGTCTTCCGCCAGGGTCGCTTTACTCATACTACCCCTCTCCTCAAGACCCTTCACTGGCTCCCTATCCGTTTTTGCATCCTGTTCAAACTTCTTCTGCTAACCTATAAATGTACTCACTCTGCTGCTCCCCAGTATCTCTCCACACTCGTCCTTCCCTACACCCCTTCCCGTGCACTCCGCTCCATGGATAAATCCTTCTTATCTGTTCCCTTCTCCACTACTGCCAACTTCAGACTTCGCGCCTTCTGTCTCGCTGCACCCTACGCCTGGAATAAACTTCCTGAGCCCCTACATCTTGCCCCATCCTTGGCCACCTTTAAATCTAGACTGAAAGCCCACCTCTTTAACATTGCTTTTGACTCGTAACCACTTGTAACCACTCGCCTCCACCTACCCTCCTCTCTTCCTTCCCGTTCACATTAATTGATTTGATTTGCTTACTTTATTTTTTGTCTATTAGATTGTAAGCTCTTTGAGCAGGGACTGTCTTTCTTCTATGTTTGTGCAGCGCTGCGTACGCCTTGTAGCGCTATAGAAATGCTAAACAGTAGTAGTAGTAGTACCCACATCCCGCTCTCTCTTGGAGTTCCTCAAGGGTCTGTCCTTGGACCCATTTCTTCTCAATCTACACCTCTTTCCTGGGCTCACTGATCTCATCTTATGGTTTCCAATATCATCTCAATGCTGATGACACCCAGCTCTGTCTCTCCACACCTGACATCATTGTGGAAACCCAGGCCAAAGTATCGGCCTGCTTATCTGACATTGCTGCCTGGATGTCCAACCGCCACCTGAAACTGAACATGGCCAAGACTGAGCTCATTGTCTTTATACCCAAACCCACTTCTCCTCTCCCTCCACTCTCTATCTCAGTCGATAACACCCTAATCCTCCCCGTCTCATCTGCCTGCAACCTCGGAGTCATCTTCGACTCCTCCCTCTCCTTCTCTGCGCATATCCAACAGACAGCCAAGACCTGCCGCTTCTTTCTTTATAACATCAGCAAAATTCACCCCTTCCTCTCTGAGCACACCACCCGAACTCTCATCCACTGACTCATTACCTCTCGCCTTGACTACTGTAACCTACTCCTCACTGGCCTCCCACTTAGCCATCTATTCCCCCTTCAATCCGTTCAGAACTCTGCTGCGCGTCTTATCTTCCGTCTGGACCATTATACTCATATCATCCCTCTCCTCAAATCACTTCACTGGCTTCCGATCAGGTACCGCATACAGTTCAAGCTTCTCCAACTAACCTACAAATGCACTCAATCTGCAGACCGTCATTACCTCTCTACCCTCATCTCCCCTTACGTTCCTACCCGAAACCTCCGCTCACAGGACAAATCCTTCCTCTCAGTACCCTTCTCCACCACCGCCAACTCCAGGCTCTGCCCTTTCTGCCTCGCTTCACCCTATGCTTGGAATAAACTCCCTGAGCCCATATGCCAAGCCCCCTCCCTAATTTGAATCCCTACTCAAAACCCACCTCTTCAATGCCACATTCGGCACCTAACCTTTATACCTCTATTCAAGAAATCTAGACTGCCCCAACTTGACATTTCGTCCTTTAGATTGTAAACTCCTTTGAGCAGGGACTATCCTTATCTGTAAAACTGTACAGCGCTGCGTAACCCTAGTAGCGCTTTAGAAATGTTAAGTAGTAGTAGTAGGTTATGCTAAATGTATGTTACCATGTATGTATGCAACTTAACGCATTACCACTTGTAATTCTATTATCCAGAAATGGCAACCGCAAGCCACATTGAGCCTGCAAATTGGTGGGAAAATGTGGGATACAAATGCTACAAATAAATAAATAAATTCTATTTGCTTTCTTAGCCGCAGCAGCACACTGAGCAGAAGGTTTCAACCTATCATCGATGACGACACCTAGATCCCTTTCTTGGTCTGTGACTCCTAACGTAGAACCTTGCATGACGTAGCTATAATTTGGGTTCCTCTTTCCCACGTGCTTCACTTTGCACTTGCTCACATTAAACGTCATCTGCCATTTAGACACCCAGTCTTGTAAGGTCCTCTTGTAATTTTTCACAATCCTCCCATGATTTAATGACTTTGAATAACCAGTAAGCCTGACTTCAGTGCTGGGCAAAATAGTGGAAACCAGTTTTTCGTTATATGATGTATTTTACTTTCTGTTAATATATTTTGAACATGTTCATGCTTTTCTAATTGTTATGTAAGCCACATTGAACCTGAGTTCTACTCGGGCTAATGCGGGATATAAATGTCATAAATAAAATAAAGAATAAATTTAATGAACATGTAGAAAAACATGGTTTAATGGGACAGAGTCAACATGGATTCGGGCAAGTGAAGTTTTGCATTTCCAGTTTACTTCATTTCTTTTATGATGTAAATAAACGTGGATAAAGGTGAGCTGGTTGATGTAGTATATCTAGATTTTCAGAAAGCTTTTGACAAAGTTCCTCATGAGAGATTCCTAAGAAAATTAAAAAGGCATGGGATAGGAGGCGATGTTCTTTTGTGGATTAGGAATTGGTTACTAGACAAAAAACAAAGGGTAGGGTTAAATGGCCATTTCTTTCAATGGAGGAGGATAAATAGTGGAGTGCCCTAGGGATCTGTACTGGGACCGGTGCTATTTAACATTTATAAATTATCTGGACATGGGAAACAAGTGAGATGATTAAATATGCAGGTGACACAAAACTATTCAGAGTTGTCAAAGCACATATGTGGACTGTGAAAAATTGCAGGAAGACCTTAGGAAATTGGAAAACTGGGCATCCAAATGGCTGATAAAATTTAATGTGGACAAATGTACATTGGGAAGAAAAATATAAATCATAGTTACCTGATACTGGGGTCCACTTTAGGAGTCAGCGCTCAAGAAAAAGATCTAGGTGTAATTGTAGACAATACGCTGAAATCTTCTGCCCAGTGTGCGACAGCGGCCAAAAAAATCATACAGTATTGTTTTTTTGTTACATTTGTACCCGCGCTTTCCCACTCATAGCAGGTTCAATGCGGGTTACATATTATATACAGGTACAGGTATGCTAGGAATTATTAGGAAAGGGATGGCAAAACCAAGACTATTATAATTAGAGAATGAGACGGGGATAAAATTTGTCCCTGTCCCCGTGGGTTCCATCTCTATCCCCATCCCGTCCCCACAGGCCCTGTTCCTGCCCCCCCTCCCCCACAGGCTCATATGGAAGCAGTTCACTTCAAGTGGTCACCCCCAGCTAAAGCTAACACAAGATGTGTTAGTATAAAGGAAAGCAATGAAAACAACAATCTTAGCAAATCAGTTCTTACCAACACAGCAGTAGATGGAAAGCGATGACCACAAATGCTCGCAGTCTAAGCAATGAAGTTCATGACCTTCAAGCCCTGATGTTGCAGGCAGACTTAGACGTTGTTGCAATCACGGACACCTGGCTCAATGGTTGGGACGCAAACATACCAGGCTATAATCTATTTAGGAAGGATAGAGATGGTCGTAAAGGTGGAGGAGTAGCTCTGTATGTGAGAAATGATATCGCAGCGACTGAAATGACAGGGACCTGGGGAAAGGAAGAAGCGATAAGGATCACCTTAAAAAGAGATGATAGAACCTCTGTCCACGTGGGTGTTGTCTACAGACCTCTGACACAATTGGAGGAACTAGATAAAGATCTGATCGCAGATATTCAAAAGTTGGGAAAGAAGAGAGAGGTGCTGTTGCTGGGAGATTTCAATCTGCCGGATGTAGATTGGAAGGTTCCATCTGCGGAATCGGAAAGAAGTAGGGAGATCGTGGATGCTTTTCAAAGTGCTCTGCTCAGACAAATGGTGACGGAACCCATGAGGGAGGGCGCGACGCTGGATCTGGTGCTCAGAAATGGGGTTAATGTGTCAAATGTCCAAGTGGGTGCCCACCTGGGCAGCAGTGACCACCAAACAGTTTGGTTTGATATGACAGCTGAACTGGAGGGCTGCCACTCAAAACTCAAAGTCCTGGATTTCAAGCATGCTGACATGAGGAAGGAGCTGATGGGCTGGGAGGACGAAGGACAGTGGTCCAGGCTAAAAGAAGCTATAAATATGGCCACAAACCTTTATGTAAGGAGAGTAAATAAAATCAAGAGACAAAGGAAACCGATATGGTTCTCCAAGCAAGTGGCTGAGATAATAAAGGCTAAAGAGTTGACGTTCCAGAAATACAGAAAAACTCAAGAACAGGACCACGGAGAGGAATATTGGATGAAACTGAAAGAAGCCAAGAGAGAGAGAGGTCTGACGAAAGCGGAAGAACAAATGGCTAGAAATATAAGGAGGGGTGACAAAAATTTCTTCAGGTATATTAGTGAAAGGAAGAAGACTAAAAAGGGAATTGTGAGACTGAAAGATGCTGTGAAACGCTATGTAGATAATGATGAAGAAAATGCAAATTTGCTAAATAGATACTTTTGTTCTGTTTTCACAGAAGAAAATCTTGGAGAAGGACCACGATTCACTAGCAAAAGTACTTATGAGAATGGAGTGGATAGATCACCGTTCACGGAACAGAGTGTGTATGAACAACTTGAAAATCTAAAGGTGGACAAAGCATTGGGACCAGACAGGATCCACCCCAGGATATTGAGGGAGTTCAGAGAGATTCTGGCGGGTCCTCTTAAAGATTTGTTTAATAAATCCTTGGAGATGGGAGAGGTTCCGTGGGAGTGGAGAACAGCGGATGTGGTCCCTCTTCACAAAAGTGGTGATAGGGAGAAGAAGCTGGAAACTACAGGCTGGTAAGCCCCACTTCGGTTATTGGAAAAGTAATGGAAGAGATGCTGAAGGAAAGGATAGTGAATTTCCTGGAAGCCAATAAGTGCAAGATCCGAGACAACATGGTTTTACCAAGGGTAAATCGTGCCAAACAAATCTCATTGAATTCTTTGGGTGACTGGAGAATTGAATCATGGACGTGCTATAGACGTAATCTACTTAGATTTCAGCAAATCTTTTGACACGGTTCCCCACAGGAGGCTCTTAAACTGGATGGGCTGAAGATAGGACCCAACGTGGTGAACTGGATTAGGAACTGGTTGATGGACAGACGCCAGAGGGTGGCGGTAAATGGAATTCGATCGGTTGAGGGAAGGGTGAGCAGTAGAGTGCTTCAGGGATCGGGTGCTGGGGCCAATTCTGTTCAATATATTTGTGAGTGACATTGCCGAAGGGTTAGAAGGCAAAGTTTGCCTTTTTGCAGACGATACTAAGATTTGTAACAGAGTGGATACCCAGGAGGGAGTGGAAAACATGAAAAAGGATCTGCAGAACCTAGAAGAATGGTCTAAGGTTTGACAATTAAAATTCAATGTGAAGAAATGCAAAGTGATGCACTTAGGGAGTAGAAATCCACGGGAGACGTATGTGTTAGGCGGTGAGAGTCTGCTATGTACAGACGGGGAGAGGGATCTTGGGGTGATAGGATCTGAAGGCGACGAAACAGTGTGACAAGGCGGTGGCCGTAGCTAGAAGGTAGCTAGGCTATATAGAGAGGGGAGTGACCAGCAGAAGAAAAGAGGTTTTAATGCTCCTGTATAAGTCGTTGGTGAGGCCCCACCTGGAGTATTGTGTTCAGTTCTGGAGGCCGTATCTTGCTAAGGATGTAAAAAGAATTGAAGCGGTGCAAAGAAAAGCTACGAGAATGGTATGGGATTTGCGTTACAAGACGTATGAGGAGAGACTTGCTGACCTGAACATATATACCCTGGAGGAAAGGAGAAACAGGGGTGATATGATACAGACGTTCAGATATTTGAAAGGTATTAATCCACAAACGAACCTTTTCCGAAGATGGGAAGGCGGTAGAACTAGAGGACTTGAAATGAGATTGAAGGGGGGCAGACTCAAGAAAAATGTCAGAAAGTATTTTTTTCACGGAGAGAGTGGTGGATACTTGGAATGCCCTTCCGTGGGAGGTGGTGGAGATGAAAACGATAAAGGAATTAAAAAATGAGTGGGATAAATATAAAGGAATCCTGTTCAGAAGAAATGGTTCCTCAAGCTTAGCGGAGATTGGGTGGCAGAGCTGGTGGCAGGAGGCGGGGCTAGTGGTTGGGAAGCAAGCTAGTGCTGGGCAGACTTCTACGGTCTGTGCCCTGAAAATGGCAGATACAAGTCAAAGTCAGGTACACACATAAAGTAGCACATATGAGTTTATCTTGTTGGGCAGACTGGATGGACCGTGCAGGTCTTTCTCTGCCGTCATCTACTATGTTACTATTTAAGTATGTTTCTATGTCTCCGTTCCCTCCCCATCCCCGTGGGCTCTGTTCTCACCCACAGAAGCCTCGAACATTTATGATTTTATATTTAAATCTTGTTATTGAAGTATAAAAAGGAACAATATGCTATGCCAAATGTTGTGTATAAATTACAAATAGAAAACATTCTTAATAATGATAGCTATAATAAACCCTACCACCACCACCCTCTACCCTTCCAATCCCAACAATAGATGACTTCTACTACCCCATGGATTCCTAATCCATCCTCTTTAAATGTCCAGGGGTACAAAATGCAACCCTAGAGGGGAGAAATATGCCCTATGAAGCACTGTTATGATTTTTTTAAAATCTGTGGATGAATAAGAAGTCATCAACAATCTCAGGATTCAGTCTAGCTCTCCTGTCTTCCACAGTCCCTCCTGCATTAGAAGATGTTTTCTTAGAAGATGTGCTGGTAGCAGGATGTACAGGATCCCTCATGCAAATTTTGCTAGCTGTGGCCAACATGTTTGCTTGTTTTTCCAAAAAATATAAAATATTGTCATCTGCATCAATCAAACATAAATAACAGGCTAGTTCATTTACAGGCTTCAAAGTAGAAAGTTACACGGGGACAAAGTTTGTCCCTGTACTCACGGGCTCTATCCCCATCCCCGCCCCATCCACATGGGATCTGTCCCCGCCTCGTCCCTGCTTGCTCTGTCCCTGTCCCTGTAGTTACTGCGGGTCTCCATCCCCTTGTTATTCTCTAATTATAATGCCTCTGTATCACTCCATGGTGCTACCTTACCTTGAATATTGTGTCACACCTCTCTCTATACAGCCTAGCAACCTTCTAGTTACGGCCACCGCCTTGTCACACTGTTTCGTCGCCTTCAGATCCTCAGATACTATCACCCCAAGATCCCTCTCCCCATCCGTACCTATCAGACTCTCACCGCCTAACACATGAGATGATGAGAGTGTGGATAAAAGCTTTGGTAATGTGCTCTGAAAGAAAAGGATGAATTTTGGTGATATTATAAAGAAAGAAATGACAGGTTTTAGCAGTCTGTTGGATATGTGCAGAGAAAGTGAGAGGAGTCCAAGATAACCCCGAGGTTACGAGCTCATGAGACGGGGAGGGTGATAGTGTTATCCACAGAGATAGAGAATGGGGAAGAAGAGAGGTTGGTTTAGGGGGAAAGATAAGAAGCTCAGTGTTGGTCATGTTTAAGGTGGTGGTGAGACATCCGGGCAGCAATGTCAGACAGCAGGCTGATACTTTGTCCTGGATTCCTGATGAAATTTCTGGTTTGGAGAGGTAGATGTGGAAGTCATCAGCATAAAGGTGATACTGAAAACTAAGGGAAGAAGTATAGATGGAAAAAAGAAGAGCCTTGAGGTACACCAACTGATAGTGGGATAGAAGTGGAGGAGGATCTACCAGAGTATAAACTAAAAGTGTGATGGGAGAGATAAGAAGAAAGCCAGGAAAGAACAGAGCCCTGAAATCCAAGTGAGGACAGCGTATCAAGGAGTAGGTGGTTGGTTAGTGCAGTAAGCTGAGAACCAGGAAAGACAGGTTTGAATCCTACTGCCACTCCTTATTATCTTGGACAAATCACTTAACTCTCTGCTGATTCAGATACAACCTTAGGTTGTGAGCTCTTCAGTGACAGGAAAATATCTACCGTACCTAGAAAAATGTAGACAAAGACCAAATGCCCTGTCCATTCTGCTCATCCATGCCATCTACTCACCTTATCCCTCTTTGGAGATCCTATGTACTTGTCCCAAGTTCTTTTGAATTCACATTCTGTTTTTGTCTCCACCACTTCCTCTGGGAGGCTATTCCAGGAAGTCAGCATCCTTTCCATGAAGAAGAATGTCCTCAGATTACTTATGAGTCTTTCACCTTCATCATATGCCCCCTCGTTCCAGAGCTTCCTTTTAATTGGAAGAGACTCACCTCCTGTGTATTTATGCCACGTAGGTATTTAAATGCCTCCATCATATTTCCCCTCTCCTTCCTTTCTTCCAAAGTATACATATTGAGATCTTTGTCTGTCCCCCATTAACTTTATGATGAAGACCACTGATAATTTTAGTAGTTGCCCTTTACCCTTTGAATATCAGTCAAGAGGAGGGTAAATTTCAGAACTATTTCTGCAGTTTAATGTTTCATTTTATAGGTCCAAATGGGCTTTTATTTATTTTTATTTGTTGCATTTGTACCCCACATTTTCCCACCTATTTGCAGGCTCAGTGTGGCTTACATTGTACCGTCAAAGACATTTGCTCAGTCGGTTGTATACAAGGATGTATAGTGATCAAATGAGGTAAATGTGGAGGATCGGAATGGATGAAGATTGCGTGATTTCCAGTACGATCATTAGTCATGTTATGTTCCTGGGTGAAGAAGTTTATGTGAGGTCGTTGGGGTAGGCCTTTTTGAAGAGGTTGGTTTTTAGTGATTTCCTGAAGTTCAGGTGATCATGGATTGTTTTCACCACTTTCGGGAGGCCATTCCATAGTTGTGCGCTTATGTAGGAGAAGCCGGATGCGTGAGTTGTTTTGTATTTCAGTCCTTTGCAGTTTGGGTAGTGAAGGTTTAGGTATGATCTTGATGATCCGACTCTGTTTCTTACTGGTAGATCTATAAGGTCTATCATGTATCCAGGTACTATGCCATATATAATTTTGTAGACTAAAGTGCAGATTTTGAAGATGATCCGTTCTTTGATTGGGAGCCAATGCAGCTTTTCTCAAAGGGGTTTGGCACTTTCGAATCGTGTTATGTTGAGAGGAAAGGATGAGGCAATGTGTTTTTTTCAATGTTCAGTTTCAGTTGGAATGAGTTTTCCCAGGAGTCCATGACGTTCAGGCCATCATTCATTTTATTGGTTATTTCTGTCAAGTCATGTCTGAAGGGGATGTAGATTGTAACATCATCTGCGTAAATTATTAAATTGCCTGCTTTTATGTAGGTAAAGTCACACATGTACAGCCTGCATGCACATAAGTTTCCTTGTAGCTTGAGAAGGTTTTACTGGTAGTGGAGGTTGGGGCAGGGTTTGCACTTACGTTCATACTTTTGATTTCAAATGCATGTATGTATATTAAACAGAAAATTATGCACCCCAAATGCTGGGTATAAGTGTGTGTGCATAGTTTTTCCTGGGATAAGGATAATTTTCAAAGCAAAAGCATAAATACCCTTTTTTTTTTTTTTTTAATTGATGCTTGTTCCTGTTCCACAGATAAACCCATTGCTGACAGTGTGGAACCAGGAAGCCACACACCATATAAAATGATCCAGACCATTGGACTGTCAGTCGGAGCTGCTGTAGCTTACATCATCATTGTGCTGGGACTCATGTTCTACTGCAAGAAACGCAGAAAGGCACGGAGACTGCAGAAACACCCCGATGGTGAGGAGCCAGAAATGGAGTGCCTAAATGGTGAGTCCTCTGCTAAAGTTGTCAGATGTCGACAGAAAGCTGTGCCATTGCAAAGCTGGGGGTAACTGATGGCATTATGAACAGAGATTCATAGCATTTTAGTAAGAATTAGAATTAGGAACTTTGTAGAAAGAATCAGACTCCTGAACTGTTCTAGCAGTATCTGGAGCATGGAAGGGATTATTGCCAAAAATTTCAGAGAGGATGGTGTCTGGCAATAAAGAGGAATAGCAAAAAGTCATGGAAACAGAGAAAAAAGACAGATAAAAACCATATGGCCTAGCCATGCCATCTACTATCCCTTCCTTTCCCTTAGAAATCCTACGCAATTGTCCCAAATTTGCTTGAATTCAAATAGTTTTCTTCTCCACCTCCACTGGGACACCATTCCATGAATTCACCACCATTTCCATGAAGAAGTATTTCCTTAGTTTACTCCTGAGTCTGGCCCCTTTCACCTTCATCCTATGCCCCTTCATGCCTGAGCTTCCATTTAATTGAAAGAGACTCTCCTCCTGTTCATTTATGATCACACCCAAATCTTCTGTGGTAATTAAATCAGTGGAAATGCTTCTAAAACAGAGAATAGTAAAGTTTTTGGAATCCAATAGATTGCAAGACCCAAGGCAGCATGGTTTTCCTATCTGATTAATTTATTTGACTCGGTGAACAGAGACCTGGATCAAGAGAGAGGGCTAGATGTGGTGTACTTAGATTTTAATAAAACTTTTCACACAGTTCCACACAGGTGACATAAATAAACTGAGTTCCCTCAGTATGGGCCTTAAAGTCCTGACTGGGTCAGGAACTGGTTGACTGGAAGGCAACAGAGGATAGTGGTAAATGTTTGGGTTTTTTTTCATCTTTAAATTTTTATTATAATTTTAAGCAAACAACTTACACAAAGTGTGGTAAACAGCTTATCTATATAAATAATTCTCACCTCAAACATTCTGAAGCTCAGTCTGTGGCAGGGAAACAGTGAAGCCCTGCAGTTGGTAGGCCAGGCTGTCACAACCACTCACTTTCACTCATGCACCACTCACTCTCACTCATAGCCCCGCCCTCAGACACGCCCCTTCCGGACATAATTCGCAACCCCAACGTTCTAAGTGAAGCTGCAACTTCCTCTTGCATGGTGGTGTAGATAGGAATGTCTCTTTTTCACCATGAGTGTCTGCCCAGCCCTCGCGTCACAACGTGATGACATTGTGGGCGGGGCAATGACACTCAGCAAATCGCTCCCCCCTCCCTGTATCCGACGTCAGCTGTCTTCACACCGAACCAGCCCACCGCACCAACAGCAGCAGCGAGGAACACCTCACACATTGCCGCCGCAACCCCCCTCCCTCCGTCGTCACCTATGTTAAAAACGAAGCCGCCCACCGCTATGAGCGCAGCAGCAGCGGATTCACAGCACGCACATCGCCGCCCCTCCACCTTCCCTCCCTCCGATGTCAGCTGTCTTCAAAACGAAAAAAGCCCCACGGCTCCGACACGAGGAGCGGAAGGCACAGCTCACACCACATCGCCGCGGATGGCTGCCAGCGGTGCCCCGCTTCCTGTTTACACGCATTTCGGAAGACAACCCTGGCGGGGGTTGGAGTCCCCCGGCACCACAGGTACGCGACGGCCACACGGGGGGCAACACCTCGGGGGGGGGGGGGCGGAAAGCGGAGGGACAAAGGCACGGAGGTGGGGTCTGCAACTTGGAGCGAAAGGGACGGCTCTGCAACTCCGATGGGGGAGTCTGGAACTGGGGGAGGGGGGGACCTTTCTAGCGCCCATTTCATTTCTCCCTGAAACGGGCCTTTTCTGCTAGTTCACTATAAACTTCACTAAAGTAAACAATTGCTGAAATTTTTGCACGAAATGAAAATAGATACATACCGCCCATGCATACTCTTCTTCTTTGAACTTACTAACCATACCCCTCCTAACATTATCCACTCTGCAGGTATATAAGTACATAAGTAATGCCACACTGGGAAAAGACCAAGGGTCCATCAAGCCCAGCATCCTATCCACGACAGCGGCCAATCCAGGCCAAGGGCACCTGGCAAGCTTCCCCCTCTCCTGGTCCCCCTTCTATGGTTATCCCCAACATAGTAACATAGTAGATGAAGGCAGAAAAAGACCTGCACGGTCCATCCAGTCTGCCCAACAAGATAACTCATATGTGCTACTTTTTGTGTATACCTTACCTTGATTTGTATCTGTCATTTTCAGGGCACAGACCGTATAAGTTCTCCCCAGCAGGTGTTGGGAGGCGGGGATAGTGCTGGGCTGACTTATATGGTCCATGCGGGGGCTAGTGGTTGGGAGGCGGGGATAATGCTGGGCAGACTTATACGGTCTGTACCAGAGCTGGTGGTGGGAGGCGGGGCTGGTGGTTGGGAGGTGGGGATAGTGCTGGGCAGACTTATACAGTCTGTACCAGAGCTGGTGGTGGGAGGTGGGGCTGGTGGTTGGGAGGCGGGGATAGTGCTGGGCAGACTTATATGGTCTGTGCCCTGAAGAGGACAGGTACAAATCAAGGTAGGGTATACACAAAAAGTAGTACATATGAGTTTATCTTGTTGGGCAGACTGGATGGACCGTGCATGTCTTTTTCTGCCGTCATCTACTATGTTACTATCTCTCGCTTAGACTATTGCAACTTGCTTCTCACAGGTCCCCCACTAAGCCATCTCTCTCTCTTTCAATCTGTTCAAAATTACTAGCCCCGCCTCCCAACCACCAGCCCCTTGAATTGTATCTGTCTTTTTCAGGGCACAGCCCGTATAAGTCTGCCCAGCACTAACCCCGCCTCCCAACCACCAGCCCCGCCTCTACCATCCAATCTCCACTAAGCTCCTGGTTCTTGGTGGCAAACTCCCTTTCCTCTTATCCCTTCACCCCCCCCTCCTCCCCCGTTCTTTTCGAGCTCCAATCGTACTTCCAGAACCCCCCCATCCTATATACTTGCTAGACATTGTTGAATTTGAGTCCACCCCCCCCTTTGCGTCGCATGTCTCCAGCCCTACGATACGCCGTGAGGCGTTCCATATGTAGAAGCTGTCCCAATTTACACTTCCATTCACCCAGTGTCGGGGGGGGGGGGGGGTCTACCAGTGTTGCGCTATGAGGCACTTAGCTGCCGCCAACCCCCATCACATCAGTTTGCTCTTGCACAATGAAAGGGACTCTTGGGAGAAGAGCAAACTGATGCACTGGGGGTTAGCGGCAGCTAAGTGCCTCATAGCGCAACACTGGGACTCTTGGGAGGAGTCCCTTTCATTGTGCAAGCCCAATAGGCAAACCAAGGGACTGCACACCAAAGATGTGTCCGTCATAGTTACTATTGCTTTCATAGTAGCCTGCCAAAAAAGGACCACCCTAGGACAGGTCCACCAAATGTGTAGGAAGGAACCCGTCTGGGACCCACACCTCCAGCATAAATCTGATGTCCCCTGGTACATCCGCTTCAATCTCTCAGGTGTATAGTACCATCGAGTAAGTACTTTGTATGTGTTTTCCTGTACCAGTACACATACCAAAGCCTTTTGGACCTCCTGACAAATTATTTCCCATTCTTGATCGTTAAAGCGATAATTTAAGTCTACTTTCCATGCTCCCTGATAGCTAAATGGTTTTGGATCCCAACCCCGAAAAAATATATACACCGCAGAGATGGTCTTGGCACCTATTTCAATAACCTCCACAGGTTTTCCAAGCTTTCTGTCTCCTGAGGACTCTCCCCCCTCCACCCCAAGGTACCCACAAAGTGCTGGACCTGTAGGTAGGAAAAAATACCTCCTTCAGGTAGGCCATACATGGAGCGCAGCATCTCAAAACGTTTTATCCTGCCCCCCTGTAGCACATCACGAACACACATCAACCCTGCTGACTCCCATCGCGCAAATGTGGCATTTTCCCTCCCAGCCCCAAACTTTGGCTCCCATCTCAAGGATGCGAGAGAGGAAATTCTATCACTCTGTCCCCATTTGTTCCGCATTTCCCCCCATAATCCCATTTCCCCCCATAACTCCATTAGATGCCTTATAAATGGATTCTGTACCTTTCCCATTCCTTCGGTGGTCCATAGGTACGAGCTCATTGGGCGGTCAGGATAATACGCTTGTTCCACCTGGCTAGCTGGCTTTAATTTCCCCTGCTCCCAGTCTAATATCGACTTAAGTTGAGCAGCCAAATAATACCACTCTACGTTAGGCATTGCTCTACCACCCCTCTCCATTGCCCCCCATAGTACCCGTCCTGCCAGGCGGGGTTGTCTACCTCCACAGATAAACCGCAGTATGGAACCCTGTAGTTGTTTAAGTGTCTGCTTTGGGACCGTCACCGGCAATGATTGAAATAAGAATAACAGTCTGGGCAGTACGTTCATCTTCACTACTGCCATATGTCCCCCACCAGGATAGCCACACTCTCTTCCATCTAGACAACTCCACCCGAATTTGGTCCACTATCTTCCCATAGTTTAGGCTATACACCCTCCCCAGATCCCTAGGTATCTGGATCCCCAGGTATCAGATATTATTCTTGGCCCATTTAAAGGCAAACTTTGCTCTCAAACTTATTTCCTCCTTATGGGTTAAAGAAATCCCTAATAATTCACTTTTATCCATATTAACCCGTAAGCCTGCATATCTCTCAAACTCCCGAAGGATCCGCAAGACAGCAGGAAGTGTCTGCTCGGGATCCACCCCATAAAGTAGCACATTGTCTTCAAACAAAACGATACAATGTTCCTTCTTTCCAACCTTGATACCCCGAATATCTGGATGGTGTTGTATCAGTTCTGCTAGAGGCTCTATATATAGTGCGAATAGGAGTGGTGATAGTGGTAAATGTTTCCAGTGGTGTTCTGCTTCCCCGGGTTCTGTTCTTAGGCCAGTTCTCTTTAACATTTTTGTAAACGATGTTGCTGGAGGGCTATCTGGTAAGTTTTGCTTCTTTGCAGATGATTTTGAAATCTGCAATAAGGTAGAAACCCCTGAAGGTGGTTAACAGGAGGAGGAACTTAGCGAAACTTGAAGAATGGTCGGTCCAGAATTTACCAGCTAAGATTTAATGCTAAAAAATGCTGAGTCATACATTTGAGCTACAAACGCTGAGGGAACAGTTTAGGGGGTGAAGTACTTCTGTGCATGAAAGAGAAACTTGAAGGGTAACCAATGTAATGCTTATTTTTAGAAAGGGATCCACAGACCGGTAAGCCTGACGTCGGTGCCGGGCAAAATAGTGGAAACTATTATAAAGAATAAAATCGCTGAACCCATAGACAAACATGGTTTAATGGGACAGTCTCAACAAGGATTCAGCTAAGGGAAGTTTTAGTAACATAGTAACATAGTAGATGACGGCAGAAAAAGACCTGCACGGTCCATCTAGTCTGCCCACGATAAACTCATATGTGTATACCTTACCTTGATTTGTACCTGTCTTTTTCAGGGCACAGACCGTATAAGTCTGTCCAGCAGTATTTCCCGCCTCCCAACCACCAGTCCCGCCTCCCATCACCGGCTCTGGCACAGACCCCGTATAAGTCTGCCCTCCCCTTTCCTAGCCTCTCAACCACCAACCCCTCTTCCCCCGCCACCCAATTTCAGCTAAGCTTCTGTGGATCCATTCCTTCTGCACAGGATTCCTTTATGCCTATCCCACGCATGTTTGAATTCCGTTACCGTTTTCATATCCACCACCTCCCGCGGGAGGGCATTCCAAGCGTTCACCACCCTCTCTGTGAAGAAATACTTCCTGACATCTTTCCTGAGTCTGTCCCCCTTCAATCTCATTTCATGTCCTCTCGTTCTACCGCCTTCTCATCTCCGGAAAAGATTCGTTTGCGGATCAATACCTTTCAAATATTTGAACGTCTGTATCATATCACCCCTGTTCCTCCTTTCCTCCAGAGTATACATGTTCAGGTCAGCAAGTCTCTCTTCATACGTCTTGGAACGCAACTCCCATACCATCCTCGTAGCTTTTCTTTGCACCGCTTCCATTTTTTTAACATCCTTAGCAAGGTACGGCCTCCAAAACTGAACACAATACTCCAGGTGGGGCCTCACCAACGTCTTATACAGGGGCATTAAAACCTCCTTTCTTCTGCTGGTCACACCTCTCTCTATACAGCCTAGCAACCTTCTCGCTACGGCCACCGCCTTGTCGCACTGTTTCATCGCCTTCAGGTCCTCAGATACTATCACCCCAAGATCCCTCTCCCCGTCTGTGTCTATCAGGCTCTCCCCACCTAACACATACGCCTCCCTTGGATTTCTACTCCCTAAGTGCATCACTTTGCATTTCTTTGCATTGAATTTTAATTGCCAAATGTTAGACCATTCTTCCAGCTTCTTCAGATCTTTTTTCATGTTTTCCACTCCCTCCGGGGTGTCCACTCTGTTGCAAATCTTGGTGTCATCCGCAAAAAGGCAAACTTTACCTTGTAACCCTTCGGCAATGTCACTCACAAATATATTGAACAGAATGGGCCCCAGCACTGATCCCTGAGGCACTCCACTACTCACCTTTCCCTCCTCTGAGCGAACTCCATTTACCACCACCCTCTGGCGTCTGCCCGTCAACCAGTTCCTAATCCAGTTCACCACTTCGGGTCCTATCTTCAGCCCTTCTAGTTTATTCAACAGCTTCCTGTGGGGAACCATGTCAAAAGCCTTGCTGAAATCTAAGTAGATGACGTCCATAGAACGTCCTTGATTTAATTCTCCTGTCACCCAGTCAAAGAATTCAATGAGATTCGTTTGGCACGATTTCTCTTTGGTGAAACCATGTTGTCTCGGATCTTGCAACTTATTGGCTTCCAGGAAATTCACTATCCTTTCCTTCAGCATCACTTCCATTACTTTTCCAATAACCGAAGTGAGGCTTACCGGCCTGTAGTTTCCAGCTTCTTCCCTATCACCACTTTTGTGAAGAGGGACCACCTCCGCCGTTCTCCAATCCCTCGGAACCTCTCCCGTTCTCCAAGGATTTATTAAACAAATCTTTAAGAGGACCCGCCAGAACCTCTCTGAGCTCCCTCAGTATTCCGGGGTGGATCCCGTCCGGCCCCATGGCTTTGTCCACCTTTAGCTTTCCAAGTTGTTCATATACACTCTCTTCCGTGAACGGTGCTCTATCCACTTCATTCTCAGGTGTACTTTTGCCAGTCCCTCGTGGTCCTTCCCCAGGATTTTCTTCAGTGAAAACAGAACAAAAGTATCTATTTAGCAAATTAGAAAATGCCTCACCAATTTGCCTCATTTCTTTGAAGGTGTGAATAAATGTGTGAGGTCGATGTAGGTTATCTAGATTTTCAGAAAGCTTTTGACAAAGTCCCTCATGAGAAACTCCTGAGAAAATTAAAAACCTGTGGGATAGGAGGCAGTGTTATTATGTGAATTAGGAACTGGTTGACGGGTAAAAAACAGAGGGTAGGGTTAAATAGCCAGTTCTCTAAGTGGAGGAGGGTGAATAGTGGAGTGCATCAGGAATCTGTACTGGTACCGGTGCTATTTAACATATTTATTAATGATCTGGAAATAGGAATGATGAGTGAAGTGATTAAATTTGCAGACGACACAAAACTATTCCACCACAGCTACCTTTCTGGACATGATGACAGTACTAGGATTTACACAGGTGATCAATTCTCCAATCCACGAAAAGGGTCACATACTAGACCTGGTATTCTACAAAGGGGTGGATATTCTGGGATACCAGTATTGACATAACACCCCTATCATGGTCAGACCGTTTCTAATTAAATTTTCCCTATGTGACCACCTGAAACAAAAGGCACCTCCCAGAGTTTGGAAGGAGATCAGAGACAAAAAAAAAAGCTGACCGCTGAGAATTTCCTAGAGGCCTTGGACTATCTGCATATAGATGAAAAGACAACTACATGTCATAACAGGTTGACATTTGGAATACACACCTAACCAAGACCTTAGAGAAAACAGCACCACTAAAAAAGGTCTTATGCCTCACTCACAAATGCTCACCTTGGTTTTCTCCAGAACTTCGGATCCTTAAACGCGAAGGACGAAAACTAGAAAGGAGATGGCACAAATCTCACCTGGATGAAGACAGGCTAAACTGCAGGAAGCACATGGCAAAGTACCGCCAAGCCTTAACTGCAACCAAAAAACAGTATTTCTCTCAATGCATTGCACAGGCTGCCAATTCAACCAAGCAGCTTTCAGTATAGTAAACAGCCTACTACAACCCCCACAACAAAACCAGCCTGCCCAGTCTAAACTGAACTGCAGTGATTTTGCTGCATACTTTGCCAACAAAATTAAAAGTCTCCACTAGGATTTACAGGCAGTCCCACCCAGTGCCCAACCAGTCAACCAGGGGTGCACAAACTCGCCCCCTCCTAACAGAGACAGATGGAACACTTTTAACCTAATGACAGAGGAGAGCCTTGACAAAATCCTAAGAGACCTTCGACCAACTACCTGCTCCCTCGATCCCTGCCTATCAAAGATAGTGCATCAGGCAAGTATGGGCCTTATAGAAGGCAATTCAAATAGTATAGGCATCTCGACAATCTAAATTCCCTCCAAATATTAATATCTACAAATCAGGAGAATATAAACATATCATATATAATTCACATATTTTTATTCGTATTCAAAATACTGAAAAGTGTATACAATAAACCTATTTTATAAATACACATCACAAATCACCCATAAAAATTAAATACAAAACCCCCATTCATACTCGCACACACATTACCTATCTTTAAAATTCTCTAATCATGGAAAGACCAATAATTAGAACAAGCAAATAGTCTGTCAAAATCCTCACGTGGAAGTTCATCATCAGGTTCAAACCCGAAATATTTCAGCAGCATTCAGGGTTCAGCATTCCACCTCCAGCTGGCTGCTCTATTTCCACTTCTTATTTTATTTTATCCACAGAGCACAAACTACAATTCAAACATTTATAATCCAATAGTCAATCCGTCATAGTTCTTCTCTAATACTCCATCTCAAAGTCCTTATTGTCTTATAAGATTTTCAAATGGGCTTCAATGTATTTTACTTTTCATTTCCAGCTCTCATTTTCAGCTCGACACAAACACTTTGTCTCGCACAATTGGCGTACCAATCATGTGTTTCGCTCGCTAGGCGTCTTCAGGAGCTGTTATTCTGTGTATATAAAATCAAAACACATCTAACATCAACTATCTGTCAAAATTATACATGTCCAAAAAACATATCAAACAACTTACCACAACCAAATTTTCTCTATAACATGCCATCGCCGGGAATCAGTCGGTCAGACCAACCATATATTGAATCACCTCAACTGGCTATATCTAAACCATTTCCGTCCACTAGTATATAGCACTAGTAATTAAAGAAAATCCAATCAAAGAAGCCTATGGAAGGCGCCACAAAATGTGAACACCTCTCTTTCTAATGGGCAACTACCAACAGCATTAAAAAGGGCAGTGGGTCACCCTCTGCTGAAGAAAAACAACCTTGACCAGGACAAACTTGAAAGTTTCTAGGGAAACTCATAGAGCAAACAGTCTGTGTTCAACTTAATGAATGGCTAGAAAAGAGTAACTGGCTAGATCCATGCCAATCTGGATTCAGACCCGGTTATGGAACAGAAACAGTCCTTGTATCCCTGCTAGATGATCTTCACAGAAACCGAGACAAGGGATTTGCCTCGATGTTAGTACTGCTAGATTTCTCAGCAGCTTTTGGCACTGTGGATCATGATATCTTGCTAGCATGACTGACAGAAACAGGTATCAATGGAACAGTACTTGCCTGGTTCAGATCCTATCTATCAGGCAACAATCCATAATGATTGGCAGCAACTCATCACCACCATGGACACTGACCTGCGGGGTACCACAAGGATCGATACTGTCACCTATTCTGTTCAATATCTACCTCAAGCCACTAGCTGGACTGATTTGGTCAATGGACACTCAGTTCTACATCTATGCGGATGGTGTGCAGCTACTCATACCCATTGAACCTGACTTACCTACCGCCTTAAATAAACTAATCACTTGTCTAACATCAATTCAAGAATGGGTTAAACACAACAAACTTTGCCTGAGTCCAAGTAAAACCGAGCTTCTCTGGGTCCCTAACACAAGTGGATACATACCTGACATCAAAATCCCTTTTGTGAAGTATGAACTCCTCCTCAAATCACAAGTCAGGAACCTTGGAATACAGTTAGATTCAACACTTACTCTGATTCCCCAAATCCAAGCAACCTTCAAGAGCTGCTTCTACTATTTGCTACAGCTATGCTGCCTCTCGCCTTACATAGAGAAGGTAAATCTTATCCTAGTTGTGCATGCCATGGTAACATCAAGACTGGATTACTGCAATGGCAACCTTCAAGAACTGCTTCTACTATTTGCTACAGCTACGCTGCCTCTCGCCTTACATCGAGATGGTAAATCTTATCCCAGTTGTGCATGCCATGGTAACATCAAGACTGGATTACTGCAATGGCACTATACAATGGTCTGACTACAAAGGGCCTGCTCCAGTTGGTTCAGAATGCAGCAGCAAGACTCATAGAAGGTTGCAAGCAATGTGACCACATCACACCATGTTTGCAAAAACTTCATTGGCTACCAGTACAATACAGGGCTAAATTTAAAACTCTATGTCTGATCTTCAAGGCCCTGAAAGGAAATGGCCCCGAGTATCTGAAGAATAGGATGATCCTCCACACACCACCAAGGACACTAAGGTCCTCCCAAGGACTGTCAATAACTACACCCTCTCCAAAAGACATTACATGATGTGATACCCGCAAGCGAGCCTTCTCCAGAGTAGCCCCCACACTCTGGAATGCATTGCCTGAAAGGCTGCACTTAATACAAGACTACCTCTTCTTCAGGAAGCAGGTGAAAGCTTGGCTCTTCAACCAAGCCTTTAATGGAAGAAGTAACTAACTTGTTAGTCTCACTCACACACACACACAAGGATTGAATCGGCTGCTATAGAAATGGTATGGGGATTGCGCGTTGTTGAAAGGACACAAGATCTTGGCTCAGCTGCACCATATTACTTTGCAGCCCTTCCAGCTTACAGTCCAGACCCTGTAACTTTTTTTTTTTTGTTACATTTGTACCCCGCACTTTTCCACTCATGGCAGGCTCAATGTGGCTTACATATTGTATACAGGTATTTATTTGTACCTGGGGCAGTGGAGGGTTAAGTGACTTGCCCAGAGTCACAAGGAGCTGCCTGTGCCTAAAGTGGGAATTGAACTCAGTTCCTCAGTTCCCCAGGACCAAAGTCCACCACCCTAACCACTAGGCCACTCCTCCACTCCCGACAAGACAGCCTGAAGGTCTAAAACCCTATGCACAGATCTCCCCTGGAACCTTTTTTAAAAATTGGCGTTACATTTGCCACCCTCCAATCTTCCGGTACCACGCTCGATTTTTAAGGATAAATTGCATATCACTAGCAGTAGCTCTGCAAGCTCATTTTTCAGTTCTATTAGTACTCTAGGATGAATACCATCCGGTGATATGATCTGGTGGTGATAAAACTTTTTAGCCACTTAATGATATTTCCGCCGATCCCTAGTTTGTCCAGTAATTTTGTGAGAATATTATAGTCTACCATGTCAAATGCATTGGATAAGTCGAACTGTAGAAAAAGTATTTTGTTGCCAATTGAAATGTCCTGTTTGAACCTGGATATCAGGGTGAGCAGCACTGTTTCTGTGCTGGTCGAAAACCCGATTGTGATTCATGTAATATGGAGAACTTTTGAGTGAATTTGTTAAGTTGGGAGGTCACTCTATTTTCTATCAGTTTGATTAGAAGAGGGATGGAGGCTACAGGTCGATAGTTAGTGATGTCATTCGCTGGTTTCTTGGGGTTTTTCAGTATTGGTGTAAGTAGAATATTACCGTGTTCGGAGGGGAAGGAGCCTTGTTGAAGTAGGAAATTTAAGTGGGTGGTGAGTTCTGTAATGAATCGTTCTGGGGCATTTTTCATGAGATAATTGGGGCATAGGTCCAAGTGGCAGTGGGACTTGGAGAGTTTGGATAGTGCTGAGGAGATGCTATGCGCATGCCCAGAACAGCACATGCTATGGACATGCCTCCACGGCATTCCACTGCTACACATAGCGTTCATACATGCAAATAAAAATAATAAACCCCCTGGGCCATGGATTTTTTTGGGGGGGTCGGTCTTCCGGCCACTGAGGCTTGTTACATGAAGCTCAATGCCGTGGAGTATAACCCTGGCACATCAAATCACCTGAAGTCTCTATTCTTTTTATGAAGTCTCTTTTATTTAATATATCACAGATAATTTACTCACAGATAGATGTTCAGGATACAGAGACTTCTTAATCTGGAGGCTGTTTGGGGGTGGAGATCTGAAGAGAGGTAGTTGTATTGCAGGTGGGGAGGGTAGTTGAACAGGTAGAAATAGTTCAAAGCTGGGTGACTAGAATGTGCGATATCTCATTTGGAAGGAGATATTCTCAGGGTAAAAATCCAGGTTCTTTACAGGGAGTTCTCAGCAGGACAGAGCTGTCTGGAGCAAGATGGTGTTACCCTGTTTCCCCGAAAGTAAGACATCCCCCGAAAATAAGACCTAGTAGAGGTTTTCCTGAATTGGTAGATATAAGGCCTCCCCCGAAAATAAGACCTAACAAATTTTTGTTTGAAAGCAGGGCCGCCGAGAGCCGGACAAGGCGCCCCCCCCCCCCCCCCACCCAAGGTCGCCAGGCCCCCCTCCACCCACCCTCCGTCGCTCCCGGAACTAACCTTAAACGCCTCCTTTCACCTTTGCAGCAAGCAGCAGCAGGGCAGACCTCTCCTTCCTTCCTTCCGTGCCCCACCCTTGCGGACGTTACGTCAGGCGAGGCCGGGACATGGAAGGAAGGAGTGGCTTGCCCTGCTGCTGCTTGCTGCGAAGGTGAAAGGAGGCATTTAAGGTTAGTTCCGGGAGCGACGGAGAGCGGGCGGGCCAACCCCGATCCAACCCCAATGTTTCCCCGAAAAATAAGACAGCCCCTGAAAATAAGACCTAGCGCATTTTGGGGGGCAAAAATTAATATAAGACAGTGTCTTATTTTCGGGGAAACACGGTAGCTCCATGTCCCTGGCTTGAATGGTGAAAGAAGCCCCTCTTGGCTGAAAGGACAAAGAAGTGGTGGGGCTTCACACAGGGAGGAGCGGATAGAGACCAATGGGGACACAGCCTGCCATCGATAGCAAGGGGTGGTCCTAGAGATAGGAGGGAAAGGTCATACCTGGCTGACCTCTCAGGACAGAGATAGTAAGACTGAACAGGAAATGATGGCAGGAAGACAAAGGAGCCAAGCTTGGCAGAGAGAGAAAGGAGGTCTGGGCAGCCTCACAACCAGTGGTAACAATTCTTGCACAACCAAGCAAGTATAGTTGCACTGCCTGTGAACTATATTACCCACAGTGCCTTGCTCATATATCTTTACAATGAGAGACTGCAGCAGTGAAGTCCTTAGAAATGAGAATAACAGTAAAGGCATTACACACATTTTAGGATCACGTTATAAACTAGTGCGAGGCTGTCGGAGGACAGAACAGTCGGGTTCCGCACCAGTTTTCACACCCCCCCGGGGGGGGGGGGGGAGGGGGGTTATTGTTTATATGTGCTTGTATGAAAGCTTTATGTAGCTTTTGTTCAAAAGTGCAGGTGCTGTGGGCACACCTCCACAATGTGCTTTTTTGTTCCAAGTCAACTTCTTCACAGTACTATTACATACGGGACACACATACGTGCAAATACTATTTAAATGTGACAGCAGACTGTTCCACCAAGAAGCCACCATTATGCTATGACAACTCCTGACCTCCTGTAAAAGTTACCTCATTAAAGGTAGGCGCTCCTTTCTGTGCATCACTCGGAAACGGCTGTGCATTGCTCAGAATACACATTTAAATACTAATCAGTTTATTGTAATACATTTGCATACAGTTCTTGGCTGCTACATCAAACGATAGAAACCATGCAGGACCCCTTAGTTCATTACTCGCTCAATAACGTGTATGCTAAACTGGTTGAACCAGTCAAAATCAGACATTCTGAGCACAGTAAGCTTTGTGCATCGGGGCCTAAGTTTATAGATATCTAATGGTAGATCTGCATTTTCATTTTTGAGTTCTTTCAGTACTGTGGAGCGTATACTATTGGGTCCTGGCAGTTTACTACTCTTTATCTTGTCTATTTAGCTTATTACATCTTCCAGGTTCACTGAGATTTGCTTCATTTCTTTTATATTGTCATCCTTAAATACCATTTCTGTCACAGATAGTGCCTTTGCATCCCCCCCTCAATGAAGACCAAAGGTAAAGAATTCATGTAGTCTCTCCGCTGTGTTCTTGTCCTTCCTGAGTGCCCCTTTTAACTTCCTCACAGGTTTTCTGCTTCTAATGTACCTGAAAAAGATTTTATTATGAGTTGTTGCCACTGCAGCAAGCTAATTATTTTTAGCTCCCCTTATCAGTGCCTCCCATCTAACTTGCTAGTGCTTGTTCTGCTTCTTGATTTCATTTGAATCCTTTTTTCCATTTTTTGAAAGAAACTGTTTTGATTCTAATCCCTTCTTTCATCTCATCTTTTAACTATGCCAGTTGTTTGGCCTTCTTTGCCACCTTTTTTAAATATGTGGAATACATCTGGTTTGTTTTTAAACAATATATTCATGTCTGATTTAACATCTTAACTTTTGCAGATGCTTCTTTGAGCTTCAGTCCTTAGCTGAAAGGGGTGACAGCAGGCAAGATAGAGCTGAATAGTAGGGTAGGAATTAAAGAAACAGGTAGTGAGTTTGGAGGTGGAGAGAAAATGTATACTTCCCTCCTCTGTGATTTTAGATAAGGAACAATGGATGGAAGGGCTTGAAAGAAAGGTTGGGGATGAAGTTGGGGGAAGAGGACATGTAGGTGACCTGGTAGAGAACTTGAGATAAACATTATCATGTAAGTATTCAGCCATAGTCTGGGCAGAGAATCAAGGGGAGATTGGAAGTGGAGGCACTTTGGGGGGGGGGGGGGGGGAGTTGAGTATAGCAAATGGTGGGTGTTGTTCATCAATTGTCTTTGTTCATATATAGATGTGCTGCATGGTTCTCCACATCTCACAACTGTTTCAATAAGATATTGAGTTTTTGGACACGCAGTTCTACAAGGTCTTTTCAGTTGATAGTTAATTTCCTCCCATAATACAGTGGGGGAAATAAGTATTTGATCCCTTGCTGATTTTGTAAGTTTGCCCACTGACAAAGACATGAGCAGCCCATAATTGAAGGGTAGGTTATTGGTAACAGTGAGAGATAGCACATCACAAATTAAATCCGGAAAATCACATTGTGGAAAGTATATGAATTTATTTGCATTCTGCAGAGGGAAATAAGTATTTGATCCCTCTGGCAAACAAGACCTAATACTTGGTGGCAAAACCCTTGTTGGCAAGCACAGCGGTCAGACGTCTTCTGTAGTTGATGATGAGGTTTGCACACATGTCAGGAGGAATTTTGGTCCACTCCTCTTTGCAGATCATCTCTAAATCATTAAGAGTTCTGGGCTGTCGCTTGGCAACTCGCAGCTTCAGCTCCCTCCATAAGTTTTCAATGGGATTAAGGTCTGGTGACTGGCTAGGCCACTCCATGACCCTAATGTGCTTCTTCCTGAGCCACTCCTTTGTTGCCTTGGCTGTATGTTTTGGGTCATTGTCGTGCTGGAAGACCCAGCCACGACCCATTTTTAAGGCCCTGGCGGAGGGAAGGAGGTTGTCACTCAGAATTGTACGGTACATGGCCCCATCCATTCTCCCATTGATGCGGTGAAGTAGTCCTGTGCCCTTAGCAGAGAAACACCCCCAAAACATAACATTTCCACCTCCATGCTTGACAGTGGGGACGGTGTTCTTTGGGTCATAGGCAGCATTTCTCTTCCTCCAAACACGGCGAGTTGAGTTCATGCCAAAGAGCTCAATTTTTGTCTCATCTGACCACAGCACCTTCTCCCAATCACTCTCGGCATCATCCAGGTGTTCACTGGCAAACTTCAGACGGGCCGTCACATGTGCCTTCCGGAGCAGGGGGACCTTGCGGGCACTGCAGGATTGCAATCCGTTATGTCGTAATGTGTTACCAATGGTTTTCGTGGTGACAGTGGTCCCAGCTGCCTTGAGATCATTGACAAGTTCCCCCCTTGTAGTTGTAGGCTGATTTCTAACCTTCCTCATGATCAAGGATACCCCACGAGGTGAGATTTTGCGTGGAGCCCCAGATCTTTGTCGATTGACAGTCATTTTGTACTTCTTCCATTTTCTTACTATGGCACCAACAGTTGTCTCCTTCTCGCCCAGCGTCTTACTGATGGTTTTGTAGCCCATTCCAGCCTTGTGCAGGTGTATGATCTTGTCCCTGACATCCTTAGACAGCTCCTTGCTCTTGGCCATTTTGTAGAGGTTAGAGTCTGACTGATTCACTGAGTCTGTGGACAGGTGTCTTTCATACAGGTGACCATTGCCGACAGCTGTCTGTCATGCAGGTAACGAGTTGATTTGGAGCATCTACCTGGTCTGTAGGGGCCAGATCTCTTACTGGTTGGTGGGGGATCAAATACTTATTTCCCTCTGCAGAATGCAAATAAATTCATATACTTTCCACAATGTGATTTTCCGGATTTAATTTGTGATGTGCTATCTCTCACTGTTACCAATAACCTACCCTTCAATTATGGGCTGCTCATGTCTTTGTCAGTGGGCAAACTTACAAAATCAGCAAGGGATCAAATACTTATTTCCCCCACTGTATATCTGTCCGGATTGCCCTATGAAACCTAAAGCTAATGAAAGTAAGGCAGCCCTTATCTCAAGATTTGCCATTTGTGTAGCTGATTATCCTATATGTAGCAGAGAAAGCAGAGGTTATCCATTGACACACATACCCACACCCTTCCCCTTCCTAGGGAGTTGATTCCTATGCTTTGTACAAAGATGGAGGCACTTCATGAGGTAGGAGCTGCTCAGGAGGTTCCGTACATGTTTGGAAAATATTTTTGGTGGTTTGGTTTTTGAATGGCAAGAGAACTGTCCACGTCACCTCTGTTATGTATGTGCCGATATTTCTGTGTATGGATAATCCCTTGCCTCCTAGTCCGTTATTCTAACCACTCCTCCTACTCTGTCATATGTCAATATTGAATCATCATGCTGTGTGGCTATCATACAGAAGCTAATTTTCAAAAATTTTCCTACAGCTAAATGATTATTAACTAGTGTCAAAACAGTAACCTACTTTGCATTCTCGCCTCTTCCTACCACATTTCCAGAGATACTGTTCCCCATATTAGGGATTTCCCTTTGAAAATGTGCTTTTTAGGCGCATAGCAACACTTTATTCATGGGCCTGCAAATACTGCATTCTCTATAGAAATTATCCCAATAATATAGTTATTTCAAAATGTTGGTGGTGTAAACTTTTTGCATTTCTGTTAACATAGACTAGAGGTAGCAATATGTTATTTGTAGTACAGTACAGCCTCGCTTATCTGACCTTCACTGATCCAGCATATCCAGCAGACCCTCAGTGATGTTACGTGGCTTCTTTTTCCATTTTCTGAACCCAGGACCCTTATTTTACCACCATTGTGAGCTGGGACCCTGCTTTTGCTGCTTTTGTTTCTGCATTGTTTGAGGGGTTACCATTGTTCTCCATATTATCCAACTTTTCATTTATCTGACAACAGGTTGGTCCTATTTGGGTCGGATAATCGAGACTTTACTGTACTAGCATCATAGGAGCGGCAGCAGCAGCATCAGACTTTGTGACAATGCAGAAAACCTCATGTATGATACAGACACCACCACTTGTAAGCAACAGCAGTGGTGGTGCAGAGACCCCCCCCCCCCCAAGAATATTATAAGCAGTTCTGTAGTCCCCCTCCCGCCAAACCACTAGCAGTACAGCAAAAACCCTTCCTGCTCTCCCCCAAGAGCACTATAAACAATACTGTAGAAACTTCCATGATCACCACTTGCAGGGCTGCAGAGGATACCATCCGAGGTCCACCAGCAGGGATGCAGAGACCTCCCTTCCTTGAGCACCTGCTCCTACCCTAAGCATTACCAATGATGTAGAGGATCTCCCATCCCAAACACCAACAGCAGCATTTTAGACATACCCTGCCACTCTTGAGCAATGTCAGAGGCAATGCAGAGACGGCCTCCTCCCAAACAGCCCACAGAACTGACAGGGCCTTTCAGCAATGACTGCATCATTTCTGAGATTGTGACAGTGTCACTAGTGCACCATCAAAATCAATTTCTCCTTTTCTTTCTAGGTGGTGGTCTTCTGCAGAATGGGCAAACCACATCTGAGATACAGGAAGAAGTGGCCCTCACCAATCTGGGCAACAGTTCATCAGCCAACAAGCAACACAGTGTAACTGATAAGATGCACTTACCTCGTGCCAACTTACAGAAGATTACCATGCTGGGTATGTATACATGCACCAGGAGGCTTAGGAGCACTTGCAGTAACTGAGTGCTCAATGAGGGGGGGGGGGGGGGGGGGGGCAGAAGAACAATGTTACAGAGCTTACCAAACTTTTTTGTGCCATGACCCCATGGTTGAGGCTTTGTGGCTTCAGTGATGCCGGTGATCCCTTCAAAGTTCATCAAACTGACACACCTCTGTACTTCAGGCTAGGTTGTGACACCTTTTGAAAAAACCCTGGTCTAGTAGCTCCTGAGTGTTTGAAGTCACACAAAGATTTCTGATAGTAGGTAAAGGATAGGGTATAGTTATACTGATGTAGTCCAGGGTATCAGAGTCCCTCCAGATTAAAACCATGCTTCTTATCGCGTCCAGAAAACTTAAAAAGAAAAACTGAAAAACAGGGAGCTCTGTAGAGAAATCCAGGACAATTCAGCTGCTGTTGTCAGTGTGCAGTAGAAGACCAAGATCTTTTTCCTGCTGTCTCTACTCCCTTTCTCTCTTGTTTCCAGAATTAGTAAAGAGAGAAAAATTTGTAAAGAAAAAGATGACTTAACAAGTCACACACAAAATACATCATTGTATTACAGTATGATTATAAAGCAAGTACAGAGCCTAGAAAAATCTTTGTAATTGCCACTGAGGTAATGCTAACCCAGCCTCACTTTATTGTTGTACCCTTAGAGTTGAACGGTATGTGAAACAGAAATACTGTACTTCATAGTTACCATCTGCACACTTTCCTCTCAGCTCCAAATCCACATCCTTTTACTCTGCTCGCTAATGTAATTTTGCTACTCTCATCCAGTACTGTAGTTCATAATCTCTGCCCTATATTTAATCTATGTAGCATTCCCCTTTGGTTTACTGCATATCTTTCCTTGTCTTTTGTTGCATCCTATGAGTATTACTGTATCTTCTTGCCGTTGTCCTTTTTGAAATACGTGCTCCCCCTTTTCTCTCTTTCTCATTGCTTCCTGTCACCATACACCCTTTTCTCATTCTGTTCTCTTTTTCATACAGACTCCCTTTTTCAATCCATGAGTAGCCTGGTGATCAGAGCAGCAGGCTGAGAACCAGGAAAGGCCAGGATTCAAATCACATTTTACCCATGGACATTCCTTATGACCTTGGATAACTTAACATTAATCCCCTCTCCCCCCCCCCCCCCACCCTTAGTTTGCTTAGGTACAAACTGTGCACTTAACTTGAATTAGCACAAGCTATAGTGCACTAATTCATTTTCATTCATTTTTAGCATTTATATACCGCCTAGACCTATTGGTTTACAGTTTCAATTTATAGGTACTAATGCATGTTGACTGCTTAATGCAGGTTACTAAAAGAAGGCTTGTAGATCTAGTTCTCCAGAGTCATTCACGTTGAGCTCAGGTTTGAAAAACTGAATAATCAAATCTAATCCAAATCCCACCCAAACATCCAGGGTCCATGAAAGCTACTCAGATTTACCCTTTTTGTACTCTTTCGTTTCTTAAAAACTGACCCACATTGGTCTGCTCACTTCCACGTTTTGTTTTAAATTTATTTCAGCAGTTTTGATATACCGCCAATAGGCCTACACATAGGTATCAAGCGGTTTACAACATTAAAATGAAAAGAAAAAAGAATGATGGCGGGAAAGACACAGAAAAATGTTTTAATGCTTGTTTGAAAGCAAAGATTGTTGGTTGATTTCTTATGTGAAGGGGTAGGTAGTTCCAGTTTGGGACCAAGATACTGGGAAATATTGAGATGGAGCAAAGAGAGTGAAGGAAGGGGCAGAAGATTATTATCAGTTGATCAGAGGCAGCGGAGGGGAGTATAAGGAATAAGGAGTTTGTTTAGATAAGGGTGCAGGGGGCAGCCAAGACTTGTAGATAAGAGGAAAATTTTTGAATTTTATGTGAGCAGTGACAGGGAACTAGTGTTCAATGCTAAGAAGGGGAGTGATGTGGTCAAATAGCTGAGTTGTGTAAGAGGTTCACAGCAGTTGATTGAACAAGTTGCATGCGCTTAAGGGAATACAAAGGGATACCGGTGTGGAGGGAATTACAGTAGTCAAGATGTGATATAACAAGGGTAAGAATAAGCGGACACAGGAGGGCAGTCAAAAGAAAGGGCCTTATAGAGAGAATGTGGAGCGCAAAACAGTCATTTATGTCCTCCTTTCTCCTTCAAACCTGTGTCATCAGGTTAACATATACTGTAGCTGCAGAAAACAGCCTCATGTTCTTCGAGGACATTCTTACGTGTGAGTGATGTAATCTGAGAAGCAAACACTAAATAAATCACAAAATATACCATACTAGTAAAAAAAGGCCCATTTCTGTTTTAAAGGAAACGGGCGCTAGCAAGGTTTTCCTCGTGTGTATGTTTGAGAGAGAGTGTGTGTAAGAGTGACTGTGTGTGTAACAGAGAGAGAGTGAGACTGGTTGCGAGAGTGTGTGTGTGTGTGAATGAGAGTATGTGCCAGGGTCCCCCCTCCCTCCCAGTTCCAGGGTCGTCGTCCCCCCTCTCTCCTTGCCTCCCAGTTGCAGGGTTTCTCTCCCTCCCAGTTGCAGGGTCTCCCTCCCTCCCAGTTGCAGGGTCTTCCTCCCTCCCTCCTTCCTTTTGTCCTCCACGTTTTAAGGCACTGTCTTTCCAGTTGAAACAGCTTTAGACTTGTTTCAGATGGAACAACAATTAAAAAACGACAGTGTGAAGCAGCAGCTCCTAGGTTTGCTGGTTTTTGAGTGTATACCAATGACGGCTGCGTAGGGTAGTGGAAACAGAGATTAACCAATGGGCTTCCTTGCTTACCGTAGACTTGCTTTGCTCACTTCCACTCCTGTATATGAAACGTCCTGCAGCATCTCATAGGTTTGCTTGCTTTGTGTTGAGTGAACGGAGATGACGGCTGCGCTGGATTCGGACCCGCTGCCCTGAGCCTTCACCCACCTCCTCCACATTGTACAGTCGCCGCAGCCGCTCGGTCGCCGTCCTCCCTCTTCATCGTCTCCGACAGTCCAAATCCAGACTTGGAGAGGGAGGGTGTTAGCGGTTATTTGACTGCGGTTATTGTGCGCGGGTGGGTCGGGAGGTTGGCAGCCAGTGTCGAGCGATTCCTAGGTCGCTGTTAGCTGCTGGCTGGGTCGTGTTGTGTTGCTGTATGTCAGGCTGGTGACTTCACCCGAGGCGCAGCCAGTCAGTGGGATTCCTGACATCATCTTGATCTACAGCGCCTAGCAGACCACGGCGGAAGCTAGGGTCCCAGGCAGTGACAGAAGGTTGGAGGTGAGAATTATTATATAGGATAAACATAACGCTTTTTATTTAATCTAATATCCCTAGTACCTTAAGAAGTTTAATTAAACAACTCAATAATACGAAGATGCAGACGGCAGCAAGGGAGTGCTTATCCAGACTTTTGCATTGAGTGTCATATGTATGATTATCAGAGAATGAGTCCATTCTCTTGAGACTAGAGTAGCCTGAGAGAGACAGAGAGGTACATAGAGAAAGTCCCACCTCAACTTTGGAGGAGAATGGTCTCCTAAAGGAGAGCACCACCTCAGTGAAGTAGGAAGTAATCCTGTAGTCAGGACCTGCCTGCCAGGGGATGCAATATCCTCTTGCACTGAGGATGTGTCTCCAGGGGCTTCTGCCCAGGAGGGAAGGGAGGACAGTTGTTGTAGTTGGTGATTTGATCATTAGGCATGTAGATAGCTGGGTGGCTGGTGGACATGAGGATCGCCTGGTCACTTGCCTGCCTAGTGCGAAGGTAGGGGACATCACGTGTCACCTATTTAGAATTTTAGATAGTGCTGTGGAGGAGCCAACTACCAATGACATAGGAAAATGTGGGAGGGAGGTTCTGGAAGATAAATTTAGGCTCTTAGGTTGAAAGCTGAAATCCAGATCCTCCAGGGTAGCATTTTCAGAAATGCTCATCTTTGCATACGCAGGACCCAAAAGGTAGGCAGGGATGAAGGATTTAGGTTTTGTAGGAACTGGGCAACATTCTGAGAAAGGGAGAGCATGGTCCTTCTCCGACGTTTTGGGCTTACCGGTCTTCATGCACTGCCTCTCTGCTCAGGGATTTTTCAAGGTTGTCTCCACCATCAGAAACACAATCTGTATTCTTTCCTTGTCTGGATATCTTCCCTATCTCGTGTGCACTCCTCCAGTAAAAATGTGACAGTAGGGAGACTGATGATATCCTCAGGGCCTAAGAGCTGTTCTCACTGACGTCTGCTCTGTAGCTCGACATCACATGACTCTTCAGCCTGTCAAGTTTATTTATTTATTTATTTTTATTACATTTGTACCCTGCGCTTTCCCACTCATGGCAGGCTCAATGCGGCTTACATATATAGGTACTTATTTGAACCTGGGGCAATGGAGGGTTAAGTGACTTGCTCAGAGCCACAGGGAGCTGCCTGTGCCTGAAGTGGGAATCGAAACTCAGTTCCCCAGGACCAGAGTCCACCACCCTAACCACTAGGCCACTCCTCCTCCTATGAGGAACTGTGTCAAAGGCTTTGCTGAAATCGAAGTAGATTACATCTAGTGCACGTTCTCAATCCAGTTCTCTGGTCACCCATTTAGAGAATTCAGTCAGATACATTTGGCACGATTTACCTTTACTAAAAAAAACCATGTTGTCTCGAATCTTGTAACCTATTGGATTCCCGGAACTTCACTATCCTTTCTTTCAGCATTGCTTCTGTTACTTTTCCAATAACCTAAGTAAAGCTTACCAGCCTGTAGTTTCCAGCTTCTTCTCTGTCACCACTTTTGTGAAGAGGAACCACAACTGCTCTTTTCCAATCCCATGGAACCTCTCCAATCTCCAAGGATTTACTAAACCTCTCTGAGCTCCCTCAGTATCCTGGGATGGATCACAGTGGTGGATGCTTGGAATGTCCTCCCGCGGGAGGAGGTGGAGAGGAAAATGGTAACGGAATTCAAACATGCGTGGGATAAACATAAAGGAATCCTGCTCAGAAGGAAGGGATCCTCAGAAGCTTAGCCGGTGGTGGCAGGCAGGGCTGGCGGTTGGGAGGTGGGGATAGTGCTGGGCAGACTTATACGGTCATTGCCAGAGCCAGTGGTGAGAAGCAGGGCGGGTGGTTGGGAGGCGGGGATAGTGCTGGGCAGACGTATACGGTCTGTGCCCTGAAAAAGACAGGTACAAATCAAGGTAAGGTATACACAAAAAATGGCACATGTGAGTTTATCTTGTTGGGCAGACTGGGTGGACCGTGCAGGTCTTTTTCTGCCGTCATCTACTATGTTACATCCGGTCCCATGATTTTGTGTACCTTCAAATTTTCAAGTTGTTCGTAAACACTTTCTTCCATGAACTGTGCTATATCCATTTCATTCTCATATGTACTTTTGCCAACCAGTCATGGTCCTTCTCCAGGATTTTCTTGGGGGTCAGTGCTCAAGAAAAAGATCTGGGTGTCGTCGTAGATAATACATCTTCTGCTCAATGTGCGGTGGTAGCCAAAACAAGCAAACAGGATGCTAGGAATTATTAAAAAGGGATGGTGAATAAGACCGAAAATACTATAATTTGTGGACAGATACAGGAGCAGATTTCAGCTCCGTTTACATCCTGCAAGGTCATCTTGGTGTCCAGTCGAATTTCTTCTCTTCCAGCCACTAGAGTTTCTGTCTACTCCAAGGAGTCAACATACAGCCTGAAGCCCATCCTAACAACATAGCTACGGACCATTTTTGGACTCTGTTATTCTTTTCCCTATTTTCTTCTTTGCCTGTTTCTTCCATTCTATCTGATTTGATTGTAATTGTATCACCTCTGATCTGAAACATTGTAAGCCACTTTGAGCCTGTACAACTGTGGGAAAAGTGTATAAATGTACGATAAATAAAATAAAACAGAGTATGAACTCAAAGGTTTATTGGGATTGCTTGTTTGGACTTCAAGAGGCTAGAATCTGGAATAAGCTTCCTGTTGAAATACGAGTCGTCATGCCTTATATCTCCTTTCATAAGGCATTGAAAACTTACTTGTTCTTAAATCAGTAATCTGACATGCTGGTTTTATGCTTTTTTTTTTTTCTACTGTAGTACTGTATGATTGATTTTGGTAAATTTCTTCTGATTAGAAGTCTCTTATTGTAATCCACTTTGTACTATCTGCTGGATTCTATATAGTGCACCTAGAGATCCATGCCGAAATCCAGTCATATTCTATAACAACGCGCGTAACTTAACTGGCTTAACAAGCTAATCAACATTTTTAACAGCACTTAACAAACAATAATGAGCACTAATTGGCAATAATTTGAATTTACCTGCTTAACTCACTAAGCATATTCTGTAATGAACTGCGCCTAAATTCTAATATGCGCAGTGTAAAAGGGACGTAGCTATGGGTGGGGAAATGGGCATTCTGTGGGCGTTCCCAAATTTATGCACGTAGTTATAGAATATGGTCCATTGCTCGTAAATCTACATACAGGGATTTACACCATGTTTTCATTGGTGTAAATAGAAGCGCATAGTTTTAGGCGCTGGGATATCAACTAAGCGTATTCTATATATCAGGCCTAAATCTAGGTGCTGCTTATACAATACACTTAGGTGGAAATGTTTACTGCATGGATTTTTTAGGCGCCTGATGTAGAATCTACCCAATATAGCTCAAGGCAGAATAGAAACAACCTAATAGAATAGAGGTTAGGAAACTGAGTTCATTAACTCTATTTTGATTTGACCCCATGATGTGAAAATTGATCACACTCAACATTTTGGATCCATGACTTTCATGTTTTTCCAGAGATGGTCACATTTACTATTATTACTGCTACTTATGATTTCTATAGCGCTACTAGATGTACACAGCGCTGTACACTGAAAATGTAAGAGACAGTCCTGCTTGACAGAGTTTACAATCTAATCAAAACAGACAAACAGGACAAATAAGGGAATTACTTAAGGTGGGAATGATAAAACAGACATGGGTACTGAGCAAGTGACTAGGAGTTAAAAGCAGCCTCAAAAAGATGGGCTTTTAGCCCAGATTTGAAGACGTCTGGAGCTTGACATACTGATTCATTTGTCAAGGTCCTAAAAGGCTTACTCAGTGAGCTGTGTAATGGGGGTCCTATTACCTTTCCGTGCACTCTGACCCCCAACCTCACCAAGAACAGGAGGAGTATTTATAAGACACATGACCTCTTGCTGCCATGGGCTCAGTCTGGGTGAGAGAGGGATGGAACTTAGGGAAGAAAACTGGGGAGGAAAGGTGCAAATGTATGCCAAAGGGGCAATAGGATGAGGGACAGGAGCAGGGAGCCCCTGAAAGAAGATGAGGGATGGATATATGAGAGAGGCAGCTGGAAAAGTGATTCAGAGGAAAGTTATTATGTGTACTTTCAGGGAAAAGTGACTTTGGAGATGTGTTCCTCGCAAAAGCAAAAGGCATTCAGGATGGTGAGACGGAAACAGTGGTGCTGGTGAAAAGCCTCCAGACAAAAGATGAACAGCTGCAGCTCAACTTCCGTAGAGAGTTTGAAATGTTTGCCAAACTAAATCACATCAATGTAGTCCGATTGCTGGGGCTGTGCCGTGAGGTGGAACCTCATTACATGATCCTGGAGTATGTTGATCTGGTACAGTATTATCTTATATGTTTGAAACACACTGACTACTCACTGGCACTATACTTCTGTTGCACTACAGTCCCAAAAAACTAAGCCCCAGCATTATATGTAAAACTATCTCGCTACACCTCTGGAATACTGTACACCACTCAGAAGCCAAACTACAGCATGAAATGCCACACTAACTGCATCACTGTATGTACCCAGGAGACAATGTATAATTCTAGAATTCATATGCTGCTATTATAACATCTCACTCATATATTTTGTGGCCCACCCACAAACTAGGTCCCAGGAAACACACAGGCAAAGGGTCTGCAAGATCCAGAACAGCAAAAAAGAAGAGCAGACCAACATGGTGAGGTAGAAAAACATTTATTCAATGTAGGTGAGTATTTTAATTCACCTGTGTTGAATAACTTTTCTTTTACCTCACCTGCTCTTCTTCTTTTTTGCTGTTTGCCACTCACAAACTAGTCATCCTACTGCAAAGTCACTTAATCATGTTTATCCCAGTTTCAGTACCAGACCGATTTGAATGCTTCCATCAGGCTTCCATTATCATTGTATAATGTCATAGTGTTTCATCCTCTGCCTGGGGATCTCAAAACAGGGACTTATTCTCATATGTTAGAGATCCTTGTGTAGTTATACTATTATCTAGTTCTTTTTTTGCTCATTTTCTTCATCATGTCATAACACTTAACATGATCAGCATCTTCCATGTCAACCATACTGTACTTTCAGCTGCTTCCTTTTCCTTGCTCTGATGGCCACATACGAGCTGTGTGAACCAAGAGCAGGCTCACATGTTAGAAACTAATGCCATTCTGTTTTATCTCAGGGGGACCTAAAGCAGTACCTGAGAATCTCCAAAAGTAAAGATGAGAAGGTCAAGCTACAGCCCATCAGCACTAAGCAAAAGGTAAGAGGGGTGGGAAGCAAGAGCATGAAGGAGATGTATCACTGAAAGAAGCATGGGTTCAGCCAAGGGAAGTCTTGCCTTGCCAATTTGCTTTATTTCTTTAAAGGTGCGAATAAACGTGTGGATAAAGGTGAGCCAGTTGATGTAGTGCATCTAGATTTTTAGGAAGCTTTTGATAAAGTTCCTCATGAGAGATTCCTGAGAAAATTAAAGAGTCATGGGATAGGAGGCAAGGTTCAGATGTGGATTAGGAATTGGTTATTGCACAGAAAACAGAGGGTAGGGTTAAATGGTTATTTCTCTCAATGGAGAAGGGCAAACAGTGGAGTGCTGCAGGGATTTGTACTAGGACCAGTAATATTTAATATATTTATAAATGATACGGAAATCAGAACGACGAGTGAGGTGATCAAGTTTGCAGATTATATAAAACTATTCAAGGTTGTTAAAACACGTGCAGACTGTGAAATATTGTAGGAAGACCTTAGGAAATTGGAAGACTGGTCATCCAAATGGCAGATGAAATTTAATGTGGACAAAAGCAAGGTGATGCACATTGGGAAGAATAATTCGAATCATAGTTACCTGATGCTAGGGTCCACCTTTGGGGGTCAGCACTCAAGAAAAAGATTTGGGTTTTGTTGTAGATAATATGCTGAAATCTTCTGCTCAGTGTGTGGTGGCGGCCAAAAAAGCAAACAGGATGCTAGGAATTATTAGGAAAGGGATGGTGAGGGGGGGGGGGGGGGGGGTCACGTGATGCTGCAGGACTGAGCGGACGTCTGCAAGCTCGGCTCCTCTCCCCATTTTTGATGGTATCTACAGGACCCTAATTGGGCTCGAAAAGGTACTGAACAGTACAGGAGAATAAGAAGAAGCGAAAAGCGCATTACCAAAGTCGGCGGAGGAGCGGAATGCTAATTAAATTGGCAAAATCAGGGAAAGAAAAGGGCAGCGTGCTGAAAACAAAGATGGCTACGCTGAGCCCATCGAGCACCCTGAGCCCACCAACCCCACTGCAACAGTCCCAGAATCTGGCCCCGATGCACGAGGATATGGTACAAATATCTTTGAAACACGTCACAATTGTTGGATGATAAGCTGGCAAAGCTAAATGAAGGCATGGATGAAATAAGAGTGCATCAATAACCACGCGGCCAGACTGCAAGAAGTGGAGGAAAGAATCTCCTCGTAGGAAGAACATATGACAGCAGCAGAGGGCCGGATAAGAGACATGGAGGCACAAATAACCGTACTGAGAGATCGAGTAGACGATCAAGAGAACAGAGGGCGGAGAAATAACATCCGCATAGTGGGAATACCTGAGTCCGTCACCGATGCAGAGCTCAAAGAACTTACAGAAAGCTGGCTCCCACAGCAGCTGGGATTGAGCGCAGAGTTCGGCTGTGGGCAAGTGGAGAGAGTTCATCGCGTGGGGCCAAGGAGAGAAGCAGAGGGGCGGCCAAGACTGGTAATCGCCAGATTCATGAACTATAAGGTTAAAGCAACACTCCTGGAGAAATGTAAAAAGATACGTCGGGTGGAGTACGAGGGTATAAAGATCTTACTCTTCCAAGACTTCTCAGCCAGAGTAATGGAGCAGGGGAGGCTATTAGCCCCGTATTGCACTAAACTTTATGAGAAAGGAATTAAGTTTGCCTTCCAGTATCCAGCTCGAGTACGGATCACGCATAACAACAGCTCTTGCATGTTGACAAAAGTAGAGGAGTTACGAGCTTTTTTGGATAAAGTTTCAGGTGGACAAGTGCGATGAAATCCGGCAGAGGCCTGGTGGTGAGTAGTAACGGATTTGAAGGGGCCTGCTTAAGTTTGTTCTAAGTTGTTTTTGGTTTAATTCGAAAGGGTTTGGGCTCGAGAATGTTCCCCTAATGTGAACTTTGGACATGCACCCTGGATGGTAGAGGAATCCAGATCGGCCAGGATGTCTAGCACCCCACCCCGAGTTTGGCAGATGGCCGGTGAAGTGATATTGATGTTTCAGTTGTGCAGTGATGAAGCACCGGAGGGCAGTAGCAGAAGCGGGTGACTAACTAACTTTTGAGACTACTTAACCCACTTGTACTAGTTTCTCTAGGACAGAATTAACAGTCTATGGAGGTAAACGCATACCAGCGATACAACAAAGTTGATTAAGTGTTATTAGTTGGTTGATGCTGTAATTTTGGATCATAGCTGTGCATACTTCAACTGTATTTTGTGGGTGGGAGATTTCTAATACGAGGGTGGGGGTGGGAGTTGAGGAAGGGTTGCGCTGTACTGGTGAGTGTATTGAAGTGGGTAGAAGGGGGGAGGCAGGGGGGATGGAGCCTGACACTTATTGATAAGAGGGAGGTGGTTGAGACATGGGGTCTTTAACCGATTGGGAGGGACAGGAGGGTGGGGGATGTGGGTTGTGGTAGGATTGTTGGGATGTTGTGTTGGAGAGGGAGGGTTTATGTGTAGCAGAATGAATGAGAATTGGATGAGGGGATTCTAAGGTGGACAGAGAGATGGCAGTATTGAGTCAGCGGGAAGTGGGGGGAGGGAGGGCAGAGGGTAGGCGGGGGGCCTGGGAGGGAGTGAAGTGGGGACCGGGATACGGAGGAGACTTGCACAGGAAGAGACTAAAGACTCAAACACCAATGGTATTACAACAGAAGTTTAGTACACACCAGGGGGTTCGCTGGGAAATTAGGAGGGGCGCTGTTGCTGGGACGGAGCCCCAAATAAACATACAGATTTACTGGCTTCAGGATAGCGTGCTGGTAAATTGGGATAATGGGTAGCATGCGAGTGGCCTCACTAAATCTTGACGGAGTGCACTCACCGATCAAACGGAAGAAAATATTACAATATGGGAAGCAAATGAAAACATGTTTTTATGATACAGAAAATCCACTTGTCTGCCCCGGAACATCTCAAATTAAAACAGGGCTGGGTGGGAGACATAGTGTTTTCATCATACAATGGTAGACAACGAGGAGTGGCTATCCTTATGCGCAAGGGACTCGACACAGTCTGTCATAAAACAATTCAAGACCCGGAGGGAAGGTTCGTGGTATGGGCTGGGGTTATTCAGGGAATGAAAGTAGCACTTTGTTCGGTATAAGCCCCTAATGTTTACTCGAGGAAATTCTTCTCTCATCTATTAGCGACCTTAACGCAGCTACAAGAATATCAATTGCTAGTGGGGGGGGGGGGGGGGAAAGCGAATGCTACATACCTGTAGAAGGTATTCTCCGAGGACAGCAGGCTGATTGTTCTCACTGATGGGTGACGTCCACGGCAGCCCCTCCAATCGGAAACTTCACTAGCAAAGTCCTTTGCTAGTCCTCGCGCGCCCGCGCGCACCGCGCATGCGCGGCCGTCTTCCCGCCCGAAACCGGCTCGAGCCGGCCAGTCCAGTATGTAGCAAGACAATACACTTCAAGGGAAGACACAACTCCAAAGGGGAGGCGGGCGGGTTTGTGAGAACAATCAGCCTGCTGTCCTCGGAGAATACCTTCTACAGGTATGTAGCATTCGCTTTCTCCGAGGACAAGCAGGCTGCTTGTTCTCACTGATGGGGTATCCCTAGCCCCCAGGCTCACTCAAAACAACAACCAAGGTCAATTGGGCCTCGCAACGGCGAGGACATAACTGAGATTGACCTAAAAAATTTACCAACTAACTGAGAGTGCAGCCTGGAACAGAACAAACAGGGCCCTCGGGGGGTGGAGTTGGATCCTAAAGCCCAAACAGGTTCTGAAGAACTGACTGCCCGAACCGACTGTCGCGTCGGGTATCCTGCTGCAGGCAGTAATGAGATGTGAATGTGTGGACAGATGACCACGTCGCAGCTTTGCAAATTTCTTCAATGGAGGCTGACTTCAAGTGGGCTACCGACGCAGCCATGGCTCTAACATTATGAGCCGTGACATGACCCTCAAGAGCCAGCCCCGCCTGGGCGTAAGTGAAGGAAATGCAATCTGCTAGCCAATTGGATATGGTGCGTTTCCCTACAGCCACTCCCCTCCTATTGGGATCAAAAGAAACAAACAATTGGGCGGACTGTCTGTGGGGCTGTGTCCGCTCCAGATAGAAGGCCAATGCTCTCTTGCAGTCCAATGTGTGCAGCTGACGTTCAGCAGGGCAGGAATGAGGACGGGGAAAGAATGTTGGCAAGACAATTGACTGGTTCAGATGGAACTCCGACACGACCTTTGGCAAGAACTTAGGGTGAGTGCGGAGGACTACTCTGTTATGATGAAATTTGGTGTAAGGGGCCTGGGCTACCAGGGCCTGAAGCTCACTGACTCTACGAGCCGAAGTAACTGCCACCAAGAAAATGACCTTCCAGGTCAAGTACTTCGGATGGCAGGAATTCAGTGGCTCAAAAGGAGGTTTCATCAGCTGGGTGAGAACGACATTGAGATCCCATGACACTGTAGGAGGTTTGACAGGGGGCTTTGACAAAAGCAAACCTCTCATGAAGCGAACAACTAAAGGCTGTCCTGAGATCGGCTTACCTTCCACTTGGTAATGGTATGCACTGATTGCACTAAGGTGAACCCTTACGGAGTTGGTCTTAAGACCAGACTCAGACAAGTGCAGAAGGTATTCAAGCAGGGTCTGTGTAGGACAAGAGCGAGGATCTAGGGCCTTACTGTCACACCAGACGGCAAACCTCCTCCAATGAAAGAAGTAACTTCTCTTAGTGGAGTCTTTCCTGGAAGCAAGCAAGATGCGGGAGACACCCTCTGACAGACCCAAAGAGGCAAAGTCTACGCCCTCAACATCCAGGCCGTGAGAGCCAGAGACTGGAGGTTGGGATGCAGAAGAGCCCCTTCGTCCTGCGTGATGAGGGTCGGAAAACACTCCAATCTCCACGGTTCTTCGGAGGATAACTCCAGAAGAAGAGGGAACCAGATCTGACGCGGCCAAAAAGGAGCAATCAGAATCATGGTGCCTCGGTCTTGCTTGAGTTTCAACAAAGTCTTCCCCACCAGAGGAATGGGAGGATAAGCATACAGCAGGCCTTCCCCCCAATCCAGGAGGAAGGCATCCGATGCCAGTCTGCCGTTGGCCTGAAGCCTGGAACAGAACTGAGGGACTTTGTGGTTCACTCGAGATGCGAAGAGATCCACCAAGGGGGTGCCCCACGCTTGGAAGATCTGGCGCACCACTCGGGAGTTGAGCGACCACTCGTGAGGTTGCATAATCCTGCTCAACCTGTCGGCCAGACTGTTGTTTACGCCTGCCAGATATGTGGCTTGGAGCACCATGCCTTGACGGCGAGCCCAGAGCCACATGCTGACGGCTTCCTGACACAGGGGGCGAGATCCGGTGCCCCCCTGCTTGTTGACATAGTACATGGCAACCTGGTTGTCTGTCTGAATTTGGATAATTTGGTGGGACAGCCGATCTCTGAAAGCCTTCAGCGTTCCAGATCGCTCGTAACTCCAGGAGATTGATCTGTAGACCGCGTTCCTGGAGGGACCAGCTTCCTTGGGTGTGAAGCCCATCGACATGAGCTCCCCATCCCAGGAGGGACGCATCCGTAGTCAGCACTTTCCGTGGCTGAGGGATTTGGAAGGGACGTCCCAGAGTCAAATTGGAGCAAATGGTCCACCAATACAGGGATTCGAGAAAACTCGTGGACAGGTGGATCACGTCCTCCAGACCCCCAGCGGCCTGATACCACTGGGAGGCTAGGGTCCATTGAGCAGATCTCATGTGAAGGCGGGCCATGGGAGTCACATGAACTGTGGAGGCCATGTGGCCCAGCAATCTCAACATCTGCCGAGCTGTGATCTGCTGGGACGCTCGCACCCGCGAGACGAGGGACAACAAGTTGTTGGCTCTCGTCTCTGGGAGATAGGCGCGAGCCGTCCGAGAATCCAGCAGAGCTCCTATGAATTCGAGTCTCTGCACTGGAAGAAGATGGGACTTTGGATAATTTATCACAAACCCCAGTAGCTCCAGTAGGCGAATAGTCATCTGCATGGACTGCAGGGCTCCTGCCTCGGATGTGTTCTTCACCAGCCAATCGTCGAGATATGGGAACACGTGCACCCCCAGCCTGCGAAGCGCCGCTGCTACCACAGCTAGGCACTTGGTGAACACCCTGGGCGCAGAGGCGAGCCCAAAGGGTAGCACACAGTACTGGAAGTGGCGTGTGCCCAACTGAAATCGCAGATACTGTCTGTGAGCTGGCAGTATCGGGATGTGTGTGTAGGCATCCTTCAAGTCCAGAGAGCATAGCCAGTCGTTTTGCTGAATCATGGGGAGAAGGGTGCCCAGGGAAAGCATCCTGAACTTTTCTTTTTCGAGATATTTGTTCAGGGCCCTTAGGTCTAGGATGGGACGCATCCCCCCTGTTTTCTTTTCCACAAGGAAGTACCTGGAATAGAATCCCAGCCCTTCTTGCCCGGATGGCACGGGCTCGACCGCATTGGCGCTGAGAAGGGCGGAGAGTTCCTCTGCAAGTACCTGCTTGTGCTGGAAGCTGTAAGACTGAGCTCCCGGTGGACAATTTGGAGGTTTTGAGGTCAAATTGAGGGTGTACCCCTGCCGGACTATTTGCAGAACCCACTGATCGGAGGTTATGAGAGGCCACCTTTGGTGAAAAGCTTTCAACCTCCCTCCGACTGGCAGGTCGCCCGGCACGGACACTTGGATGTCGGCTATGCTCTGCTGGAGCCAGTCAAAAGCTCGCCCCTTGCTTTTGCTGGGGAGCCGCGGGGCCTTGCTGAGTCGCACGCTGCTGACGAGAGCGAGCGCGCTGGGGCTTAGCCTGGGCCGCAGGCTGTCGGGAAGGAGGATTGTACCTACGCTTGCCAGAAGAGTAGGGAACAGTCTTCCTTCCCCCGAAAAATCGTCTACCTGTAGAGGTAGAAGCTGAAGGCTGCCGGCGGGCGAATTTGTCGAATGCGGTGTCCCGCTGGTGGAGAGACTCTACCACCTGTTCGACTTTTTCACCAAAAATATTGTCCGCACGGCAAGGCGAGTCCGCAATCCGCTGCTGGATTCTATTCTCCAGGTCGGCGGCACGCAGCCATGAGAGCCTGCGCGTCACCACACCTTGAGCAGCGGCCCTGGACGCAACATCAAAAGTGTCATAAACTCCTCTGGCCAGGAATTTTCTGCACGCCTTCAGCTGCCTGACCACCTCCTGAAAAGGCTTGGCTTGCTCAGGGGGAAGAGCATCAACCAAGCCCGCCAACTGCCGCACATTGTTCCGCATGTGTATGCTCGTGTAGAGCTGGTAAGACTGGATCTTGGACACGAGCATAGAGGAATGGTAGGCCTTCCTCCCAAAGGAGTCTAAGGTTCTAGCGTCCTTGCCCGGGGGCGCCGAAGCATGTTCCCTAGAACTCTTAGCCTTCTTTAGGGCCAAATCCACAACTCCAGAGTCATGAGGCAACTGAGTGCGCATCAGCTCTGGGTCCCCATGGATCCGGTACTGGGACTCGATCTTCTTGGGAATGTGGGGATTAGTTAATGGCTTGGTCCAGTTCGCAAGCAATGTCTTTTTCAGGACATGGTGCAAGGGAACAGTGGACGCTTCCTTAGGTGGAGAAGGATAGTCCAGGAGCTCAAACATTTCAGCCCTGGGCTCGTCCTCCACAACCACCGGGAAGGGGATGGCCGTAGACATCTCCCGGACAAAGGAGGCAAAAGACAGACTCTCGGGAGGAGAAAGCTGTCTCTCAGGAGAGGGAGTGGGATCAGACGGAAGACCCTCAGACTCCTCGTCAGAGAAATATCTGGGATCTTCCTCTTCCTCCCACGAGGCCTCACCCTCGGTGTCAGACACAAGTTCACGGACCTGTGTCTGCAACCTCGCCCTGCTCGACTCCGTGGAGCCACGTCCACGATGGGGGCGTCGAGAGGTAGACTCCCTGGCCCGCATCGGCGAAGCTCCCTCCGCCGACGTAGTCGGGGAGCCCTCCTGGGAGGTGGCCGCGGTCGGCACCGCACGCGGTACCGACGTCGGGGACCTCAACCTGGGCGATGGGCCAGCCGGCGCCACGCTCGACGGTACCGGAGGCGCAAGCACCGCCGGTACCGGAGGGGTAGGGCGCAACAGCTCTCCCAGAATCTCTGGGAGAACGGCCCGGAGGCTCTCGTTCAGAGTGGCTGCAGAAAAAGGCTGAGAGGTCGATGCAGGCGTCGACGTCAGAACCTGTTCCGGGCGAGGAGGCTGTTCCGGGCTGTCCAGAGTGGAGCGCATCGACACCTCTTGAACAGAGGGTGAGCGGTCCTCTCGGTGCCGATGCCTGCTGGGTGCCGAATCCCTCGGCGACCCAGAGCTCTCGGTGCCGACACGGGGAGGAGACCGGTGTCGATGCTTCTTCGATTTCTTCCGAAGCATGTCACCGGAGCTCCCCGGCACCGACGAGGAGGACGTAGAATCCATCCGTCGCTTCCTCGGGGCCGAGACCGAAGGAGGTCGGTCTCGGGGGGGCTGTACCGCAGGAGCCCTCAGGGTAGGAGGAGACCCACCCGAAGGCTCACCGCCACCAGCAGGGGAATGGACAGCCCTCACCTGCACTCCTGACGATGCACCACCGTCCGACGACATCAGCAGACGAGGTCCCGGTACCACCGACGTCGATGCAGCTATCCGATGTCTCGGCGCCGATGCAGAGGCCCGATGCCTCGATGCACTCGATGCAGGGGCGGCCGAGGAAGATGGTCTGGACGCTGACGACGTCGATGCACTCGAAGATCCCGGTGCCGATGCCGACGAAGAGCCCGAGAACAACACGTTCCACTGGGCTAGTCTCGCTACCTGAGTCCGCCTCTGAAGCAGGGAACACAGACTGCAGTTCTGAGGGCGGTGCTCGGCCCCCAGACACTGAAGACACGACGAGTGTCGATCAGTGAGCGAGATAACCCGGGCGCACTGGGTGCACTTCTTGAAGCCGCTGGAAGGCTTCGATGTCATGGGCGGAAAAATCACGCCGGCGAAATCAAAATCCGAAATGACGGAAAAAGAGCACCAAAACTTTAGAGGGAGAAAATCTCGACCGAGGCCGAAAAGAGGCCTACCCCGACGACGAAAGAAAACTTACCGGGGCAAAAAGCTGGAAGTACGGGGAGGATTGACACGAAACCCGGTGGAGGGTTTCCGGAGCACTTCCCGACTTAAGCAAAAGCTTTTCCGAAGAAAAAACACGCTCAAAACAATTTGGACGCGCGAGGTCGACTTTCCGGGGCTCGACACGGCGAAAATACGACCGTACCGAGTGCGGACAAAAGAAGACTGGCCGGCTCGAGCCGGTTTCGGGCGGGAAGACGGCCGCGCATGCGCGGTGCGCGCGGGCGCGCGAGGACTAGCAAAGGACTTTGCTAGTGAAGTTTCCGATTGGAGGGGCTGCCGTGGACGTCACCCATCAGTGAGAACAAGCAGCCTGCTTGTCCTCGGAGAATTTCAACATAACTGCAGACCCCCTAATCGACTGCAGTCCACCAAAGAGTTGGCCTAAGGGAATGGAAGAGAGGGGCATAGGAATTTTACAACGGGAATTGGGAATGGTAGACATATGGAGGGCATTGCACCCAGATGAACGAGAATACACCTACTTTTCAAATGTACACAAATGCCATGCTAGACTAGATTATATATTGATTTCTCCATCTTTGTTTTCGGTGAGCAGGTCAACAGAAATTGAGGTGGGAGTGGTGTCTGATCATAGTCTGATATGGGTGGAGATAAGCATAGGGGGAGGGAGGAAACAGAAGTACTTATCACAGGAGTGGGAGCTATTTTTGGCAGACAATAGAACACGTGAAATTGATCCGCTGATACTATGGGAAACAGGGAAGGCGGTACTGAGAGGGAAAATCTTGGCCTACACAGCGAGCTCGCGCAAGAGGAGGGAAAAGGAGCTGTTAGAGAAGTTAAGACAGTTGCAAGAGGTTAGAGAAGCAGTAGCAAGGAGGGGGAGCAGAAGCTCAGAACAAATTCAAAGAGATAAAAGCTAAGATTAATGACATCCTTAATCAAAGGGCCTTAGGAGATATTCAACTGTATAAGTATCGCCTTCATTGATGGGGAAATAAAACGGGGAAATTATTGGCCAATATGGTGAGAGACAGAGCAGTGAAACAAGTGATAACCCATATTAAGGGAGGGAATGGGCAGCGGGTAGGTAGTGAAGGAGAAATCCAGCAGGCCTTTGTCGACAACAACAGCGCAATCACTGACGCCCGTGCTACTTCTCAAAGTATGTAATGCCTACATCTCCGTCTTTTGAACTACAAAGAGGCACCAGGCAGGGATGCCCCCTGTAGCTCATGCTTTTTGTGCTGGCCCTGGAACCTTTGGCAAGAAAAATCCGACAATCACTAGAGGTAAAGGGCATAAGAGTGGAGAAATGTGAATATAAAATTAACCTTTTTGCGGATGACATGCTAATATTCCTAGGGCAGGTGTCTAAAGGGATTCCCATACTAATAGACCTCATCCAGCAATTTGGAGCATTCTCGGGATTGCGCATCAACTTTGACAAGTCGGAAGCTATGGCACTGTCTGACAATTGTGTCTGAATAGGACTTCCAAATTTTCCTTTATCTTGGACAAAAGGGGCATTGAAATACCTGGGGGTCTATTTGCACCTGGACACAGCAATCATGTATAAGAAAAATGTATGTGAAAAATTAGACCAGATTAAACAACTATGCGTTAAATGGCGAGAGATCCCAGTGTCGGTCTTGGGGAGAGTGGCACTTGTTAAATTGGTGTTGTTTCCAAAGATCCTATATGCTTTACAAATGATGCCGCTGTGGATAGCTAGTAAGGATGAGGCCGGGTACAGAGGAGTGATCTCGTCTTTTATATGGAAGGGACGCAGGGCCAGAATAGGATATCAGAAGCTTATCCGGGCACGACAGGAAGGGGGCGTTAATTTACCAGATCTCAGGATGTATAACGTATGTGCACTCATTAGATGGATACACGAAATTTACACAGGGCACTATAGATTTGCATCTCCAGAGGTTTGGGAAACCGCTGCTCACCTTTGGTCAGTTTTTAACGCCCTTCACGCTAAGAAGGCAGGGATCAAACTGTCCCCCTTATTGAAACCGCTTCGCTTAGCATGGGACTGGTGGAGACAGAGAGTGGGGGGAGCTAGGGGACCCTCCCCATTCATAGAATTCCAAGATAATTCAGACTTCCCTTCGGGGCAAGGTCTCTCTCAATTTAGAACTTGGGCCCAGAAGGGATGTAGGTTTGTGGGGCAGATGGGCTCGGTGGGGAAGGTGTCAGCCCCAACCTTCGAAGAATGTCAAAATAGATGGGATATACCCAAAGCGCTGTCCTTCTCGTACTTGCAGCTTAGGCATTATCTACTCTCAGTGAGAAATAAAGATAAGCAGATCCCCACATTCACAGCATTAGATGTATTTAAGCAGATGCCAGAGGGAAGTAACAGACTCTCTAGTTGATACCACCTGGGCAAAACAAAGATGCCCAACGTACCTATACTCTCACTGGCGCATAAATAGAGTGACATGTTGGGGATGGAAGTTTCAGTAGCTGAGATTCAGAAAGGCTTCGACATGGCATATAGGATAACTCCTAATGTAAGCTGTCACGAAACTCAGCTAAAAATTTTACACTGTGCTTACATTACATGGAGCAGGGGCAAGGCAATGGGTCTATGGAACTCAGCAGATTGCGATAAATGTGTCAATCACAAGGGCACTATGGTACATCACTTTTTAGAATGTATGATGTTGCAGACATTTTGGAGGGGAGTATTGGCACATTTGGAAGAGGTAATTTGTTTCCTGGTAGAATGGAACTACAAAATATTAATGTTGGGATTAGACTCAGAGCTGGCACGACAGGGGATAACCAACTTACATTTTCGGTTTGTGTTATTAGCCCTGGTACTTGCCAAGAAAGTTATATTACAGCATTGGGTGGACAAAGCGCCACTGCCTGTTGCCCAATGGTACGCTGCTATGAAACAGATGGCAATCTGGGAGGGAGGGAAGGACTTAGAGTCTCGTACAAAATGGGAGAATACCTGAGGAAGGAGCTGATGGGCTGGGAGGACATACGAGAAGTGGAAGGACAGTGGTCCAGGCTAAAAGAAGTAATAAACAGGGCCACAGACCTTTATGTAAGGAGAGTAAATAAAAGCAAGAGAAAAAGGAAACCGATATGGTTCTCAAAGCAAGTGGCTGAGAAAATAAAGATTAAAGAGTTAGCGTTCCAGAAATATAGAAAATCTCAAGAGGAGGAACACGGGGAGGAATACCGGATGAAACTGAAAGAAGCCAAGAGAGAGGTACGTCTGGCGAAGGCGCAAGCGGAAGAACAAATGGCTAGAAATGTAAGGAGGGGAGACAAAAACTTCTTCAGGTATATTAGTGAAAGGAGAAAGACTATAAAGGGAATTGTGAGACTAAAAGATACAACAAAACGCTATGTGGAAAATGATGAAGAAAAAGCCAATTTGATAAATAGATACTTTTGTTCTGTTTTCACTGAAGAAAACCCTGGGGAAGGACCGAGAGGGACTGGCAAAAGTACACCTGAGAATGAGGTGGATAAAGCGCCGTTCACGGAAGAGAGTGTGTATCAACAACTTGGAAAGCTAAAGGTGGACAAAGCCATGGGGCTGGACGGGATCCACCCCAGAATACTGAGGGAGCTCAGAGAGGTTCTGGCGGGTCCTCTTAAAGACTTGTTTAATAAATCCTTGGAGACGGGAGAGGTTCCGAGGGATTGGAGAACAGCGGAGGTGGTCCCTCTTCACAAAAGTGGTGATAGGGAAGAAGCTGGAAACTACAGGCCGGTAAGCCTCACTTCGGTTATTGGAAAAGTAATGGAAGCGATGCTGAAGGAAAGGATAGTGAATTTCCTGGAAGCCAATAAGTTGCAAGATCCGAGACAACATGGTTTCACCAAAGGGAAATCGTGCCAAACGAATCTCATTGAATTCTTTGACTGGGTGACAGGAGAATTAAATCAAGGACGTGCTATGGACGTCATCTACTTAGATTTCAGCAAGGCTTTTGACACGGTTCCCCACAGGAGGCTCTTGAATAAACTAGACGGCCTGAAGATAGGACCCGAAGTGGTGAACTGGATTAGGAACTGGTTGACGGACAGACGCCAGAGGGTGGTGGTGAATGGAGTTCGCTCGGAGGAGGGAAAGGTGAGTAGTGGAGTGCCCAGCAAACGCTCCTATAGGCCAACTGGTGCAGTAGATGGAGGATTATTAGTAGATAGTGGGACTGGTGAAGACAGTGATTCATTGGATGGGAGGGCTAAGTGAGTTAGTATATTTCTCCGAGGACAAACAGGCTGCTTGTTGTAACATGTGGGCAGACGTCCGCTCCGGTCCAGGAAGCGGTAATTTTTTCAAGCAAAAAATATATAAAAGTTTTGCCAGAGTCTTCTGGCACGCGAATCGCACACACTGCGTGTGCGCAGACATGCCCCTTTAGTTCTTTTTTGTCCGCGATGAGGTGAAAGAATTTTTCTTGTTCTCCTCATTTTGGCCCAGGAACAGAGTCTGACAACTTTTTTAGTCTCTTTTTCTATTTTCTTTTATTTTAGGTCATTTCTAAAAAAACATATCTAATCCCGTAGTTCTTTCTTAGTTTTAGTCCTTTTCTAAGTTTTCTTTCTTTTTGACACGGTCAGCTTTAGGCCGCACGGTCAGGTTCTTCCCTTTCTTTTGTGCCCTCTTTTTCTTTTTAAAGGCACAATCGCGTCTTTTGATTTCACCGAAGCCGTTTTTCCTTCTATGTCATCGAGGACACCCAGCGACCTTCTCAGTTACAGATACCCACGCCTGGTGTATCCAGTGCCTTAGGCCCAACCATAACCCAGCCGCTTGTAGTCTGTGTCTTCATACGAAGAAATGGACCCAAGCGTCTCGAGAAGTCCAACGAGAAAAGCTTTTTGGAGCTCGGTCCTTCGACATCAGTACCAAGGTCAGTGGCGTCGACATCACAAGGAGCATCGACGTCCGGAGCAGAGGTAATGGCTGCAGATAGACCAACTTGCGCTGGGAGCAGTGAGGCGTCTAGTGGATCTCCACCTGCAAGGCCTCCTGTTTTTCAGGCCCCGCGGAACCAACCTTCATCGGACTTGGCCCCGAGGAGATGTGAGGATTCCACGTCCTCCTCATTGGTACCGAGGAGTCTCGATGACGGGCGCTATAGAAATGCTAAATAGTAGTAGTAATAGTAGTCGAACAAAGACGAAGAGCACCATCATCGTTCTCCTTCAACTCAGGATCCCGGGAGCTCTGGGGTGTCGAGAGAGTCGGCACCCAAGAAACGTCGGCACTGAGAGGATCGCTCCCCCTCTGTACAGGAGGTGCCGATGCGTCGGTCTTCTAGCAGCCCATTACCTGCTCCCGAGCCTCGACAGATTCTGACACCGCCTGATGGCGGCTCTTAATGAATGCATCCGAGCCTTGTTTCCAAAACTTCTGGAAGGACTGTACATCGGTCAGCTTCGGTGTCGGGGCTGCTTGCGCCTTCAATACCGTCTGCTGCAGCAGTGTCTGGCCCTTCTCCTACAGTGAGGGCCCCGGTGCTGCCTAAGGCTTCGGCGTCAGCTGCCACCCAGGTTGACTCCCCTTCGACGTTGGTGGAGGACGCTTCGCTGCAGTCTGAGCGGGAGTCGGCCTCTCAATATCGCCATCGAGGACGTCGTTCCTCCGCGTCGAGGCAGGCTCAGTCTCAGAGTACCTTAAGAGAGGTCTTATACAATACTGAACGTGAATGTTCGTGGGAGTCAGAGGAGGATCCCGGGTACTTTTCTTCCTATGGAATTCCCTCTGAACCTTCCCCTCCACCAGAGAGGAGACTGTCTCCACCAGAGAGTCTATCCTTTCCCTCTTTTGTCCGGGAAATGGCTACGGCTATTCCCTTCCCTGTGGAGGTTGAGGGTGAGTCCAGGGCTTAGATGGTCGAAGTCCTGGACTATTCTTCGCCACCTAAAGAGGCTGTAACAGTTCCTCTGCATAAGGTACTGGAGGAAGTCCTTATGCGAAACTGGTCGGTCCCTCTGTCTGGCCCCGTGATCCCACAGAAAGCTGAATCCCAGTATTGGATCCACGGTGAACCTGGATTGATGAGGTATCAGTTACCCCACAATTCTATGGTGATGGACTCCGCCCTCAAGAGAGCCAGGAGTACTAGAGACTATGCTTCGGCGCCCCCAGGCAGAGAAGCTAGGACTCTTGATTCTTTTGTGAGGAAGATGTATCAGGCCGCTATGCTTGCCGCCAAAATTCAATCATACCAGCTCTTCACGAGCGTACCCTTGCGGAACTCGAGGCCGCTGTCCAGCTTGATTGCACTCCCTCCGGAGTAAGCCGAGCCTTTTCGCCAGGTGGTCAGGCAGCAGAAGGCGTGTCGAAAGTTCCTGGTCAGGGCTACGTTCGACACTTCTGATGTAGCATCCAGAATTCCAGCTCAAGCTATAGTGATGTGCAGACGCTCATGGCTGCATGTCTCTGACCTGGATCTTTCTGTCCAGCAGCGAATGGCGGATGTTCCTTGCCGGGGGGGGGGGGGGGGACAACTTTATTGGTGAGAAAGTAGAGGATCTTGTTGATCAGATCAAGAAGCATAATGATGTTATGGATTCTCTCTCCCGCCGGACGTCTTCTGCTACTAACTCCTCATCTAGGAGGTTTTTTAGAAGGAAGACGAGTGCTCCGTATTCCTATCCTAGGCATAGGTACACTTATGCTTCTCGGCAGCCTGCCCAGGCTCAGCCCCAGCACAATCATTCTCATCAACAGCGTGCGTCTAAGGCCCATGCTGTTCCCCAGCAAAAGCAGGGGACGGGCTTTTGACTGGCTGCAGTTAAGCATAGCCTCAGTAAAAGTGTCCATGCCAGACAACTTGCCGGTTGGGGGGAAGTTGATATTTTTTCACCAAAGGTGGCCTCTCATAACCTCCGACCAGTGGGTTCTTCAAATAGTCCAGTTAGGATACACCCTCAATTTGGAATCCAAACCTCCAAATTTCCCACCAGGAGCTCATTCGTACAGCTCCCAGAACAAGCAGGTACTTGCAGAGGAACTCTCCTTCCTTCTAAAGGCCCAAGTGGTCGAACCCATTCCACCAGGGGAAGAAGGGCTGGGATTCTATTCCAGGTACTTTCTTGTGCAGAAAAAGACAGGGGGGATGCATCCTATCCTAGACCTAAGGGCCCTGAACAAATTCCTAGTTCGAGAAAAGTTCAGGATGGTTTCCCTAGGCACCCTTCTTCCCATGATTGAAGAGAACGATTGGCTATGCTCTCTGGACTTAAAGGAGTGGAGGAGTGGCCTAGTGGTTAGGGTGGTGGACTTTGGTCCTGGGGAACTGAGGAACTGAGTTCGATTCCCGGCACAGGCAGCTCCTTGTGACTCTGGGCAAGTCACTTAACCCTCCATTGCCTGCTGCATTGAGCCTGCCATGAGTGGGAAAGCGCGGGGTACAAATGTAACAAAAAAAGGATGCTTACACACATATCTCAATACTTCCAGCTCACAGGCGGTATCTTCGATTTCGGCTGGGAACACAGCACTTTCAGTACCGCGTATTGCCTTTTGGTCTGGCGTCTGTACCCAAAGTGCCTAGCAGTAACATAGTAACATAGTAGATGACGGCAGAAAAAGACCTGCATGGTCCATCCAGTCTGCCCAACAAGATAAACTCATATATGCTACTTTTTGTGTATACCTTACCTTGATTTGTATCTGTCATTTTCAGGGCACAGACCGTAGAAGTCTGCCCAGCACTATGCCTGCCTCCTAACCACCGGCTCTGGGACAGACCGTATAAGTCTGCCCAGCAATATCCTCGCCTCCCAACCACCAGCCCCGTCTCCCACCGCCGGCTCTGCCACGTGATCTCAGCTAAGCTTCTGAGGATCCATTCCCTCGGAATAGGATTCCTTTATGTTTATCCCACGCATGTTTGAATTCCGTTACCGTTTTCCTCTCCATCACCTCCCGTGGGAGAGCATTCCAAACATCCACCACTCTCTCCGTGAAAAAATACTTCCTGACATTTTTCTTGAGTCTGCCCCCCCTTCAATCTCATATCGTGCCCTCTAGTTCTACCGCCTTCCCATTTCTAGAGCGCTACTAGGGTTACGCAGTGCTGTACAATTTAACAAAGAGAGACAGTCCCTGCTCAAAGAGCTTACAATCTAATAGACAAGTGAACGGTCGGTCCGATAGGGGCAGTCAAATTGGGGCAGTCTGGATTCACTGAACGGTAAAGGTTAGGTGCCGAACTCAGCATTGAAGAGGTGGGCTTTAAGCAAAGACTTGAAGACGGGCAGGGAGGGGGCTTGGCGTAAGGGCTCAGGAAGGTTGTTCCAAGCATAGGGTGAGGCGATTAATACCTTTCAAATATTTGAATGTCTGTATCATATCACCCCTGTTTCTCCTTTCCTCCAGGGTATACATGTTCAGGTCAGCAAGTCTCTCCTCATACTTCTTGTAACGCAAATCCCATACCATCCTCGTAGCTTTTCTTTGCACGCACCGCTTCAATTCATTTTACATCCTTAGCAAGATATGGCCTCCAAAACTGAACACAATACTCCAGGTAGGGCCTCACCAACGACTTGTACATGGGCATCAACACCTCTTTTCTTCTGCTGGTCACACCTCTCTCTATACAGCCTAGCAACCTTCTAGCTGCGGCCACCGCCTTGTCGCACTGTTTCATCGCCTTCAGATCCTCAGATACTATCACCCCAAGATCACTCTCCCCGTCCTTACCTAACAGACTCTCCCCGCCTAATATATACGCCTCTCTTGGATTTCTACTCCCTAAGTGCATCACTTTGCATTTCTTCGCATTGAATTTTAATTGCCAAACCTTAGACCATTCTTCTAGCTTTTTCAGATCCTTTTTCATGTTTTCCACTCCCTCTTCACTCTTGCATTTATTCGTTTCATCACAGGCCCTTACATGAAGTTTTTTTTTTTCTTCCTTTTTTTTAATAAATGCTGATTCAGCATATGACATTGTTTGACTCATCAGTGTGATCTATGCAGATCAATAATTCAGGGTAATTAATTGACCAATTTTAGAAAGAAATGAAAGCACATTTATTCACGTAGGTCTTTTCTGTCATTTTGTTTCACTGAGCTCAGAACTATTGTTACTGGACAGGATGTATTATTGCAACTATAATGCATCCTGTCCAGTAGGACAGGACTGACTATTTAATATATATTTGATAATTTAGGTTTTAGGACTGACATATGTTTGACAATTTACTCTGTGAGTGGTTTGATGTTGTTTCCTCTGTTTGATTGTTTAATGTAATATATTGATTATGTATGTCCAGATGTCCATACACACACAGATAGTACAGGTAACTGGTACAGGGCTGTATCTGTGTGTGTATGGACATCTGGACATACATAATCAATATATTACCTGCAATACTCGCCCATTTTTATGGGCTTAACGGCTAGTACTTTATATATCCAAACTCGTATGTATTCTTTGGGAACCCACTGCCTCTGTGAACTGAACTCGGGACCATCCCTAGACAACGATTGCTGACATAATCCACTTATATTTTTCAATAATAAAATAAATACATAAAAATAACTAACATTCATTATGTGTTAGGTGACCTGCACCGAATACAGATGTACTTTGCATGGAATTAGAAATATTAAACCAGGATTAGATGAATAATATATTGTATGGACTGGAGGAGTAGCCTGATGTTTAGTGCAGTGCACTGAGATCCTGGGAAACTGGGTTAAATTCCCACTGCAGCTCCTTGTGATTCTGGGCAACTCACTTAACCCTCCATTGCCCAGAGCTGCCAAGGGGTCTCGATTTTTGAAAGGGTGATTTTAGTACACACCCCTGGGTCTGCCCACTCTGTCTCATGGCTCCGCACCTTCGCACACCTCAATTCCATGGCCATTCCAGAAAATATTTTATTTACACCAGTGACAGCAGGGATGGTAAGAGGGAGTGTTCCAGTTCACTCTATTACACCCCCTAACTAGCATCTATTCTCCCCAGGGACATAATAGCGAAAGGCCCTCCCACTTTGAATGTAAATCCATCCCATAATTGTGGCACTAGTTGAATCACTGGCAGAGCCGCTCAAGCCCCGCTAGCTGAAGAAGCATCAGGAGAAGCAGCAGCGGTGGTGGCAGTGTGGGGAAAAAAGTGATCACCTGACCTGGTGTCTAAGTGGGAGACTTTCCCACTTTGGCGGAAGTGCGGGAGATGACCCATCAAAGCAGGAGTCTCCCGCTGAATGCGAGAGATTTGGCAGGTTTCATTGCCCGGGTAGCTACATATATGTACAGCACTGCGTAACTGTAGTAGCACTATAGAAATTATTATTAGTAATAGTTGTAGAATGGACCTCATGACTGTAGTGCATTTCTTTGAAACTAGCAGGAACTTGGTGACTTCATGCTTTTCTTGTTCATCCTCTTGCTCCAGGTGTCTATTTGTACCCAGGTGGCCCTAGGAATGGAGCACCTGTCAAACAGCAGATTTGTACACAAAGATTTGGCAGCTCGGAACTGTCTTGTTAGTGCCCAGCGGCAAGTGAAAGTATCAGCACTTGGCCTCAGTAAGGATGTCTACAACAGGTCAGTAACTGTCTTTTTGCAGTATTTTTAATATTCCCTAAATATGGATCTCATCTGTAGTACTGCATCCAGTTTCAAGGCTACTTGTCCAGAGATATAGACCCAGTAATAGCTGTTATGAGGAGGGCTTACCAGATAACATAGTAACATAGTTTCCATATCATCATGCTGATCAATCCATAGAATGGTGGTTGTGTCCATCTACCAGCAGGCGGAGATAGAGAGCAATCCTTTTGCCTCCCTATATGTGGTCATGTGCTGCCGGAAACTCCTCAGTATGTTCTCTATCTCAGCAGGTGGTGGTCACACACAGCAGCAGCTCTGGCTAGGTCTCCAAGCGTAATTTTTAGGTTTTGTTGAGTACCTGGGGTTGAGGGCTCTTCTTGAGCAAGTGCAAACCTGGTGGCGCCAGGTCACTCCTTTTCTCCCACCTCCCGCTGGCTCCGTTTAAAAAAAAAAAAAAATTTTTGGACGTCCTTAAAGGCGTTTATTTCGACGTTTATTTAAACGTTTATTGCAGCTACTCACTGGGACACCAGGTCGTTAGAGCTCGGAGCGAGAAGCAGGTAATTTTTACCTTTTTATAGCGGGCAGGGGGTTCCCCGATCGATCTCCACATAGCCTATGGCGTCGGAGGGCGAGGGCGCGAAGAATCGCTCCCCGGACCGCGTGTGCGCTTCTAGCGGGGATGCGGGGGTCTTAAAGTCTGATTCGCCCTTGTTGGGTGTCAGTTTGGAGGCCGGTCAGTGTCCCGGGTCTTCCTCCGGTGCGGCGGTTTTTCCCGCCATAAACGCCCATCCCCCGCTGCTCGCCTCCGCCATCTTGGCCGGCCACTCTGCTCGGACGGCTTCTTCTTGGGCCGCCCTTGAGCTGGGAGACATTAATGCCATGGCCGCCCTTGATTTGGGCGACGGCAAAAAAGCGGCTAAAGTTAAGCGCCGTTCTTCCCGCGCGGCTCCTTCGCGGAGTGTCGCGCCGGACGCCATCTTGGATGCGCAGCATGTTTCTCCCCCGCTCTTGCAAGCGCCGGTTGAGGGTGCGTCTAGGGCAGTGGCCCAGGCTGCTGAAGTGCACAGTCTGGGGGGTTTCTCCCCCGAGTTTATTTTGCTGCTGCATCAGGCCTTCCTTATGCAAAACGCTGTCCCTTCTCCCTTGTCCGATAAAGGGGTTGAGGCCCCCGGAAGTAAACGCCCTCGGGTGGATTCCCAGGCCTTAGAGGACTCTGTTTCCTCTGATGTAGATGAGGGCAGCGTATCTGAGTTCTCCCAACGGTCCTTTGGGGATTCCTTGGAGGAGACGGATTCCCGCTCGGATGGAGCGGATGACCCCTCTGCAGCGCGGATCTTTCGCTCAGAGGATTTGCCCAACCTGTTAGTGCAGGCCATGAGCATTTTGAAGATTTCCTCTCCAGAGGACGTCTCTCCCTCAGCCCCTGTTGGCTCCGCCATTATGCTGGGGTCGAAGCGCCCGCCTAGAACCTTCCACGTGCATGATGCCATGCACACCTTAATTTCGGCTCAATGGGATGTCCCGGAAGCGAGCCTCAAAGTGGCTAGGGCTATGTCCCGCCTCTATCCTTTGCCTGAAGGTGAACGTGAGGCCTTTCTTTGGCCTACCGTGGATTCTTTAATCACTGCGGTGACTAAGAAAACGGCGTTGCCGGTGGAAGGTGGCACGGCCCTAAAGGACGCCCAAGACAGAAGATTGGAGGCGGCCTTAAGGTCGTCCTTCGAGGCGGCTGCCTTAAGTTTGCAGGCCTCAGTTTGCGGCTCCTATGTGGCCAGGGCGTGCCTGACGATTGTCCAGCGGGCTTCCCCCTCGGATCCTTCCTTGAGGGCTGATTGGCCGGCCCTGGAATCGGGCTTGGCTTATTTGGCAGACTTACTGTATGATGTCTTGAGAGCCTCGGCTAAAGGTATGGCTCAGACAGTCTCTGCGCGGCGGTGGCTTTGGCTGAAACATTGGTCTGCTGACCACGCCTCTAAGTCCCACCTGGCTAAGTTGCCTTTTAAAGGCAAGCTGCTCTTTGGGGTCGAGCTGGACAAAATTGTGACCGATCTCGGCACGTCTAAGGGCAAGAGGTTACCAGAGGTCAGTGCTCGCCCCGGTATCTCCAGAGAACGGTTTCAGGAAGCCCGTCGGTACCGCCCGGGCAAGTCGGGCTCCTCTGCCCCCTCTTCCTTCAAGAGGAATTTCTCCCCCAAGCAGCATTCCTTTCTCAGAGACCGCCGTCCCGGAGGTGCGCCCTCCGGTCCTCCCCCAGGGTCTCGTACCCAATGACGGGGTCCTGGTCCATGGCCCAGTGCAGATTGGAGGACGCCTGTCCTAGTTTCTGGGCGAGTGGACCAGGGTAACTTCAGACGCTTGGGTGCTGGAAGTCATCAGAGACGGCTACAAGCTAGAGTTCTGCCGACCCTTAAGAGACGGGTTTGTACTCTCTCCCTGCAAGTCTCCGGTCAAAGCTGTGGCAGTGCAGCAGACCTTGGACAATCTGATCCGCCTGGGTGCGGTCGTTCCGGTGCCAGAAAATCAGCTTGGCAAGGGACGTTACTCCATTTACTTTGTGGTACCAAAGAAAGGAGGTTCTGTACGGCCTATCCTCGACCTCAAAGGGGTCAATCGGGCCTTGAAAGTTCGGCACTTTCGCATGGAGACTCTCCGCTCTGTTATAGCGGCAGTGAAGGCAGGGGAGTTCCTGGCATCCTTGGACATCAAGGAAGCGTACTTGCATATTCCCATCTGGCCTCCTCATCAACGCTTTCTGCGTTTTGCAGTCCTGGGCCGACACTTCCAGTTCAGAGCCCTCCCGTTCGGGTTGGCTACTGCTCCGCGGACCTTCTCCAAAGTAATGGTGGTCATCGCGGCCTTCCTGTGAAAGGAAGGAGTACAAGTCCATCCTTATCTGGACGACTGGTTGATCCGAGCCCACTCTTATGCAGAGTGCGGCAAAGCTGTGGACCGGGTGATTGCTCTTTTGAGCTCCCTGGGGTGGATCATCAACTGGGAGAAAAGCCAGCTGCGCCCGACTCAGTCCCTGGAGTATCTGGGAGTTCGAATCGACACCCAAGTGGGCAGAGTGTTCCTGCCGGACAATCGGATTGTCAAACTTCAGGCTCAGGTGGACCAGTTCCTAGTAGCCTCTCCGCTTCGGGCTTCGGACTATGTGCCCTGGGCCAGGGCTCATATGAGACCACTACAACACTCTCTGCTGCAGCGCTGGACTCCGGTGTCGGAGGATTATGCTGTGCGCCTTCCCTTGGACCCAGCAGTGCGCAAGGCGCTGAGCTGGTGGCTGAAGACAGACGTCTGCAGGGATGCCTCTTGTGACCCCGGAGTGGATTGTCGTCACGACGGATGCCTCTTTGACGGGCTGGGGAGCCCACTGCTTGGGAAGGACAGCGCAGGGGCTCTGGTCTCCTGCAGAGGCAAAGTGGTCTATCAACCTCCTGGAACTCAGAGCCATTCGGTTGGCGCTTTTGGAGTTCCTCCCGGTACTGGCGTTGAAGCCAGTACGGGTCCTGTTGGACAATGCCACGGCTGTGGCCTATGTCAACCGCCAGGGAGGTACCAAGAGCGCCCCTGTAGCCAAGGAGGCCATGAATTTATGCCAGTGGGCGGAAGCGAGCCTGGAGCAGCTGTCAGCGGCCCTCATTGCCGGAGTCATGAATGTCAAGGCGGACTTTCTCAGTCGCCATACCTTGGATCCCGGAGAGTGGCAGTTATCGGCTCAGGCGTTCTTGGACATCACGAAGCGCTGGGGCCAGCCGAGCCTAGATCTGATGGCGTCATCGGCCAATTGCCAAGTGCCGCTCTTTTTCAGCAGAGGACGGGACCCTCGATCTCTGGGAGTAGGTGCTCTTCTCCAACAGTGGCCGACAGAAGAGATTCTCTATGTGTTCCCGCCCTGGCCCATGTTGAGCAGGGTACTAGACCGGGTGGCAAAGCATCCGGGCCGGATAATCCTGGTGGGTCCGGACTGGCCCAGACGTCCCTGGTATGCGGACTTGATCAGGCTCTCCGTGGACGACCCTCTGCGGCTGCCAGTGGAGCAGGGCCTGTTGCATCAGGGTCCCGTGGTGATGGAGGATCCCTCCCCCTTTGGTCTTACGGCCTGGCTATTGAGCGGCAGCGTCTGAGGAAGAAGGGCTTCTCAGACAAGGTCATCGCCACTATGCTGAGAGCGAGGAAGCGCTCTACTTCTACTGCTTACGCCAGGGTTTGGCGTACCTTTGCAGCGTGGTGTGAAGCAGGCTCACTTTCTCCCTTCACTGCTCCAATTTCTTCAGTGCTGGCGTTCCTGCAAGAAGGTCTGGAGAAAGGCCTGTCGCTCAGTTCCCTTAAAGTCCAGGTAGCTGTCTTGCTTCAGGGGCCGCCTGAAGGGTGCTTCCCTGGTTTCGCAGCCAGATGTGGTACGTTTTCTCAAGGGAGTTAATCACCTGCGCCCTCCTCTGCACTCAGTGGTGCCTGCGTGGAATCTCAACCTGGTGCTAAGAGCCTTGCAGAAGCCGCCTTTTGAACCCTTGTCGAGGGCATCTCTGAAAGACCTGACGTTGAAAGCAGTCTTTTTGGTGGCTATCACTTCAGCCAGAAGAGTTTCCGAGCTCCAGGCACTCTCATGTCGAGAGCCTTTTCTGCAGTTCACTGAGGCAGGAGTGACTATTCGCACTGTGCCTTCCTTCCTGCCCAAGATTGTTTCTCGCTTCCATGTGAATCAGCAGCTCTGTCTCCCTTCCTTTCGTAGGGAGGACTACCCAGAGGAATACTCTGCTCTCAAATATCTGGATGTGAGACGAGTCATCATCAGATACTTGGAAGTGACCAATGATTTCCGGAAATCGGATCATCTGTTTGTCCTGTTTGCAGGTCCTCGTAAGGGTCTGCAGGCTGCTAAGCCTACAGTGGCAAGATGGGTCAAGGAAGCCATTGCAGCGGCTTATGTGGCCGAGGGGAAGGTGCCGCCTATCCAGCTGAAGGCTCACTCCGCTAGAGCTCAGGCGGCCTCGATGGCAGAGGCCGGGTCCGTCTCCTTGGAAGAGATTTGCAAGGCGGCAACTTGGGCATCGGCCCATACCTTCTCCAGGCATTACCGCTTGACTGTGGCTGCTCGGGCGGAGGCCCGGTTTGGAGCTTCAGTGTTGCGGTCAGGGATTTCTATGTCCCGCCCTGGGTGAGTACTGCTTCGGTACATCCCACCAGTCTATGGATTGATCAGCATGATGATATGGAAGGTAAAATTATGTATCATACCTGATCATTTTCTTTCCATTAATCATAGCTGATCAATCCATAGCCCCTCCCAGATATCTGTACTGTTTATATTCTGGTTGCATTTCAGATTCAAGTTTAGTCTTCAGTTCCTGTTCAGGAGGACTTCGTGTTCAAGTTTTTTCAATTGGATTCTTCAAGAGTTGAGACGAGTTTGTGTTACAGTGAGCTGCTGCATTCCTCTCCCCTCCGTTTTACGGGGCTGGATTGAGACATAAATTCTGCCGGCGCTCCCTCCCGCTTCGTGCGGCTGTAGGGCAGCTTTGTACCCCTCCCGCTTCGGCGGTGTTAGGGTCAGTCAGCTCCTCCCGCGGTTGCGGTTGCAGGATAAGCCAGATCCCCCCCGCATCGGCGGGGTGGTGTTCCTCCCCCGCTCCGCGGGGATGAGCTGGACGGATTCCCCTCCCCCACTTGTGTGGGGATGAGCTGGGTTAATTCCCCTCCCCCGTTTCGGCGGTGGTGAGCTGGGCAGAGTGTCCCTTTGTGGGTGTAATTCTCTAAGTGCTGAGTCCTGCGGATGGAGCTTGGATATCGACATACTGAGGAGTTTCCGGCAGCACATGACCACATATAGGGAGGCAAAAGGATTGCTCTCTATCTCCACCTGCTGGTAGATGGACACAACCACCAGTCTATGGATTGATCAGCTATGATTAATGGAAAGAAAATTATCAGGTATGATACATAATTTTACCATATGATGGCAGAAAAAGACCTGCACAGTCCATGCAGTCTGCCCAACAAGATAAACTCATATGTGCTACATTTTGTGTATACCTTACCTTGATTTGTATCTGTCATTTTCAGGGCACAGACCGTAGAAGTCTGCCCAGCACTATCCCTGCCTCCCAACCACCAGCTCTGGCACAGACCATATAAGTCTGCCCAGCACAATCCCCGCCTCCCAACCAGCCCCCCCTCCCACCACTGGCTCTGCCACCCAATCTCGGCTAAGCTTCTGAGGATCCATTCCCTCGGAACAGGATTCCTTTATGTTTATCCCACGCATGTTTGAATTCCGTTACCGTTTTCCTGTCCCCCACCTCCTGTGGGAGAGCATTCCAAGCATCCACCACTCTCTCCGTGAAAAAATACACTCTGCACGTCTAACCCCCACAAACCTATGCTGGCATTGTAATGGAACATGTGGAACATTACTGCACGTGTTATTTGATTGCCCTCATATTCAAAAATTTTGGAAAGCAATATGGACCATCATTAGTAAAATATTTGATTCAGATATTCCACTAACTTCCTCATTAATAATTTTGAAATCCTGTTCTCCAGAATTCACGTTCTCTCCCAATAATTACAAATTGTTTGACATATTAGTTACTATAGCACAATGTATATGATTCTAAATAATTGGGAAACCTCTTCAGTGTTAAATGAACATTTCTGGTGGCAATCTGTTCTAATGTACCACAAGCTAGAATTGGCTTCCGCCACATTCACAGGATCAGTAATTAAAACAAATACTGTATGGTCTCCAATTGCTTCCTATCTTGATTCCATTACAAATGAAACTACATAAATGATAACTACTTATCTTAGATTACTATTATAACTATAATTATATAATTCCTTGGCACACTATAATCCATTATATATCTCCATAATGCATCTTTATTTCTTTTGGTTAATGTTATGTACTATTTACATTGTACTAAAATCAATAAAAAAAATCTTGGAAAAAAAAAAAAGAAATAGTGTGGAGGGAAAAATGGTATCTGAATTCAGAAATGTTTAACAGAAAGAAAAAGGTCAGAAAAGCCAGATACTCTTTATCTACATAGTAACATAGTAGATGACAGCAGAAAAAGACCTGCACAGTCCACCCAGTCTGCCCAACAAGATAAACTGACGTGTCATTTTTTGTGTATACCTTACCTTGATTTGTACCTGTCTTTTTCAGGCCACAGACCGTATAAGTCTGCCCAGCACTATCCCCACCTCCCAACCACCAGCCCTGCTTCCCACCGCCAGCTAAGCTTCTGGGGATCCCTTCCTTCTGAGGAGGATTCCTTTATGTTTATCCCACGCATGTTTCAATTCCGTTACTGTTTTCCTCTCCACCACCTCCCGCGGGAGGGCATTCCAAGCATCCACCACTCTCTCTGTGAAAAAATACTTCCTGACATTTTTCTTGAGTCTGCCCCCCTTCAATCTCATTTCATGTCCTCTCGTTCTACCGCCTTCCCCTCTCCGGAAAAGGTTCATTTGCAGATTAATACCTTTCAAATATTTGGGAGAGGGGTGAATGGGATGGATAGTTTGGGGAAGGTAAAAGGGCAAGCCTCCAGATCTGACTTACTAATGATATGTGTGTTGCTCCCTAGCGAGTACTATCACTTCCATCAAGCATGGATCCCTCTACGCTGGATGCCCCCAGAAGCTGTTCTGGAAGATGAGTTCTCTACTAAGTCAGATGTGTGGTCCTTTGGAGTGTTCATGTGGGAGGTTTTCACCCTGGGAGAACTGCCGTACTCTAAGCTGGAAGATGATGAGGTGCTGGCAGGTATGAATGGAAGGTTCAACTTAAAAATATGTCAGGGCTCTGTCTGCACAATTTTCCCCACAGAATCAAGACTAGAAGTCAGCTTTAAGGACCATCACCCATAAAGATTCTAAGTTGTTCTGAAGAGTCTGATTGGCTGTGGAATCTTAATCTGTACTTTCTAAAATAGCATCACTTTAAACTTCCCTCTGTCCTGAGAATAAGATCTCAAACTGTGAATTTGAGGCAGCCTGTCTTGGGAGAGGCGGACCCCTTCACTATGAAAAGAGGGCAGCCTTTTTGTCCAAACAGGACTAATGAATCCTCAGTCATGAGTGACATCACTGATGGAGCCTAGTGTGGGAAGCAATTCTCCAGCTACATTTTCTGGAAGCTTTTGAGTAGGCTTACCATGCATGCATGCCCTTTCCCATCTGCCACTGTCATTCAGGACCTCTTCTGTCTTCTCTTTTCCAAAGAGCTGATTGGACCTTTTGTGTGTGTGTCACAGTCACCTCAACTCTCAAACTTTTTTTCTTTCTTCTTATGTAAGTCTTGTCACTGTCACGCAAGTTTACTTTGGGTGTACAAGACTCCTTAATTTATTTTTATTTTATTTTTTTTACATTTGTACCCCACGCTTTCCCACTAATGGCAGGCTCTATGTGGTAGGCAATGGAGGGTTTAGTGACTTGCCCAGAGTCACAAGGAGCTGCCTGTGCCGGGAATCAAACTCAGTTCCTCAGTTCCCCAGGACCAAAGTCCACCACCCTAACCACTAGGCCACTCCTCCACTCACTAATTTGTTTGATAAGTACATAAGTATTGCCATATTGGGACAGACCAAAGGTCCATCAAGCCCAGCATCCTGTTTCCAACAGTGGCCAATCCAGGTGACAAATACCTGGCAAGATCCCCAAAAAAGTACAAAACATTTTATGCTGCTTATCCCAGAAATAGTTAATTTTCCCCAAGTCCAATTTAATAATGGTCTATGGACTTTTCCTTTAGGAAGCCGTCCAAACCTTTTTTGAACTCTGCTACGCTAACCACCTTTTCTGGCAACAAATTCCAGAGTTGAATTACAAGTTCATCCATTTCAAAATTTTATTTCTTTTTCTGTGTTAGCTCAGTTTAAGCTGCCTGTAGGCCTTAGATCCCCAGCCACTTATAAATGTGTTCCTTATGCAAAAGGGTCATATTCATTGTTGATGCCTGCAATGCCTGGGACCCAACCATGATACCTCTCATTGTATTCTTAGTTCACAAGTGTCAGAGAGGGATTCATGGTGTAGAAAAGAAACAAGAAAAGATCAGTCCATCAACTTTAAGAAGATCAGTCTCCGTGAGTCCAGAAGCTGCATGGACATAGAGCGTGTGTCGATCATCCTCGACATTGAACATGAGTAGATCCCACTGGGAACTCATTGTCCAATTTTCATCTGAAGAAGTGAAAGGATTTATCCTTACCTTCATTGGCACTAAGGGAGTGTGATGTAAGATATTGGCCAGAGGCCAAGATGTCTCCACGCACTGTCGAAGCGTGATATTTAGAGCACTTTGGGACTGAGGTCACCGATATCCTCAAAGCACCCTCAACACCAGGACAATTTATTATTCTTGCATCAGAAAAGATGACAACCTTCATGGAACTGAAACCCCAGTTTGGATAACACCCCAAGTAACTCAGGAGGACGTATTCACTCCTAATGCGATTCCCATGCCTTTGTTGATGGTGGCCTATGAGAAGCATCTCATGCAGAAATCCAAGCAGTGCTGTAGCTTCAGCATTGTTAGCGTTGAGGACAGACATGATCCAGCAGATATTTGAGACCCATGCTTTGCCTGAAAGAAATGCCTTGGCGCTGAAGCCTCAAAGATGTTCAGAGTCAGTCGGCTGCACCAGTGTCCATTTCCAGTGCCTCAGGGGAGGCAGCTTTGTCGATGCACTGAGAGTCCTCATTGTCTCAGAAGGCCTAACGAAGCAGTTGGTCATACAATACAGGTAGAGGCTTGGCTATCACTGACAGATTTTTTCTCTGAGTTAAAGCACACCCATGAGGAACCAGAGGTCTTCTCAGAGGAGAAGTCCACAGGCCTACCATCAGATCCCTCCCTGCATGAGAGATGCAAATCCCAGCCAGAGGAGCTCTCTTTCATTGACTTTGTTCAGGAGATGACTCAGGCCATCTCATTTTGGTTAGAGATGGAACCTAGGGCAGAAATATTGGATATCCTCCCATTCCTCAATCCCCCCTCCTCCAAGGAGGCTGTGACAGTGCCTGATCATGATGGCTGATGGAACCTGGGGGACTCCTTGCCCTTACCTCGTTTTTTAGATTTCAGACCCCAAGGTGTGTTTGAGAAAATAAATACACAACACAGGTTACAGCTAAAACTAAAGCCAGCTTCAGGAGAGACTATCACGCAGCTTCAAAATCCAGCAGCTTTGCCAGATAAGTCTCTGATCTCTCCTTTAACTGAGTTACTTTTATTAGCAAATTTCAGAATATAGATTCATTCTTTGGCATGATAACATAATTGGCAAGCACTTTTTTCTTTCTCAGGCTCTGTCTATTTCATCAATAGATATGGACACAGAGTTGTAGAGGTGGACCAAACAGACCTCCAGCAGCTGGTGAATGATGTAAAATATTTATTGATAAAACACCTCACATTAAAAGGACCCAACACAGGACCATGTTTTGGCGGATAGCCACCTGCGTCAGGGGTCACATGCACTATAAACAAAAAGCAAACAATAAATATGCATACATAATGACAAAACAATGAAACATGTTAAAAGGCTGAAGGCACAACACCAACTAAGTGTCCTTAGTCTGTGCATAAAAATGTAGATAAAAAAACATAGCAAAGTGTGTTCGAAGAAATAAAATTTTAGAATACAAATTCATTCTTTGGCATGAGAACATAATTGGCAAGCAACACACTTTTTCCTTTCTCTAGCTCTGCCCTATCAATGGGTACACCATATCATGTTGGCCCACACACATCCTTCTTTGGCTATGCTCCAGACATTTTCTTTCTCTCTTTCTTTGAGGCCTAGGTTTCAAGGTCTTTTGCTAGTAAATTTGGTTCAATAGACAATTAGCCTAAGCCAAGCACTCGCAGTTCATAGTCTTAAAGACCACTGTTTTCAGTCTCAGAAAAACGTAAACTTACTTCATACATAAGTACATTATTACCATACTGGGAAAGTGAGGATGTTATAATGCCGTTGTATCGCTTCATGGTGCGACCGCACCTTGAGTATTGTGTTCCATTCTGGTCGCCGCATCTCAAGAAAGATATAGTAGAATTGGAAAAGGTGCAGCGAAGGGCGACTAAAATGATAGCGGGGATGGGACGACTTCCCTATGAAGAAAGACTAAGGAGGCTAGGGCTATACAGCTTGGAGAAGAGACGGCTGAGGGGAGACATGATAGAGGTATATAAAATAATGAGTGGAGTGGAACAGGTGGATGTGAAGCGTCTGTTCACGCTTTCTAAAAATACTAGGACTAGGGGGCATGCGATGAAACTACAGTGTAGTAAATTTAAAACAAATCGGAGAAAATTTTTCTTCACCCAACGTGTAATTAAACTCTGGAATTCGTTGCCGGAGAACGTGGTGAAGGCGGTTAGCTTAGCAGAGTTTAAAAAGGGGTTAGACGGTTTCCTAAAGGACAAGTCCATAAACCGCTACTAAACGGACTTGGAAAAATCCAAAATTCCAGGAATAACATGTATAGAATGTTTGTACGTTTGGGAAGCTTGCCAGGTGCCCTTGGCCTGGATTGGCCGCTGTCGTGGACAGGATGCTGGGCTCGATGGACCCTTGGTCTTTTCCCAGTATGGCATTACTTATGTACTTATGTCCATCAAGCCTAGCATCCTATTTCCAACAGTAGCCAATCCAGGTCACAAATACCTGGCAAGATCCCAAAAAAGTACAAAACATTTTATACTGCTTATCCCAGAAATAGTGGATTTTCCCCTACTCCATTTAATAATGGTCTATGGACTTTTCCTTTAGGAAGCCATCCAAACCTTTTTTAAACTCCGTTAAGCTAACCACCTTTACCTCATTCTCTGGCAACGAATTCCAGAGTTTATTTACACGTTGAGTGAAGAAACATTTTCTCAGATTCGTTTTAAATTTACTGCATTGTAGCTTCATCACATGCCCCCTAGTCCTAGTATTTTTGGAAAGCATAAACAGTCGCTTCACATCTACCCATTCAACTCCACTCATTATTTTATAGACCTCTGTCATATCTCCCCTCAGCTGCCTTTTCTCCAAGCTGAAGAGCCCTAGCCACTTTAGCCTTTCCTCATAGGGACATCGTCCCATCCCCTTTATCATTTTCATCGCCCTTCTCTGCACCTTTTCTAATTCCACTATATCTTTTTTGAGGTGCAGCGACCAGAATTGAACACAATATTCAAGTTGCGGTCGCACCATAGAGCGATACAAAGGCATTATAACATCCTCATTTTTGTTTTCCATTCCTTTCCTAATAACACCCAACATTCTATTTGCTTTCTTAGCCGCAGCAGCACACTGAGCAGAAGGTTTCAACGTATCATCAACGACGACACCTAGATCCCTTTCTTGGTCTGTTACTCCTAACGTGGAACCTTGCATGATGTAGCTATAGTTTGGGTTCCTCTTTCCCACATGCATCACTTTGCACTTGCTCACATTAAACGTCATCTGCCATTTAGACTCCTAGTCTCCCAGTCTCATAAGGTCCTCTTGTAATTTTTCACAATCCTCCCGTGATTTAACGACTTTGAATAACTTTGTGTCATCAGCAAATTTAATTACCTCACTAGTTCCTCACATCTCTAGGTCATTTATAAATATGTTAAAAAGCAGTGGTCCCAGCACAGACCCCTACCTTTCTCCATTGAGAATACTGACCATTTAACCCTACTTTCTGTTTTCTATCTTTTAACCAGTTTTTAATCCACAATAGAACACTACTACTACTATAAATCATTTCTCTAGCGCTACCAGTCTTACGCAGCGCTTCACAATTGAACATGAAGAAAAGACAGTCCCTGCTCAAAAGAGCTTACAATCTAAATCAGGACAGACAGACAGACAGGACCAATAAGGATAAGGGTAGGACACACAGAAGGATACATAGGGAAAGGGACTATTGAAGACAGGAAGACAAGATAAAGGTTACGAGCAAGTGACACATTAGGAGTCAAAAGCCTATTCCATGACTCTCCAATTTCCTCTGGAGTCTTTCATGAGGTACTTTGTCAAACGCCTTCTGAAAAGCGAAAGCTACATACATGTAGAAGGTATTCTCCGAGGACAGCAGGCTGAGTGTTCTCACGAATGGGTGACGTTCATGTCAGCCCCTCCGATCGGAGATCGTCACTAGCCAACAGCGTTTGCTAGCCCTCGCGTGCGCACGCGAGACCATCTTCCTGCCCGAACGCGCTCGTGTTTGTCAGTCCAGTACACAGCAAAGACATAGACAAGGGAAGACACAACTCCAAAGGGGAGGCAGGCGGGTTGGTGAGAACAATCAGCCTGCTGTCCTCAGAGAATACCGTCTACAGGTATGTAGCTTTCGCTTTCTCCAAGGACAAGCAGGCTGCTTGTTCTCACGAATGGGGTATCCATAGCCCCCAGGCTCACTCAAAACAACAAACATTGGCCAGTTGGGCCTCGCAACGGCGAGGACATAACTGAGATTGACCTAACTTATTCAACTAACTGAGAGTGCAGCCTGGAACAGAATAAAAATGGGCCTAGGGGGGTGGAGTTGGATTCTAAACCCCGAACAGATTCTGCAGCACCGTCTGCCCGAACCGACTGTCGCGTCGGGTATCCTGCTGTAGGCAGTAATGCGATGTGAATGTGTGGACAGATGACCACGTCGCAGCCTTGCAAATCTCTTGGATAGTGACTGACTTCAAGTGGGCCACTGACGCTGCCATGGCTCTAACACTATGAGCCGTGACATGACCCTCAAGAGTCAGCCCAGACTGGGTGTAAGCGAAGGAGATGCAATCTGCTAGCCAATTAGAGATGGTGCGTTTCCCGGCAGCCACTCCCCTTCTGTTGGGATCAAAAGAAACAAACATTTGAGCGGACTGTCTGTGGGGCTGTGTCTGTTCCAGATAGAAGGCCAATGCTCATTTGCAGTCCAATGTGTGCAGCTGGCGTTCAGCAGGGCGGGTATGAGGACGGGGAAAGAATGTTGGCAAGACAATTGACTGGTTCAGATGGAGCTCCGACACCACCTTCGGCAAGAACCTAGGGTGAGTACGGAGGACTACTCTATTATGATGAAATTTGGTATAAGGAGCATGAGCTACCAAGGCTTGAAGCTCACTGACTCTGCGAGCTGAAGTAACTGCCACCAAGAAAATGACCTTCCAGGTCAAGTACTTCAGATGGCATGAATTCAGTGGCTCGAAAGGAGGTTTCATCAGTTGGGTGAGAACGACATTGAGATTCCATGACACTGTAGGAGGTTTGAAGGGGGGCTTTGTCAAAAGCAAACCTCTCATAAAGCGAACAACTAAAGGCTGTCCCAAAATCGGCTTACCTTCCACACGGTAATGGTATGCACTAATCACACTAAGATGAACTCTTACAGAGTTGGTCTTAAGACCAGACTCAGACAAGTGCAGAAGGTATTCAAGCAGGGTCTGTGTAGGACAAGAGCGAGGATCTAGGACCTTGCTGTCACACCAGACGGCAAAACTCCGCCATAGAAAGAAGTAACTCTTTTTAGTGGAATCTTTCCTGGAAGCAAGCAAGACCCGGGAGACACCCTCAGAGACACCCAAGGAGGCAAAATCTACTCTCTCAACATCCAGGCCGTGAGAGCCAGAGACCGAAAGTTGGGATGCAGAAGCGCCCCCTCGTTCTGAGTAACGAGGGTCGGAAAACACTCCAATCTCCACGGTTCTTCGGAGGACAACTCCAGAAGAAGAGGGAACCAGATCTGACGTGGCCAGAAAGGAGCGATCAGAATCATCGTGCCTCGGTCTTGCCTGAGTTTCAGCAAAGTCTTCCCCACCAAAGGTATGGGAGGATAAGCATACAGGAGGCCTTCCCCCCAATCCAGGAGAAAGGCATCTGACGCTAGTCTGCCGTGGGCCTGAAGTCTGGAACAGAACTGAGGGACCTTGTGGTTGGCTCGGGTAGCAAAGAGATCCACCAAGGGGGTGCCCCACGCTTGGAAGATCTCGTGGACCACTTTGGAATTGAGCGACCACTCGTGAGGTTGCATGATCCTGCTCAACCTGTCGGCCAGACTGTTGTTTATGCCTGCCAGATATGTAGCCTGAAGACACATGCCGTATCGGCGAGCCCAAAGCCACATTCTGACGGCCTCCTGACACAGAGGGCGAGATCCGGTGCCCCCCTTCTTGTTGATGTAATACATGGCAACCTGGTTGTCTGTCTGAATTTGGATAATTTGGTTGGACAGCCGATCTCTGAAAGCCCTTAGAGTGTTCCAGACCGCTCGTTACTCCAGGAGATTGATCTGTAGACCTTGTTCCTGGAGGGACCAACTTCCTTGGGTGTGAAGTCCATCGACATGAGCTCCCCATCCCAGGAGGGATGCATCCATCGTCAGCACTTTTTGCGGATGAGGAATTTGGAAGGGATGTCCCAGAGTCAAATGGGATCGAATTGTCCACCACTGCAGGGATTGAAGAAAACTGGTGGGCAGCTGGACTACATCCTGTAGACTCCCAGCACCTTGGTACCACTGGGAAGCTAGGGTCCATTGAGCTGATCGCCTGTGAAGACGGGCCATGGGAGTCACATGAACTGTGGAGGCCATGTGGCCAAGCAATCTCAACATCTGCCGAGCTGTGATCTGCTGAGACGCCCGCACCCATGAAACGAGGGACAGGAGATTGTCGGCCCTCTGTTCCTGAAGGTAGGCACGAGCTGTCTGAGAATCCAGCAGAGCTCCTATGAATTCGAGTTTTTGAACTGGAAGAAGGTGGGACTTTGGATAATTTATCACAAACCCTAGTAGCTCCAGGAGTCGAATAGTCATCTGCATGGACTGTAGAGCTCCTGCCTCGGAGGTGTTCTTCACAAGCCAATCGTCGAGGTAAGGAAACACGTGCACTCCCAGTCTGCGTAGAGATGCTGCACTACCGCCAAGCATTTTGTGAACACTTTGGGCGCGGAGGCGAGACCAAAGGGTAGCACACAATACTGAAAGTGCCGTGTTCCCAGATGGAATCGAAGATACTGTCTGTGAGCTGGCAGTATCAGGATATGAGTGTAAGCATCGTTTTCCTGAATCATGGGAAGAAGGGTGCCCAGGGAAAGCATCCTGAACTTTTCTCGGACCAGATATTTGTTCAGGGCACTTAAGTCTAGGATGGGACGCATCTCCCCTGTTTTCTTTCCACAAGGAAGTACCTGGAATAGAATCCCAGCCCTTCTTGCCCCAGTGGCACGGGCTCGACCGCATTGGCGCTGAGAAGGGTGGAGAGTTCCCCTGCAAGTTCCTGCTTGTGCTGGAAGCTGAAGGACTGAGCTCCTGGTGGGCAATTTGGAGCCTTTGTGACCAAATTGAGGGAGTATCCTAGCCGGACTATTTGAAGAACCCTCTGGTCGGAGGTTATGAGAGGCCACCTTTGGTGAAAAAATTTTAACCTCCCCCCGACCGGTAGATCGTCCGGCACAGACACTTTGATTGCAGCAATGCTCTGCTGGAGCCAGTCAAAAGCCCATCTCTTGCTTTTTCTGGGGAGCTGCAGGGGCCTATGGAGGCGCACGCTGTTGATGAGAACGAGCGCGCTGGGGTTTGGCCTGGGCAGCAGGCTGGCGAGAAGGAGGATTGTACCTACGCTTAGAAGAATAGGTAACAGTCCGCCATCCCCCATAAAAACGTCTACCAGTTGAGGTAGATGCTGAAGGCGTCCGGCGGGAGAATTTGTCGAAAGCGGTGTCCCACTGGTGGAGCTGTTCTACCACCTGTTCGACCTTTTCTACAAAAATATTATCCCCTCGGCAAGGAGAGTCCGCTATCTGCTGCTGGAGTCTATTCTCCAGGTCTGAAGCGCGCAGCCATGAGAGTCTGCGCATCACCACACCTTGAGCAGCGGCCCTGGACACGACATCAAAAGTATCGTAAACACCCCTGGCCAGGAATTTACGACACGCCTTCAGCTGCTGAAAAGGCTTGGCTTGCTCAGAGGGGAGCTTGTCCACCAAGTCTGCCAACTGCCGCACATTATTCCGCATATGAATGCTCATGTAGAGCTGGTAGGACTGAATTTTGGAAATCAGCATAGCAGAATGGTAGGCCTTCCTCCCAAAAGAATCCAAGGTCCTAGAATCTTTGCCCAGGGGCGCCGAAGCATACTCTCTAGAACTCTTGACCTTCTTAAGGGCCAGATCCACCACACCAGAGTTGTGAGGCAACTGAGTCCGCATCAACTCCGGGTCCCCATGGATCCAATACTGGGATTCAATCTTCTTGGAAATGTGGGGATTAGTTAGCGGCTTCGCCCAGTTCGCCAGCAGTGTCTTCTTGAGGACATGATGCATGGGTACTGTGGACGATTCCTTAGGTGGTGAAGGATAGACCGAAAGCTCAAACATTTCAGCCCTTGGCTCATCCTCCGTAACCAAAGGGAAGGGAATGGCCGTAGACATTTCCCGGACAAAGACGGCGAAAGATAGACTCTCGGGATGAAAAAGCTGTCTTTCAGGAGAGGGAGTGGGATCAGAAGGAAGACCGTCAGACTCCTCATCTGAGAAATATCTGATGTCTTCCTCTGCTTCCCACGAGGCCTCACCATCGGTGTCGGACACCAGTTCATGAACTTCTGTCCAAAGCCGTGCCCGCCTTGACTCCATAGGAAAATGGCCACGGTGGGAGCGTCGAGAGGAAGACTCCCGCACCGGCGGCGATGGAGCTCCCTCCAACGATGTTCATACCCATTTCAACAAATCAGGATGACTTTTATTCTCTGTAATAATTGTGGTGCTTTAGTTTCAAGGCCAAGCATGTGGAGACTTAAAGCTTGTCCTATCTGTCTTCAGCTCGCTAGTTTGTTTCAACTTTTTTATTATATTATCATAATGCCAAATCATTATACATATACCAAATTTAGTACATATACATCTCAGTCAGTTAAGTATAACATCAACAATATTTTGTAATAACAATTTCCCCCCCCTTCCCTTCCCCCCCTCCCTCCCTTCCCAACCCTCCCTTCCGATAAACTGACATACTATTGTAAGATTGTTGACAAAAACAAAAAAATAATAATATATATATTTATAACATCATTTACATAATAAAATAAATATTATCATCCTCCACTGCCTATGTTTTTCATTTGTTACCCTTTGATCTCAGCTATATGATATACCCCCTATTACAACTTGGTCAATAGACCCCCCCTCCCCCCCTATTAACCTATAGATAAGTCTTCTATTACCACAATTGACATCCAAAAAAAAATATATATATATATATATATATATATTTATATATTACAAAGTATTAAGAATTCGACTTCTCCCTTTGAGTCATCCCGTCCAAATAACCTCCCCAAATCTTTAGAAAGCGCATTTTTCGCTTGTATGTTCCTTTTGCCTCTCTCGCTTCCCAAGTTAGCAATTGGTGTACCTGGTTCCGCCAATGCCAGAAGGTCGGAGGGTGTGCGGAGGTCCAGTGCTGCATTATACATTTTTTTGCGATGAGACATAATTTGTGACACAGCATTATTTTGTCTTTGTTTAATCTGGGATAGGCGTCATGTTTATCTAATACTAAACACAAGGGATTCAATGCTATGTTACATTTCACAATTGTAGACAGAAATACAGCTATTTGTCTCCAGTATCGTTGTATTGTGTCTGGGTAAAATAAGCCCTATGTAGAATACGAAACGCACATACCCTAAGGCCTGCCCCTCCTACTATTCTGGGTATATCCTGTATTTGTTTTACAATATTCCATTCTGTCAATGCCCTGCCTATATCTGTTTCCCACTTCTGACGGAGTTGGCTAACCTCTCTCCCAGGCATCAGTCCCCACAGTTTCAAATGTATGCTGGAGATCGATGGGACCTCTTCAGCTATTTCTTCAAAGAATGTTCTTACTTTCTTACCTAATTGCTTCCTAATCTCTTCTGTATTTAGTGTGTGCACATAATGTGTGAGTTGGCAATGCGCAAAATGGTCCCTACATTGTGCAGCAATTTGCATTTGTGTTACCGCTTTGATATGCCCGTCAGCCCCCAGTATATCTTTCATGGTTACTATGCCATTTCTTTCCCATGTGACAAAGGTTTGATTCTCCATCCCCGGCATAAACATCGGGTTGCCCCGAATAGTTAGTAGCTCAGTGATAGATGGGTCTCCCCCCCAGGAGTTTCCCTATATATCTCCATGCTTCCCTGATGGGCTGTAGCAATACACTATGTTTAAATCTATGGGGGAGTATTTTATTCTGAGTATGTAATAGCGCTATATAATTATATGGGGCAAAGTACGCTGTCTCATACTCAAGTGGTGTATGAGCTGATGTGTTCAATAACCAATCTCTAACCTGTCGTAGCAAGCAAGCCATATTGTAGTATTTAATATTTGGAATCCCCATTCCCCCTTGTCTCCACCCGCCTAGTAGGAATTTCTGTTGAAGTTTGGCCCTTTTCCCCGCCCAACAGAATTTCATCAGGATTTTATAAAAGCATTTTATGTCAGTTTGCTTGAGTCTTAGTGGTAAAACCTGTAAAACATACAGCCACCTCGGCATTATTACCATCCTCGCTAAACATATCCTCCCTGCCAAAGATATCGTAAGGTTGTGCCAGGAATCTAACTGGTGCATGGTCTGCTAACATTTAAAACATATAGGTCTCTTGTATTTACCGGAAGCAAGATGCCCAAATATTTAAAACATTTAGTTGCCCATTTTAACGGGAAATCTATGGGCCATAAACTATGGGCATCCGATTTGTCAAGATTTAGCGTGAATCCCGAGTAATCTCCGAATTCACTAAAAATTTCTAATACATTACCCAGCGCTTCTTTTGGGTTCTTTAAAATGATTAGCAAATGCAGCCAATTTGAACATCTGATGTTGTATGTCTACTCCAGGCACCGCTGGGCAATCCCGAATATCCCTAATTAGAGGGTCCAAATATAATGCAAAAAGTAAGGGCGATAACGGGCAACCTTGTCTCGTTCCCCTGCCTATATGAATTTCCTCAGATAGGTTCCCATTAACCATTACTTGCGCTCGAGGGGCTGCGTACAGAGCTCTAATCGCCTGTACAAACTCGCCTTGTATACCATACCCCTCCATCACCTCATATAAGAAAGACCATTCCACTCTGTCAAACGCCTTTTCAGCGTCAAAACTAATCATTAAAGCTTGTTCATTAGTGTGCCCTAGATATTCCAATGATGTCAAGATTCGTCGGATGTTCTTGGCAACCGACCTGCCCTGCACAAAGCCAACTTGAGCTTCATGAATTATTTTTGGTAGAACACGGCCTAGTCTATTTGCTAAAATTTTTGCGAATATTTTTGCTTCATGGTTAATAAGCGATATAGGTCGATACGACGTTACTAGTTGCGCATCTCGATTAGGCTTTGGAAACACAATTATACGTGCTAGATTTAAATGCTCAGGTAGTGTACCATTTGATATCCATTCATTAAACACTTTAGTTAATGTAGGTACAATCGACTCTCCCACTAATTTGTAGAAGTCTGCTTTGTATCCATCGGGACCTGGCGCTTTGCCCTTCTTACTGTGTCCTATAGCCCATGTGATCTCATCCTCACTAATCTCCTCATTCAATAAATTGCGGTCGTGCTCGTTTATCTTTGGGATCGTAAGGTTTTGAAGATATTGCTTGCCTGATAATCCTTCCTGTTCTGTGGAGCTGTATAAGTGTTGATAATATGTTTTAAATGCCTGTCTGATTTCTTTATTAGAATGTATCAAATTCCCCTCTTGTGTTTTTAAACTAGTGATATTTCTGGAAGCGTATCTAGGGGCAATGATTCTTGCCAAAAATTTCCCTCCCTTATTCCCAAATTTATATAATTGAAATCGATAATATGTTTGGGATTTCACTTCCCTGTCATGAAGTAAGGAGTTGAGAGCCGCCTGTATCTCCAGCACCTCCTGTCTAAGTCAAGGACAAGGATTTAAGCCATAGTGTCTATTCACTTCTCGCAATTGTTTCTCAAGTCGCAAAATTTCCCTATCTCTTGCACGTTTATATTGGGTAGTGAAACTGATAATTTCTCCCCGCAAGACCACCTTTGCGGCTTCCCAAAAGTTAGTTGAGGTTGATGCTGTTTCCTCATTAAAATGTTTGTACTCAGCCCATTTCGTTTGTAAATGTTCTCGAAATTTCACATTATTTACTAGATACGTTGGGAACGTCCACCCCCGAAACTTCTCTTCTTCCGACCCCCCCACCCAATTCATATGTACCGTCGCATGATCCGAGATTACGCACGGTCCTATGTCTGCGTCTCTAACTGTGGGAAATAGTGTGCTTGATGCTAGTAGATAATCAATCCTGGAAGAGGTGCCATGGGCCCTCGACATATGTGTATACTCTCTAATCCCAGGATGCAATGTCCTCCATATATCTATGAGATCTAGTGTGGTGCAGAATTTAGGTAACCCTCTAGTTTGTGTCCGGTGGGTTGTTGCCGAAGGGTGCGAGCGATCTAATTGTGGGTCCCAGGTCATATTAAAGTCTCCTCCCAATATTATGGTATTGATTCTAAGTGTACTATTTTTGCCACAAGTTTCTTGTAGAGTTTAAGATCTAAGACATTTGGAGCATATACACTGCCCAGTAAGAGTTTTTGTCTATTAATTGTGACAATAGCTAACACATATCGTCCCTCTGGGTCCTGGATTATCTTATGAATATGGCTTGCTATACCTTTTCTAATGAGAATTGCCACACCCCTTTTTCGCCCTATCGCTGCTGTTGACACACATTCCCCCACCCACCATTTATTCAGCTTAGCATGTTCTTCTTCAGATAAATGTGTCTCTTGTAAAAAGGCTATGTCAGCTCTAAGCCGTTGGAGGTGTCTTAAGATTTTTGATCTTTTTATGGGCGAAGGGATACCTCCCACGTTCCATGTCACAACCTTAATTAGTGCGTCTGTTTTTGCCCATCCATTTCCATATTTTTGTGTGATCTTGGTGCCCGAGAGGAGCCAGCCCAGCCTCCAGCCCCTCCCCCTCTGTTCTTGACATTCGAGCGAGCAATCTATCCCTCTTTTCAGATATCATTTGTGTTTTCTGGTAAATTCTCTTATAACCCCCCTCCCTCTTCCCCTCCCCTGTTCCTCCCCTCTCCCTGTGAATCCCCTCTCCCCCCCTACTATCCCTTTCTATTCCTATTGGAATCAGGTCACTATCAACGCCTCTCCCTTTTTTTCTGTTCTAATTTGTATTTAATATATTCGTCATCCTCTAATCATCTTTATTTCCCCTCCCCTCCTTATACTCTTCTAGCCATTCCCTGTAGTTCCTACCCTTATACCGTTAATCCCCTGTTTTATGTGACTTTGTTATTGCTTCCCTCTGTGTATTAACTCAATGATGGGTCTCTTATATGTTTTATGTCCCCTATAATGATGAGTAACAGATTTCAATCTTTAACAACTCAGTGCAATTTAACATGAACATCAATACCGTGTTATATGAATACTCAACATTCCTCTCTTCGTCTCTGTATTATCTACTATTAGATTAGCTCAGTAAGTCTATGGTGATCATCTTCATAAACTTATATGGTTTCCACAGGCCCAAACCAATGTTATTCCATCTGTTTCTCGCTGCTGCCATGTTGCAGCTTCATTTGTAATCCAAGGTTCCTGTGCTGGTAGCAAAGTCAACTATTTCGATTATAGTCCCACGTGTATATTGTGGGTCATTCTATCTGAGCCCAAACATTCACATTATAGCTCTCTTTAAAGTTTCTTCTTATGTTTTGCTATCTCCACCATAGTTTATATTTATCTTTAATCTGAGATCCTGCAATTCCATTTAAAAGTAACAACAGTACAGCTTGACACAGTTATTCATCATACCTTTCTTCATCTCTGTAATAACTGCTGCTAGTTTAGATCAAGATGTCTTTTATGGCTATGGTTAAGTTAGTGATCCTAGGTGGTTTTCATGGTCCCTATTCAAACTTGTTCAATCTGTGTCTCAATGCTGTCCACTATAAATGCAGAGTCAGCTAGTGGGAGAGGAAATCCACCAGGAAAGCGGAGAACTCAAACGCCCCACGGTAAAAACAATAGTGTAAAAGAAGTGAGAGAGCGACCAAGGATACCAGAAACTGGAGGATGTTTGATAATGAACAGTTTTATTAATAATTTGAAGACTCGACACAACGTCGTGTTTCGGCCGTCAGGCCTGCATCAGGAGTCTATAAAAACATACATTTATATAAAAAAGTGGAAAAGACAAAGTATAATACACGCAAAAAAATGTAAAACAATAAGTTTGTAAATTAAATAAACTTATAAATTTTGAAAATTTATGTGTATCAATATGGTCGAAGAAGTTTTAAGGAATACACACAAATACAAGCTAAAAACATACTATATGTGAAATGGCGATGCAATAGATGTATTTCAAAAGCAAAAAACATCATGCAAAAACACACATAGAATTGAGCAAAAAATAACGAAGAAATATAAAGCACACGTGTGTTGATTAGGGGAACAAATAGTTAAAAGCCTTGATGTCATAACATAAAAACTTAGGTGCCATTATATGTACAGCATTAAAATGACATACATATTAAAACTATTTAATGGGGGGTCACGTGACGCCATGATGCAGGGCTGACGCTGGATAGCTAGGCTCCGCGCACATTCGCCCAAAAATCAGCAAATTCGACGGTCCCGAGGAGAGAAACGGCGCTGTCTGGTGTATGAAAGAAGCGGAAATCGATAGCGATCGATAAAACGGCGCAGAGGCACGGCATGGCGGCGAAAACAGTTCGCAGAGAGAGAGACAAGACTAAGCCGGCCGATGCCAAGATGGCCGACCAGCGTGAGATCGGAGAGCTAGCTGTGGGATCCGCGTGGTTAGCAGAAATTACCGCGGAGGTAACTGCAGCGGTTGAGACAGCGCTGGACAAGAAGCTTCAACAACTTTACGATCGCACAGAGGAGGCTCATGAACGTATTGATAGCATGAGCTTAGAGTTGGATGAAGGCCTGCAGCGCATATCAGAGGTAGAGGAGAGCGTGGAGGCACAGAAGGAGTTAAACAAAGAACTGGAAAAGAAAGTGCAGGATCTGGAGGTTAAATTGGATGATTTGGAGAATCGCAGCAGGCGCAATAACCTGCGCCTGATTGGACTACCAGAATCCTTATTGGATAGGGATCTGCCCAACTTCTTGGAAGGATGGCTGCCAAAGACTTTACATATAGAGGATAAAGTATCACAATTCTGTGTGGAGCGAGCCCATCGGGTGGGGACCACGAGGCAGTCAGGGAACAGACCAAGAGTGGTGATCCTAAAGACTCTTAATTTCAGGCATAAACAATACATATTGGATGCGCTTCGAGGTGGGCAAGCACTTACCTATGAAGGGAGAAAAATCCTTTGCTTCCAAGATTATTCACATCAGGTGCAATTGAAGAGGAAATCCTTCGCGCCATTATGCACGGAGTTATATAACAAGAAGATAAAATTTGCACTCCTATACCCTGCCAAGCTCAGACTCACCATAAATGGTGTAACTCAATTTTTTGAACAGGTGGAGGCAGCTAAAGAATATATACAACAACATGGAGAGCTTAAATGAAGCAGAGGTAATGTGCAGGATGGAACAGCGGCATAAAAGAGGACGCTGGAGATTATATTATAGCTTTATAGTGGAAAGCAGATTGGGAGAATATTGACCTGACCTTTTGGATTGAGAACATGACTGATGGACTCTTGATAGATTGGACAGATATATTTCGGGAGTGCGGGTGTTTTTGGAGTGCGCCCAAGACAGTGTTCTGGATGTACCTAGCACATCTCGACGCCATTTGACTGCAGGAGATGACGACATGGCAGAGCTAAATAAACTGCTTTGGGGCTCTTGGAAATGAAGTAGAAGTCAGAAGTCTACAGGGTCTGATCATATAAGAACTAAGTAACATTGGCCACCGGAGGAGTTACACAGGAATGGAAGTGTGAGACAATTAAGATATGATGCTAGAGATATAACACATAAAGTTTTGTATGTTGGGGAAGTTGGGGAAGCTGGGGGAAGAATCAGGAGGGAGGGGGGGATGTGTGATATGTTGGTGGGTGAGTGCAGGTGTTATAGCGTGACTAGTTCTGGGAACAGGAGGGCTAGGGGGGAAGGATAGGGGAATAGGGAATAGACAGGATACATATGGGAGGGAGGGGGGAGGGATTAGAGGGCGGGAAGTAGGGGAACGATTACCAAAAAATGATAGATGGAGATATGTGAGTGAGTGGAACGTTGAATGGCTGCGACACAGAGTGGTGGGGGTGGTGCTGCTGGGACACCATGTCTACCTGCTTTTGGATAAGAGGCATGAGCGGGGACATGTAAGAGATGACGGAGGTTGATGGGCCTTAAAGTATACTCCTGGAATGTGGGGGGAATTTCCTCCCCCATTAAAAGAAAGAAAATCCTTCATAGTCTTAAAAAGAAAAGGGCAGATGTGGCGCTCCTTCAGGAAACACATTTATCAAAGCAGGAGCATGAGAAGCTGAGAACTTGGTGGGTGGGGACCATATTGGAGGCCCCGGCAGTAGGGAAAAAAGCGGGCGTTGTTATTTTATTTCATAAAGCTCTACAGGTGGAGGTGGAACAGGTGTGTGTTGATCCTGAAGGGAGGTATATAATAGCACAGGTAAAAGTGAATGGCAATATATGTCTCATTAGTAATATATATGCTCCCAATGTGTATTGTAAGAAATTTTACCATTTAATCATTAGTAAGATACAACACTTCAACGTCAAAAATAAGATAATAGGAGGGGATTTTAATGTGGTGGCGGACACAATGTTGGATAGATCACACGGGACAGCAAGCACGATGGTGGGGGCCGGTAAAGGCATAAAACTGCTATGTGAAACATTGGGAGTGGTTGATGTGTGGAGGGTATTGCATCCAAATACTAAAGACTATACACACTACTCAAGAGCCCATCACACTCAATCAAGGATTGATTATCTATTGATAGATGAAGAGAGCTTCACACATATAGCGGAGGCCGATATTGATCCTACGATTATATCAGATCATGCGGCTATATATATCAAATTTCAAGATAATACCTCACATAATAGACAGTATAGGTGGGCATTCCCTATGGATCTATATAAGGATTCGGAGTTTTGGACTTATATCAGAGCAAAGTGGAAAGAATATTCATTACACAACGCATCTCACAGGCATACCCCGATATTGTTTTGGGAAGCTGGAAAGGCTGTCCTAAGGGGAGAGATAATAGCGTATAGCATCAGAAAAAAGAGACGAAGAGATAAAGAGATCATAAGATTAGGAGATAGCCTGATACGGTTGAGGAGAGCTTACGGACAGCAATCCGCGGACCACCTTCGTGAGCAATTATTAGCCACGCAGACATCTCTGAATGAGCTATTACATCAGCGTGCTAATAAATCAGCAGAGTATTACAGATACCAATTGTATAAGTTTGGTAATAAGACAGGGAGGATGATGGCAGGATTAGTAAAAAGGGGGAAGGGACAGAGGAGAGTGCTAGCCATTCGGACACAGGAAGGGGGATTGGTACATACTGATGCAGAGATACTAGATGTATTTCATGACTATTATGCTAAGTTGTACACTAAGAATGAAAAGGAGGATTTGGATCCAGATATTTATCTTGAGAATGTTAAACTGCCGAAGATAACAGTGCAGCAGCAAGAAGAGCTAAACAAGCCAATAGAAGTAGAAGAGGTCCTGAGAGAAATTAGAGGCAGTGCATTACATAAAGCTGCGGGGCCAGATGGGTTCAGGGCAGAACTGTATAAGATCTTAATGCAAGATATAGGAGATCCACTGGCAGATGCCTTTAACAAGTCGGTGGAATTGGGGGAATTACCGCAATCCTTATGTCTAGCGGATATTATGGTTTTTTTGAAACCAGGAAGAAATGTGATCTTACCAGAATCCTATAGGCCTATATCACTTATTAGCTATGAAGCTAAACTATTGGCTCAGATCTTGGCTGCTAGACTGGCAACAGTGCTGACACATATAGTGGCGCCCCCGCAGGTGGGATTTATACAGGGAAGACAGAGTGGGAAGAATATTAGGTTGATATTGGCCACGATGGAGAGAGTGCGAAGAGAAGGAGGGGAATCCCTCTTGATCAGCTTCGACGCCGAAAAGGCGTTCGATCGGGTTGAATGGGAGTTTTTATTCGCATCGCTCAGGGCATATGGCTTTGAGGGATTTTTTACACAAGCGATATCCATTCTGTATAAGAACCCGACAGCAAGGGTGTTGGTTAATGGTACTTATTCACGATGTTTCCCAATAAATCGGGGAACTAGACAGGGTTGTCCTCTGTCCCCCTTATTATTTGCCATTACATTGGATCCCCTGATTAGAGAAATTCTGGGGAATGTGGAGATAGAGGGGATTAAATTGGGACACCAAGAATTTAAAGTTGCGGCGTTTGCTGATGACATTTTAGTCCATTTGGCGAGACCGGAGGAAACGTTGCCGGTGCTGATGGAAGTATTTGCAGAATACGGGGCTTTTTCGGGCTTTAGTTTAAATTTTCAAAAATCAGAAGGACTACCCACTAGCAGCATGGTAAGGGAGAGGTGGAAGGGATCATTTCCATTGAAGTGGGCGGATCAGGAATTTAAATACTTGGGTATAAAATTAACGGGGGACTTGAGAAGATTATATAGAAGAAACGTTGATGAGTTATTAAACTATACAAGGAATCAATTGGATCTATGGGAAGGACTGCCGTTAACACTGAGTGGCCGAATTGGTATGTATGCCATGATGCTGTTCCCGAGATGGCTATATGTCTTAAGACAGCTGCCAATATTGCTACAGATCAAGGATGTAAAGAAACTTAGGAGAATGGTGACTAGATTCTGCTGGGGTGGAAAGAAGGCCAAAGTTAAACTGGAATATATGTATGGGAGTAGGAAAGAGGGAGGCTTAGGGATGCCTGATATCCAACAATATAATTGGGCATGTTTGACCAGACATTTAGCGGACTGGATATTAGATTCAGAGGAACATACGGCGTGGAGTACGGAGTGTGTGCTGTTTGAGCCTTATCACCCCTACTATATGATGCATGTTCAAGGAAAGTGGATACCTAAGGGATGGAGTCAGCATCTCTTGTTACAACCAATGCGACGGGTATGGCGATATATTTTAAAGGGATTAAATAAGAATCCACATTATACAGATCTGCTTCCTCTGGTGGGGAATAGTGCCTTTGATCCTGGGAATACACAACCGAGATTCAGAAAATGGGCACGGGAAGGGATAGTATTAGTGGCCGATGTTATGCAGGATTCGGGGAAGATTATATCTAGAGAGGCCTTAGAGAATATAGTGGGAGCTGAGAATGTGACATGGTATGATTATTATCAATTACATAGTTACATTAAGCAGCTAAATTCTGCTGGATGCGAGAGAGGGATGTATGACTTATTGGTGAATTTATTTCTGCCACAAGGTAGAGAACAGACCTCAATCTCAATACTTTATAAACAGCTGAGAATGATTTTCCCGCCCCGTGGATATGAGGAGGTTGCTCGGAGGTGGTCTGCGGATATGAGAGTGGAGGTTCGAAGCGGAGATATAGCCCAGGCTCTGAAGGAGATAGTATATAAAGTGACCAGTGCACGACATAGGGAGATTCAATTTAGAATTATTATGAGAGCATACTTCTCCCCTGTACAGGCCTACCATGCTGGTAGACTTACAACACCACAGTGCAGCAAGTGTAACTTTCAGAGAGCATCACTTTATCATATGCTGTGGGAGTGTCCGGACATTAAGGAATTTTGGGATAATATTAGGAAATTTTGTGAGACATTAATTCATAAGACAATTAGATGGGCACCTAAAAATCTAATATTGGGTCCAGGGGGGAGAGGGCTAAATCTGAAACATACAGAAGGTATATTTATGTATAAGGCTATAATAATAGGGAAGCAATGTATTATGCAATTTTGGACCCAGGAAAGTGGACCCTCTTTCTGGCAGTGGAGGAATTCACTTCATGCCTTGGTGCTGCTGGAGGCGCGTGAGGTACATCGAAGCCCTAGGAGTAAACAACGATTCTGGGAGATTTGGGAGCCATATGTGCAGGCCCTGTCAGGTAGAGCCCGCAGCTTACTAGTAAACTCACTCTCATTGTAGCTTGGGATAAGGAAGAAGACTGGGTAGAGTAGGCTGGAGTGGGAGGGAGGGGGGTGGGTGAGGTGATGGGAGGAAGAGGGAGGAGGGAGGGAAAGGGGGGGATGTGTGCTGGGCTTATGCTGCAATTGATGAAACTGAGACCAGATAAAGGAATGTGATTTCTGAAGGAAGGGGGTTACATGCAATGAGGGGGGAAAGAGTGTATTATCGTATCGATATGTATCTATTGGTATGAATGGAGGATTCTGAGAGTGATGTTCTGGGTGTATTATGGGATGGCAATGGAACAGCTTGGTAAGCGGAGCCTGGATATGCAAGATGCAGATCAATTTAATTTATAACCAGTAAAGCCTGTTTGAGATACTGACATAATGCAGGACTGCTGTGATTCTCCTGCTAAGGAGTGATGACTTGCTGGCTGACGGAGGCTGATATAATAGAGTAATGGAATGAAGCTAAGTACACAGAACGACATCAGTGATATATATTTATTTTTAAATTTTATTACATTATGAATAAAACCAAGCACACAGAATGATATCAGGGATTTGCATTTATTGTTCACAAATCTCATTGCATAATACTCTGATCACTAATGGATATATTTCAGAAATCGCAGACAGAGATGTTGATAATAGCTATTTATGACATTATTGCTTGCATAAGCCAGGGTTAATTAATACAGTAATTTAGAGGAGGGAGGGGAGGGGGGGAGGGAAGGTGGGGGGGGGGGGGGAGAAAAGAAAAATTGATGATAGCGGTTTTGCTGTATTAGTGCAGGATGGCAATGTTAAATGCCTGAGATGTTATGTTAATATGGAATTGTTTTGGAGATGCATTCATCAATAAAAATTATTAAACCTAAAACTATTTAATGTAAAATACATGTAATGTGATGTCACTGATATGAATAAGTGAATGATGAGATGCAAAGTTAATGGATAAAATTATATAGAAAAAATGGCAAATTTAGATATCTGAGATAAGGATAACATCAGACAATAAAAAATAGAAAATACAAATCAAAAAACAAAAACTCCAATATTCTATTTAAAATAACACTGACCTGCTTTGCGCAGTGCTGCGTAGCAATGGTGACGACAGACCTTTTAAAATTTTACAGCTGTCTGTCAGAAGATATGAAACATAAAATGTAAGAATGAATGACACCTGGTGATTTGATATAAAAATTGTGTGATATGTTGGGAGACACTGACCTCTAGGGCAAAATATTGCAAAATAACGTTGAAGATAATCCTTCGGACGTAACGTTGTAGTCTGTTGAAAAGAATAATGAAGAAATATGTACACAACTAAATGTGCTTGAAAAACAAAGATGATGCAGAGAGTTGAAAACCAGGGAACTCAAACACTACCAGAAATATAAGGGAACAGGGGCAGTGGTTAGACTTGAATCACTTAAAACCAAGATCAGGAAATGGAGAGGAGGCGACCTGGATAGACAACTGCTACAGGAAGAACAGAAACTTATTTTTGATCTTAACACCCTGACACCTGATGGATTAAACAACGAGATTGACTACCGGCCATTTCTATGAACATTCTTTTTAACACAGTCAATATTTAACGAATACCCATACAATCAGTATTTTTTCCACCAGTATTTTCCTCCTTTTTTATTATCTTCTTATCTATTTTGCCCTAGAGGTCAGTGTCTCCCAACATATCACACAATTTTTATATCAAATCACCAGGTGTCATTCATTCTTACATTTTATGTTTCATATCTTCTGACAGCTGTAAAATTTTAAAAGGTCTGTCGTCACCATTGCTACGCAGCACTGCGCAAAGCAGGTCAGTGTTATTTTAAATAGAATATTGGAGTTTTTGTTTTTTGATTTGTATTTTCTATTTTTTATTGTCTGATGTTATCCTTATCTCAGATATCTAAATTTGCCATTTTTTCTATATAATTTTATCCATTAACTTTGCATCTCGTCATTCACTTATTCATATCAGTGACATCACATTACATGTATTTTACATTAAATAGTTTTAATATGTATGTCATTTTAATGCTGTACATATAATGGCACCTAAGTTTTTATGTTATGACATCAAGGCTTTTAACTATTTGTTCCCCTAATCAACACACGTGTGCTTTATATTTCTTCGTTATTTTTTGCTCAATTCTATGTGTGTTTTTGCATGATGTTTTTTGCTTTTGAAATACATCTATTGCATCGCCATTTCACATATAGTATGTTTTTAGCTTGTATTTGTGTGTATTCCTTAAAAATTCTTCGACCATATTGATACACATAAATTTTCAAAATTTATAAGTTTATTTAATTTACAAACTTATTGTTTTACATTTTTTTGCGTGTATTATACTTTGTCTTTTCCACTTTTTTATATAAATGTATGTTTTTATAGACTCCTGATGCAGGCCTGACGGCCGAAACATGACGTTGTGTCGAGTCTTTAAATTATTAATAAAACTGTTCATTATCGAACATCCTCCAGTTTCTGGTATCCTTGGTCGCTCTCCCACTTCTTTTACACTAGAGCAGTGATGGGCAACCTTTTGAGCTTGGTGTGTCAAAATTCACCAAAAAACCGAGCATAACTCGGGTGGTGTGTCACTTCAAGAAAAATCACTGCTACTAGGACCGCCCCCGGGCCCCCCTCTACCCGAGATCGCTGCCCACCCAAGGTCGCCGGGCCCCCCCTCCACCCGCTACCGGGCCCGGAACTAACCTTAAAGCCTCCCTCCACGTCGCAGCAAGCAGCAGCAGGGCAGACCCCTCCTCCTTCCCTCTGTGCTCCACCCTCGCGGACGTTACGTCAGGCGAGGTCAGGACACGGAAGGAAGGAGTGGCCTGCCTTGCCGCTGCCCGCTGCGACGCGAAAGGAGGCCCCAAGGTCAGTTTCCGGGAGCGAGGAGGGAGGGTGGACCACACTGCGGCGGCGCCGTGTGTCATCGAAAATGGCTGCGCGTGTCAGTGCTGGCACGCGTGTCATAGGTTCGCCATCAGGGCACTAGAGTCAGCTAGTGGGACCATGTTCACAGTTGAATGCTGTATTATATCCTTTCTGTATCTTAGTGTTAGTTCTGCTATTTTTTGTTTAACCCAATTTCAACTCTAAGGTGAAAGTTGAGGTTTCTTGAATCTGGTAAGCAAGCCAAACCACCACAAGGGTGGAGGTACACAAATTCCTACGAAAAGTAGAATCTGAGGAAAGGGGGAGTAGGAGGAGTAGGCTCTTGAACAACACTAGTAGGCCTACTAGTGTTGTTCAAGAGCCTACTCCTCCTATTCCCCCTTTCCTCAGATTCTTGAATCTGGTGCCATCGATTGGTGCTCTAGTTATTTAGCTCTTCTAATTTTATACTTCCCTCGTGTGAGTAAAGTGGCGCCTCAGTTCTCTCCTTCCAGTTGTTCTAGAAATTCTTTCGCCTCCTCTGCTGTGGTAAATATTTTATTTCCCGTTTGGTGATTCACTCGTAGCTTCGCAGGATACATCAATGCAAATTTAACTTTTCGCTGTACCAGTTCCGAGCACACTGAGGAAAATTTCTTTCGTTGCGCTGCTACCACGGCCGAATAATCTTGAAAGCATAAGACCTTCTGATTGCCACTGTGCAAGTCTTTTCCGCTTCGCATCGCCTGCAAAATGGCTACCTTAAGGGCAAAATTAAGTATGCGGCATATAACCACCCTGGGCCGCCCTTCTGCTCCCTGCTTAAGGCCCAGCCAGTGTGCCCTTTCAATACGCAGCGGGCCCAGCGCTATCGGCAGCTGTAGTTCTTTAGTGAGCCATGTCTCAAGGTATTTGGCCAGGTCTCGTTCTCCCAGGTCTTCTGCGAGCCCCACGAGGCGAAGGTTGTTACGCCTCGATCTATTTTCGAGGTCTTCAAGCTTGTCAGAGTAAGTAGCGATTAGCTTTTGTAAGCAGCTTACTTCTGTTTCCATCTTACCCACACGGTCTTCCGTGTCGCTTGCCCGCTGTTGATATTGCCCCATGTCCAATTGTATCTGCGTTACGCTGTCATGTAATTGTTCCAATTTGTTATCCAGCGCTCCCAGCTTTTTTTCTAGGATGGCTTTCAATGCCTGAGTAACATCCCCGACGATCTCGGCTGCCCACGCGGATCCCACCGCTGATGTCCCCGGGCTCGCCAGAGCCGCCATCTTGTCTTTGGGTGGCCGGGTCTTTTCTCTCTCTTTTCTGGTAATCTTAGATGTCATTCTCGTCAATAAAAATAGTATTAAACTATTCTTCGTTTGAAAGTCTTTCGATTACCTTCGTTTGTGGGGTATTATATCAAATTTTGAAGACGAATTTTCGATAAAGATTCACAGGGAAGGCAGGAGTTGCGCAATTAGCGTCTTCTCCCACTCATCGCGTCATATGACCCCCCCCAGCTCGCTAGTTTAAAACAGGAGCTCAGCAAAGTAAAGCAAGAATTGAATGCACTTAAAGCAACTTCTAGGACTGCACAAAATCATACTGCACAGAATCATACCAAATTCTCACCACTGCCTCAAAGGATAATACCACCTAAGAATAGATGGTTCACAGTAGGCTCAGGCAGGCTTCGTTATGTGACGCAGAAGCATCCGCCCTCACAAGTTTTGCCCCTACAGAATTCTTTTGCTCCACTACAGCACTGTGATGTTCCTAAAAATAAAACTGAGACGGAAGAAAAAGAAAAAGCAAGGAAGGTGGAACAAAAGATATGAAGGTACCCAAAGAGAAAAGACACCCCCAAATCACTAAAACCGAAACACATACTAGGAAATATAGATGGAAAGCGATGACCACAAATGCTCATAGTCTAAGCAATAAAGTTCATGACCTTCAAGCCCTGATGTTGGAGGCAGACTTGGACATAGTTGCGATCACAGAGACATGGCTCAATGGTTCCCATGAATGGGATGCAAACATACCAGGCTATAATCTTTTTAGGAAGGATAGAGAGGGGCGTAAAGGTGGAGGAGTAGCTCTGTATGTGAGAAATGATATCACAGCGACTGAAATGACAGGGAACTGGGGAAAGGAAGAAGCAATATGGATCACCGTAAAAAGAAAGGATAGAACCTCTGTCCACGTGGGTGTTGTCTACAGACCTCCGACACAATTGGAAGAATTAGATAAAGATCTGATCGCTGATATTCAAAAGTTGGGGAAGAAAAGAGAGGTGCAGTTGTTGGGAGATTTCAATCTGCCGGATGTAGATTGGAAGGTTCCGTCTGCGGAATCGGAAAGAAGTAGAGAGATTGTGGATGCTTTTCAAAGTGCTTTGCTCAGACAAATGGTGACGGAACCCACGAGGGAGGGAGCGACGCTAGATCTGGTACTCACAAATGGGGATAATGTGTCAAATGTCCGAGTGGGTGCCCACCTGGGCAGCAGTGACCATCAAACGGTTTGGTTTGATATGACGGCTGAAGAGGAGGGTGGCCACTCAAAACTCAAAGTCCTGGATTTCAAGCATGCTGACTTTAGTAAAATGTGGGAATACCTGAGGAAGTAGCTGATTGGATAGGAGGAAATACAAGAAGTGAAAGGACAGTGGTCCAGGCTGAAAGAAGCTATAAATAGGGCCACGAACCTTTATGTAAGGAAAGTAAATAAAAGCAAAGAGACAAAGGAAACCGATATGGTTCTCCAAGCAAGTGGCTGAGAAAATAAAGGCTAAAGAGTTGGCGTTCCAGAAATACAAAAAAAGAAAAGGAACACAAGGAGGAATACCGGATGAAACTGAAAGAAGCCAAGAGAGAGATACGTCTGGCGAAAGCGCAAACGGAAGAACAAATAGCTAGAAATGTAAGGAGGGGTGGCAAAATTTTCTTCAGGTATATTAGTGAAAGGAGAATGACTAAAAAGGGAATTGTGAGACTAAAAGATACTTCGAACCGCTATGTGGATAATGATGACGAAAAAGCAAATTTGCTAAATAGATACTTCTGTTTTCACAGAAGAAAATCCTGGAGAAGGACCACAATTGACTGGCAAAAGTACAAATGAGATTGAAGTGGATAGAGCACCGTTCACGGAAGAGAGTGTGTATGAACAACTTGAAAAGCTAAAGGTGGACAAAGCCATGGGACCGGATGGGATCCACCCTAGGATATTGAGGGAGCTCAGAGAGGTTCTGGCAGGTTCTCTTAAAGATTTGTTTAATATATCCTTGCAGACGGGAGAGGTTCCGAGGGATTGGAGAACGGCGGATGTGGTCCCTCTTCACAAAAGTGGTGATAGGGAAGAAGCGGGGATAGTGCTGGGCAGACTTATACGGTCTGTGCCAGAACCGGTGGTGGGAGGCGGGGCTGGTGGTTGGGAGGCAGGGATAGTGCTGGCCAGACTTATACGGTCTGTGCCTGGAAAAGGACAGGTACAAATCAAGGTAAGGTATACACAAAAAGTAGCACATGTGAGTCTATCTTGTTGGGCAGACTGGATGGACCGTGCAGGTCTTTTTCTGCCGTCATCTACTATGTTACTATGTTCTCCTCCACTGCTAACTCCAGATTCCATTCCTTTTATCTTGCTGCACCATATGCCTGGAATAGACTTCCTGAGCCGGTACGTCAAGCTCCATCTCTGGCTGTCTTCAAATCTAAGCTAAAAGCCCAGGCAACTTTTAACTCCTAACCCTTATTCGCTTGTTCAGAACCCTTATTTTATCATCCTCACTTTAATATTCCCTTATCTCTTGTTTGTCCTAATTAAATTGTAAGCTCTGTCGAGCAGGGACTGTCTCTTCATGTTCAAGTGTACAGCGCTGCATACGTCTAGTAGCGCTTTATAAATGATAAGTAGTAGTAGTAATCTAACAAATTGTAATTCCATCATTCATAATGTATTGTAAGCCACACTGAGCCCGCAAAAAGGTGGGAAAATGTGGGATACAAATGCAATAAATAAATAAATAATCTCTGTCCCTCCCTCCCAGTCCAACACAGCAGCACTTAGTTCTTCCTCCCTCTCACCTGCAAGTCCATTGTGTCTCCCTTTTTCTTCCCACCTCCATGCAGTTCCAGTATCTCTCTCTCCCTCCCTCCCCTCATGGTTCAGTGGTGCTCGCTAACCTGCCTCAATCACTGCTGGCAGAGACACCGTGGTAAATGAAAGGAGCTGCCTCGGGGCCATGGTCTTCCCGGTGATGCATCCTGCCTCCTCCAATGCAACTTTCTGTTCCGCATGGGCAGGACACGTCACAGGGTAGACCGAGGCAGCACTTTTCTATCGCCATGGTGCCTCTCCTAGCAGCAACTGAGGTAGGTTAGCAAGCACAATCAGACCACATGGAACAGGAGGGAGAGAGGAAAGCTGCCGGCAACCCAGGACAGTTGGTGAAATAAGAATCAGGGGGTCCTCTTGTGGCGGTCATGATTGCCTTTGGGGAAGCTTAGTCACCCCAAGCCTCCTGTATGGGGTACCTATGCCCATAAGACTTAATGTGCAACTACCGTCATATTTTTCCTCTGTTTTCTATCCCTTTCCTCCTCCGTACCAGCCCCAGCCTATTTTGTCTGATCAACTATCCTAGGCCATGCACCAGAATCCTACATCCAGCCACTAGATGTCACCAGAAGCAATTAGAACTCCCATCACCCCCCTCCTGGCCCTCACCAGTATCCCTAGTTCAAAGAACAAACTGTGAACCTACCAGCTTGTACTTTATGTGAACGTAACAGATTATGTACCTCTCATCTACACCTGTTCTTTACTTTCAGGGTTACAGAATGGGAAGATGAAGCTGCCGTCTCCAGAGGACTGCCCATCCAAACTCTACAAATTAATGCAGCGCTGCTGGGCTTCCAGCCCCAAAGACCGTCCATCGTTTAGTGAGATAGCCAACACACTTGGAGATACCCCATCTGACAGCAAAATCTAATTAGCAGGTGGAAGGAGGAAAGCCTCAGTGTCTGAATTTAGTTACAGACCCGTAAAATCAGATGAATGACTTAAAACTCAAGAGTTTTCAAAGACATATTTCTGCAGATTGTTCTGCAGGATTCTTGCCTGCCGTGGCCTTTCCTATTCAGAGGACAACAGTGAACTTGCATTCCTGTGCTTCTGGCAGCAGCCCAGAATACCTCAGCAATCTACAGTCCTATCTTTGCATACTGGAAACCAGGGAGAGCCTCAGTGCTGTCTTCTGAAACCAGGGTTACACGTGTCAATCATTCTAGATCAAACCAAGGAGAGGCTCAGTATTGTAATCCGATACCAGAGTTATACTCACCAATCAGTGTACATGAGAGAGGAAGTCAGCATCAGAGACCAACAGGATAATAACAAATCCCCAAAAAAGGTGTCAACCAGTTTTCTGTCTTACTTGCTGTTCCCACCTCTGCTGTCTCCATCCTCTTCTGTGTTATGGCTGTTCTTTACCGCTATTCCTGACCCTTTTGCACCTATTTCATCCTTTCCAGGGGCATGTTCTCCCATAATCGAGTCTTAGCTCTGTTGCATCCTTTGTGTCTTTAGGGCACTTTCTATCATTTAACCTAGTTGTGTTTTCCTCAAGCATGTCCTATTTCATAGAGGGTTCTTTCCTTTCATTCCAAACTCAATTTTCAAAAATCTGTTAAAGATACTCATTGATTCGGGCTAGAGAAAGACTCAGACTCAGTGAATGTCCTTATGCAGATAGATCTGAAAGCTGAAAATAAAGCTAAATGGCTGCCACAAGGGCTTTCTAGTAAACCCATTAGTTTATTTTACATTCTTTCTTTCCAACCCAGTGGAACTTAGTACAAATTATACATTAGGGGTCTAGAACAGGGGTAGGCAACCTCGTGCCTTAACCCAGTCAGGTTTTCAGGATTTCTACAATGAATATCCATAAGATGTATTTGCATACAGTGGAGGCAGGACATGCAAATAGATCTCATGCACATTTATTGGAGAAATCCTGAAAACCCGACTAGGTTGTGAGCCTTGAGAACTGAGGTTGCACACACCTGGTCTAGAATGTCTTAGGGGGGCAACATAACTCTGAATATTTAACTGAATGGAATGAACCTTTACAAAAAAATGGCCCCAGTACATTTCTGTGAGTGAGAGAGTTCCAGCTTCTTTAACAGTTAAAGAATTGTTCATTTCAAGCTACATCTTCCTGCTCTCTACTCTTTCAACTTACCATACTGCCCCCCCCCCCCCCAAAAAAAAAATACTCCTTCAGCTTTCATACCACCTCAAAACCTACCCTTTGCAACTTCCTCACCACCCTGCAACGGTCTCTACTCTCAAAAATTACTTCCTGCATACTGCACCTATGCACAAAATCTACCCCTGCAAACTTCTCCTCATCCCACAACTACTCCACCATTCCCAGCTACTCAGCAGACACAACATATGATGCAAATAATTCCCTAGCTGTGTTGGACTTCATTTTAAGTTATTCAGATGTATATTTCATTTCCTTTGTTGTTTCTGACTGAATTGTACTGCTTTCTTATTGGTTGCTATATTTGCTGCCAACTAATAGTCTTTTCCAATGGCAGGACTAGATAAAGACATTGACAGACTAGAAACATCAGAATTTAGCAGAGGTTTGTCAGATGTGCTAAGGACTCAGAAAGTTAGGATTGATAACTATCTGGCTTTTTTAAAGATTCTATGGATTTTTACATTCGCTTGCAGAAACTAGAAGGATAGTTAGCACATTTGAAAACTATCTGCAGATAAAACACAGGTACAAGACACACACACTTGCAGAGGGTTAGAAGAAATTTAATTTGTTCACTTGTTTAAGGCAATGAATACTTGACTCTTTTTTCCTGCCTTGCTGTGCTCACCCTGGTGACTGGTTAGTAGTTGTGTTTTCCATGGACTTTGCAGATAAACTTCCCTGCATGCAGGATTATAATCTTATGTATACTGATTTACTTAAGTACATAAGTATTGCCATACTGGGAAAGACCAAAGGTCCATCAAGCCCAGCATCCCCTTTCCAACAGTGGCCAATCCAGGTCACAAATACCTGGCAATACTGCTTATCCCAGAAATAGTGAATTTTTCCCCTACTCCATTTAATAATGGTCTATGGACTTTTCCTTTAGGAAGCCGTCCAAACCCCAATTAAACTCTGCTAAGCTAACAGCAATGAATTCCAGAGTTTAATTACACGTTGAGTGAAGAAAAATATTCTCCGATTCGTTTTAAATTTACTACATTGTATTTTTGGAAAGCGTAAACAGACGCTTCACATCTACCCGTTCAACTCCACTTATTATTTTTATAGACTTCTATCATATCTCCCCTCAGCCGCCTTTTCTCCAAGCTGAAGAGCCCTAGCCGCTTTAGCCTTTCCTCATAGGAAAGTCGTCCCATTCTCTTTATCATTTTCGTTGCCCTTCTCTGCACCTTTTCTAATTCCACTATATCTTTTTTGAGATGCGGCCACCAGAAGTGAACACAATATTCGAGGTGCGGTCGCACCATGGAGCGATACAAAGGCATTATAGCATCCTCATTTTTGTTTTCTACTCCTTTCCTAATAATACCTAACATTCTATTCGCTTTCTTAGCCGCAGCAGCACACTGAACAGAAGGTTTCAACATATCATCAATGAAGACACCTAGATCCCTTTCTTGGTCCGTGAATCCTAACGTGGAACCTTGCATGACGTAGCTATAATTCGGGTTTCTCGTTCCCACGTACATTACTTTGTATGCTACCACCCACCAGCTTTCTTAAAAATGTCAAGTGCAAGCTCTCCCTGGTCAGGAGATCTCTGTGCCTCTCCTGAATGTAGATTTCCTGCATGTTTTAGTACATTGGAGTTTCTCATCATCACCAGTTATCAGGAGACCAGCATTGGAATTCTGTGCTTCTCTCCTGGGATGTAGGTTCCTGCATTTGTCAGTTTGTGTGCTCTCTGGCACATGCTCATTGTTGCATGTACATATTTTAGAAAGAACATTGTGTATTAATCATTCCATACTAAGCTGTTTTATATTAGGACACTAAGGAACCTACATATTTATTAATACGGTTCTGTGTATTTCTCTTGCTCATAATGGTACTGTTCATCCTTTGATTTCAATGTTAACCTATCACTTTATGTACAGGAGTCAAAGCTAGGGCTGCAGCCCCTCCCAGCTCCCATGGCTGCTTTGAAAGTGCCTGGTCTATGAAGGAGTTGTCACTAGCTTTTCAAAATGTAATGCCTTATTTTCTATAATTATTTTTATGTTTTTTTGTTAAAGTTTGAACATTTTAATCTGCACATTTGTAGTGTTTTATTATGGGGCTGCAGATTAGAATCCTGTTGCAATTGTTTCTACTGAACATGTTTACAACTGTCTGGGAGGAGCTTGTTTTCTTTTGGGGGGGGTTTTTTACCTGCTGCTCTGAAATAAAATACTTTTTGTAATTAATTTGTATGGTACTTTTCTTTTTCCAGAGTTTTATTCTCTAACTGCTTTTGTATGTGCTTGAGGAGCAAGCAAAAAAGTGACAGGGCTAGTGACTGAAACATATGAAACAGGTTCCAATTCTAGTGCTGCTACCATAATCAAAACACTTGATCTTTCTGAAGACAATTTTCAGTGCCATTCACCTTGCTGCTGGGGCCATTCCTGCAGGCCTTGTATATATGCTTCCTAAAGCAGATAAGCATCAGTGGCCCTCCATCTTCTAGCTGCTGATGTCTTCTCGCCTTGCCTACAAGGGAGGCAGGGATGGTTAGACTGTCCTGGAGGAAGAGGAGGAAGCCCTCTGCCATCTGATTTAAAAATGCAGAAAATTAAGAAATTTAGACACGATGAAAAGGTCTGTTCTGAAGGACATGTATACATTTGGATGAAACCAGTAACTGAAGGGAATGAGAATAAACAGAAAATGGTGAGGATTCATTTGTCCTCAGATTCTTTATCTAGTGGTGATGACTACAGACAGAATCAATGATTTTTTTAGATCGAAGAGGTCAGCGAAGAAGAGGGCAACGCAGCAACAGGGGACATCAACAATACAACATGAGATCTGAACAGCAAAACAATTTGCAATATCAAAATCTCCAAATATGTTTGGTCTTTCATGTATTCCAGATAGTAAATCTGATTATTTTCTATTAAAAACTAATTTAGAACAATTTTTTTTATAAAATTGCAATTGAAATTGTTTTTTGCTTCCACCGGAAATGAAGGGATAGATAGATCATTAGTGAGCGAGAAATCAGAATGGGTCCCTCCAGGACCATTAGACCCAATTATTATAACTTATAAACACCTGGCCTGGTATTGAAAGATATTCTGCACATGGAGAAGGTGAATTTTCATTATTTAATCTCTCCAAAGCTGAGAGTGGTAGATAATATAGAAGATTGCATTGTAAGGAAATAGACACTTGACAGATAATAGTTGCATAATATAAAACTAAACACACATGGCTCTGACAACATACATATATATATATATATATATATATATATATATATATATATATATATATACACTTGACAGATAATAGTTGCATAATATAAAACTAAACACACATGGCTCTGACAACATACATATATATATATATATATATATATATATATATATATATATATACAGAAAGAGAGAACTAGGCAGCATCATAGCACGACAATAAGAAGTATATATGCGTTATGAAAAAGGCTGTGCTGAGATGTAGGTAAGAACATATTTGTAATATAAAAACCCTATATAGTATATTAGCCCTAATGGAGGATGATGTTGATTATCAACTGGCTTTCGGCATGGGAGTTAGGCTACACCCATTCCCGCTTGACATAAGGTGCGCTGGGATTTAAACAGGTGCAAGCTGCATAGCACAACATCTAAGATGCAAGTCGAAGGCACGTGCGGCACTAATACCGTTATAATTATTTTATCCTTAGGAAGAAACATGGCGTTTAAAATGGATAAGTTTTGGTATTATTTTATTGTACATAAGTAATGCCATACTGGGAAAAGACCAAGGGTCCATCGAGCCCAGCATCCTGTCCACGACAGCGGCCAATCCAGGCCAAGGGCACCCGGCGAGCTTCCCAATCGTACAAACATTCTATACATGTTATTCCTGGAATTGTGGATTTTTCCCAAGTCCATTTAGTAGTGGTTTATGGACTTGTTCTTTAGGAAACCGTGTAACCCCTTTTTAAACTCTGCTAAGCTAACCGCCTTCACCACGTTCTCCGGCAATGAATTCCAGAGTTTAATTATGCGTTGGGCGAAGAAAAACTTTCTCCGATTTGTTTTAAATTTACTACACTGTAGTTTCATCGCATGCCCCCTAGTCCTAGTATTTTTGGAAAGCGTGAACAGATGCTTCACATCCACCTGTTCCACTTCACTCATTATTTTATATACCTCTAACATGTCTCCCTTCAGCCGTCTCTTCTCCAAGCTGAATAGCCTTAGCCTCCTTAATCTTTCTTCATAAGTGTTAATATATGGCCTGGCTTTAGATCTACCACTGGAATAGTGATGGGTAGAGCTATGCAGCCTAGAACAACTGGAAAAAAGTACTAAGTAGGCCAAACAGCAAGCAAGTGATTTAATATTTGAGAATCTGCAAAAAGCAGGTCTGAACAATGAGTCCTGCCACAAATTGGTACAATTTTTAAATCAAATATAGCACCTGTAATGAAAGATCAGATGAATAAAATGGAGCTTATTAGTTTTGGTATACAATGATACAGAGGTAATACAGAGTTCATGAGATGGTATGAAAAGTATTGCAGCCGGAAGATGTGAAACTGTTATCTCAACGCTTCCCAAAACATGTTGATAATTAGCAGTAGCTGAGAACGGAAGGAGGTGGGCACATCAGACAGCAGACCGCGTGGGAAAGTATGATCTCAGAAAGTGAGAAAGATTAGGAGCAAGGTTTCTCACCATTCACTTCTATGGAGAAGATAGAGTATAAAAGAGGGGAGATTTTACCTTAGTTTGGAACTCCTCCCCAACGCTTCTCTCAGACGGCAGGGCGCTGTGCAGATAAACCCAGAATCTGATGTCTGTATTTGTATCAACTTGAAGACTTGTGTTTGGGTAAGAAATAAAATGTACCTATCTATCTAAACCTATCTCTGTCTCTATTTTTATTGATTCTATCTTCTCTTTACCTAACATTTAGCCTAAGGTAGATCACATACAAGTGACACTCAGTTTTGGACAGAAAGCAGTAGTTATGGGAATTAGTTTTCAATTACGGCTCCTAATGCCACCCCAGAACAGACCCCCTTATGATTGGGTGACAATGGAGGTTAGAGAAACTATACAGAACCTGATATATGAACTAAGTACCTTTAGTCCCCCGTGTGACGGAGTCAGAAAGAGGTCTACAAGAGGGGGGATTTAAAACAGTGGTGAGCCCCGAACGCTGACAGTACTCGCTATCCTTCTTTATCTTCTTTTGAACGCAAGAGGGGATACTTAATTTTGTGCGTTCAAAGGTTCTATGTTTTCTTTCTCTTATCTTTCCCTGCTGTTATTCCTTCATTTTGTTCCTCTTCCTTTTTCTCCTTCTCCCTATCACGGACACTGCCCACTTCAGGGGTATTGGGCACTATTGTTCTGTCCAATTTTCTTGTTCTTACCCCTGTCTTTCTATTTTTTCTGTCTTCTCCCTTTGTTCTTTGCAGGTTCCCTTCTTTAGCACTACACTTGCACACTTTTTCTGACCCCTATCTTACATATTCTTTTACCTTCTTGCTGTCTTCATGCCCTGCGCTGAACTAACTCACCTGCTTCCCTAAATTTCTTCTATCCTGTCCGTCTCTTTGATTTGCGTGATGTGCGCAAGACTGTGCTTGTTGTGTGAATGGTGCATAACAACGAATCCAGGCGACTGCGATTTGGGGTTTGCTGTAAGTTTATTTCAATGTTCAAAATCTTTGGATTGGTCTTTATGCTAGCAATTCTCGCTTAACAATCCTTAGAGATTGCGCATTTTCTGCTTCCAATCCCACCCTGTGTTCCGTCTTAATCCCTCCTTTTCAAATCCCTGTTCCCCTGTTCTTATCATGTATTCTGTTCTTTCTTCTTCTGTCGACCTTACTTTCCTCCCCAAACCCTTTTCCTATTCTCCTTCATCTATACTTCTTCTACCTACCTCTCCTATTAGTCCCCTGGGTCTAATCCTGCTCTTTTCTCTTCTGTATGTTCCCGTATCGAGGGAATTTCCTTTACTCTAGGGGAACAGCACGCTTTCAGATTGCTCTCCCCTAAAAATCCTTCTGGTTTCTCTGTTCTTATAATCACTCTTCAAACCTGACAGCCCCCACCTTTTCACATCTGCTATTGCCTTCACTCTGTGTGTGCGACACATACTTTTGATCTTGTGCTGATTCCTCCTCATTCTTTCTGTTGGACTTCCTATAACTTTCTTTCCTATTCAGCTGAAAACAGTAATTACGGTGTTCAGCTTTGTAGCTGCTTACCGTCGTCCAACTGCTGTTTTCCTCTTATCTAATCAGTTCCTTCAGTCTTCTGAACTATGCTTTCTCTCTAACCACTCAGCCCACACCCCCCCTTCCTGTCCACACTTTTCTCGGCTCTTTTTCATAGTGCAGCATGAATAACTGCGTAGTATCTCTTATTCCGTTCTTTTTCCTTTTGCATCTTTGTGTGTGTCTTTGCACTCTGTCTGCCGTCTCTGCTTTTCTTATTTCTCATTTCCACCTGTCAAAATCTTTATTATTTACTGCGTGGTTCAACTGATTGCTCTTTTTCACAGCTGTTCAGTCCTGTGCTCTCACCCCACCCCCATATCCATTTTTCTTTCCTTAAGTCCAATCTGAATCCTTTCCTCCACAACATTTTGTTCTTGTCCCCCTTTTTCTGCCACAATAATCCTCCCTGCCCTCCTCTCTGATGCTCTACCGACTCCTACACTATATGTCTGTGGTCCGTGTAAAATTTATAAGGGTGTGGCCCGCACGGTACCAATTGGGGTAACTTAATACCTTACATACACCTTTTTGGCTTCTTGTGCAAACCAGAAATCATTTTTTTTTATTTTTTGATTTCCTAGAAAACTTTTCTTTTTCCTTCTCAGTCCCATGTGGTGTCAGTTTTGATTCTCTTTCCGGAACAAAGCTTATTACATTACTAGTAACTGTCATATTTGATATATATACTCCCTCTTGGGCTTCGAATCTGCCTTTGTAAATCTATTTAAACTTGCCCGAGGAGTTGTAAGTTCTAAACCCCTTTTTCTCACATTTTTTTAATATCCTTATCCAGGCTTCCGAAACTGCCATTTCTTTCGGTAGCTTTTAAAGGTTTTCCCTAACAAGTGCTGTAGTTCACTATCTCAAGGACATGAGAATCTGGGAAGATTGCCCACTTTAGCTGCCTTATCAGTCCAGCACTGCTTTGGCAGAGGAGGCTCTACAGTTCACTTTTAAAAGCTCAAAAAGTGATTTTTTTTTTCCTTCCCCCCTTTTCCGTTCGTTTTTATCCCTGTTCTATGCTGAAGTGGTACAACAGTCTTTTACACAGGTATCTTTCAACTCCGGTTTCCCCTCAAAATTGGTTCCTTAAGCAGGCACCATAATTGTAAAATGACTTATCTTTTCATGCCTCATGCTGCCAAGTCCGTTGTAAGTGCACTTCTGAGCATGTAAGAATGTACGGATGTATTTCTTTGCTTTCACTGTATCTTAGTCTTACTCTGCATTCTCCTTTTATCAGGGCATACTTTTTTCTCCTCTTTTGTGTCATTTTATTAGGACGTTATCTCCCACTCCCCAAAATTCACTGCTCATACTGCTTTGACTTTTGGGCGTTGCTCTCTATTTCATTCCATCTCCCTTAAACAAAGGCTTTCTCATTCTGTCTCTGAGCCATGATTTTAACCCCGAGACAGGTTTTTCTTTCTTTTGGTACTGCAATTGACAGCTTGATAGACCTTATTGTGCTACACCATGTGCTTACAAAGTGTTAAAAGGGTATCTTTCCTTCAAACATACATTACTTGACTTTCCCCTTTAAAAACCGGCTTTCTCCTTCTTTGTCCTAGTGGCCCCCCCATGACTTATACGGTAAATGGTATTACTCACTTCCTAGATATATGTCCGCTGCTCATCTATAATCTTTACATGTTTTCAACACTAATCTTATCAGCCATACAAGAAAACATTAAGCTACGTATACCTTCCTGTTCTGCTCTACCACCTTCAAGCTTTCCTTTCATAGTTTGCTGTGTGGCAACCTTAGTATACACGGTAAAGTTAAGGTGCCTCACCCAAAGAACGTACATGTTTTTTTCCCCTTAAAATAATTTTTTTTGCTTGCTACTTCTGGATTAGATTTCAGAGGTTCTTTCTAGGAACATGCCATATTTATTATTTCCTTTTCCCTTTTTTCCTTTATTTCTTAATATTTCTGTCTACTTTATTCTACTAGTGTCATGCAATTAACTTTGATACCGATGTCTGGGATTTACATGCATTGAAGGGGATCCTTCAATGGATGACGGCATCTTAATTATTAGGGTCAGACTTCCATTCCATTTTCGGAGTGGCCTGCGGTTTCGGCATTATTGCCCACCTATGGGTTACCTGTATAGATGATCGCTGTGGCAATACAGGGACGCCTAAGACATTAGTTGAGATTGTATACAGGTTGACTAGGGCATTCAATATTTTTGAACGGCTAGTTGTAACAGAGAAAATTCATAGTCTTTCAATGTTTTAGTTGGGTTAGTGGCAACAGAGAAAATTCCTCACCATAAATTTTTCAGTGTTTTGTTGTAAACGAGAAACATTCCAAACCACTGTAGGTCCATTAGAGGGATTAGTGGTAAAAGAGAAGATTCCTAATCTGCGGAAATCCATTGGACCGCTGCTCTTCAACTCATAGGACCTTATTCGCTGGTTTTTTTTGAGTTTTTTGGGAGTGTTTGCAATGTCCCTTATTGGGGGCTCTATCATGGGCTGGAGCTCATGGCCAATTGTAACCGGAATAATTCTTGGCAGGCAGTAGAAACCGAGATTTATTCCTGTCTTTAGAAGCACACTCTGGGGAGTAGTTTTTATTAATTTGGGATAGAGTAGTATAAATATATAATAGCTGACACTACGTATTTATTTACTTTTGTACTGTCTCGCTAGGCATATTTCTGTTTACAGCTTTTGTCTTGCTTTCTCCTAATGTCACTTGCGGTCAAAGCGTTGAGCTTTCCGCCAATTCGTAATTTTTATTTTGGATCCCTTTGTTGGAGCACATTAATAGATGCATGAGTATGATTGTGTTATGTCTCTGCATGTTTTACTATTAGGATAATCATTGCATGTTTTTGTAAACTGTTAGCACATTATCATTTCTAGATCTCCCTGCTATCTCTGAAGCTGCCTTTTGAACCACTAACCTTGTACCAGGTTCTAGGACTGGTAAATATATATATTACTAATCTAGTTCATTGTTCTATAGCATGTTACAGGTCTGAAGCTTATTTATAGACCACTTGCTCACTAGGTCCCGTTATTATACATATTGGGTGATGTTGTTCACTACCCGTTATATCATATCTTCCTCTCCGCACCCAACACCAAGATACTGGTGATCTGACATCTATTCAGATCTCTGGTAAGGACTTTCCGAAACAAACCTTTCTATTTTGCGGTTGACCTCCCTATGCCACCGAGAGTTCGGAAGGGCATAGTGATCCTGCCAGCTGTCCTCTTTCTCAATTGATTTTCTGCGCTGGAAATTACATTGCACGAATCGTGAGTATATTTTCATTTATTGTATGTGTTGCTATTGAACTTGCCGTTGTATACTTTCATGGCCTGTTGGATTATCTCTAATTTAAATGTTTTATTTTACCAAATTTAGGATTAAGATTTTGTCCTCAATACCTCTGTATATGGGACAATAACTGTGTATGTGTATGAGTGTAATTTTCCTTTTCTTGTAATTGGCTACTGGAATATTTATTTTTATATTTTTTGTTTTTTGAAACCCTAAACAATTCCTTAACTGTGCACAATTCCAATGATTGGTTTTGAACTACATTTAAAAATATCTTGCTTCCTCTTCTGAGCTTTAAGTTTTCAACGTATCAGGATTAGGTTACTGTTTTAATTTTACGTCTATATGCTCCTGTGTGTCCTGTGGTAAATAGCATAAATTACACCAGCTATTTATTAAGGAATCATTTCTTTAGTTTTAAATGTGTGCTTTAAGGTTACTCTGCGAGATTACCTATCAACTGCAGTGGTAGTAAATCTCAAAGGAGTGTTTTTTTTCCAGGATTGTATATTATTTCATTTAAGAAATGTTTGTTTGATTTGTGACATGATGTTAAATATCTGATTGTTTTTGATTTCTGATAAATTGCTTTCATTAGAAAAACAAGCACTTTTTAGTTTTAATTTTATAAGTGTATGTCCGTGTATGTGTTCTTTGAAAATTGCATAATTGTTTCAGATATTTCCTATGAAAGGTTCTATATTATATGCCATCTAAAACACTGTTTCTTTGTGATGTTGGTTGAAATAACTAGTGCTGATGTTCACTTCCTGGTTCTCTATTGGGGATGTGTTCCGTAAGAATGAATTAACTGTTTTAATTTTTTCTTTTCACGTCTTATCTACAACTTTCAAACTTCCTTCCCTGCCTCTTAAAGATTTATGGTTTTAAGACAGAGTTCCAGCATTTCTGGTTCTCAATAGGGTTTGGAGATTAACCCTTGCATGATTAACCCTTGCATAACATAACTAACTGGTAAATCAGAACTAAAGAAATTCAGGTTGCTATTGAATCTTGATATGCTGTCATAATTTAGGGCCCAAATTGTGAAAGCATAGAAAGGATCAGTTTAAAATTTAATATAATTTTTATTTTCCAAATTGGCTCTGAACTATTACAGAGGACTATAGGTAACTGTCCTTCTCATTTGATCTATTTAAACCTTGTAAAGGTCACGTGAGGAGGCCTCATAGAAATATATAGTTTTTACATCTTTCTTTTCTGATATTGGCTTTTCTCTATCTCTCTAAATATCATATTAAAGGCTACATTTTCCTGGAGCAGACTTTGACCACAATGTTTCCTCAAACTCTGCTGACTTCCTGTGCCAGCACCATCAACTCTTCAGAGAAAACTTGTTTTCTACTTGTAATTTGTGATATTATATATTGAGTCTATACTCCACATACTGGTGCACCAAGGAACTAACAATGCATTCTTTGATTTTTTCTTTCTAATGATCCTGTACTAAGATTTAAATACTAGGCATTACTCGTATGTCATCTCTATTTAATCAGTACTGTAGGTTGACTGAAGACTGCAAATCCAATTCCTGATCTACCGCCTCTATTCCAGTTTAGTACTTCTGCTGCAACTGACCTCTGACAAGAAGAAGGAGCACCAACTTCTCCAATGAGAATTTTCTTTTGTCCAAATGATGTCCTTAATTTAGACCTTCTCGGTTATGCTCTTAAATATTCTGCTATATTAAATATTTTTGCAGGCTCATCTTTTCCAGAACTTACATGGCACTTTACATACGAGCTCTCTATTACAACAGACAGCGATCGTGATTCCAGAAGATACTTCCATCACCTGGACTAGTTATGCATTTTAAATTCCTGCACATTAGACTTCTGCTCTGAATATGACTATTTCCTAAGCTACCCTTCTTTCTGAATCATCTAGCTCGTAAGTCCTGCTGGCCTCCTGCAGCTGAGGGCTCAACCCTTGGTGAATGGTAGTCATCGTAGGTGAAGATTCCATATCTATTGGCGATAAATGGCGACGCATTGCCCTCCATACATCAATAATTGAACATTTACCATCATCTCTAAATTTTAATTGTTTTTCTCTTTTGTTCCATATACTTTACCATTGTTATTTGATCATGTCTTTCTAAAAATTACCAATCTGTCTCGCACATTATGCAAGCCAGAAGTGGGGATATATTATGCAAATCCCAATTCCAAATCCCAATTCCAATTTTTTTTTTATTTAATTTTAAGTTGATGGTAGAATAAAGACATGGAAAGATCCCAATTTGTACACCATAAGTACGTCTTTAAGGTCCAAATGCTGTTAGATCCCCCAAGGTTGTGGCAATAATCTTTACACCTTGCAAACTACTGGACCACATGTGAAAGATATACGTGTTTACTCAGCCGCAGAACCAGATGTTACGAGCCTAACCATCTCAAGACCGGCAACTTCCTTCAGCAAGCCAGCCTGAAAACCCAGCCCTGTTAGATCTTCCAGAACTCCGTCCAGATTCTTCAACGCTTCCACCGCCTCGACCATGTTCGATGAAAGAAACTTTTGAACTGATACTTAATTTGAGAACTACTGTTGCTGTTTATGGACATTATAAATTCATATTATGTTTTATTTTCAGTTTAGCAGCAATCCTGTCTAGATATTGAAAAGATTTTATTTTTATTTTCCTATTATTTCCTTTAATTGTTCTAATTGTTTTTCCACGAGTTTCCCCGTCATTTCTGTTTATGTAATTTAAATTGAAGTTGATATTGCTCAGATACAAGGGTAACATCAAACCCTAATACTGGCTCTGATATCATAATGTAGGTGTAAACCCTGTTAGTATCAACCTGTTATGCAATTGTTTAACTTTGGTGTAGGCTTACTTGAGCTGCATGTCTTTCTGTAGGTCTGACTAAGCTCCAAGAGGGGTAACGGATATATACAATGCTTCCCATACTTCCAGGTCATTATGCATATGTCAAGATCCATGCATGACCTTGGTTAATATAAATTTTCCTAGGATTGACCATTTTTGCTGTATGAGGCAACCTCATACTTGCTATCCACTTATTAGTGCTCATGATTGGATGCCAATGATGAGTACTAGTAAGGTCCAGGAATCCCGACCTGTTTAAGGATTCTGAATACCTACAACCTTAAACAGCCTATTAGTATGATCCACCTGAAATTGCTATTACCCGCATACCTATATTTCATGGGATTTTGTAAATGAGCTCATGGATTAGTCCCATTCATAAAAACATTTCTCGCTACAGGTTTGAGTAAGTCTCAACCGAAAACTAAACAAATTGTACCAGTTGATCTTAAGACTCAGATAATTTGATGGCCTCATAGAATACCTTCTGGAACGGATGGTACCAAGGTACGTTAACCCTGGTGTCACCCTATGGGATAGGGTGAAGAGGGGAATGTTAATATATGGCCTGGCTTTAGATCTACCACTGGAATAGTGATGGGTAGAGCTATGCAGCCTAGAACAACTGGAAAAAAGTACTAAGTAGGCCAAACATTTTAGTCGCCCTTCGCTGCACCTTTTCCAATTCCACTATATCTTTCTTGAGATGCGGCAACCAGAACTGAACACAATACTCAAGGTGCGGTCGCACCACGGAGTGATACAATGGCATTATAACATCCTCACACCTGTTTTCCATACCTTTCCTAATAATACCCAACATTCTATTCGCTTTCCTGGCCGCAGCAGCACACTGAGCAGAAGGTTTCAGTGTATTATCGACGACGACACCCAGATCCCTTTCTTGGTCCGTAACTCCTAACGTAACATAGTAGATGACGGCAGAAAAAGACCTGCACGGTCCATCCAGTCTGCCCAACAAGATAAACTCACATGTGTTTACCTTACCTTGATTTGTACCTGTCTTTTTCAGGGCACAGACCGTATAAGTCTGCCCAGCACTATCCCCTCCTCCCAACCACCAGCCCCACCTCCCACCACCGTCTCTGGCACAGACCGTATAAGTCTGCCCAGCACTATTCCCCGCCTCCCAACCACCAGTCCCGTCTCCCACCACTGGCTCTGGCACAGCCCTTTTAAGTCTGCCCACCACTATCCTCGCCTCCTGACCACCAACCCCTCTTCCCCCCACCGGCTCTGCCATCCAATTTCGGCTAAGCTCCTGAGGATCCAATCCTTCTGCACAGGATTCCTTTATGTATATCCCACGCATGTTTGAATTCCGTTACCGTTTTCATCTCCACCACCTCCCGCGGGAGGGCATTCCAAGCATCCACCGCTCTCTCTGTGAAACATGGAACCTTGCATGACGTAGCTATAATTCGGGTTCTTTTTTCCCACATGCATCACCTTGCACTTGCTCACATTAAACGTCATCTGCCATTTAGCCTCCCAGTGTCATAAGGTCCTTCTGTAATTTTTCACAATCCTGTCGCAAGTTAACGACTTTGAATAACTTTGTGTTATCAGCAAATTTAATTACCTCGCTAGTTACTCCCATCTCTAAATCATTTATAAATATATTAAAAAGCAGTGGTCCTTGTACAGACCCCTGAGGAACCCCACTAACTACCCTTCTCCATTGTGAATACTGCCCATTTAAACCCACTCTCTGTTTCCTATCCTTCAACCTGTTTTTAATCCACAATAGGACATTTCCTCCTATCCCATGACCCTCCAATTTTCTCTGTAGCCTTTCATGAGGTACCTTGTCAAACGCCTTTTGAAAATCCAGATACACGATATCAACTGGCTCTCCTTTGTCCACATGTTTGTTTACTCCTTCAAAGAATTGAAGTAAATTGGTCAGGCAAGATTTCCCCACACATAAGCCGTGCTGACTTGGTTTCAGTAATCCATGTCCTTGGATGTGCGCTGTAATTTTGTTTTTGATAATAGCCTCTACCATTTTCCCCAGCACCGACGTCAGACTCACCGGTCTATAATTTCCCGGATCTCCCCTGGAACCTTTTTAAAAAATCGGCATTACATTGGCCACCCTCCAATCTTCTGGTACCACACTCGATTTTAAGGATAAATTGCATATCACTAACAGTAGCTCCGCAAGCTCATTTTTCAGTTCTATCAGTACTCTAGGATGAATACCATCCGGTCCAGGAGATTTGCTACTCTTCAGTTTGCTGAACTGCCCCATTACGTCCTCCAGGTTTACCGTGAAGTCAGTAGGTTTCTCCAACTCATCCGCTTGAAATTCCATTTCCGACACTGGTATCCCACCCAAATCTTCCTCAGTGAAGACCGAAGCAAATAATTAATTCAATCTCTCCGCTACGTCTTTATCTTCCTTGATCGCCCCTTTTACCCCTCTGTCATCCAGCGGCCCAACCGATTCTTTTGCCGGCTTCCTGCTTTTAATATACGGAAAAAAAAAATTTTGCTATGTTTTTTTGCCTTTAATGCTATCTTTTTTTCGTAATCCCTCTTGGCCTTCTTTATCTGTGTTGTTAATTATAGGTGAGATCACTGATACAGCATTCTTAGTCACCTATGGTCTTCCGATTTTTTTCTACTAACAATGTGTTTACAGCTGACACTATAAATAGACAAGCCCTGTTAGATTGTTCCCTCCATATGTCCGAACCCATTGAGGTTCTGATAAAGATAGGAAACAATAATCATACAGAGGTAAAATAAATCATTAAACTAGAAAATATTGTCAATTAACGGAACCATATAACCTGCATGTCTATGATTTAATTCCTATATCAGTTTTTTATATGAATGCTTGCTCACTGAACAACAAAGTTAATTTAATAAGTGATTGGGCTGGTGAATAACAACCTGGTCTTGTTTGTTTTACAGAAATTTAGCTTACTTCGGATAATGATCCAATTTTAAATGATTTGTGTCCTATGGGATATAAATTTTTATCTGTATCAAGATAAGGGAAGAAAGGGGGTGGTATTGGTATCTTATATAAAGATATCTTTACTGTTACTTTGGAAGAATTATTTACCTCTCCATCTTTGAAGATTTTATGGGAGAGTTGGAATATATTGCACTAAATGAAAAATTGGATATAATACGCATTACTGAGACCTTGTGGAAGGAGGATAACCAGTGGGACACTGTCATACCGGGGTACAAAGTATATCGTACTGATAGGGTGGACCAGACTGGTGGAGGGGTAGCATTGTATATTAACGAGAGCCTTGACTCAGATAGATTACAAATTCACCAGGACACAAATCACACCTTTGAATCATTGTGGGTTGAAATTCCATGTATAAAAGGGAAAAGGACAGTGATAGGAGTGTACTACTGTCCGCCTCGTCAGGATGAGCAGGTAGACGCAGAAATGATAAAAGAAATCAGAGACACAAACAAAATGGGCAATGTGATAATAATGGGTGACTTCAATTATCCAAATATAGACTGGGTAAATGTAACATCAGGACATGCTAGAGAGGTACAATTCCTTGATGAAATCAAGGACAGCTTTATGGAGCAGCTGGTACAGGAACCAACGAGAGAAGGAAAAATTCTAGACTTGGTCCTTAGTGGAGCGCATGATCTGGTGAGGGACATTTGGTACTGGGGCCGCTTGATAACAGTGATCATAATATGATCAGATTTGATATCAACCTTGAAGTAACTATACACAGGAAGTCAAATACGTTAGCACTTAACTTTAAAAAAAGGAGTCTATACAATAAAATCCCTATACACAGACATGTCAGCCCGGGTGTTAGGTCCCCGACTTTTCGGGTGGAACAGGGAACTCGCCAGGGATGTCCCCTTTTCCCCCCCTCTTGTTTCTACTGTATTTGGAACCATTGTTGCGCACAGTACTATTAGATCCAGACATACGAGGTGTAGAGATGAGGGCGAGCTTGACAAAGGTATTGGCTTTTGCAGACGATATGTTTCTCACCCTCACTAATCCGCATATATCAGTCCCCCGCCTACTGGAAGTAATAGACGAGTTTGTTTTTTTTTCTCTGGGCTGGAATTAAATTTGCAAAAATTGAAGGCGTTACCGGTCCAAACAGAAATCCACTCAGAGTGGGAGGGCCCTTTCCCTTTCCAGTGGGTTACGGGGGTAATCCAATACCTCGGGATTTACGTGCCTGCAGATTTGGCCCATCTCCGCTCGGAGAATATTGGCCCCCTTCAGAGGAAAACGAACAAGCTTTTACAGGGATGGCAAGGGCTCCCCATTTCACTGCTGGGAAGAATCACGTTATTTAATATGATCCTCTTTCCCAAGTGGACCTTTGTATTACAAATGCTTCCTATTATTCTGGGTGTAAGAGAAGAGCGGTGGCTGCAAATATCTCTCAATTGTTTATGGCAGGGTAAGAGAGCGCGCATAGGGCTAAAGAAGATAATGCGGCCCCGCGCCAAGGGGGGCCTGGGCCTTCTTGATTTGACCCTTTTCTCGGTGGCTAGCTGTCTACGACATTTGTCCGACTGGTTCCGGGCAAAGGAATTCTTTTCTTGCACGCCCATCGAGATTTCTCTGATGGCACCACTTCACTTTGCTTACTGGCTCCAGGCCCCGCCGGACAAATTACCTTCCCTTGGTCCTTGTGGATATGTTCTAAATCTCCTACGCAAAGTGTGGTGATGGCTCAGTAAACTGTTGGGCTGGAGCAAAGAGGTTTCCCCATTGCTCTTGATTGGGGGCAATTTGGCCTTCCCAGAGGGAGGGTCCTCCCGGTTGTTTCAGAGGTGGACTGCTCGGGGGATCCTCTATTTGTTCCAGGTCCTAACGGAGCAGGAGACCACAAAATCATTTCAGTCCCTGTGTGCTGAATTTCATTTAGATCAAAGAGACTTCTTTGCCTACCTTCAACTTAGACATTATGTCAGCTCTTTGCCCTCTTGCCACTTGACCCAGGAAAAATGGGACATTTTGAATTAACTGTTGGGCCTCGAAGCGCAATTAAGAATACCGTTGCAATACTTTCACCGACATTTAAGAGACTCAATGATACAAAATGATTACTCTGTGGTGCTGACTCAATGGAAACAAGAACTACACTGGAGCCCTGACCCTGGGCAATTCGAGGCCTGCATAAAAGCAGTCTATGGAATGACCACAAATGCAACTTGGTGGGAAATGCAATATAAATTAATCACGAGAGGGCCTATAGGGCGACACTAAGAGAGACGGACGACTGTCCAAAATGTGAGAGTGAGGGTTCCACTCTGGGCCACATGTTCTGGTCCTGTAAAGTGGTGCGCTCTTTTTGGATGGAATTAGGCAGGCGAGTCTCTAATGTAGTCAGTAAAGTGAGTACCTGCTCCGGGACATTTGTTTGTATTTATGATTAGGGGTCATGCACCCGAGGGCATGACTGCATTTTTGAAAAGGACAACACTGATGGGGAAAATATTCTGCAATTGTGGTTGAAACCGGAGGCACCGACTGTTGCCCAGTGGAGAGGAGCCATGATGGAATGCTGCTCGCTGGAGAAAAAGGGGGTCCTGGATCTGGCCTCCAAGAAGGGAGACCACTTTTGTAAGATATGGTTACCCTTTTGGGACACTCTGACACCTGTTGCACGAAGTAGAATTTTGAACTGTTAGGATAGGGGGGGGGGGGGGGTTTAATTGAAAAGGGCACAAGTTCACTAAAGTGTAAAATTGGTTACAAGCAATGATGTCTGTAAAATGTTCAAGTTGGTTACTGACTATACTGGTTTGCCAATAAATAAGATATATTAAAAAAAAAAAGGAGACTATGATAAAATGAGAAGAACAGTTAAAAAAAAAAAAAACTTAGGGGGGCAACTGAGAGAGTAAAAACTGTACAACAGGCATGGACGCTGATCAAAAATACCATCCTGGAGGCCCAGGCCAAACATATTCCGCAAATTAGAAAAGAAAGACAGAAGTCCAAAAGACGGCATGGTTGAAAAGTGAGGTGAAGGAAGCTATTAGGGCTAAAAGAAACGCCTTCAGAAAATGGAAGAAGGAACCATCTGAAAATAACAAGAAGCAGCATAAGGAGTGTCAAAGCAAATGCAAGGCGCAGATAAAGAAGGCCAAGAGGGATTACGAAAAAAAGATAGCATTAGAGGCAAAAAACATAGCAAAAAATGTTTTCGGTATATTAAAAGCAGGAAGCCGGCAAAAGAATCGGTTGGGCCGCTGGATGACCGAGGGGTAAAAGGAGCGATCAAGGAAGATAAAGACATAGCGGAGAGATTGAATGAATTTATTTATTGCATTTGTATCCCACATTTTCCCACCTTTTTGCAGGCTCAATGTGGCTTACAATACATCATAAATGGTGAAGATATAATAGAAAAATAGACAATTTAGTTAACAGAAGAATCATGGTAACATGATAATGATATAACAGGATAGTAATATAACAAGCAGATATTATAAGGCAGTTCTGAATATCTGTGAAAAGTAGTGTATGTTTACATTTGTTGATCTTTGTGGTATGCTTTATTAAAGAGATGGGTCTTCAGTAGTTTTCGGAAGTTGGTTAGTTCGTAACTCATTTTTATGTTGCATGGCAGTGTGTTCCATAGCTGTGTACTCAAGTAGGTGAAATTTGACGCATGCATTAATTTGTATTTTAGGCCTTTCCAGTTTGGGAAGTGCAGATTAAGGAATGTGCGGGATGATCTTTTAGCATTCCTGGGTGGTAAGTCTATCAGGTCTGACATGTAGGCTGGTGCTTCTCCATGAATGATTTTAAGAACAAGGGAGCAAATTTTGAATGTGATGCATTCTTTAAGTGGGAGCCAGTGTAGCTTTTCTCGTAAGGGTTTAGCACTTTCATATTTTGTTTTGCCGAATACGAGTCTGGCTGCAGTGTTCTGGGCTGTCTGAAGTTTTTTGATTATTTGTTCTTTGCAACCGGCATAGAGTGCGTTGCAGTAGTCTAGATGGCTAAGCACCATTGATTGTACCAGGTTGCAGAAAACATTCCTTGGGAAGAAAGGTCTTAGTCTCTTTAATTTCCACATTGATTGGAACATCTCCTTGGTTGTATTTTTTGCATGGTTTTCAAGTGTTAGGTGTCGGTCGATGGTTACTCCAAGAATTTTTAGGGTATCCAAGATTGGAAGGTTCAGATTTGGTGTGTTAATGGTGGTGAATTTGTTCGTGTTATATTGAGAGGTAAGTACTAGACATTGGGTTTTTTCTGCATTACGTTTCAGCTTGAATGCATCTGCCCATGAATGCATGATATGGAGGCTTTGGTTAATGTCATTGGAAATTTCCTTTAAATCTTGTTTGAATGGGATGTAGATCGTTACGTCGTCTGCGTATATATATGAGTTGAGGTTTTGGTTTGATAGTAGTTTGGCCAAGGGTATCATCATTAAGTTGAATAGAGTCGGTGAGAGGGGGGATCCCTGTGGGACTCCGCATTCAGGTGTCCATGTGGCTGAAGTAGTCAAGTTAGATGTCACTTGGTATGATCATGTGGTTAGGAAACCCTTAAACCAATTGAGAACGTTACCTCCGATTCCAAAGTACTCAAGGATATGTAGTAGTATGCCATGATCGACCATGTCGAAAGCGCTTGACATGTCAAATTGTAGGAGTAGTATGTTTTTTCCAGTTGCAATCGTTTGTTTGAATTTAGTCATAAGTGTACCTAATACTGTTTCAGTACTATGGTTAGACCTAAATCCTGACTGGGAGTCGTGGAGTATTGAGAATTTGTATAGATAGTTTGTGAGTTGTTTGGTCACCATTCCTTCCATTAGTTTGGTTAGTAAGGGAATGGATGCTACTGGTCTGTACTTGGTTAGTTCGCTGGTGTTTTTCTTTGCGTCGTTGGGTATGGAGATGAGTAGAATATTTCCTTTCTCCTTTGGGACAATTCCGTTTTGTAACATGTAGTTCAGGTGTTTCGTTATGTCTGTTATACATTGTTGGGGAGCAGATGTCATAAGGTTGTTTGGGGATATGTCTAGTTTGCAATGAGATTTGGCAAATCTTTTGAGCGTTTGAGAGATGATATCCTTTGATAGTGTTTCGAAGTTGGTCCAGGTTCTGTCTGCTGGACATATGCCAGGGTCTGGGTCTAGGCAGTCAAGGAGTTCAGCATAGTCGATGTTATTGGCAGGTATCTTAAGTCGTAGTTGTACGATTTTCTCATTTCTCATTTCGCGAGATTGTCTGCTCCTGGTGCATCTTTGCTGTTGGTTGTGATTGTTGTAGTATCTATTAGTTTATTCACGATTTGGAAGAGTTTATGTGTGTCCTTGAAGTTTGGTCCAATTACAGATTTGTAATATAGTCTTTTAGTTTGTCTTATGGTATATTTGTATTTCCTTTGGAGTTGTTTCCAGGCGTTAAGTGTGGGGTTGTCTTTCTTTTTATTCCATGCACGTTCTAACCTTCTAACTTGTGTGTTAATTTTTTTCAGTTCTTCATTGAACCATGGTATTGAGTTCTTTCTGTGTGAGGTTCTGGTTTGGGTTGGGGCAATATTGTCTAATATGGATCTGCATCTCTCGTCCCAATCTAGGAGGAATTGGCTTGTATCTGTTTTTATTGTCCATCCGTTATAGTAGATCTGTTGCCAGAATATTACCGGGTCTGTTGTAGGTTTTTCGTTCTAGTTTATTCGGTGATTTTTTCATTCGCCATTGGAGGGAAATGTTTGCTTTATAGTGGTCAGACCACGGTGTCGGTGTCCATTTTGTGTCTGTTAATATAAGGTTTGAGTTGGGATCGAATTTGTATGTGATGATGTCTAGTGTGTGTCCTTTGATGTGAGTTGGTTGCATGTTTGTCTTGTGAAGATCCCATAGTTGTAGGAACTCTTCACATTCTTGGGTGTTTGTTGAGTTGAGATCCTCGAGGTGCAGGTTGATATCTCCTATTATGATAAGATTTGAGGTAGAAACACAAGTGTTTGAAATAAAGTCCATGAAGTATGTTTGGGGAATCTTGCCAATTGCCTGGCGGTCGGTAGAGCAGGATGGCGTTAAGATGGTCTTGTAGATTTAGGTGGTTAATTCTTACCGAGGCGATTTCAAGTTGTGGCAGGATGGATTCGGCTGTGGCTGTGATGGTGAACTCGGATTTGTATATTATGGCTATTCCTCCTCCTCTTTTTCCGTTTTTTGTCCAGTGGATAATTTTGTATCCTGGTGGGCATAAATCTAAGATTATGGGGTCTTTGAGGTCATGAATCCAGGTTTCAGTGATTAATAGTAGGTCAAGATTGTCTGAAGTAATCCAGTCTGTTATAGTCTCTGTTTTATTTACTGCTGATCTGGCATTTACGTATCCTATTTGGATTGGTCGGTAAGGTTCAGTTTGGGAAGTGGATGTATTGATTTTTATTAGTTGCCTGTTGTCTTGGTGTCTGGTTTTGTTGTGTCCTTTCTTCCCTTTCTGTTGGTTATTTCCGAATGTATTTGTTTTTCCTTTTATTTGGTTATTATTCTTTTGGTCTGGTGAGTTGTTATTGGGTTGTCTGTAAGGTTTGTATGCCATGGGTAGATTGTTGTTTATATTGGGAGTGGTCCATGCATGGTGGATTAGGGGGAGGAAGTAGATTATAATGAGTAGGTTGTTGATGTTCATGTTGACTGCGTGTGGAGTAAGATCCCCGCAGTATAATATATATGATGTATAGTATAATACTATGAGATGTTTAAATTGTTTGAGATGGCAGTTATAGCTTAGAGTAGTCAGACAATTCAGTGATACAATGATTCCATAAGTTTACACTAAATTTGCTACATAAAATGCTACATAAAATTCAATATAATACTATGAGATGTTTATATTGTTTGAAACGGTAGTTAAAGCTTAGAGTCATCAGACAATTCAATTAAACAATGATTCAGTGAGTTTACACTAATTTGCTACATAGAATGCTCTATAAAATGTTACATAGATTCCAACTAGTATATTAACTTAAGGAGTCTTGTAGCATGCAATAAGGTAAAAGAGATCGTTTATTTCCCATTTTTACCATACTAATTTAGTTTTATGTGGCCTCAGTTGAATTCTTTACTTCGGTCTTCACTGAGGAAGATTTGGGTGGGATACCGATGTCAGAAATGGTATTTCAAGCAGACGAGTCAGAGAAACTTACTGACTTAACGGTAAACCTGGAGGACGTAATGGGGCAGTTCAACAAACTGAAGAGTAGCAAATCTCCTGGACCGGATGGTATTCATCCTAGAGTACTGATAGAACTGAAAAATGAACTTGCGGAGCTACTATTAGTGATATGCAATTTATCCTTAAAATCAAGCATGGTACCAGAAGATTGGAGGGTGGCCAATGTAATGCCGATTTTTTAAAAAGGTTCCAGGGGAGATCCGGGAAATTATAGAACGGTGAGTCTGACGTCGGTGCCGGGGAAAATGGTAGAGGCTATTATCAAAAACAAAATTACAGAGCACATCTGAGGACATGGATTACTGACCAATTTACTTCAATTCTTTGAAGGAGTAAACAAACATGTGGACAAAGGGGAGCCGGTTGATATTGTGTATCTGGATTTTCAAAAGGCATTTGACAAGGTACCTCATGAAAGGCTACAGAGGAAATTGGAGGATCATGGGTTAGGAGGAAATGTCCTATTGTGGATTAAAAACTGGTTGAAGGATAGGAAACAGAGAGTGGGGTTTTTTCGGCATCTGTACTCAAGAGAGCCACAGGGACTTCCTTCTGCTGGGCCTCCCACAACACATGTAGCGTGTGGCAAATATTATCTGCAACTTGCCTACGAGCTACAAAACCTGATTGATCTATATCAGGTGGCCGTAGCGAGAAGGTTGCTAGGCTGTATAGAGAGAGGTGTGACCAGAAGAAAGGAGGTTTTAATGCCCCTGTATAAGACGTTGGTGAGGCCCCACCTGGAGTATTGTGTTCAGTTTTGGAGGCCATACCTTGCGAAGGATGTTAAAAAAATGGAAGCAGTACAAAGAAAAGCTACGAGGATGGTATGGGAGTTGCGCTCCAAGACGTATGAAGAGAGACTTGCTGACCTGAACATGTATACTCTGGAGGAAAGGAGGAACAGGGGTGATATGATACAGACGTTCAAATATTTGAAAGGTATTAATCCGCAAACGAATCTTTTCCGTAGATGGGAAGGCGGTAGAACGAGAGGACATGAAATGAGATTGAAGGGGGGCAGACTCAGGAAAGATGTCAGGAAGTATTTCTTCACAGAGAGGGTGGTGAACGCTTGGAATGCCCTCCCGCGGGAGGTGGTGGACATGAAAACGGTAACGGAATTCAAACATGCGTGGGATAGGCATAAAGGAATCCTGTGCAGAAGGAATGGATCCACAGAAGCTTAGCTGAAATTGGGTGGCGGGGGGAAGAGGGGTTGGTGGTTGAGAGGCTAGGATAGGGGAGGGCAGACATACGGGGTCTGTGCCAGAGCCGGTGATGGGAGGCGGGACTGGTGGTTGGGAGGCGGGAAATACTGCTGGACAGACTTATACGGTCTGTGCCCTGAAAAAGACAGGTACAAATCAAGGTAAGGTATACACATATGAGTTTATCGTGGGCAGACTAGATGGACCGTGGAGGTCTTTTTCTGCCGTCATCTACTATGTTACTATGTATATGTATCAGTTTGGGGAGTACCCATCCCAACCTATCCACCAATACCTTAGATAAAAATTTTAACATCCAAATTTATCAAAGAGATTGGGTGGTAAGATCCACATAGTGCCGGATCCTGCCCCGGCTTCAAAAGCACAGATATACCCGCTTCATGGATACTGATTGGGAGAGATTGACCATTGAAACATGCATTCCCCACCCTAATCAATAATGGGCCTACCTCTCCCGCAAATATTTTGAAATATTTCGCAGAGAATCCGTCTAAACCCGGAGCATTTCCCCCCTTAAGACCCTTTATTACTGTCATAAGTTCCTCTAGATGGAAAGGGGCCTCCAGCTCTGGAAAATCCTTATTAGTTAAATTTGGTAACTCCAGCCCATGCAAAAAATCTTGGATTGATGTTATCTTTCACCCTTCCCCTCTGCTATATAAAGATTGATAAAACTGGGTGAACTGCTATTGAATGTCGCTATCCCAGTAGTACAACTTGTCCCCCGGGGACCTTTAATTTTTGTTATAATAGATGCCTGTTGGCGATGGCGAAGATAATTAGCGAGCATTCTGCCTGATTTATTGCCAAAATTTAAAAAAAAATTGTTGCACCAATCTCCTCATATACTCTACCCTCCCAACCTGCAACTTGTTAAGCTCCATACGACATTGTAGCAACTCCCAAAAAAAACTCAGCAAATTCTCCCCCCTGATGTAGTCACTCCAAATGCACCAATCAGGATCTCAACTCCTATTCCTGTCTCTCACGATCCTGTTTCCTACGCCCCCCCCCCCATTTAATTAAGTGGCCCTGAACCACTGCCTTCAGGGCATCCCACAAGATCCTATCAGATATCTCCCCCATGTCATTAGATATAAGATAATTCTGAATTACATCCTTTAACTCATTACACACCTTTTTGTTATCTAAAATATGACCATTCAATTTCCAAAACACCAGGCGTCTCTCCTCCTCCAGTCCTCCCACAGCTATTTCTACAGGGGCATGATCCGAAATGGAAATGGGACCTATTGCTGAATCCAACACATGCTCCCACAACTGGCAATTACACCACAGTATATCTATTCTAGTGTATGCAGATTGTGAGTGAGAGTAAAGAGTGTAAGACCTCTGCCCAGGATGTTGGAGTCGCCAAACATCCAATAAATCCAGACCAGAGGTTAGTAATCTCAATTTCTTACAATGTGTTATACTTGAGCTACTTACTTCTCTAGAGTGATCCATTGCAGAAGAGGAAAGATTAAAATCCCCCCCCCCCCCAATTATTACTCATCTCTGCTTAAAATTGGAGGAGAGGCTCCCTAATTGTCCCAAAAAATTCCCCCTGCTCAGCATTAGGTGCATATAGATTTATAAATGTAACTGCCTGCCCATAAAGGGAAATGGGACTTGATATACCGCCTTTCTGAGTTTTTTGCAACTACATTCAAAGCGGTTTACATATATTCAGGTACTTATTTTGTACCGGGGCAATAGAGGATTAAGTGACTTGCCCAGAGTCACAAGGAGCTGCAGTGGGAATCGAACTCAGTCCCCCAGGATCAAAGTCCACTGTACTAACCACTAGGCTACTTAAACCACACACTGCAAGGCATCTGCCTAATTCAACTCTATATACAGTATCTTTTACAAATGGGACCCCTTTACGGATATAGATAACCAGTCCTCTCACCTCCCCCCTCCAGCATCTGAATGTACGAAGCATTCACTATAGGCCCTGTGTGTAAGTAAATGTACATCTTTATTTTGTATATGAGTCTCTTGAAGAAACACTATGTCCCAATGGAGACGTTGCAACTCACGGTGGACCAGGCTTCGTTTACCTGGCGAATTTAACCCATTAACATTCCAAGAACCCAAACTCAACCCCTTCTGCCCCAACCCAGCTATACCCCTCAAAAAAAAAAAACTCCCTAGCTGAACAGCACCACTGCCTGCCAGCTCAAAACCCTGAGGACATGGCTCATTGCCAGAGCAGAACACCTTTTTTTCCACAAAAAGTTTCCCCCTACTCCCCCCATCTCCCAATTCTCCAAACCAACACCATTCATACCCCCAATCATTCATACTAGAAAATCAGATCCCCAACAAGCAAAATCAACCCCAGCTCCCGTCCCCAGCTTGCATCATAGCCAGAAAAGTGTGAAGCCAAGTCAAAAAAACATTAAACAGCTTGCATCGAAAGAGGCACAGATAAATATTTAAAGTAAACAAAATGTCTCAGGTCATCTGTTCCGCTGCCCCACATCCAGAATCCTGGGACCGCACCGAGGGACCCCAACCAGAGCGTACTTTCTGCCATGTGGACTTTTTCCTTGCCTGCACTGCTGCAGGAGGGGACCCCGCAAGCACACCAGCCGGCAGGTCTTTACAACCAAGTTCTAAAAGTACTTTCCAAAACTCCGCCACAGTGGTAACTTGCCTGGATTGTCCTGCCACTGTAAACTGCAACCCAAACGGATAGAGCCAACAATAGCGGGAGTTAGACTGTTAGAGATACTTAGTGAGATCTCAAAATTCCCTCTGTCTCTGGAGTGTTCCTCTCACCAAATCTTGAAATATTTCAATTTTATGGTTTTCCCAAGGGACCTCCCCCAAGGATCTTGCCGTCTTCCATATTGTTTCTTTAACAGTGTAATCATGAAAGCAGACCACAATGTCCCTAGGCTTCTATGAACCCGATCAAGCTTAATCTCAGGCAGGGTTCCCCAGACTGCTCTCCAGATGCCAAAATCCAAAGCTTGATACATATCTCCCAAATTATTTGGGAACAATTATTGTTCTTTTCCAATGTGAGGATTCCCTTAAAGTGCAAATTGCACCGCCTAGAGCGGTTCTCCAAATCCTCGAGTGCCAACTTCATGGTATCTCGCTCCTGTTTTACATTATGAAGCTCTGCACGCATCTCCTGCACATCTCCATCTATGCTTTCAAGCTTTTCCTCCGCCTGCTCCACACGGTTCCCAACCTCATGCATTTCTCTCTGCATGTCAGCCACTGCCGATTGAATAATTTTCTACAGTTCCAACATTTCCGCATTCAGTTCCTTAAACCACCTGGCCACGTCCTGTTTCGTTAGTTCGCCATCACTTTCTGGAAGCTCAACCGGATCCTCTGTATCGGACCCCGAGTCTACGGGCGGCACTTTAGCACACAGCTTTGCTGGCGTCCCACCTGAGCCAGCCACGTGATCTGGACCAGGTAACAGCCCCGAAGTTGGTAGGGTCAGGGAATTGGGGACAAAGCAGGTTTATACAACGCTCCAACGGAGCTTGAAACTCAGGTGTCCATCTCCAATGATGATGTCGCGTTCTCGAGGACCTTGGCATAGTGTCAGGCTTCTTCCCCGGGAGCACTGGGTTCGTGAGTCCTTGGGCCACTACCGTGGAGCGGCAGTGGCAGGCAAGGTCACCTTCAAGGTAGAGACGAGGCAAGACTGGACTGGAACCCCGGACTGGAGTTCTGCACAGGAATACACAGGACTGGAACGCACCGGACGGGTGCGCACTGGAGTGGAGCCCGCTGGACTGGAACACACTGGAGTGGAGCCCACTGGACTGGAACCCACGGGATCGGAACCTGCTGGACAGGAACACACTGGACCTAGGCTTCACCTACGCTTAGCCACCGTTCCCCGAGGGTTGAGCCCTCAGGTTTGGGCGGCCGGCAGGGCTTACAGGAAAATCGGACCTGGAACTAGCAGGCAGGAACAACAGGAGTCAGGATACAGAAATGCCCCCAGGCACCTAGGCGAAAGCAAGGCAGACAGGCAGGGAATGTCCGGGTTCCGGCAATAGTCAGGACTGACCACAGGCAGAGAATAACCGGGTCCAGGCAGTAGGCAGGTCAGACAGCGGGCAGAGAATAGTCAGATTCAGGCAATGGTCAGGTCAAGAAGCAAGCAGAGAATATCTGGGTACAGGGAGTGGTCAGGTCAAGGAGCAAGACTATGGCTGGAGCTCCAGTAACAAGGAGTACTGGCAACAGACAGAACCAGTGGTGTAGCCATGGGTGGGCCCAGGTGGGCACAGGCCCACCCAGCAGAAGTACAGCAGTGATGTGGTTGGCGGGGATCCCCAAGACCTGCCAGCTGAAGATTCCAGGCATCTCTTCCTCTAGGAGATTGTGGGGGATCACTTAACTCCACTCCCTTGACCCTCCCCCTTTTTACCTTTAAATCGTTTAGTTCTTCACCGGCAGCAAGCAGCAACACATTCCTTGTGCTCACACCGGCCCCGAGCCTTCCCTTTGATGCAACTTCCTGTTTGTGGGACCAGTAAGTTGCATTAGAGGGAAGGCTCAGAGCCAGTGCAAACGAAGAGGAATGAGTTGCTGTTCGCTGCTGGTGAAGACCTAAAGAATTTAAAGGTACCAGGAGGGCAGGGTTTTTTGATGCAATAACTCATTCAATGCCTGCCGGACCTCCAATAACCGTGCCTTATTGGTGAGGGTAGAATGAGTACTATAGTGCCGCCTCAAGGTAACCTGCCTTTACAACCTCAGAATCTCCTGCCTCTGAGCTTTCTTCTGGTAACTAGTATAAGCAATCGTGTCACCCCTCAATACTGCCATTGCAGTCTCCCAATATAGAATAGGGGTATTTCTATGTGCCTGGTTATTGTCCTTGTAGATGTTAAACTTAGATGTTAAAAATGATAACAATTTTTTCATCTTTGTAAAATCTAATCGGGAACTGCCACTACGGGGCTGTAACGGGATTGCTGCAAAAACACAGCTGCACTTCCACCCAGGCAGGCATGAACTGATATTACTATAGGCCCAATAGAAGCAATAACAGTGACATGTCCAGGATTGACTACTTCATAGGAAGGAGGTAGTTAATCCTGGACACGGTGGAATGGGCCTGGGACAGATATGTATAGTCTTTATCCTTAGGATGCAGTGTATGCCACACATCCACCATGTCCAAGGAGTCGCAAAGCAGCGAAACACCCTGCTGTTGTCTAGACAGGTCCCATCCCTTAGGGTACGACCTGTCCAAAAGTGGATCAAGAACATCATTGAAGTTTCCTCCAACCAGAACCATTACTTGATCAAATTTATGCAGATGTTTCAGTGTAAAAAATGCAACAAAGGCTGCTACATTGGAGAAACTGAGGCAGCTTGGGCAGAGAAATTTGGTGTTTAAAGTTTGGTTCAATTCTGCAAGTGAGGAATGCCATATGGTTTTAATTACTTAGAAATCTAGCTTTTGCTAGGCTAAAGGTTAGAAAGGTCAGAGAGAGAAACTTTCTTTGACCCCTTGTGAGTGATGGATGGTTAAGGCTAGTTCATAGATATTATTTTACCACATCTGGAGGCCATTAAATCTTGAGGGGATCAGCAAAGGAAGGCATATTGTAGTTTAAAGGATTAGATTGAACGCTGGTTAGAAGAAAATAGTTAGATTTTAGAAGTTCTTGATATTTAGAATATGTCTTATAAGGAATTCTGATTTCTGCTTATTTTAGAATATGTTTTATTCTGTGTAATTAATAATTCTATGTAGAATATCTTTTCAATCCAGTGTTATATCTTTGCCTGACTTTTCAAGTAAGATTGCAGTTGAAAAGGTCAACATCTGGTTTGAATTATCCACAGTCCTAGCTAGGTGAAAGAGGTCAGGAAAAGTCAACTTAGTTCCTTGATGGATTATAGCAAAATGTAGGACTATGCCATTTAAGCAAGACTGGCTCCTTAGCCCCTAAATGAACCCAGTTTAAGCTATGACTGGGATTATGTGAATAATAATAAAATGCTAGAGATAGGTGCCATATTGTCTAGTGTGAGAGGCCCCAGGTCATAGGTCAGTTTAGGAAATGTTTGAAACCTATGTAACTGATATTTTGAATATATGTGTAGAGATGATTGGTTCAGACAGGGTAATCAATCTATTCTTTACCATCTGGAAAGTAAGGGGGGCTAGAGGGGTTTAGAACTGTATATAACTGGGAGCAGAGGCAGCTTACGTCAGAAGAAGAAGGAGAGAGCTAAGAAGAAGAGAGCTGAAGAGGACAGACAGAAGACGCAGGATCCAGAGAGCTGAGAAAGAGAAGAAGAGAGCTAGAGCTGATGTCCTACTTTGTTTGCTGGCAAATAAAGAAGATTTCTCTCTCATTCTGGTGTGTGCTGTTTGACTCCTGAAGTACCACAGATTCTGCTAACAATAGTGGTAATTCCTGCAACAAAACCAGTCAGATGCTAAAGAGATTTAATTTACATAGACACCATATGAAAAATGCCAGTACTAATAAAGATGTCACGCCTGTGGGGCAGTACTTTACAAAACCAGAACACTGTACCAGTGACTTCATGGTAAGAATCTTAAAAGGGGACTTTAAAACAATACAGGAACATAAGACCTTTGAAGTCAGAATGATTAAATATTTTGACACCCACCAGACAGGACTTAACAAAAATCTGGGTTTTCTAGCCCATTGTAAAATATAAAATTGTACTGCTTTGTCACCCTCCTGTCTCTATGCATATCTCACCTGTCCCTCTTCCTGTCTCTCACCTATCCACCCCCATCCTGTTAGACTTGTCACTGAAATGCTTTGATGTTTCACTTATATATACTGTCATCTACCAACATTTGCTTATTTCCGATCTGATGAAGAAGGGCAACCTTCGAAAGCTAATCAAGAAATGTATTATGTCCAATAAAAAAGGTATCATCTTATTTTCTTTTGCAGGTTTGGCTCTGAAAATAGTGTGATCTGACTGTTTCATTCTGCTCTGCATATAGTGTGCTTTGTTTAATCTGCTCTGCCTGTTGTGATTTGATTGTTGTTGTTTCTAACTGGTTTATTGATATCTGTAAATCTGAAAAGGAGATTTCAGGTTTCAAAACTGCTAGCAAGTATTAGAACTTTTTTCCTTTCCTGGAGATAGGTTTTACAACAAACACATTCCACAGGTTTTAAACTTTAAGCCCCACCCACCCCAAGTCTGACACTTCCTAAATAAATTTCCTAACTATTCTACTTATTACAAATTAACTCCACCCAAATTACAACTGCCTCTGGTTGCCTATGTATGGCTGAGGAGTAAAGTTAATCTTGCACAGTATTAACCCCATCATAGCATACCTGTTCATTCCCATTCCAACAAACAGGATGACTTTTATTCTCTGTAATAATTGTGGTGTTTCAGTTTCAAGGCCAATTATCTGGAGACTTAAGGCTTGTCCTCTCTGTCATCAGCTTGCTAGTTTAAAACAGGAGCTCAGTAAGGTAAAACAGGAATTAGATGCACTTAAAGCAGCTTCTAAGACTACACAAAACTATGCAGCACAGAATCAAGCCAAATTCACACCACTGCCTCCAAGGATAAAACCACCTAGGAATAGATGGTTCACAGTAGGCTCAGGCAGACTTCGCTATGTGACACAGAGGCATCCGCCCTCACAAGTGTTGCCCCTACAGAATTCTTTTGCTCCATTACAGCATGGTGATGATCCTGAAAATAGAACTGAGGCAGAAGAGAAAGAAATGAAGTTGGAACAAAAGGATATGAAGGTACCCAAAGAGAAAAGACAACCCCAAATCACAAATGTTGAAGCACATACCAGGAAATGTACATGGAAAGCGATCGCCACAAATGCTCGCAGTCTAAGCAATAAAGTTCATGACCTTTAAGCCCTGATGTTGGATGCAGACTTAGACATTGTTGCAATCACGGAGATGTGGCTAAATGGTTCCCATGAATGGGATGCAAACATACCAGGCTATAATCTGTTTAGGAAGGATAGAGAGAGTCGTAAAGGTGGAGGAGTAGCTCTATATGTGAGAAATGATATCACGGCGAACGAAATGACAGGGACCTGGGGAAAGGAAGAAGCAATATGGATCACCTTAAAAAGAGAGGATAGAACCTCTATACACGTGGGTGTTGTCTACAGACCTCCGAAACAATTGGAGGAATTAGATAAAGACCTCATCGCAGATATTCAAAAGTTGGGAAACAAGAGAGAGGTGCTGTTGCTGGGAGATTTCAATCTGCCGGATGTAGATTGGAAGGTTCCGTCTGCGGAATCGGAAAGAAGTAGAGAAATCGTGGATGCTTTACAAAGTGATTTGCTCAGATAAATGGTGACGGAATCCACGAGGGAGGGAGCGACACTGGTTCTGGTGCTCACAAATGGGGATAGCGTGTCAAATATCCGAGTGGGTGCCCACCTGGGCAGCAGTGACCATCAAACGGTTTGGTTTGATATTACAGCTAAAGTGGAGAGCGGCCACTCAAAACTCAAAGTTCTGGATTTCAAGCGTGCTGACTTTAGTAAAATGGGGGAATACCTGAGGAAGGAGATGATGGGCTGGGAGGAAATACGAGAAGTAGAAGGACAGTGGTCCAGGCTGAAAGAAGCTATAAATAGGGCCACGAAGGAAAGTATATAAAAGCAAGAGAAAAAGGAAACCGATATGGTTCTCCAAGCAAGTGGCTGAGAAAATAAAGGCTAAAGAGTTGGCGTTCCAGAAATACACTCAAACTCAAGAAAAGGAACACGAGGAGGAATACAGGATGAAACTGAAAGAAGCCAAGAGAGAGATACGTCTGGCAAAAGCGCGAGCGGAAGAACAAATGGCTAGAAATGTAAGGAGGGGTGACAAAAATTTATTCAGGTATATAAGTGAAAGGAGAATGACTAAAAAGGGAATTGTGAGACTAAAAGATAATGCGAACCGCTATGAGGCGTATTTTCAAAGCACTTAGGCTTACAAAGTTACATTGTAATCTATGGAACTTTGGAAGGCTAAGTGCTTTGAAAATACACCTCTATGTGGATAATGATGAAGAAAAAGCAAATTTGCTAAATAGATACTTTTGTTCTGTTTTCACAGAAGAAAATCCTGGAGAAGGACTGCGATGGACTGCAAAAAGTACAAATGAGATTGAAGTGGATAGAGCACCGTTCACGGAAGAGAGTGTGTATGAACAACTTGAAAAGCTAAAGGTGGACAAAGCCATGGGACAAAGCCATGGGACCGGATGGAATCCACCCCAGGATATTGAGGGAGCTCAGAGAGGTTCTGGTGGGTCCTCTTAAAGATTTGTTTAATATATTCTTTCAGACTGGAGAGGTTCCAAGGGATTGGAGAATGGCGGAGGTGGTCCCTCTTCACAAGAGTGGTGATAGGGAAGAAGCTGGAAACTACAGGCCGGTAAGCCTCACTTCGATTATTGGAAAAGTAATGGAAGCGATGCTGAAGGAAAGGATAGTGAATTTCCTGGAAGCCAATAAGTTGCAAGATCCGAGACAACATGGTTTTACCAAAGGGAAATCGTGCCAAACGAATCTCATTGAGTTCTATGATTGGGTGACAGGAGAATTGAATCAGGGACGAGCTATGGACGTAATCTACTTAGATTTCAGTAAAGCTTTTGACACGGTTCCCCACAGGAGGCTCTTAAATAAACTGGATGGGCTGAAGATAGGACCCGAAGTGGTGAACTGGATTAGGAACTGGTTGACGGACAGAAGCCAGAGGGTGGTGGTGAATGGAATTCACTCAGAGGAGGGAAAGGTGAGTAGTGGTGTGCCTCAAGGATCGGTGCTGGGACCGATTCTGTTCAATATATTTGTGAGTGACATTGCCGAAGGGTTAGAAGGTAAAGTTTGCCTATTTGCGGATGATACTAAGATCTGTAACAGAGTGGACACCCGTGAGGGAGTGGAAAACATGAAAAAGGATCTGAGGAAGCTAGAAGAATGGTCTAAGGTTTGGCAATTAAAATTCAATGCGAAGAAATGCAAAGTGATGCACTTAGGGAATAGAAATCCTCAGGAGACGTATGTGTTAGGCGGGGTGAATCTGATAGGTACGGACGGGGAGAGGGATCTTGGGGTGATAGTATTTGAGGATCTGAAGGCGACGAAACAGTGTGACAAGGTGGTGGCCATAGCTAGAAGGTTGTTAGGCTGTATAGAGAGAGGTGTGACCAGCAGAAGAAAGGAGGTGTTGATGCCCCTGTATAAGTCGTTGGTGAGGCCCCACCTGGAGTATTGTGTTCAGTTTTGGAGTCCGTACCTTGCGAAGGATGTAAAAAGAATTGAAGTGGTGCAAAGAAAAGCTACGAGAATGATAAGGGATTTGCGTTACAAGACGTATGAGGAGAGACTTGATGACCTGAACATGTATACTCTGGAAGAAAGGAGAAACAGGGGTGATATGATACAGACGTTCAAATATTTGAAAAGTATTAATCCGCAAACGAACCTTTTCCGGAGGTGCGAAAGCGGTAGAACGAGAGGACATGAAATGAGATTGAAGGGGGGCAGACTCAAGAAAAATGTCAGGAAGTATTTTTTCATGGAGAGAGTAGTGGATGCTTGGAATGCCCTCCAGCAGGAGGTGGTGGAAATGAAAACGGTAACGGAATTCAAACACGCGTGGGATAAACATAAAGGAATCCTGTTCAGAAGGAATGGATCTTAAGGAGCTTAGCCGAGATTGGGTGGCAGAGCCAGTGGCGGGAGGCGGGGATAGTGCTGGGCAGACTAATACGGTCTGTGCCAGAGCCGGTGGTGGGAGGCGGGGCTGGTGGTTGGGAGGCGGGGATAGTGCTGGGCAGACTTACACGGTCTTTGCCCTGAAAAGGACATGTACAAATCAAGGTAAGGTATACACAAAAAGTAGACCATCAAGCTCATTTTCAAAGCACTTAGCCTCCCAAAGTTCCATAGAAACCTATGGAACTTAGCCTCCCAAAGTGCTTTGAAAATATGCCTCCATATGAGTTTATCTTGTTGGGCAGACTGGATGGACCATGCAGGTCTTTTTCTGCCGTCATTTACTATGTTACTATTGATTACCTTTGAACATAGAGAAAAGAACAAAAACAAATAATAATAACCAACACAAAACCCTAAGTATCCACAAACCAAACCATACCTGTCGGGTTCTCGAGGGCCTTTGCATTCTGTCAGATCCTCAAGGCAGAACCGGAATACATAAGCCCTTGGACCACCGCCGAGGAGCGGCAGCGGCAGGCAAGACCACCCTGGAACTGGATACACGGAAGGACAGGGCTGGACCTCTGGACTGGAGTCGGGACTGAGGCAGGCAACTGGAACCAGCAGAACAGGAACAGCTTCACCTGCACTTGACCACCGTTCCACTGGAGTTGAGCTCCAGCGTGCAGGTGGCCGGCAGGACTTACAGGACGAGGCCGGCACTGGAGATCCAGAGGACCCACCCTGGGTCAGGGAACATGAGGAAGCTAGACTAACTACTAGACTCAGACTAAAAGCTGCTGCGCTGCCACTAGCAAGGAACACAAGACAGACCAGGGAGACAAGACGAACAAAAGTGTAACAGAAGCAAGGACTAGGGCACGCAGCAAGCTAGGCAGAACGGGGTTCATGGAATACCCACAGGGTGAACCCACTAGCTAGGTAGAGGCAGGATACAGGATAAACACCCAGGAAATACACACTAGCTAGACAGAGACAGGATTCAGGATGTACACTCAGGATATTCAAGCAGGGTTCAGGATATACACTCAGGGTAAACGCCCTAGCTAGGCAGAAGCAGGGTTCAACAGGACCCAGCAGAGGTCAGGCTGAAGCTACAGACTCCCACCATGAACCAAGGGAAAGTGGCAGAGCCCCCCACGGAAGGACTAGCAGTCCATAGACACAAACAGAAGGGCTGAGCCCACACAGAAGGACTAGCAGTCCACAGACACAAAGAGAAGCTGGACCAGAACCCAGAGAAAGGCTAGCAACAGAACACTAACTAACCTGACCTGGCCTAAAGGCATAACACCATGCAAAGGCCCTGAATGCTAGCACAGCACTTCCTTATGAAGGTCCTCACTGATGTCACCTGCACAGGACAGGAGCAGGAAACACACTCACACCAAGGGAAGGCTGGGAACACATAGGAAGTGAACACACAGGAAAGACAAGCAGGAGCCATCTCGGAAGCTGGCACAGAGTAGGCGGCAGCTATCTTAGATGCTGGCTCCCCAAAGAGGCATAGCCCACACAGGTGAGGTCTAGTGAGGTAATCAGCACACAGAGCCAGAGACAGACAGAAACCAGCACAGAGGCTGGCCCCCAGAAACAAGGTAAGGCTGAGGGTGGTCACGGCCACAGACGTGACAAAACCTGAGAATAATCTAAAATTATTTTATGAAACGCTTCGAATAGTCCTTCCAGCAAATCAACTGGCAGGTGAGATAAGGTGCCACATGCACAGCAGCTGCCTCTGGAGGGCCAGGACTGAACGTTTTTGGAGTCCTGGTCAAGTTTGCATTGGCACCAGGTTCTCCCAAAGATGATTCAGGTCAAGTAGCCTGAAAGGCCTACCTCAGCCAGTTGTCAAACTCAAGTATATTAAGGCACCATCCTAAATATGGCTCAAACACACCTTCAGTCCATCCAGTTTGCAGGAAACATAGCAAAAGGCCCAGAAATTATATCCCAAACCACCATAAGGTGAATGAGAAACCGTGCCAAATTGAGCAGGATCAAGTAGCTGCTGAACTTCCCACCAAGCCATTCAAGAACAGGGCATCCACATGGCAGATGATGTTTAATGTAAGCAAGTGCAAAATGATGCATGTGGGAAAGAGGAACCCGAACTATAGCTACATGATGCAAGGTTCCACGTTAGGAGTCACCAACCAGGAAAAGGATCTAGGTGTCATCGTTGACGATACTTTGAAACCCTCTGCTCAGTGTGCTGTGGCAGCAAAGAAAGCAAATAGAATGCTAGGTATTATTAGGAATGGAATGGAAAATAAAAACAAGGATGTTATAATGCCTTTGTATTGCTCCGTGGTGTGACCGCACCTTGAATACTGTGTGCAGTTTTGGTTGCCACATCTCAAAAAAAGATATAGTGGAATTAGAAAAGGTACAGAGAAGGGCAATAAAAATTATAAAGGGGATGTGACTTCCCTGTGAGGAAAGGCTTGAAATGGCTTGGGCTTTTCAGCTTGGAGAAAAGATGGCTGAGGGGAGATATGATAGAGGTCTATAAAATACTGAGTGGAGTGTAACAGGTAGATGTGAATCGCTTGTTTACTCTTTCCAAAAATACTAGGACTTGGGGGCACACAAAAAAGCTAGAAAGTAGTAAACTTAAAACGAATTGGAGAAAATATTTCTTCACTCACTGTTGGATTGGCCACTGTTGGAAACAGGATACTGGGCTTGATGGACCTTCGGTCTGTCCCAGTATGGCAACACTTATGTAATAATGTAAGAACTCCTGGGCAGAGGACATTGTATCAAAGGTTATTTAACCATTGTATGTGGCCCGTAGCTTCAGCAGGTAATGTAAGGCGAACTTGACCTGCTTACTGTGAAGAGCCGAGCACATGGGTGCAAATGCTTTGCGCTGGGACTGAAACAGTGTGGAAGTGTCTTGGAAATGCAGAAATCTTTTTCCCATTACGAATAAGTTCCTTTCTTGAACTGAGAGATTGCAGAATGGCTTGCTTATGTCCATAGTTAAGCACCTTAAATATAACAGCTCACAGGCAATCTGTTACAGTTTATGGGCCCCAGATGCTTACTGAGCTGTAATTGTGGCAGCCAGGTCTCTAAGAAGGTCTGCAGATCTCTCTCCAGCCAAGGACTCAGGGAGGCCCACGAGGCCCATTACGACCGATTCTCAAGGTCATCCATCTTCTGTTCTAGCTCAGCTATTCTTTCCAGCAGCTACCTTTGGGTCTGAGTGAGTGAGTGAGGGCCTGGTCTTCTAGCTCTCCGGGCTTCTGGAGCTGCGCATCAAGATCCAAACCAAAAGCATCTAATTGCTCGTGGGCCTCCTCTGCCCTGTCAAAGATTTGCTTAAGTTTGTTGTCCAAGTCCAGTGATCTCAGAAGACCATGCCGAGCTGATGGTGGGACTTGACAGAGAATGTGGAACATAGGAATAGCATTATTAGGTCAGACCAATAGTCTATCTAGCTCAGTATCCTGTTTCCTACAGTGGCCAATCTAGGTCACAAGTACCTGGCAGAAACTAGGGCTGCCGAGAGGGGGGCATGGGGTGCAAGATTGCCCCAGGCCCAGCCTCCGAGGGGAATCTGGCGCCGGACTCTGTCTCTGCTCCTGACAGGATCCAGGTGATCACGTCCCGACATGTGTAGGAGAGAGAAAACTCCTGCGCTGGGCCCCCCTTAGAGGCTTAGGAGGAACAGATACAGAGCTTTGGGGCCTCTTGTTTGTCTGGCAGGGGTCCCCAAGCAAGCCCCACCAGCAGAAGCCTTCCTCCAGCTCTGTTCTCCGCCGCATTGCCTGCCCTGCAGCTGCTTTTCCCCTCAGATCACTTGTGTGCGATGTGAGAAGAAAAGCAGCCGCAAGGCAGGCAATGCAGCGGAGAACAGTGCTGGAGGAAGGCTTCTGCTGGTGGGGCTTAGGGAACCCCACCAGCCAAGGTATATGGAGTTGTGGGGGGGGGGGGGGGGGGGGGCAGGGAGGTGGGGCAAAATGTACCCCCCTTTGGCTCTGCCCCCCCCCCAAAAAAAATTTTTGTGTTCTGGCTATGCGGCGGTCCTGGGGGGGGGCAGCAGCTACTACTACTACTACTACTATTTAGCATTTCTATAGCGCTACAAGGCATACGCAGCGCTGTACAAACATAGAAGAAAGACAGTCCCTGCTCAAAGAGCTTACAATCTAATAGACAAAAAATAAATAAAGTAAGCAAATCAAATCAATTAATGTGAACGGGAAGGAAGAGAGGAGGGTAGGTGGAGGCGAGTGGTTACAAGTGGTTACGAGTCAAAAGCAATGTTAAAGAGGTGGGTTTTCAGTCTAGATTTAAAGGTGGCCAAGGATGGGGCAAGACGTAGGGGCTCAGGAAGTTTATTCCAGGCGTAGGGTGCAGCGAGATAGAAGGCGCGAAGTCTGGAGTTGGCAGTAGTGGAGAAGGGAACAGATAAGAAGGATTTATCCATGGAGCGGAGTGCACGGGAAGGGGTGTAGGGAAGGACGAGTGTGGAGAGATACTGGGGAGCAGCAGAGTGAATACATTTATAGGTTAGTAGAAGAAGTTTGAACAGGATGCGAAAACGGATAGGGAGCCAGTGAAGGGTCTTGAGGAGAGGGGTAGTATGAGTAAAGCGACCCTGGCGGAAGATGAGACGGGCAGCAGAGTTTTGAACCGACTGGAGAGGGGAGAGGTGACTAAGTGGGAGGCCAGCAAGAAGCAGATTGCAGTAGTCTAAACGAGAGGTGACAAGGGTGTGGATGAGGGTTTTGGTAGAGTGCTTGGAAAGAAAGGGGCGGATTTTACGGATGTTGTAAAGAAAGAAACGACAGGTCTTGGCGGTCTGCTGGATATGAGCAGAGAAGGAGAGAGAAGAGTCAAAGATGACCCCAAGGTTTCGAGCTGAGGAGACAGGGAGAATGAGAGAGCCATCAACAGAAATAGAAAACGGGGGGAGCGGGGAGGTGGGTTTGGGGGGGAAAATGAGAAGCTCGGTTTTGCTCCTGAGGGGGGCAGCAGCGGCAGTTCTGGGGGGGGGGGGGCAGCAGTTACGGCCCTATCCTACTACAACTACAAATCATTTCTATAGCGCTACCAGTCATACGCAGCGCTTTATAATTGAACATGAAGAAGAGACCGTCCCTGCTCGAGCTCACAATCTAAATCAGGACAGACAGACAGGACAATTAAGGGTAAGGGTAGGACAGACAGATAGGACACATAGGGATGAGGGACTATTGAAGAGAGGAAGACAAGATAAAGGTTACTAACAAGTGAAAAGTTAGGAGTCAAAAGCAACATCAAACAGGTAGGCCTTTAGTCCAGATTTGAAGGCGGCTAGAGATGGAGCTTGACGTAGCGGCTCAGGAAGTTTATTCCTGGCATAAGATGCAGCAAGATAAAAGGAATGGGGTCTGGAGTTAGCGGTGGAGGAGAAAGTTGCAGTTAGGAGAGATTTACCTAGTGAACGGAGTTCCTGGGAAGGTGTGTAGGGAGAAAGTAGGGTAGAGAGGTAGTGAGGGGCTGCAGAGTGAATGCACTTATAGTTCAATAAGAGGAGCTTGAATTGTATACGGAAACGGATAGGGAGCCAATGAAGTGACTTTAGGAGAGGGCTGATATGAGCATAGCGACTTTGGCGGAATATTAGTCGTGCAGCAGAATTTTTAACAGATTGAAGAGGAGAGAGATGGCTAAGTGGGAGAACTGTAAGAGGCAAGTTGCAATAGTCTAAGTGAGAGGTGATGAGAGTGTGGATGAGGGTTCTGGTAGCGTGCTCAGAAAGGAAAGGGCAAATTCTGGCGATGATATAGAGGAAGAAACGACAAGTTTTAGCAATCTGCTGAATATGTGCAGAGAAGGAGAGGGAGGAGTCGAAGATGACCCCAAGGTTACGAGCAGATGAGACAGAAGAATAAGCGTGTTGTCCACAGAAATAGAGAATGAGGGAAAGGGAGAGGTTGGTTTACGTGGGAAGATAAGGAGCTCAGTTTTGGACATATTAAGTTTCAGGTGGCGGTGAGACATCCAGGTAGCAATGTCAGACAGGCAGGCAGGCAGGCAGATACCTTAGTTTGGATTTCTGCCGAGATTTCTGGTGTGGAGAAGTAGATCTGGGAGTCATCAGCGTAACGATGATACTGAAAACCGTGGGATGAGATCAGAGCACCAAGGGAGGAAGTATAGATGGAGAAAAGGAGAGGTCCTAGGACAGATCCTTGAGGTACACCCACTGACAACGGGATAGAGGAAGAGGAGGATCCACCAGAGTATACACTAAAGGTACGCTGTGAGAGATAAGAAGAAAACCAGGAAAAAGCGGAAATCCAAATGAGGACAGCGTGCCAAGGAGTAGGCTGTGATCAACAGTGTCAAAAGCAGCAGAAAGATCGAGAAGGATGAGGATAGAATAGAGACCTTTGGATTTAGCCAGGAATAGATCATTGGAGACTTTAGCAAGTGCTGTTTCGGTTGAATGAAGGGGACGAAAGCCAGATTGGAGTGGATCAAAAATAGATTGAGATGAAAGAAAGTTGAGGCAGCGAGGGTGGACAGCACATTCTAGAATCTTGGATAAGAAAGGGTGGAGGGAGATGGGGTGATAGTTGGAGGGAGAGGTAGGATCCAGGTTTTTTGAGGAGTGGGGTGACTATGGCATATTTGAAGGCATCAGGGACACTCGCAGTGGAAAGTGAAAGATTGAGGATTTGACAGATGAAAGGGATGACAGCAGGAGAGATAGTGTTGTTATCCTGGGCCCGGTTCACTCAGAGGCCCTGGCAGAAACCCAATTAGTAGCAACATTCCATGCTACCAATCCCAGGGCAAGCAGTGGCTTCTATTTCCCCTATGTCCATCTCAATAACAAACTATGGACTTTTCCTCCAGGTACTTGTCCAAACCTTTTTTTAAACCCAGATACACTAATCGCTGTTCCTACATCCTGTGGCCATGCGTACCAATGCTTAATTATTCACTGAGTGAAAATATATTTCCTCCTTTTAGTTTTAAAAGTATATCAAGTTTCAAGTATAATTAGGATTTGCTATCCCATCCATCAAGCATACGTGTAGGCAGCTTACATACTAGAAATGACATCTAAGAACTTCATTCAGTGCTGCCTAGTCTTTGTACTTTGAAAGAGTAAAAAATTGATTAACTTCTACTCATTCTACACCACTCAGGATTTGGAGACCTTAATCATATCCCCCCTCATCCGTCTCTTTTCCAAGCTGAAGAGCCCTAACCTCTTTAGCCTTTCCTCATACCAGAGGAGTTCCATCCCCTTTATCATTTTGGTCGCCTTCTTTAAGCCACCATCTTCCCCCAGTGAGAAGCTGTTTATCCTGCTCCTTTCTTAAAGTTGTTATCACCATGAGGGGTTATAGCAGAGTGTGACCGCTTAGAAGGTTATTATTATTATTTATTGCATTTGTATCCCACATTTTCCCACCTATTTGCAGGCTCAATGTGGCTTACAGGGTTTTGTTATGACAAGTTCATTCCAGGATTTCATATATAAGAAGTATCTGTACAGTCGGCACCGTCCAACTACTGTGCAGCTAATCAAATAATTCAGCCAGAAAAACTGCAGGGAAGCACAGCAAGGAGGAGCCTCACTTTTCAGCCACTGCTGGCTCTCGATGTGTCACATGACCTCATGAGCCCCCTCATTTGAAACACAACTTAGTGAAAAGCCAACTCCCACGACCAGAAATGGCTAGTAACAAAGTACTTAATTACGACTGGCAGTACTTGTAACTAGTTACTTTTTACTTGTACATTTAAGCTATAATTTGTACTTAGTAACAAAGTACTACTACTACTACTACTACTACTTATCATTTCTAAAGCGCTACTAGGCGTACACAGCGCTGTACACTTGAACATGAAGAAACAGTCCCTGCTCGACAGAGCTTACAATCTAATTAGGACAGACAAACAGGACAAACAAGAGATAAGGAAATATTAAAGTGAGGATGATAAAATAAGGGTTCTGAACAAGTGAACAAGGGTTAGGAGTTAAAAGCAGCATCAAAAAGGTGGGCTTTTAGCTTAGATTTGAAGACGGCTAGACATGGAGCATGACGTACCGGCTCAGGAAGTCTATTCCAGGCATATGGTGCAGCAAGATAAAAGGAACGGAGTCTAGAGTTAGTGGTGGAGGAGAAGGGTGCAGATAAGAGAGATTTACCCAGTGAACAGAGTTCCCGGGGAGGAATGTAGGGAGAGATGAGAGTGGAGAGGTACTGAGGAGCTACAGAGTGAGTGCACTTATAGGTCAATAAGAGGAGTTTGAACTGTATGCGGAAACGGATAGGAAGCCAGTGAAGTGACTTGAGGAGAGGGCTAATATGAGCATAACGACCCTGGTGGAATATTAGTCGTGCAGCAGAATTTTGAACAGATTGAAGAGGAGAGAGATGGCTAAGTGGGAGACCTGTGAGAAGCAAGTTGCAATAGTCTAAGCCGAGCGAGAGGTGATAAGAGCGTGGATGAGGGTTCTGGTAGTGTGCTCAGAAAGGAAAGAGCGAATTTTGCTGATATTATAGAGAAAGAAACGACAGGTTTTAGCAGTCTGTTGAATATGTGCAGAGAAGGAGAGGGAGGAGTTGAAGATGACCCCAAGGTTACGAGCTGATGAGACAGGAAGGATGAGTGTTATCCACAGAAATAGAGAATGGGGGAGGAGGAGAGGTTGGTTTAGGGGGAAAGTTAAGAAGCTCAGTCTTGGTCATGTTTAGTTTCAGAGGGCGCTGAGACATCCAGGCAGCAATGTCAGACAGGCAGGCTGATACTTTGGCCTGGGTTTCAGCTGAGATTTCTGATGTGGAGAGGTAGATCTGGGAGTCATCAGCATAAAGATGATACTGAAAACCATGGGATGAGATCAGAGTACCAAGGTAAGAAGTATAGATGGAGAAGAGAAGAGGTCCCAGGACAGATCCCTGAGGTACACCAACTGACAGTGGGATAGATGTAGAAGAGGATCCACTAGAGTATGCACTAAAGGTATGCTGGGAGAGATAAGAAGAAAACCAGGAAAGAACAGAGCCCTGAAATCCAAGTGAGGACAGCGTATCAAGGAGCAGGCTGTGATCAACAGTGTCAAAAGCAGCAGATAGATCGAGAAGGATGAGGATAGAATAGAGACCTTTGGATCTGGCTAGGAACAGATCATTGGAGACTTTAGCAAGTGTTGTTTCAGTTGAATGAAGGGGGCGAAAGCCAGATTGAAGTGGATCAAGAATAGCTTGAGATGAAAGAAAGTCAAGGCAACGACGGTGAACAGCACATTCAAGGATCTTGGATAGGAAAGGGAGGAGGGAGATGGGGCGATAGTTGGAAGGACAGGTAGGGCCCAATGAAGGTTTTTAAAGGAGTGGTGTGACTACGGCATGTTTGAAGGCATCAGGAACAGTCGAAGTGGACAGTGAAAGATTTAGGATATGACAGACAAATAGGATGAAAGTAGGAGAGATAGTGTTAAGTAGATGGGTGGGAATAGGATCAGAGGAACAGGTAGTTTCGAGGAGGAAAGAACACATTTGGAAAGTAATTTAAAAACCCCCCACAGTATTTTCCATCACTCTGCATTTCCCCCTCTACAGGATTTCCAAGTGATGTCAGATGCAACTTGCAGCTGATTGGCCTGAACTTCCGAGACCTGGCTCTCTGCAGTGCCATTACTGTGTCCTGCAGCAGGTCTGCCTCCTCTGATGTACACTTACTACTACTAATCATTTCTATAGTGCTACTAGACGTACGCAGCGCAGGAAGCACTAGTGGCGCTCCAGACAGCTGGGTCCTGGGAGTGAGACTGTGCTGCAGGCTGCAGTGGATGGGAGGGGGAGAGAGAAATTAGGTAAGACTGGATGGGTAGGGAGGAAGACAGAGTGACAGAGAGAAGGCACAATACTGGATAAAAGGGGAGGGAGAAACAGATGCTATGGACTGGGGGAGGGAGAAATTGGACAAGAAATTACGAAAGACTGGATGGGAGGGGAAGGAGAGAGAGAGAGTGACAGAGAGATAGGACAATACTGGATAAAAGGTGGGGGGGGGGGGGGGGAGAGTGAGAGAAATTGGGCAAGACTGGATAAGTAGGAGTCAACTTTTCAAATTATTGGGGACACTAAACCCAATAGAAGTTACCCCTTCCTGGTCACACAGGGTTTGCTCAATATTGGGAGCTGGAACAGATCAGTGTTGGAGTTGGTTATAGTGGAAGAGGTGAAGACAGAAGATAAAAAAAAAAAAAATGACACATGAACAGGAGAACCTTGGAAAGAAAGTTAAAAGACAGGAGAGCAGTAACCAGAGATTGAGACCAACAAAATTAGGCAAATTAAATGGCCAGACAACAAAGACAGAAAAAAACCCCATTTTCATTTAGGATAAAGCAATACGGTAGTGGTATTAGTCCACTTTAAAAGTTAATAAATATAAAGAAAAGAAAAAAAATAAGGTGACACTTTTATATTGGACTATATAAAACATTTTTACTAGCTTTCGGAGATCAAAACCTATTTCTTCAGGTCGGGACACTATATTGCTGTAATAGTATAATTGTCCTGACTTAAGGAAGGAGGTTTTCGCTTCCAAAAATTACTAAAAAATGTAGAAAGTTAGTCCAATAAAAATGTATCACTTATTGTCTGTTCTTGTTTTATTTATTATTTTTTAATGTAGCAATTGGAATATGTCAGCTTTTTAAATTTACATCTGCTCTCTTTATATTTTGCACATTACAAAGGGACATATCTCTGTTTCTTTGGTTGTGCTCCATATGCAGAGTTTGTCTTCTTGGGGGTTCAGTTTAATTTTTGTCTACATATTTCTATGTTAATTTGCGGTTACTTATTCTATACTTGATGAGGGGCTACCTCTGTTCATGTGTGAAAAAGGCCGGGTATTGTGTTAGAATCAAGTGTCTGTGTAGAACTTGTCTGTACTAATCCAGCTCATTTTGTTTTCCAATCTGTATATTAATGTTCTTCTGCCCACTGCAATGCTCGGGGTGTTTCTTTTATTGGAAGGACCTTGTGTGACACCCTGGAAGTTTGCTTGTAAATATGCTAGATTCAGTGGCCCAACTTGCTTCATTATGTTTGAAGAAAGTACTTTTACTTTTTACTTAAGTACTTGTAAAAAGTAACAAACCCATCTCTGCCCAATACACGCTGAAAAAGAAGAGAATAGCACACATCCCTGCAATATACCAAACTGCAAACTGTGCCAACACATTTCACAGGATCCCACAGTCACTCACATGGAAAAAAAACAACACTCAGCATCAGGGAATCCTTCACATGCTCATCCTCAAATGTAGTATACATCATTCAAAGCAAAATGTGTAAAGAAGGATGGTATATTGGAGCAACAAGCCCAATGCTAAAGATGAGAATTGATTTACATAGACGTCATATTAAAACATCACAGTGCCCTCTGTGGGACAGCACTTTACAAAACCAGAACAGTGTATAAATAATTTTATGGTAAGAATACTAAAAGGAAAGTTGAAGACAATCCAGTAACGTAAGACCTTTGAAGTCAAAATTATGAAATATTTTGACACCCACTAGACAGGATTTAGCAAAGATCTAGGCTTTCTATCTCACTATAAATCATAAAATTCTACTCCTTTGTTAGGGTTATCATATGTCCAGGTTTCCCTGGCCTTGTCCTCTTTTTGAGGGCACTGTCGGGAGTTCGGGTGGGTTTCCCACTTTTCATTATTGGTCCAGATTTCCCAGTTCGGTCACATGACCTGCACAGCAACAGCACGGTCAAGGCTGGCGCAACTTCCTTCCTGCCACTCTGCGTTTAAAATTTGTATTTTACCTCATAGTTGTTGTGGTGGCGGCGGCGGCAGTGAAAGCAGCAAGCTCGCCTCCAGCCTTCCCTTCCCTTTCAGTGTCCTGCCCTCCTCTAATGTAATTTCCTGTTTCTGCAAGGGCAGGACACTGAGAGGGAAGGAGGCGAGCCTGCTTTCACAGCCGCTGCTGTCGCCGCGACTTCAGGTAAAAGATTTAAACGCTGGGCGGCAGGAAGGAAAAGGGGAATGTTGTGGGAGAAGAAGGCGGGCAGGTGGTGCTGGGGTTGGAACTGGACCTTGGGGGCTGAAAAGGAGGGCAGGTGGGGGCTGGGGCAAGTCGCTGGACATGGATGGGAGGGCAGGGGAGAGAGGAGAGACCACTGGATGTGGATGGGAGGAAAAGGCAGAGGAGAATCACTGGACATGGGTGGGAGGGGAGAGAGGAGAAATTGCTGGACATGGAGGGGAGGGCAAGGGCGAGAGGAGAATTGCTGGACTTGGATGGATGGAGGGGGCAGGAGAGAGAGGAGATTGCTAGATATGGATGGAGGAGAGGGCAGGGGAGAGATGAGAGTTGCACAAGGATGGAGGAGAAATGCTGAACATGGAGGAGAAATGCTGGACATGGATGGAAGGAAGGGAATGAAATAAAAGTGGGAGGGCGACCAAGGATTCCAAAGACTGAAAGGATATATAATAATAAAGATGTTTATTGAGGTATAAAGACGACACAATGTCGTGTTTCAGCCGTTAGGCCTGCATCAGGAGGGAATGCACATGGATGGAGGGGAGAGAGGAGAAATTCTGAACACGGAAGGGAGGGAAGAGAGGAAGGATATGGATGGAGGGAAGAGAGGAGAAATTCTGGACATGGATGGAGGGAAGGGAAGACAGAGGAAATAGATGCACATGGATGGAGAAGAAATGCTGGACATGGCTGGAAGGAAGGCAAGACAGAGGAGGAGATGCATGGATGGAGGGGAGAGAGGAGAAATTCTGGACATGGAGGGGAGGAAAGAAAGAAAGGAGATGAACATGGATGGAGGGAAAGGGTGAGAGGAGAAATGCTGGACCTGGATGGAGGAGAGGGAAGTCAGGAGGACATGCACATGGATGGAGGGGAGAGAGGAGAAATACTGGACATGGATGGAGTGATGAGAGGAGAAATGCTGGACATGGATGGAGGGGAGGGAAGAGAGAGGAAGTGAGATGAACATGGATGGAGGGGAGGAGAGAGGAGAAATGCTGGACATGGATGGAGGAGAAGGAAGAGAGAGGAAGGAGTATGGATGTAAGGGAGGGAAGAAAGAGGAAGGAGATGCATACTGATGGAGAGGAGGGAAAGAAAAAAACAGGAGAAAAACTACACATGGGTGGAGAATATAGGCAAAAGCTGGATCCACTCTATACTCTATCCTCCTCCAGTCAAGGCTGCAGAGGGCCCAGCTTTTACCAATGGATGTAGGGCAAGAAATGAAGAAGAAAGGAGGAAAATAAAGAAATAAATGGAAAGGAAGCCCTGGAAACGGAGTTAAGGGAACAGATAGAGAGTAGCAGAATCTGAGAGTGGGACCAACATGATCAGAAAAACAAAGTCACCAGACAACAAAGATAGAAAAACATATTTTAATGTTAGTGTTTGTAATATGTCCAATTTGAGAACTGACATCTGCTGCCTTATTTTGCAATATACAGCAATGTGTTTCTTTCAGTTTTTCTGGTATTGTGCTGCATGCTGAATCTAGCTTCTTAGATTTCAGGTTAATTTTTGAAGAATTTGAAGAGGTGCTATCTCTATTCTGCACGTGTGACTGCAAGGCCAAGTGTCAAGCAGCGGCCTCACGAGACTTCGGCAGAAGTCTTGAATGGTCACTCTCAGCAGCCATGTTGAATTGGCGCCGGTACGGGAAGCAACAAGACAGTCTGCAGCCACTCTGGGAAGGAAAGAGGGGGCACTAGACCACCAGGGCAATACAGTAAGGGGAGGGGAGGATAGGACACCCTTAGTGGGCGTGACAGGGGTGAGGGTGTGGTGGGGGTGGGGGAGCAAATATGGTAAGTCTACTCCTTTGTCAACCTGTTATCTATCATCCATCTGTCCTTGTCTCTCATCCACCCCAACGTCTTCCTGTGAGACTGTCAGTGGAAGGCGTTTGTGTTTCACTTATTTATGCTTATTTCTGATCTGAAGAAGGGTTTTACCTTCAAAAACTAATGAAATAATGTACTGTTAATTTAATAACAAACAGTATCCTATTATTTTCTTGTCTCTTTATGAGCTTTAAAAGTGGACCTAGCGCAGGTACCAGCCTGTCATCAGATAGCCAAGACCTGTCGCTTCTTCCTCTTTAACATCAGCAAAATTCGCCCTTTCCTCTCTGAACACACCACCCGAACTCTCGTCCACGCTCTCATTACCTCTCGCCTGGACTACTGCAACTTACTCCTCACCGGCCTCCCACTTAGCCATCTATCCCCCCTTCAGTCTGTTCAGAACTCTGCTGCACGTCTCATATTCCGCCAGAACCGATATACTCATATCACCCCTCTCCTCAGGTCACTTCACTGGCTTCCGATCAGATACCGCATTCAATTCAAGCTTCTCCTTCTTACCTACAAATGCACTCAGTCTGCTGCCCCTCACTACCTCTCTACCCTCATCTCCCCTTACGTTCCCGCCCGTAACCTCCGTTCACAGGATAAATCCCTCCTCTCAGTACCCTTCTCCACCACCGCCAACTCCAGGCTCCGCTCATTCTGCCTCGCCTCACCCTATGCTTGGAACAACCTTCCTGAGCCCTTACGCCAAGCCCCCTCCCTGCCCGTCTTCAAGTCTTTGCTTAAAGCCCACCTCTTCAATGCTGCGTTCGGCACCTAACCCTTACCGTTCGGTGAATCCAGACTGCCCCAATTTGACTGCCCCTATCGGACCGACCGTTCACTTGTCTATTAGATTGTAAGCTCTTTGAGCAGGGACTGTCTCTCTGTTAAATTGTACAGCGCTGTGTAACCCTAGTAGCGCTCTAGAAATGTTAAGTAGTAGTAGTAGTACTATGCATTGGAGCCCAGTCACCAATATTGAGAAAATTCCTTGTATGTGTCCAGGGAGGGGTCATTTCCATTGGGCTTAGCACCCCCAATACATTTTGAAAAGTTGGCTCCTATGGGAGGAGGATTCACTTCTCAATCTGTTGCATCTTGTTGCTTTGCTCAAGGCTGACACAACTGTTAGGGGGGGGGGGGGAGGGAGGGCAAAGCTACTTAAAGTTGAAAGAGGGATAAACTACAAACAAGCTTTGCCCTCCCCCTCATGTCTAGGCAGTTGCCTATGATGGCAGCATCCAAAGGCTGAGTGGAAAAGTAAGTCCTGACAATAGAACGTGACTATTTAAAAGCAGGTAGGTTGGCAGTGCCCATAGGAGCTAACTTTTGAAAATGATGGGGGGGGGGGGGCTAAGCCCCCTCCCTGGACACATACAAGGCATTTGGCGCCTTTGGCCATGTTTGAGGGCTAAAGGGCTGAAAGTTTACCTCAGATGCTTCGCGCCCGCCACCACCGCTTGACAACGGCCGTCTCTTGGTATGTATGCTAATGAGCTAGAGTGTCAGTCCAATCGGTGGCGCCTTGTTCTTGGCCGCAACCAATGGCTGCAGGACGCTGTGACTCACTATATATAAGGAGAGCCTTTGCCATAAAAGGAAATGTTGTATCTCTTTATATGGCTGAAAATAGTGCTGACGCAGTCCGTCCTCGGTATTCTTCCGCCACTGCCTGGCTGTCAATTGTAGAGAAGATGTGGTGGCGCGGAGGGTTTCTTAGCTCAACGCTCGCTTGGCTGCCGGCTGGCTGGCTCGCGCACTAGCAGCGGCTGTAGGTATTGAGGTGAGGGAGTCGGCCGGCGGGCGGGGAGTCGTTAGGTAGCAGCGGAGGAGCGCGAGAGCCGCCACGCGCTGTGGTAGCAACAGTAGCAGCGGTGAGCGCGTGAGGGAGGGTTGGTTGGTGGCTGGCGCGAGCCCGGGCGGGAGAGAGAAAGCGGCCGAGCCCCGGGGGCTGAGCGTCGGTCGTGTCCATGGCGGCTCCGTGCTGACGGACGGACGGACGGGAGGGACTGTGTGCGGAATGTTACCGAGCCAGGCCGGGGCCTCCGCCGGGAACGGAACCGGCCTGAGCCGGGGTTCGCTGGGAGGCGGCGGCCTGTCCCGTCGGGCTGGCGGCGCGGGGCAACGGACGGGAAACGGTCCGGGCTTCGCCGGCTCCGCGCTGCTCTCCGGGCCCGGCCGCTGTTATGAGCGGGAGGCGACGGCCTTGTACAGCGGCTCGGAGCCGGACTCGGACTCGGTGGAGGAGGAGGAGGTGCTGCTGGAGCGGCGCGTAGCCAAGAGGCCGCTGGCCGAGCTGGAGCTGGGCATGGGGGCGACGGAGAGCGGGGCCGGAGCCGCAGGATACCCGGCCGTCACCGCCGCAGTGTCCGGAGCCAAACCCGGCAAGAAAACCCGCGGCCGCGTCAAGATCAAGATGGAGTTTATCGATAACAAACTGCGGAGATACACGACCTTCAGCAAGAGGAAAACCGGCATCATGAAGAAGGTGAGCCCGAGAACCCCCGGCCCTCCATAGGCATCAACTCCCCTGCCATAGTAGCCACAGGCAATGTGGAAGGTTGCCACCCTAGTAGCCCCACGGCCTCTCTCCTTCAGCACCCCGTGTCCCTCATCAACTCCCCTGCCGTAGTAGCCTAGGGCAATGTGGAAGGTTCCCACCCTAGTAGCCCCACGGCCTCTCTCCTTCCAAGCTCAGCACCCCGTGTTCCTCATCAACTCCCCTGCCATAGTAGCCACAGCCAATGTGGAAGGTTGCCACCCTAGTAGCCCCACGGCCTCTCTCCTTCAGCACCCCGTGTCCCTCATCATCTCCCCTGCCATAGTAGCCACAGCCAATGTGGAAGGTTGCCACCCTAGTAGCCCCACGGCCTCTCTCCTTCAGCACCCCGTGTCCCCCATCAACTCCCCTGCCGTAGTAGCCTAGGGCAATGTGGAAGGTTGCCACCCTAGTAGCCCCAGGGCCTCTCTCCTTCCAAGCTCAGCACCCTGTGTCCCTCCATCTCCCCTGCCATAGTAGCCACAGCCAATGTGGAAGGTTGCCACCCTAGTAGCCCCACGGCCTCTCTCCTTCAGCACCCCGTGTCCCTCATCATCTCCCCTGCCATAGTAGCCACAGCCAATGTGGAAGGTTGCCACCCTAGTAGCCCCACGGCCTCTCTCCTTCAGCACCCCGTGTCCCCCATCAACTCCCCTGCCGTAGTAGCCTAGGGCAATGTGGAAGGTTGCCACCCTAGTAGCCCCACGGCCTCTCTCCTTCAGCACCCCGTGTCCCTCATCATCTCCCCTGCCATAGTAGCCACAGGCAATGTGGAAGGTTGCCACCCTAGTAGCCCCACAGCCTCTCTCCTTCAGCACCCCGTGTCCCTCATCAACTCCCCTGCCGTAGTAGCCTAGGGCAATGTGGAAGGTTGCCTACCTAGTAGCCCCACGGCCTCTCTCCTTCCAAGCTCAGCACCCCGTGTCCCTCATCATCTCCCCTGCCATAGTAGCCTAGGGCAATGTGGAAGGTTGCCTACCTAGTAGCCCTATGGCCTCTCTCCTTCCAAGCTCAGCACCCCGTGTCCCTCATCATCTCCCCTGCCGTAGTAGCCTAGGGCAATGTGGAAGGTTGCCTACCTAGTAGCCCCACGGCCTCTCTCCTTCCAAACTCAGCACCCCGTGTCCCTCATCATCTCCCCTGCCATAGTAGCCACAGCCAATGTGGAAGGTTGCCACCCTAGTAGCCCCACGGCCTCTCTCCTTCAGCACCCCGTGTCCCTCATCAACTCCCCTGCCGTAGTAGCCTAGGGCAATGTGGAAGGTTGCCTACCTAGTAGCCCCACGGCCTCTCTCCTTCCAAACTCAGCACCCCGTGTCCCTCATCATCTCCCCTGCCATAGTAGCCACAGCCAATGTGGAAGGTTGCCACCCTAGTAGCCCCACGGCCTCTCTCCTTCAGCACCCCGTGTCCCTCATCAACTCCCCTGCCGTAGTAGCCTAGGGCAATGTGGAAGGTTGCCTAACTAGTAGCCCCACGGCCTCTCTCCTTCCAAGCTCAGCACCCCGTGTCTCTTATCAACTCCCCTGCTATAGTAGCCACAGGCAATGTGGAAGGTTGCCACCCTAGTAGCCCCACGGCCTCTCTCCTTCAGCACCCCGTATCCCTCATCAACACTCCTGCCGTAGTAGCCTAGGGCAATGTGGAAGGTTGCCTACCTAGTAGCCCCACGGCCTCTCTCCTTCCAAGCTCAGCACCCCGTGTCCCTCATCATCTCCCCTGCCATAGTAGCCACAGCCAATGTGGAAGGTTGCCACCCTAGTAGCCCCACGGCCTCTCTCCTTCAGCACCCCGTGTCCCTCATCTCCCCTGCCATAGTAGCCACAGCCAATGTGGAAGGTTGCCACCCTAGTAGCCCCACGGCCTCTCTCCTTCAGCACCCCGTGTCCCTCATCAACTCCCCTGCCGTAGTAGCCTAGGGCAATGTGGAAGGTTGCCTACCTAGTAGCCCCACGGCCTCTCTCCTTCCAAGCTCAGCACCCCGTGTCCCTCATCTCCCCTGCCATAGTAGCCACAGCCAATGTGGAAGGTTGCCACCCTAGTAGCCCCACGGCCTCTCTCTCCTTGTCGGGTTGCTGCTTTCTGCACCAGCCCTACCTAAGCAATTCCTCCCTCGCTCCCACCAGTCCCCAAACATCAAATACCCCTGCTGCTGCCCCAACAACTAATGCCCACAACACACTATACTTGAAGGTAAGAGCCAGACTATCCCGCTAGGCTTAGAAAAGGGGTTAGGGGGAAAAGGATAGAGGCCTTGCAGAAACTTCACTTTCTTTTCTCTTTCACGCACCCTTCATATCGGTGTCACTGCTCAGGTACAAGACAGCTGATTTTAACATGGCACTAATTTGGATGCTTATGGATATATAGCATGCGGTAGGGTTTTTTTTTTTTTTTTTTCTAACAGTAACTCTGTTATATTGCAGGATCTACCCAGGAGGCTTTTTGTGTTAAAACTATGCGCTAAAACGTACATAAGTAATGCCATGCTGGGAAAAGACCAAAGGTCCATCGAGCCCAGCATCCTGTCCCCGACAGCGGCCAATCCAGGTCAGGGGCACCTGGCAAGCTACCCAAACGTACAAACATTTTATACAAGTTATTCCTAAAATTGTGGATTTTTCCCAAGTCCATTTAGTAGCGGTCTACGGACTTGTCCTTTAGGAAACCGTCCAATCCCTTTTTAAACTCTGCCAAGCTAACCGCCTTCACTACGTTCTCCGGCAACGAATTCCAGAGTTTAATTACATGTTGGGTGAAGAAAATTTTTCTCTGATTTGTTTTAAATTTACTACACTGTAGTTTCATCGCATGCTCCCTAGTCCTAGTATTTTTGGAAAGCGTGAACAGACGCTTGACATCCACCAGTTCCATTCCACTCATTATTTTATGTACCTCTATCATGTCTCCCCTCAGCCGTCTCTTCTCCAAGCTGAAAAGCCCTAGCCTCCTTAGTCTTTCTTCATAGGGAAGTCGTCCCATCCCCGCTATCATTTTAGTTGCCCTTCACTGCACCTTTTCCAATTCTACTATATCTTTCTTGAGATGCGGCAACCAGAATTGAACACAATACTCAAGGTGCGGTCGCACCACGGAGTGATACAATGGCATTATAACATCCTCACACCTGTTTTCCATACCTTTCCTAATAATACCCAACATTCTATTCGCTTTCCGAGTCGCAGCAGCACACTGAGCAGAAGGTTTCAGTGTATTATCGACGACACCCAGATCACTTTCTCGGTCCGTAACTCCTAATGTGGAACCTTGAATGACGTAGCTTTATGGTTTCCTAATACAAGGGTAAAAAGAGAACGTTTTCCCTAATGTCACTAAAAAAAATGCAATAATGAGAGCACACCAGAAATATGCACTACACTAGTAGTATTATTATTATTTGTATAGCGCTACCAGACGCACGCAGCGCTGAACACCTGACACAGAGACAGTCCCTGCTCGATAGAGCTTACAATCTAAAAAATACAGACAGACAAGACAATTAAGGGCGAGTGTTTTCTATTACCTGCCTAGTCAAAAGTGAAATACATATTCATCACATAATGTCCAAATCCCTCAATATAACCTCTCCGACTGTAGTTGGGGCAACAGTTTAGATGATCTCCTCTACTTCAGGTTTTCTTATGTTATCTTAGTGTTCTGTTTTCCATTTAAAATGAAGCATCAAGTAGTTGCAGTTATTGATCTACTCCTCCCCATATCTGCAAGGTAGGGCCTTTTTCTGTTCTCCAGTGACAATCCATTGCCATTTTGGCTGCAAGAATTAATGTAGAAGCCAGACTATAATCTGTTTTCTATAATCACTACCTCCTAGACCCAGTGAACAATTTGCAGGGTCGTCTACCCAAGGTGCACCCCATGTCCATCTATTTACCCAGTCACAGACCTGACAAACATTTGTGGTACTACCCAGTAATAAAAAAAAAAAATCAAAAGTTCTCTTATGTCCACATGGACTATGGGGATGGTTTACTTCTGTTTCACTGGGCTCCAATAAAACCTGTCCAGGAGATTAAACTGTATCTGCCTGTAATTGGTTACAGGTGAGCAAAAATGCACATACTGTAGATGTGACCGTTTTCCTATTGTTTTGTCCCAATTTCTCCAACCAGTGCTCCCACTTCTGCATATGTTTGTCCGCGCAGGGTTTCAATTTTTCTTAGTTTTTTTAATATAAGATTGTCCACCTCTTACTCTCGCCTTCATTTTTAAAGAGTGCTCTTTCCAATTTAGAGGGACTCCTGTGTAGGTTTATAAGAGCATCCAGACTTGTTAGAAAATCTTGTCACTGAAAATATTGATAAAATAGGATTTTTATTTTTGTGCTAAGTTCTTTGTACTTTTTATGAGATAGTAGCCAGTCCAGATAAAACAGAATTCTACGTTTCACCAGTCTAAGGTTTCTAGTGCTGCTTAAGTTTTAAAAGTACTTAGTTGACCCAGATTGTAGCCCCGAAGGAATGTGAAGCCATCCAATTGCTGTGCAATTTTAATGTTTTCCCATTCTTGTATTAAAGGGGGAAGAAATAGTTGACTCTTCATTACATCCCAACCCTGCGCTTCCTTTCATTTCTGCCACAAGTTGTACTCGGACAGAGGAACTAATATTACCCTCTCCAGGTGAACCCAGTGAACTGCTGGGGGTCTTCTGTAATGACCTTTTACAGATTTGAACACTGTAGCCTTATAATAGGGGAAACCCATCCTCCCTATTCTGGATAGGTCTTGTAAGGCTCACTTTCGTTTTTCTCCTCTGGTACGCAGAATGTTGTATCTGCTGAGTCATTAAAAAAATGAGATCAAAGTATCTTGATTGTCAGTCTGTGAAAGTTGGTGAGATTGAGATACCAGTCAGGGGTGAAATGCATGTGTTGGGGTGATTTTTGACTATTATCAATGCAGGATCAGATTTTGAATATGGTCTGTTTTGTTCAGTTACGTAATTAACCAGTCTTAAACCAGTGTTACTGAGGACCAATTTTAAATTGGTGGTTCAAAGTCTGGCGGTTTCTCAGTTTGACTTCTGCAATGCATTGTATCTGGGAATAAGTAAATCCAGAATACAGGTATTGCAGACTATCCACAATGCAGCAGCCAGGTTATTGGCTGGCGTGCTGCGATTTGAACATGTCACCAGTGCTTCGGTCATTGCACTGGCTACCAATTGCTTCTCGAGTGCAGTATAAGATATCACAGTTAATTCATCGTGTGCTTTATTCAAAAACTATCCTATTGTATTTTCAGCAGGTCACCAATGTATACCGCCCGCAGAGAGCTTTGCCAATGATAAACTGAGCATGGTGAGGTATGTTATACGAGCGGCTTTTTTCAATCGCCGGTCCTCAGATTTGGCACGCTCTACCTGGTTATCTGACATTTATATAATAGTTTGGAGCAGTTCGCCAAGGGTTTGAAAACCTTAGTTGTTTGTGCGAGCATGGGGTTGATACCTTTACGATGGACTGGTGTGATCAATGTCTTCTGTTAGGTTTTTATTTGTACACCGCCTAGTTATAGCTGGACTAAAAAATTTTAAATAAATAAATTGGCAGGTGGATGAATGAAAAGAGAAATTTGGGAATACCTGTCTGAATCATGGCTATTCCATATCATCAAGCTGATCAATCCATAGACTGGTGGGTTGTGTCCATCTACCAGCAGGTGGAGATAGAGAGCAAACTTTTGCCTCCCTATATGTGGTCATGTGCTGCCGGAAACTCCCCAGTATGTTCTCTATCTCAGCAGGTGGTGGTCACACACAGCAGCAGCTCTGGCTAGGCCTCCAAGCCTAATTTTTAGGTTTTGTTGAGTGCCTGGGGTTGAGGGCTCTTTTGAGCAAGTGCAAACCTGGTGGTGCCAGGTCCCTCCTTTTCTCCCCCCTCCCGCTGGCTCCGTTTACAAAAAAAAAAAAAAAAAAATTTTGAACGTCCTTAAAGGCGTTTATTTCGACGTTTATTTAAGCGTCTATTGCAGCTACTCACTGGGACACCAGGTCGTTACAACTCGGAGCGGACAGCAGGTAATTTTTACCTTTTTATAGCGGGCAGGGGGTTCCCCGATTCTTCTCCTCGTGGCATATGGCGTCGGAGGGCGAGGGCGCAAAGGGTCGCTCCCCGGGTCGCTCGAGCGCTTCTAGAGGGGATGCGGGGGTCTTAAAGCCTGATTCGCCCTTGTTGGGTGACAGTTTCGTGACCGATGAATGTCCCGGTCCTTCCTCCGGCGTGGCGGTTTTTCCCGCCATAAACGCCCATCCCCCGCTCCTCGCCTCCGCCATCTTGGCCGGCCACGCGGCTCGGACGGCTTCTTCTTGGGCCGCCCTTGAGGTTGGAGACATTAATGCCATGAACGCCCTTAATTTGGGCGACGACACAGAAGCGGCTAAAGTTAAGAGCCGTTCTTCCCGCGCGGCTCCTTCGCGGAGTTTCGCGCCGGACGCCATTTTGGATGCGCAGCATGTCTCTCCCCCGCTATTGCGAGCGCCGGTTGAGGGTGCGCCTAGGGCTGTTGCCCAGGCTGCGGAAGTGCACAGTCTGGGGGGTTTCTCCCCCGAGTTTGTTTTGCTGCTGCATCAGGCCTTCCTCATGCACAACGCTGCCCCTGCTCCCTCGTCTGGTAAAGAGGTTGAGGTTCCCAGAGGTAAACGCCCTCGGGTTGATTCCCAGGCCTTGGAGGAATTTGTCTCCTCCGATGTAGATGAGGGCAGCGTGTCTGAGGTCTCCCAACGGTCCTTTGCGGATTCCTTGGAGGAGACGGATCCCCGCTCGGATGGAGCGGATGACCCCTCTGCAGCGCGGCTTTTTCGCCCAGAGGATTTGCCCAACCTGTTGTTACAGGCCATGGACACTTTGAAGATTTCCTCTCCGGAGGACGTCTCTCCCTCAGCCCCTGTTGGCTCTGCCATTATGCTGGGGACGAAGCGCCCGCCTAGAACCTTCCACGTGCATGATGCCATGCACACCTTAATTTCGGCTCAATGGGATGTCCCGGAAGCGAGCCTTAAAGTGGCTAGGGCTATGTCCCGCCTCTATCCTTTGGCTGTGAGTGAACGTGAGGCCTATCTGTGGCCTACCGTGGATTCTTTAATCACTGCGGTGACTAAGAAAACGGCATTGCCGGTGGAAGGTGGCACGGCCCTAAAGGACGCCCAAGACAAAAGATTGGAGGCGGCCTTAAGGTCGTCCTTTGAGGCGGCTGCTTTAAGTTTGCAGGCCTCAGTTTGCGGCTCCTATGTGGCCAGGGCGTGCCTGACTATGGTGCAGCGGGCTTCCCCCTCGGATCATTCCTTGAGGGCTGATGGGCCGGCCCTGGAATCGGGCTTAGCCTATTTGGCAGACTTGCTGTATGATGTCTTGAGAGCCTCAGCTAAAGGCATGGCTCAGACAGTCTCTGCGCGGCGGTGGCTTTGGCTGAAACATTGGTCTGCTGACCACGCCTCTAAATCCCGCCTGGCTAGATTGCCTTTTAAAGGCAAGCTGCTCTTTGGGGTCGAGCTGGACAAAATCGTGACCGATCTCGGCACGTCTAAGGGCAAGAAGTTACCAGAGGTCAGGGCTCGGGCTAGTGCTCGTCCCGGTACCTCCAGAGGACGGTTTCAGGAAGCCCGTCGGTACCGCCCGGGCAGGTCGGGTTCTTCTGCCCCCTCTTCCTTTAAGAGGAATTTCTCCCCCAAGCAGCATTCCTTTCGCAGAGACCGCCGTCCCGGAGGTGCTCCCTCCGGTCCTCCCCCAGGGTCTCGTACCCAATGACGGGGTCTTGGTCCACGCCCCAGTGCAGATTGGAGGACGGCTGTCCTCGTTTCTGGGCGAGTGGACCACAATAACTTCAGACGCTTGGGTGCTGGAAGTCATCAGAGACGGCTACAAGCTAGAGTTCTGCCGACCCTTAAGAGACGGGTTTGTACTCTCTCCCTGCAAGTCTCCGGTCAAAGCTGTGGCAGTGCAGCAGACTTTGGACAATCTGATCCGCCTGGGTGCGGTCGTCCCGGTGCCAGAAAATCAGCTTGGCAAGGGGCGTTACTCCATTTACTTTGTGGTACCAAAGAAAGGAGGTTCTGTCCGGCCTATCCTCGACCTCAAAGGGGTCAATCGGGCCTTGAAAGTGCGGCACTTTCGCATGGAGACTCTCCGCTCTGTTATAGCGGAAGTGAAGGCAGGGGAGTACCTGGCATCCTTGGACATCAAGGAAGCATACTTGCATATTCCCATCTGGCCTCCTCATCAACGCTTTCTGCGTTTTGCAGTCCTGGGCCGACACTTCCAGTTCAGAGCCCTCCCGTTCGGGTTGGCTACTGCTCCGCGGACCTTTTCCAAAGTAATGGTGGTCATAGCGGCCTTCCTGCGAAAGGAAGGAGTCCAAGTCCATCCTTATCTGGACGACTGGTTGATCCGAGCCCCCTCTTATGCAGAGTGCGGCAAAGCTGTGGACCGGGTAGTTGCTCTTTTGAGCTCCCTGGGATGGATCATCAACTGGGAGAAGAGCCAGCTGCGCCCGACTCAGTCCCTGGAGTATCTGGGAGTTCGATTCGACACCCAAGTGGGCAGAGTGTTCCTGCCAGACAATCGGATTGTCAAACTTCAGGCTCAGGTGGACCAGTTCCTAGTAGCCTCTCCTCTTCGGGCTTGGGACTATGTGCAGCTGTTGGGCTCTATGACGGCCACGATGGAAGTAGTGCCCTGGGCCAGGGCTCATATGAGACCACTACAACACTCCCTGCTGCAGCGCTGGACTCCGATGTCGGAGGATTATGCTGTGCGCCTTCCCTTGGATCCAGCAGTGCGCAAGGCGCTGAGCTGGTGGATGCAGACAGACAAGTTGTCTGCGGGAATGCCTCTGGTGACCCCAGAGTGGATTGTCGTCACGACGGACGCCTCGTTGTCGGGCTGGGGAGCCCACTGCTTGGGAAGGACAGCGCAGGGGCTCTGGTCTCCTGCAGAGGCAAAGTGGTCTATCAACCTCCTGGAACTCAGAGCCATTCGGTTGGCGCTTTTGGAGTTCATCCCGGTACTGGTGTTGAAGCCTGTACGGGTCCTGTCGGACAATGCCACGGCTGTGGCCTATGTCAACCGCCAGGGAGGTACCAAGAGCGCCCCTCTAGCCAAGGAGGCTATGAATCTTTGCCAGTGGGCGGAAGCGAACCTGGAGCAGCTTTCAGCGGCCCACATTGCCGGAGTCATGAATGTCAAGGCGGACTTTCTCAGTCGCCATACCTTGGAGCCCGGAGAGTGGCAGCTATCTGCTCAGGCGTTCTTGGACATCACGAAGCGCTGGGGCCAGCCGAGCCTAGATCTGATGGCGTCATCGGCCAATTGCCAAGTGCCGCGCTTTTTTCAGCAGAGGACGGGACCCTCGATCCCTGGGAGTAGATGCTCTTCTCCAACAGTGGCCGACACAAGAGCTCCTCTATGTGTTCCCGCCCTGGCCCATGTTGGGCAGGGTGCTAGACCGGGTGGCAAAGCATCCCGGCAGGGTAATCCTGGTGGGTCCGGATTGGCCCAGACGTCCCTGGTATGCGGACTTGATCAGGCTCTCAGTCGACGATCCTCTGCGGCTGCCAGTGGAGCACGGCCTGTTACATCAGGGTCCCGTGGTGATGGAGGATCCCTCCCCCTTTGGTCTTACGGCCTGGCTATTGAGCGGCAGCGTCTGAGGAAGAAGGGCTTCTCAGACAAGGTCATCGCCACTATGCTGAGAGCGAGGAAGCGCTCTACTTCTACTGCTTACGCCAGGGTTTGGCGTATCTTTGCAGCGTGGTGTGAAGCAGGCTCACTTTCTCCCTTCACTGCTTCAATTTCTTCAGTGTTGGCGTTCCTGCAAGAAGGTCTGGAGAAAGGCCTGTCGCTCAGTTCCCTTAAAGTCCAGGTAGCGGCTCTGGCTTGCTTCAGGGGCCGCCTGAAGGGTGCTTCCCTGGCTTCGCAGCCAGATGTGGTGCGCTTTCTCAAGGGAGTTAATCACCTGCGCCCTCCTCTGCACTCAGTGGTGCCTGCGTGGAATCTCAACCTGGTGCTAAGAGCATTGCAGAAGCCGCCGTTTGAACCCTTGTCGAGGGCATCTCTGAAAGACCTGACGTTGAAAGCAGTCTTTTTGGTGGCTATCACTTCAGCCAGAAGAGTTTCCGAGCTCCAGGCGCTCTCATGTCGAGAGCCTTTTCTGCAGTTCACTGAGGCAGGAGTGACTATTCGCACAGTGCCTTCCTTTCTGCCCAAGATTGTTTCTCGCTTCCATGTGAATCAGCAGCTCTGTCTCCCTTCCTTTCGTAGGGAGGACTACCCAGAGGAGTACTCTGCTCTTAAATATCTGGATGTGAGACGAGTCATCATCAGATACTTGGAAGTGACCAATGATTTCCGGAAATCGGATCATCTGTTTGTCCTGTTTGCAGGTCCTCGTAGGGGTCTGCAGGCTGCTAAGCCTACAGTGGCAAGATGGGTCAAGGAAGCCATTGCAGCGGCTTATGTGACCGCGGGGAAGGTGCCGCCTCTCCAGCTGAAGGCTCACTCCACGAGAGCTCAGGCGGCTTCGATGGCAGAGGCCGGATCCGTCTCCTTGGAAGAGATATGCAAGGCGGCAACTTGGGCTTCGGCTCATACATTCTCCAAGCATTACCGTTTGACTGTGGCTGCACGGGCGGAGGCCCGGTTTGGAGCTTCAGTATTAAGGTCAGGGATTTCAATGTCCCGCCCTGGGTGAGTACTGCTTCGGTACATCCCACCAGTCTATGGATTGATCAGCTTGATGATATGGAAGGTAAAATTATGTATAATCATACCTGATAATTTTCTTTCCATTAATCATAGCTGATCAATCCATAGCCCCTCCCAGATATCTGTACTGTTTTTATTCTGGTTGCATTTCAGGTTCAAGTTTAGTCTTCAGTTACTTCAGGAAGACTTCGTGTTCAAGTTTTTTTTCACTTGGATTCTTCAAGAGTTAAGACGAGTTTGTGTTACAGTGAGCTGCTGCATTCCTCTCCCCTCCGTTTTACGGGGCTGGATTGAGACTTAAAATTCTGCCGGCACTCCCTCCCGCTTCGTGCGGCTGTAGGGCAGCTTTGTACCCCTCCCGCTTCGGCGGTGTTAGGGTCAGTCAGCTCCTCCCGCGGTTGCGGTTGCAGGATAAGCCAGATCCCCCCGCATCGGCGGGTGTGGTGTCCCTCCCCCGCTCCGCGGGGATGAGCTGGACGGATTCCCCTCCCCCACTTGTGTGGGGATGAGCTGGGTTAATTCCCCTCCCCCGTTTCGGCGGTGGTGAGCTGGGCAGAGTGTCCCTTTGTGGGTGTAATTCTCTAAGTGCTGAGTCCTGCGGATGGAGCTTTGATATCGACATACTGAGGAGTTTCCGGCAGCACATGACCACATATAGGGAGGCAAAAGTTTGCTCTCTATCTCCACCTGCTGGTAGATGGACACAACCCACCAGTCTATGGATTGATCAGCTATGATTAATGGAAAGAAAATTATCAGGTATGATTATACATAATTTTACCTTCTTCCCCCACCAAGATAATAAAGAATTCCAGTTTTCCAAATCTGCTTGAACAATTTTAGTTATCATAATTTAACTTAAATCCTCCAACTTGTTAGATAAGTCCCCAAGTACAGAATGACACGAGGACAAAGTTTGTCCCCGCACTCCCTGTCTCTGTCCCCGCCCCGCATGTTATGTCTCTGCCCTGTATCCATCCCGTCCCCATGGACTCTGTCCTCATCTACAGAAGCCTCAGACAATTGTGATTTTATATTTACATCTTTTTATTAACGTATAAAAAGGAGCAATATGCTGTGCAATTGTTGTGTATAAATTAGAAATAAAAAAAAACCGAGCAGCTATAATTATCCTTCTCACTATCACCCTCTACCCTTCCAACTCCAACAATAGCTGATTTCTACTACCCCAAGGAATCCTAATCCACCCTGTTAAAATGTTCAAGGGTACAAAATACAACCCGTTCTGTA